>NW_026892688.1:0-600000 GCF_033815535.1 Pezoporus flaviventris | reverse complement strand
CCTTGTTATCAGCTCTGTTCCCGAGCTGAAAGTCAAAACACTGCACTGCACCAGCTACCAAGAAGGAGAAAAAAATGACTGCTACTGCTGAACCCAGGACACTCCTCCAACACATTCTCTCTAAGAGAGGACTGCAATATGATAGTGCCGCCTTACAGAGGCTGTTAAAGTGGTCCTGTGATTGCGAGGTTAGTAAAGGGACCAAAGATGCACAGAAACACTCTACACTTTGGAGACTGGTGTTTGAGACTTTGAAAGAGATGAAACTGGAAAGGGCGGGGGTAGCTTCTGTATTTGCCGCCACAGCTCCAGAAGGGGCTGTCTCCCCTAACACCCACCATAGTGCTGCGGCTATGACTTTTGCACCTCCTGTGGTACCTGGAACAGTGCCGAAAAGATCAATGCCCCGAGCCGATGAAAGCAAGAGCCAGGTCCACAGATGGCCACATACCAAACGAGAGACACCTGACAAGAAAGGCATAGCTACGAGCAACGGAGACCCTGAGTTCAACCCAGGATCAGACCCTGAGTCCCCTGAATCTGAGCCAGATTTATATCCTCTGCTTCCAGACTCTGACTCTTCGTCTCCCGGGTCGGTCTGCTCAGCTCATCAGCAGCTACTCACTGGCCTTGGAGACACTCAGCTGCAGCAATTGATGAAAAAGCTTGAAGCCCTTGAGACTCAGATTGAGACATCTCCATCGGCGCCTCCACCTTATCCTCAGTAAAACCCTTTCTTAAAGAAGGCAAACAGGGGGAGGGGGTGGGAGAGGTATCGGGGGGCACAAATCCTGTGCACTGTTGGCACGGGTTAATCAAAGATGCGATTATTAATGGTGAATTTTCTGCAATGGGCCTCTCTGCATATCCTGTGTTTACTACACAGCAGGGGGTTAAAGAGTGGGAAGCTTTTGATCTCAAAATAGTTAAGGAGGCCTGACAAACAGTGACCACATATGGGTTAAAATCCTCTTATGATTTTTTTTGCGATTGATAGGAGACTTTAATGACTCCTCTGCTACAATACATGGTCAGGCATTAGGTTCAGGTTATATGACTAAAACTCCGGGTATTCTGGTCCAGTACAAGGATTTGGAAACCAGCATTTGGAAAGGTCCTGTGGAAGTAAAACTAACTGGTCGAGGTTATATGTGTGTAAATTACATATTCTGGTGTGCAGTGAGTGCCAGCTCAATGGGTGAAACCCTGGAAACAGTCAGCATCACCCCAGGACACCCCCCTTGTCAGTGACTGAATGAATTGAAATTTGAGCTCATGACATCCGTTTTATGGATGTTTTCAGTCCTTCTTAAAGTGAAGGAAGCAACCCTTTTTATGTTAAACCCACCCCACCCCCCCCCCCCCCCCGAACCTCCAGGGAAGCGAGACCAGCATGGGATACAAACGTATTGTGTGATTTTCTGGTGGTGGAAAGGTCTCTCTTATGCTCTTATCAGGGGTATTGGGCATACTGTGATGGACCGTGGACTTGGGAGCCCATATACAACTCATTTAATACAGTTTCTCTGTGATAGTCATGTACTAGAAGTTGGTAAATATAAGTATGTCCAGGTTTCTATCAACCTTTGGAGACCTTTATAGATATTGCTGGCCATTTCTTCCAACATAGGCTGGCCGCCTGTGTCGGAATGAGTGTGCATTTTGGTCAGTATAAAAGCCCAAGCCTCATATGATGTGGGGGAGGCAGAGCCTCTGCGGGGATGCCCGCTAAGGTTGAGCCTGCCACCTCCCACTGCAATGATGCTTCTCGGAGCTGGTTTGCTGTTAGTCTCCACAAGGTCCTTGTGCCAATTCTGTACGTGGGACTGTACTGTGAGTAATGGTTGTCTGGATTTTGTGCTTCAAATATTGTAGTTGTGTGGAGTGTGCTTGTGGGATCCCATACGTGTGGGTGTGTGTTGAGGGCAGACGGTGTTCTGTGTATTGTTTGTTGTTGGGTTCATGTGAAAGTTTTTAACCGGTAGCAGTTTAACATTTCGGGCAAGAAAGGCTTAATACAAAAATGCAGTTGCTGGCAGGTATTTATGGTTGCTGCTGAAGCAGGCAGACAGCTGTAGCTCCTGCCGAGCAGGCAGGCTTTTATAGCTGCTGCCGAGCAGGCCAGCGTTTGTAGCTGTGCAAAGCAGGGTGAGCGACTTTTGGGGAAAAAAAAAAAAAAAAAAAAAAAAAAAAAGCTGACCTCCAATTCAGCTCCCAGTGCTCCACCAGTGGAACGGCCAGGATGGATGCCAGAGCCAAGGAGTGAAGGAAAAAAAAACACAAAAAAACAAAAAAAAAAAAAAAACAAAACAACAAAACAAACAAAAACCCCAAAGCCAACCTCTCAATCTGTTGAGGTATTGAGGCAGTTTGTAGAGACACCACAGACAAAGCCTAAAGAGCACCTGCAACACAGTGCAGGTGCATGGTAGGAGCCTTGCTTAGTATGTTTAAGGTAACCTGGTGGTGAATCCAAGACCTGGAGGAATAAATAGATAGGAGGAAATAAGAACTGCTAACTGAGAAAGTGAGAGGGGTAGTGCAACCACAAGCTTTATGAGCCGTCACCTGAGCAGCATCAGGGTGGCAGGAAAACAAAAAAAAAAAAAAAGAAAAAAAAAAAGAGGCAATGATGCAGCAAACTCCTTGACTGTTAACGATGTGCAGTTTAACCTGTCTACTTCTCAAGAACTGATAACCTGGAGGAGGGGTATATTTGTGTCCTCCTGCCTACAGGTCCATGGCGACTGCCTGCAAAGTTTGTCAAGCCTTGCCATGAGCTGACAGACGAATGGAAAAACCTGATGTCTCGGCTACAGGAGCTGACCGTGATTACCCCAAGCAGAGTGAGATAGAGGAAGAGAAAAACGAATGATTGCAAAACATCACTTGGGGGCAACTGAAAAGTAACATCCTGAGTATGTGTGCTTGTAAAGTAGCTATTATTAGAGGCTGTGATTTTGTGTATAAAACCACCTGTATTTACTAGCCAGTTGCTAATGAGGAACTATGACTTGTATTGTATAGATTTGTCACTTGTAAAAGAGATGTTAGAGTATGGAAATTTGCAGTAGCTGCTAGAAAATGCTAAGGCAAAAGCTGGAAAGATTCTAATACAATGGTAGTGTTATAAAGCAGGTGATGGAACAAATTAAGAGGGGGGGAGAATTCCACTGGTAAGAAATTTCTTTGGCTAGTCCCTCGCTGCCATCAGCATCTTCAACATGCTGCTGCACCCTGTAATAGTTACTCTGCTAATGTAAATTTGTGTGTGCCTTGCTGTAGTAGCAACTTGTTACTGGATGAAGCAGGTGAAACTCTGCATTGACAACAAGGTGCAAGGACTGAGGCTGACTAAATGCCTGTTACCACAGTCAAGGGCAAGACTGGGTTGGCCTCTGTGTTTGCCACCAAGAAGAACCTTTAGCTCCGCTGTTGGCTGCAACCCAGCAGGCGTGGAGCGGTGGGGACACATGCCATGCCACACCTTGATGTGAAGGATGGCCTCCCCTGTTATCAGAGAGCCATACAGCAGAAAAAAGGGCAGGCCCAGCAGCCTGTAGTGAGCATATACTGGAGATATGATCGAGCCCAAATCCCCTGCTCAAGTAGGGTCACCCAAAACATATATAAAACAAAAAGGGGGAGATGTGGAGACAGTGTTCTCACGGGAGAATGCATAGTTAGTACATAAACTCTGAATAATCCTGAAAGATACAGCAAGGCCATGAGAGGCCCAAAGAAGCTTACGCAAGCAAGATAAGAAGAAGCTGGAATTCACTGAGTTAATGAGAACTGTGGACTGTTGGCAAGCTTTCCAGGTCAAGTTCTCACACCTGTGCTTAACCAATTATATGTTAGTTACTAAGGGTCTTCAAGACATGTATCCAATCATAATATGCCAAATCACTGTAAGTGCATGTAAGAAATAGTATATAAGGAGTTAAGGCCTTGTAATAAATTTGGCAATCGCTTGATCACGTTGATCATCTCTGTGTTGTCCGTGACTCCCGCGTCAACAAGGGCACAACTCATACAGCATAATCTCTGCACCAGCAGGAAAACAGATTTGTCTTTTCCCCAGGTTCAAAGAGATTCCTATGCTTATGTTCCCTCTTTTTATTTAATGAGTCATTTCTGGCTCTTCTGCAATACATGACTTTAACACTGGGAAAGGACAGCACTGATACCTTTGACATTAAGAACACTTTTAGCAGGGTTTTTAACTGAACCAGTAAAATCTTACTGTCACAAAAACAGAGATGACAAACCTGGATTTTAGACTGCCTTTCAGATCACCGTCTCAGCAAAATTTTTATAGTGTTAGTGACATCTGTCTTTCTATCAAGACATAACCTGGTACAGCGATCCATGAAACTGCCAGTGCATGCTGGCAGCATGCCTGCTCAAGAGGGCTGCGCTCACAGTGCCCTGAGGACAGAGATTCCCATTCTTCTGTATTCAGTCTAGGGGATTCACCGATGACAACAGCAAACTTAAATTTGGATGTTTTAATCTAAGGAAAGGAAAGTTGGAGTAGGAACTGCTGTGTGATAATAAAATACAAATATGTCCCAGCAATTTGAGAGAAGTTGGAAAGAGGAACATGGGGAATTTCACTATTGAAAACTCCATGGTCTAAACTGCACTTTAAGTAAACTAAACTAAATTGTATCCAATGATCAGGCAATCACCAGTTTAGTTTTAACTGTGGAAATTGCAATCTGTTTGTGCACTACAAATATGAATATTGATTTCAGATACACATAGTCTTCTGAAAATTAAGCTTGAGACTTCAATGCTTATTTTCTCTACCCAAACCAGATTTACTGTAACAGTTACTCCTGCCAGCCCAGTGAGTACTCCCAGTTTCCTTTGATAATACATTTTTACACTCACCTTTGTATGGCTAGGTAAAGCTTTATTTAAATTCACACTGTTTGTGAGGAATACAGAATTATCAAAGAACACTGCTTCTCTGCAGTTTAAACTGCCATTTATAGCTAAAGCCTTCAAAGGAGAAATGGTGTGCTGTATTATGAGCAAAGCCCCCACATCTGTCATTGTCTTACAAAAAATAATCTAACACATGTAACTTTTTCTTCAAGGTGGGGAGGCACACTGTGTAAAGTGATACCAGTTCCAAAACCTTCTCCCTCCCCAATGCAACAGAAGTGATGGCTTTAACAAAAACACTGATGTTATTCTTCCGCTGATGACAGCTACACAAATGAAAAGAGCTCCTGCTAGAAAATTAATTGCCTTAAAGTTTGCACACCTTATTTATTCCTTGAGGAAGTCTGCAGAAACAGTAAATGAAATTAATGCTTACTCATGGAAAAACACAACAATCCTTACCATTACAATCGCATAGTGCCACATATGTAGATCCATCAAGCACACCTAGAATTTAGCTCCCAATTCAGGTCTGTATGCACTGCTTGCTCCCTCCACATGAGCTACCTGAAACAACAGGAGTGATAAAGGGTTTTTTGTAACTGCACAGCAGCATGCACACAAGATCCACAAGCACCACAAGACAAACTGTGGCAGGCAGCCAGGAGCCCGAGCTGCACAGCTGAGCTGTATTTGCATGGGATTTCAATCACAGATAAAGGCTTTATTTGTTAGTGCTGTTACTGTACAGAATACATCAACAGAATCTCAATGTGTCACACAGCTATAGTTTCCTACAGATGAGCTGCTAAAGAGCATAACAAACAACCTGGACCAAGTGCAAAGATGCAAGTTTGAAGCAGCAGGCACCACGGTCACTATTATGCCTGGAACCAAAAGCTCAGAGAGGCCACAGACTGCTTTATTCTTTACTCAGCCTCCATGCTCCTTTTAAAGGCAGTTTAATAGGTAGATAGCTGCACACTGAGCTTAATTTCTACAGAAGCAAAGGAGGTGGGCAGTGCAGAGGAAGATCCTGCAGGCAGAAGGGTGGCACTGAGAAGAGTACAAACTCTTCGGCTGCATGTACTCCTCAAGCATTTTTAATATAACTGTTAGATGGAAGGTGATCTTCATTTCCTTGCCACATGGAAGAACTTTCCAGAAACTTACAGCTAGCAGCTGAGTCCTCTCAAATTTGTTTTCAAGCTATATTAATGGATTCTAATAAGTACGAAGAAATTGCCATTGATGTTTTGAAGGGGAAGACAGAAACACAGGATGCTGCAAGCATTCTCTAGTAAGAACAGGTAGAATTGGTTCTAATATTGCTTCTTTATTTCACCACACATCTGAATTTCCCCAATCATCCCTTTCTTGTAACAGGCAATTCTAATTCTACTTAATCTCTAATTACTTATCTTTAACATCACCAGTCTTTCGTATCAGATGACAAAACATCTGTAGCATTTATCAGTTTTGCTGCTGTGCTTTGGTTAGAGAATCACATCACACGCTGCATTAAGCTACAAAGAAAAATGTGTTTATATATTCTTATTTAGCAGTCAGAGAGGCCAGATATAATTTGATGATCACCGTGCTGCTTTCGGGGAGGAAAAATAAAAAAAATAACAAACTACAAAACACACACACACAAAAAATCAAACCAAAAAAACCCCACAGCTGTGCTAATACAAGCTATATTTAGCACTGCACGAATAAAAGAATAAAAGCCATTACTGCTCTCTCCCACCATGCTACTGGCAGTACCAAACAGAACGCCTGACAGCTTTCCAGGGGGCTTTAGCAGCTGCCACTACTGCTAACGTACTGCAGACAACAGATTTAGACTGAAGAGTATTTGTGCTTTCTCACCATCCAGTTTCAGAGAAGTTAAGCAAGAAGACAAGAACTACAACTGCCTTTCCAAGATACTGCTCTGTAAAGAGATGCAGTGTCTATCCTGAAGCTTGCTTTCCTGTTAAGCATTTGTTGGTACTAAAAAAAGGGAACAAAGTAGTCCTAAAAACACATTATCAAACATAGTAGGAAATAAGGTATTCGGCTGCAGCCCTAAATTGAGTTTTAATCAGTCATAATGTTGTAGAAACTAGGAATCAGAATACAAATAAACGCCCATAAAATAAATTGGCAAATTAAAATCTGAAAACTTTCTTTTGAAAAAGTAAATTCATAAAGCAAATCTGCCAGTTATTCATAAAAGTTGATCTATTTACACAAGTGCAAAGACCCCTTGTAAAATTATAATCGAGAAAGGTTGTTTTATTCCTCAACATAATCTTACAATTTAGAAAATGTCTGTTCTGGTACTTCACTGATAGCTATAACTATTCCCATTAAAAGTCTGAAATCTCAGGGTTCTTTTTCCTTACCCAGTTGTACTTCACCCATAAGAAATTAAATGTTTGTCTGTGTACAGTGCCTCTCTTCATCCTTATAACAGCTAGCTAAATTCACTTAAGATGTTTTTTTCTTGTTTGTTTTGAAGTAGCAGTTTGTTCAACTTAGGCAACTTCCTTCCCAGTTCCCCACGGAGCTCTTGGCCTATCCTGACAGGACAGGAGAGAGGGAAGGTCCAGCCAGGCAGCAGTAAACGTAAGCATCTTTGTTCTGAGTGAAAAAGGAAAACATAGATCACATCTAAATAAAGGGGTCAGAAGACTCAAGCCCAAATTAAAGAAAAAATAATAATTAAACCCAAACATGCAGCATTTTTAATTTTAAAGAAGTCACTTAGTCTTTCTATTACAGAGCAGAGGATTTTCCCAGTTAAATATGTCACTATTTTAAGTTCAGCTGATTCTGGAAACTGTAGTACACTGTAAGAAAGAATAGTGCTAATAGTAAAAAACCATTCAGTTTCCACAGCTTGTGATGGTCATGAACATGCTCTGAGTTGAGAAACATTAGGCTGCCTGAGCTAACAGATCCAGCCCCGATAGCAGACTACCCTTACTTGTAAGCTAAAATCCCTAAAACCAACAGCATTCAAATAGGGAAACTGCAGCCCAACTGCTTAAACTCTCCCTACAGCAGATATGTTGTGTTTGCTTTTATCAGCAAGGAAATGGTTACTTCTGAAGTTGAAACCATTGTACTTCAGAGTTAATTCAGTATTGAATTGAAATGAAAAGCATGAACACTTCACCGTCGTCTTTGATCTTTTGTTTCAGGCTGTCAGCTCAAATAGACATGACTGAATTGTTTCTACTTAACACCAGTTCTTAAGGATGTTCAGGAAAGCACAAAAGGGACAGAAAGGTTTTATATCACATAATAATACAAAACTTGAGGTTTGACTACATGAGAGGTTAAGAAAAAATGACAGAGTAAGTTTAAAGGCAACTAAGACAGTTCCCTACAGAGGTCGGAAGGAGGGAAATGTTAATACAGACTTTTCCTCACTCTAAACCTGATTTGAAAGTATCTCAAAAAGCGAGAAATGTTCTCATCTGTAGATAAATTCTAAATTTTAAAACATATTACCTGAAATACAATTTTTTAAAGAAAAATGTACAAAAAGTAGTCAATAATATTGCCTAAAATTGTAAAAATTTTCATCTCTACTGTATTAAAAACATTCATCAGATGCAACAATGGACACTAAATGTTCCAAAAAAAATAAAACTTTGTGATCAATGACAGCCCTAATAATGGTCACTGTTATGAGTAAATTCCTGTTTGTTAATCAAATCTTGCTTGCTTAGGAGTTACTTGCTTAGAGTTACTTGCTTGCTTAATAGTTACTGGAAAATTACGGCGCTTTGACATGTTGCTTACAGACCGCAGGTATCCGTTAAAGTAAACGATGTATGGGGAAGGCGATAAGGAGCCTTCCTCCCCACAACCACCGGGAGACAGAATGAGACCCCTTATCTACAGGTCACACAGACGCAGAGAACACCAGGAGGTGACACATATATCGGATGAAGAAGCGTATAAAACCAGTGACTTTGGGGAAGCGGGGTGCGTGCCGTTGGCAGAGTGGAGACTCCCCGGCCGCCCAGCGCTGTTTTGCTTGCTGTCGCTTGCTCAATAAACCGATTTGATTCATTGGGCTGGCTCTTGTCAAATTATTTGAGCCACATTTATAACAATTTTGGTGCTGTGACTCTGAGAGAGGCAATCTGGTGCGAAGCCCCACACAGGGGAGTCGCCCCGCTGTATAGTGGCCCTAGCTTGGGTGCTATCTCACCATAGCCTCTACTGACGAATCCTAAATTCGACAGCAAGCAAAAGAAAGCCGGCAACCCTGTAATCTTTGTGCATGAAGCTCCGAAGACGCAGGAGTGCATAAGTATAGGCCGGTTACCCGTTCAGTTGGGGTTGGGTATCCCGGAGTGTGCCTGTGTGACATCCAATTAAGGACGAAGCAAGTGCAGACCCCTTAGTAGTGCAGTTCCCATCTCTCGTGAGGGACTGGGCCACGAACAGGGGGCAAAAAGACTGTGTGTGTGTGAGAAGGCACTCTGGAAGATGGGACAGAAGAAAAGCAAGCCTTCTGATTCCATGGGGGGGTCGGAGCTTAAGGCTAAGCTACCCCAGATACCACTGGATAGTCCGTTGGGATTGATGATTAAATATTGGGATGACTACCCTTCTAGGCGGGGTAAGGACAAAGTAAAACTGGTACATTATTGTATGGAAGTTTGGGGAGGTAAGCAGATTAGAGGTGATCATTTATATTGGCCCATATTTGGGTCCTTTAAGGACTGGATCTGCCAGTCTTTAAATATTTACGTTAACACAAAGGAACCATTTAGTTTGGAGGAAAGCGAGTATGCAAGTTTATGGATAGGGTCCGAGACTAGGACAAATTTATATCCTTTAAAAGAAAAAAAAAGGGGGGGCAAAGAAGAAGACGCGGAGTGAGGATGAAATCCCCATTTCGCCTCCCCTTTATATACCACCACCACTGCCGCCGCAGCCCTCTCCTCCTCCAAGAGCTCCAAACTACCCCTAGTTCCCCCGAGGATAACAGGCAGGTGACCCGGAGCCAAAGTAGGGCAAGGACAAGCAGGGGTAATCTATATCCCCTCCGAGAGGTTGCAGTGGGAGGAGCGCAACCTGGTATGGTATATGTCTCTGTCCCTTTAAACTCAGGAGACGTTAGAGACTTTAAGAAGGAAATGGGTAACTTATTACAGGATCCCCTGGGAGTTGCAGAACGAGTAGACCAGTTTTGGGGGCCCAACGTTTGCACCTGGGATGAACTGCAAGCCATATTGGGTATTTTGTTCACAGCAGAAGAAAGGGATATGATCCGGAGGGCCGGAATAAGGATTTGGGACCAGTGACATCAGCAAGGTCCCGCAGCAGATGTTAAGTGGCCCCTCCAGAGACCTAATTGGAATAATCAAAATGAAATGGATAGAGGCCATATGCAGGACTTAAGGACTATCATAGTTCAGGAGATAAGAGAATCGGTCCCTAGGGTACAAATATTAGCAAAGCCTTCAGTGAACACCACAAGAAGGACGAAACCCCTGCGGAATGGTTAGAGAGACTTAGAAAAAATCTCCAACTTTATTCAGGGCTAGATCCTAGTACTCCGGTAGGGCAAGCCTTACTAAAAACACAATTTGTAGCTAAATCATGGATGGATATTAGGAAGAAGCTGGAAAAAAACAGGAGATGGGCAGGACCGCAGTTTAGATGAACTACTGAGAGAAGCTAAGAAGGTATATGTTCAAAGGGAAGAGGAGACACAAAAGAAGCAGGCTAGAATGCTGGTAGCAGTGGTCAGAGAAGGACAGAGGGTACCCCCTCCTAGGAAGGGGCCTGAATCCCGACAATCGGGACTGGGACCCCGGAGGCCTCCAAGGGAAAAAGAGCGAGGAACGGTGCTTTGTTTCTATTGTGGAGGAAAAGGACATGTCAAGAAAGACTGTAGAAAGAGGATGATGAATGAGAAGATGTTCAAGGAAGATTAGGGGTGTCAGGGGCTCTATCTGCTGGGGACTCGAGAAAGAACAGAGCCCTTGATAAAATTAAAAGTGGGTCCCTGGCAACAAGAAGTTGAGCTCCTAGTGGACTCAGGAGCAGAAAGATCAACTGTTCAAAAATTGCCCTGAGGATGTAAGATATCCCCAGAGACGGTACAGGTTATTGGAAACACAGGAAAACCAGGAATAAAAATTGATCATTGAGAATCAGAAAATTGGTGGGCTCACCTATATAGGGCGGCTACCTATATCCAAAAGGGGAGACGATTGGAACAAGGGGAACATATACGCGAGAGCCCTAAACTCTGCCCTCAAGGATATTAGGATTCAACTATGGCTGAGCCCTTGAAGACTGCGACTGCTGCCGAGAAGAAAAATGACCTCGCTGCTCCAGGCAACGGAGTAGGCGATGGAGGCAGAGGCGTACTAAGGTGGGGATATAGAGAAACCATAGCCGCCAAAAGTTTAGGATGGAAAGAGGCGCAAATTAAGTGGATGGGCCAGGTGGGTAGTAAGACCCCTACCAAATTTCAAGGGAAGGATTGGAAATCCGGATTTATGAGAGGAGGTAACCCACCAATTTTCTGGATCATCTACTGGATATGGGGATGGACATTAATCCCGGTAAAAGTATATGTCCATCAACCTTTCAAGTGGACCTTGTACAGATGGGAAGATCAACAACTAGTCCAAAGTATAACCACATCAGGAGGGCCCACTTTTACTGCTAGCCTCTGTCAACTAGTACCTAGAAGCCCATGTTTAGATCGTGTGGGATTTTACTTCTGCTCAAGTTCGAATCCGGGAAGAGGATATTGTAATCACTCCAGGGAATATTATTGTGCCTACTGGGGATGCGAAACAATAGCCTCAGATTGGGTCCCTGGAAATCCTGGCAAGTTTTTAAGGGTACAGTGGGGGCCTTATAAGGAACCAGGAGCCGATAGAGGGGGCCTCATTTTAGTAAAGAGGGAACCAATCCCACAAGATCCTAAACCCACAGGACCTAACAACATATTAGCAGAAAAACCATCAGAGGAAATTCCTAAAATAGACAAAGTGGGGGTTAAAAATGACACAATCTCCAACAACTCAATAACTCAATGATTCTCGTATTAAATGACACTCAAAATCCTAAGGACAGTAATGGAGACAGCTTTCTTTGGAAATTAATGAAAACTAGTTACCAGTTGTTAAATGCCACCAATCCCAACCTAACCGAACATTGCTGGCTATGTTATGGGATAAAGCCTCCTTTTTATGAAGCAGTGGGAGTTACTACAAAGGCTAGGCGTGTAAATGGTTCTAACCCAGCACAATGTACATGGGGAAAGGAAAATCAAGGGATAACATTGACTCAGGTCACTGGGAAGGGCAGATGTATAGGAAAAATTCCAAAACGTCAAAAACATCTATGTGAAGTTAATACAATTGCTGCTAAACAGCAAAAAAACAGCTAAGTGGTTATTACCAGCCAAAAATGCCAAGTGGGTTTGCTCAAACACAGGTGTTAACACCTTGCCTGTTGCTAGAATTGTTTAATGATTCCTCAGATTTTTGTATCCAAGTAATGATAATACCAAGAATTCTTTACCATCCTGAAAATTTTATGTATGACCACCAGACTGCCCAAAACCATCACCTGTTTAAACGAGAACCTTTCACTGCATTAACGATAGCCGCTTTAATGATCTTGGGAGGTACAGGAGTAGGTACAGGAATAGCCTCATTAGTAAAACAAAGTAAAGAATTTCACACCTTAAGAATGGCTGTAGATGAGGACTTAGTCAGAATCGAACAATCCGTAAGTGCCCTAGAAAAATCTGTACGGTCGCTATCTGAAGTAGTGTTACAAAATCAAAGAGGATTAGACCTAATGTTCCTACAACAAGGAGGGCTTTGCGCCGCACTTAAGGAAGAATGTTGTGTGTATGCTGATCATACTGGAATTGTAAGAGATACCATGACCAAGCTACGAGAAGGACTAGAAAAAAGAAAAAGGGAGCGAGAAGCCCAACAAAGTTGGTATGAGTCATGGTTTAATTACTCTCCATGGTTGACTACATTACTGTCTACCATTGCAGAGCCCTTAATATTGGTAATTCTGGGACTAACTTTTGGCCCCTGTGTGTTTAACAAAGTGATTGCAATTGTAAAAAGCAGGCTAGAGGCCGCCCACTTGATGCTCATTAGGGCTCAATACCAGCCACTAGATAAGGAATCTCCAGTAGAAGACGCCTTAATTTTAAGCCACACGGCACTCCAAAGATTTGATGAACAAAAGGTAAACAGAAAAAAGGGGGATTGTAATCAGTAAATTCCTGTTTGTTAATCAAATCTTGCTTGCTTAGGAGTTACTTGCTTAGAGTTACTTGCTTGCTTAATAGTTACTGGAAAATTACGGCGCTTTGACATGTTGCTTACAGACCGCAGGTATCCGTTAAAGTAAAAGATGTATGGGGAAGGCGATAAGGAGCCTTCCTCCCCACAACCACCGGGAGACAGAATGAGACCCCTTATCTACAGGTCATAGACGCAGAGGACGCCAGGAGGTGACACATATATCGGATGAAGAAGCGCATAAAACCAGTGACTTTGGGGAAGTGGGGTGCATGCCGTTGGCGGAGCGGAGACTCCCCGGCCGCCCAGCGCTGTTTTGCTTGCTGTCGCTTGCTCAATAAACCGATTTGATTCATTGGGCTGGCTCTCATCAATTTATCTGAGCCACATTTATAACAGTGACTCAGTAAATATTACAACTCTAAAATTTTTGTCTTACTCAACAGTATAGGTTTGTTTCCCAATTGTTTTTAGTATCTTCAGGCAGGAGACAGATATTTTGCTAAGCAACAAAGTTAAAATTACCTCATCATCACAAAAAAAAAAAAAAATAATCTCCTGAGCACACCCTTTTTTTTCAACCAGGCCACAGGTAGATGGTCCTCATATTCAGCACCAAGTAACATTGACTCCCACTCAAGTACACTTCAGCTATGAGCTCCATCTGTGCTTTAATTACTACAGCAAACCCGTCCATTATACCTCAAATGGCTTCACTATTCTATAACATTGAAAGATAAAGTCTTAACTGCGGGTTACTCATGAGCCATTGTGCACTGTCTGCACAGAAGGCTGCAATATCGAATACAGATAAAGCTTAATAGCTTCTTGAAAGAAAAATATTTTTCTATTAAAGTGTATGTCGAAAGTACGAAAATAAATTCTCATCCATTCATAAAATACAAATGCAAGTCTTAGGCTTACAGATCACACTCATGTACAGAATATAGTATTATGCTTGGGTATTTGTTTTCCTTCCCATTTTTGCAGCATTCTTCTCTAAACCCAGCATAAGGCTCTCCTCTCCCAGGATACATAATTTTCTGTTTGACACAAACATACATGAAACCAGATAGTCTCCTTCCCAGGATTTCCTAAAATCACAAGTTAGGGATTAAGTGTCTTTCTTGCTTTGTGTCTGTTATAGAGCTGATGGCATGCTTAGCTGTTTGGGTTCCCCAGTTTTTCTTTGAGGATGGCAGATGACACCTTCAGACAAAAGAGAGAACTAAATTAGCTTTCTACCTCCTCTGGGAGCCCAATGCTCCTTAAGAAAACAGCCAGTTTAGAAGAAGGAGCAGCTACTTTTATTAGCAGGTTTGCAAATCTGCAGATTTTTTTGTGCTCAGACAAGCTGATGAATTGTTTCATGATTGTTTTGTAAATTCACCTGCAAGGGGGGGGGGGGGCAGAAGCATAAAAAAAAAAACAACAACAAAACAAAAAAAAAACAAGCACCCACCCTGTTATGCTCATTCCTTAAACATCCAAAAGCTCTATAGCAGGGATAACTGTGAGGAGTAATGCCACCCTGTTTCCCCACCCTGCGGCATCCCCGCTTCCAGGTAGGGTCCTTCCAAGTACAATACTGCTAAATGGAGTACTTCACAACTCTTCAGATCCACTTTAGGGTACTCCAAAGGAACCTCAAAGAAATTCGGTACTGTCATGTTCCTTCTGATTGACTATAAAGCCTACTTTAAACACCAAAGTCACTGCAATGCTGAAGCCCTATGGTACTACTTTTCTTAAGAACCTGCTCCTTTCCTGCCCTTCAAATCATGCATCATTTCCTAACAGGATTTCTGAAATAAAACAGTACAGAATAAACTACAACCCTCTTTTCATGGGTGTATTCACTGACAGAGCAAAACTCTCAAAGCCTTCAAGTTATGTTTTGGGTTTCTTTTTAATTATACAAGAAAAACCCCAAAACCTGAAAGTACTACAGTGAACTGTAACAGTACTATTTCACTATAGCAATCCAATCCTTCTTCACTAGCCCACCAGCAGTATTTCTCTGCTTCTCTGAAGCATTTAAGGAACAAGAATGACAGACCCACTGTGCTGCTCATGCACTGAAGCTTCTTTCAGGTTTGTTGCAAGGATAGTAGCAGTAGACAAGAGACTCTTTACATACCATCAAGGAGAAAAAAAAGAAACAACAAAACAGAAGTATCATCAGCCTAATTCTACCACTAAACTTTATAAACTACTGGACTTGCTCAGTAAGTAACAGACATCAGACACAAAAGTCTTGCAGAGAGGTGAAGACTCTTTCGTTCCTGTAGAAATTCAGACTGTCTGGTTAAGTTCTGGATATACAGCTCCCTTCTGACTCCCACACTTTTTCTTTTGTAAAAAAATTACAAATATTTACATTCAGAAAACTGAAAACCAGATTCATTCCCAGTATAAACCATGCAGCTTTTACTGCAGTCAGCTAATTTATTCTCAGCCAAGATTCTTGCAGCACCTCCAAATGAAGTCCTTTTACCTTCATATTAATTCTAGTGCATTGAAAATAATGCAGCCTTAACAAAAAAAAAAGTTAAAAAAAAGAGAAAATGACAAAATCCTCCCTGAGATAACACAAGATGGAACTGCAGGAACAGCGGTACTTAACTGAATCGTAAATTAATGCCTCTGATAGATGCAGAGCACTGCATCTATTCTGAGGTTAAATGGTCAACAGAGTTGAGAGCAAGAAGGCGAAATAATTGTGTAGCTTCACAATTTTGACTGTTATTCAGAAAAAAAAGCTAAAACCAAAAATACAACCAAAAAACCCCACAAAACCAACAATACTGCTGCTGAGGGGGTATGGAAGAGGGGGCTTGAAAACCAAAGCACAAACAAAAAATATACAAGCCCAAAAAGGGGAAAAAAAAAAATAAAATCAGTGACGCTTTACTTCCCCCTCATGCAGAACAAGCTATATACTGTGAAGAAATTCCTTCAGTTTTTAAAAAAAATCTCCAGAATTAGGTGTTGTAGAGAAACACAGCAGACACAGGACAACCAGTTCAGGATAACACAAGTGCCACAAAATACTGTTTATATTAGAACACAGAATGTTTTCCTCAGTACACTATTATTTCTGTTGTATATTTGCCTTTACGGTTTTTACCTCCTAAAAAAACATCACCTAAGCCACCTGTCAGTGCAAAATAATCATATTTATGTGAAATCGCAATATTCGCAAGACCAGAAAGCAGTATTTTCAGAACAGGAGTATATCATTTTGGAAATCAATGCACTAGTAGAATGAAAACAGGTCATCACTCAATGTGCAATGGAAGTATTGATAAAACCCCCAGAAGTTAGGAATCCATTCAGGAGAATACCAGTTCTAGCTACAGGTTCTGCCTGTTACCATTTTGTTACGCACATTTAGACAAACATGTACACATGGTTCTAAACAAAGGAAAGGCACTTAAAAGAAAGACAGTTAAAAGAATGTTATGCAGTTACATCTCAGGGCACAGCGGAAGGAAGATTTTTGGAATAATGAAAAAAATAAGTGTGGCATATTTTTTTCTACATTCATAGCCTTCCTGATTAAGAGATCCAATCTTGCAGAATTACATGAGTGCTTATCTCCAAGTACTTCCATTTATTTTGACAGGACTAAAAATATTACATACATCCTGTCAACAAACTGTAGCAAGACTGGGGCACAATTTTTCTTCTACTGACTAAAACGCAAGCTCATCTCCCCATTCCACATACAGATGTACAAATAATATTGTAAGAGACAGGAGGCGACTGAGTAAACATCACTGACTGATTCTGAAAGATCACGCATTTCCTCCATTATAATTAACTTAGGTGGAAAAAAGGCAGAAGCTCAATACTTTAAAGATGTAAACACTCAAAACAGCTTAAAACTTTGTCTTGTGGAAAATCTGGCCAGATTAAGCAGACCAAGAAAGGCAAGGCAGCCACAGCTCCATGTCCCCAAGTCCAGTCACAGTGAAGTTAAGCGTGTACCCCCACTAAGCACATGTGCACAAAGCACACTTGTATACCACACACAATTATACACATGGCCAGCCCCACACACCAATCAGCCACTGAGTTTCAGCAGCCTCATCCTGGTCCCCTCTGGCTGAAAAGGATGGAGGCCCAGTGATGAGAAGATTCACTGCATGCGGTGTGGGTCCTTCCAGCAGCTGAGCTCAGACAAATGGTCTGCCAGTAGCTGGTGCTTGGGTCCCAGTCGAGTCCTTAGACACACACACACACACACACACACAGAGCTCCCAGGCCACTTCACCTACTTAGTAGCTAGTCTGGTTTTACCTTCATTAGCCGTCATGCCCTGACTTGCATGCTTCCTCCAGTTACTGGTACCAGAGACACAAAAGCCCCTGTGACCCAAGGTCCCATTCTAGTTACTATCACTTCAACTCACTCTGCTCTCCCCAGTCACAGCACCATTGACACGTTTTCTACAACCTGCCGTGTGACCCCAGCACCTGCACTCAGACCCTCTGCACACACATGCACATAGAACAGAGACCTCACCAGTGAATGAGAAAGGAATTTAACAAGCAGACAACCAGACATGCGTACTAGCCAGCACACTACCTGCATATGACTGGCCCTGTTTTTAGCCATCGTCTCTATTTTCCCACCCATGTTCATGCTTGAATCACCTCACATCATCCCTTCCCCTGCCTTTGGCTCCTACCCTACACATTCTGTAAGCAGCCTTGTGCAAACCCAAAATGCTGCATTCCATAATGTGTCTCATATCCCTGGGGCAGCAACTTTTCTCAGTCCAAAAGGTGCTCCCATGTCAGATTCATCTTGATGGGTTTCAAAGCTGGACACTGGAGCTGAGACTCCAAGGTCAAAAACTTCTGAGATTTCTATCCAACTATTAACTTCCCTAAATTTTAGGGAGAACATTCAGAAACTGTCCATTTAAGTCAACTGAATGAAGTAAAATCCCCTGTGTCAACCAGCTTTTCTACTTCACAGTTTGTATTGAGATTCTAAAAGCCATAAAGCCCCACCACAATTTTAGGTTATGGTTGCACCTCATGGCTAAGCTGGTAACACTGGGTATGCTCAGAGCTCATGCTCCCCAGGGCAATGGTCCTGTCTTCTCTACTGTGACAGCCTTTGTGAGTCCATAGCTTCAAGTGCAGCAGGTTTATCTTGCTAATTTGGTAGAAAAGCCATTTGCTTTGTAACAAGATTAGGTTTCTGTTTTACCAGCCAGCTCAACAAATTCACACTATGACTGCTATAGAGAAAAAATAGCACTGGTAGAGTGAGCCCAAGGAAAGCAAGTGCAAGACTATTCTCTTCAGCAGTAGCCAGACACTGAATTAACACCATCAAAACATATTATCATTAGCTTACATAATCTTGTACTCTTGTCATGTAATACAAACAGAAAGGGCTCCCAATTCACCCTGTTCTAGCCTTTTTTTTTTCTTTTAATAACTTCTCCTTCAGTCCTTTCTTAAGGTAATCACCTCCAGCTCTTCATTTTCGGTATCTTTTGAAAATCCCTCTAATTCTTACAGTCCTTCTGTATGGCCAGTACTACAGACCTGGGGGAAAAAAAAAGTGTGTTTCTTTTTTTAAAGTAGTCTTTATCCTCTCCCTCAGAGTCCTATAATCCTGCTTGATTTCTGCTCAGAATGGAGAAAACATGCCAATGATTAATGACACCACAGCAACAGAGGATCTCAAGTACCTCTGCAAGTATTACAATACAAATAGAGTACACTCAAACATGCACCCCTATAAATGACCTGACAATTATAGTGGAAGAACAGACGGAAGTCTTGTTTCTGTAATAAATTGTGTCAATGTGAAATCTGAGGAGCGAGTCAAAAGTCCTGACAGGGAAAAAAACTCCAAATATAAATGCAGACCAAAATAGAAGGCTCAAACCACAAACTACTGCTATGTCATTAGACAGAAAGAGTCGTTAAAGAAACATCTGTGCCTTGGACTTTTCCATTGCTATATGTGTTGGTTACTGGATGGTTGCATATCATGTACCAAAGGAAAAAAAAAAGAAAATATATAAAAAAGAAAAGAAATTCTTACAACTGCTCCCGAAAACCAATTCTAGTTTTCACATGGTGCAGAATTTTGTTCCCTTCTCATACGGCAGGATACAAAGCAGCAAAAACTTGTGAGAAGAAAAATTGAGAGATATTTTAAAAAATAAAAACCAAAACTAAAATATAAAAATAAAACCTGGCTTCCTCCTATGCAGGAATTGCCAGATGTCTGCCACTAGCTGAACAGAATTTACTTTTTTCTTGCTTTTATAATGTTGCTTGAAGAACAGCTCAGAAAGTAATTATGCAGAATTAAAATCAGCTACAGTTGAAACTCAGTTTCTACCTATGAACGCTGATCCTCACGACAGTGTCAATGTGATCTTTAGTTGTTAACATGAGCCACTCCTGTAGCAATTCTTCAACAAATTCTCTCTAATGGCCAAAATGATTGTTTGTACATTGTTTGTACCCCCAAAACAAGACTGGCAAAGCAGTTTAAAAGCTAATTTAAGAAGTGACAATCGATACCAAATCGTCATTTTAACAACTTCAAGATGATGTGTAATATGCTGCTTTTAATTACAACCATAGTTGAAATCAAATGTGCATGTTTGAGAGAAAATACAATCATAAAAAAGAGACAATTAATACAATGGTATATTTCAGGACAAGAAATACAATCCTAGAGATTACAAAACTATCACCGTTGCTATCATATTAAAAAACATTAACGCTTGAAACAATAACTGGATTTCAGGGGTTAAATGTGATACAACAGTAATTAATATCTACATTCAATAGAGTAAAATTATAAATTCTATTTAAATCTAAGTAAGATATTTTGAATTAATAACTCATTTTAACAGCTTTCAAAAACGTTGCTATACTCAACTCTAATTTGGGGCTGGAACAGAGTCCATTACATTTAAATATAGCTGGTATTCACTGTTAGTACCTGTACATTCAAAGATAGAGGTATTTATGTTTGTATGTAAAGCTTTCATTTTCTTGAATAAGCACACTTACTGTGTTTATTCAAGAAAGATTAATAGGTTGCACTGTCTATGATTAAGTTTTACCTTCAAAGTGACAGTTACAGTGACATGACAAATTTTGTTTTGAAACTTTCCTCTTTTCGAAGCATTTGATTTGTTTTTCTGCACATGTAACAACTTAACTTGCAAATCACTTCTGTAAGTATAGGTTCACTTTGGCCTAACGAAAAAAGTCAAAATGCAAACATAAATTCGTTTAACGAAAACAATTTACAAACACATGAAAATCGTACACCTCTATACACTGGTGTAAACTCCACTTGCATGTAATCCAGATATGCGCTTTTTTTTTTCCTCTCTCCAAAATCTTCATTTTCTTCTAAAACAGTTTCTGGCTCAAATACTATTTGTATTCCGTATATTTAGGATCATAATCTTGTTTGCATTTAAGCTCACCATTAACCTTCTCAACTTCATGAACAGCTAGCTACATGAGACAACCAACATACATATGCAACTTGAAATATCTTTATTCCATAATATGGAACTAACAAAATGAATTTCAATAGAAAAATGACAAAATCCTCAGACTTGGGTCTTTTGTCAGAGCTTTTAGGAGGAGAAATTATGAGAGGATCCTCAGTCTTAATTTCTTCTGGACAATTACATAAAACTTCTGACATTGAACCAAAGGAGTTTCAGAGCTCCAGTTATAGAACCCTCCAGGTTGGTTGCTTTGTTGTTTTTTTTCCCCCCAAATCTTGGAAAGCAACTTTAAAATAATTAAAATTCTAAGTAGTTTAATATAGTTAAATATTTTAGTCCTGAACATTTTACGCACCTGGTCCTTACTTGCTAGGTAACGTTCCGGATTAAAACAGAAAAGATGCACGACACCTAAAGCCATAAGACAAGGGAGTACACTGCAACCAATACAAGACTGCATTTAGTACATAAACAGACTTTTTTTTGTTTTTAATCGAATGTGAAAGTTAATGGGCATCAGCACTGGAAGGGGAGTTAGCTTCTTGAGTTTACTTGACATACTCATCTTCTCTATCTCGACATCCAAAGTAATAGCTAGGCAGTCAAGCAGAGAAAAACACAGAACATACATTTTTGTACTGTAAAGTAAAAAATTCTCAGTCTACATGAACTTAAAAATATCCAAATAAACCATAATATTGTGACTAAACTGTTATTTTCATTGTTGTAAGGCACCATGTCTGTTGTGATTAGTAGCATTTCCACATCTCATGTGTAGCATTAGACTGCTTAAGAGTCTTACCCGTCAGTGAATAGTAAGCAATTTTCTTATGAAACATCAATAGAAGACTCCATTTGCAAAAAAGATTCAATAAACTCTAAACAAACCGATGGCCATTCTGTTCAGAAAACATAAAACCAAACAGGTAAAGGGTATACTTATGCCTAGCCTATCCTCTAGGGGTTAAGAGGAAGAAGGGGTAGACTGATGAGCTGGTACAAAACAATGTCTTAAAGTAGAATTTCCTGCAGCACCAAGCTCCCCTTTACATATTTGTTTCCAGTTACACTCAAGAGTTCTTACTCCATTCCTGACCCCTATCCCAAAATTGTTTTAATCTTTGGTATTAAATACATGGATTGCTTTATAAGAAGAACCCTGCAGAGTTTTCAGGGTGGAGAAATCAAAATAAAATAAACCCAAAATGAAGCTACAAGGCATTAAAAGACAACTTTAAAAAGGACACCTATCATAGTTCTGCAGGTTAGCGCTGCAGGGTTGGTGTCACTGGTTTGGGGTGTCCTTCTGTTGGGTTGGGTATTTTTCTGTAAAAGACAGAATCAGACACTTTATATACTGGCCATGGCCACAAAGCAATGCAGAAAACAGACTGAAAGAAGGAAAAAAAAAAAAAATGTCCAACTGTGAATCCAGTTAACAGCTCAGTATTTCAGGCTTACAAATGAACTTAGATTTCAAGGCCAAAATGTGCAGCAGTCCTCAGAATGTCTCATAATACCAGTTCCTTCACTGTCCTATGATGTTATTATGTTTTTCCACTGCTTAAAATAAATAAGCAAACCTCTGCTTTCCTTAAGTGTAGGAGCAGATTCCAATCAGAATTTACACTTCCTTATGTAAACAAAATTGCATGCAGAATAGCTGCATGAGTGTACATTCATCCACCATTCTACTATTCACATAAAGAACAAAAGAAAAGGTAATGGGAGTTGGAGGTTAATTTTTGCTGTTGATTTAATTAAAAAAAACAAAGCTTGAACATTTTTTGCTTAGATAATGCTCTCTTCCTATGAATAGACAGAAATCTGGGAATTTTAATTGGTAAAAATCCCCCTCTAATTACTTAGTAAACCAATTTTTAACTTCAGGAATTTTTAGTTTGCCTTCTTTTCATATTTCTGAAAATTACCTAGACTTTGCCAAGTTCAAATTACAGAAGCTATGCAACTGGTTCAGCTAAAAACCACTTTAGTGAACAGTGCAACAGAGGATAAAAAAAAAGCAACACTGATGCCTCACAGTGTAAGGAAGTATAAAAATTATTAAATGTGAAGCCAAAGCCCCTTACCTTCCAGCCTCTTGAATTCCTAAGATTACTCCAGATAATAGAGCATATGGAGAGATGCTCATGATCTTTAGCGAGGGATGAATCATCTTCATGTAGATGCTGTGAATAGCCCCTGTATGCATACTGACATCATCAGTAAAGACTTAAGAGGCAGAGGATACTATGGTAACCACGCAAGGTGCTGAGAGAGAGAAGCCTTTAACTGCTTTAACAACTTCCTAAGCTCCTGCTACTGTGTTTCCATTCGCTCAGAGGGAAATCAAGACTGTCACAGAGCTAATGAGTGTGACACTGTGCAAAAGAAAACCCACTGAAACCATTAATTGTGATGTGACTTTTTAAATGACAAGTGTCATAGCCTGATTCCATTACCAAAATTTTTGACATCTGCAAGATCTACCAGGAGTCACAGGTCAAGAAGTAACACTGTCAGGTAGCAATTTTGTAAGCATTTGTTTTCTCTATTTGCTTTTTCTATTTGCATGCCTTGATACTACCAGAGAGATGTTATCTTCTTCAAATCATTGCATAGCTGTAAGTAGAGAGTGTTCTTCTGCACCAGAGGGTCAAAGATTGATCAAAACACAACCTAAAGTCTTAATACTAAGGCTCAGACACAGCATCAGCTGACATACTGTGAAAAGAGGTATTTATCCTCATATCATAACTCTCTGAATGTCAATACTATCTGCAAATATATTGCCTATGAATGACAAAGCTCACGTAAATATTACCACCAGTGACGTGATACGGCCAACAGATAGCTCGATAAGAAGTTTTGACTAAGCTTTTCAGAAAATTGCAGCACTGTACCTTCATTTTACATACAGACAGCTCAGCTAGGGTTTATGGTTGGTTTGTTGGTTGTTGTTCTTTTCTTTTCAAAACTAAACAATAACCACATGACTAACTACTCAATCGGAATTACACAAAACCAAAATGGAAGCACAGGGGATGGAGGGGAAAAAGGACAAGAAAAATCTTCAAGTCACTTTGGTTTTAGTTTTTAGTTCCAACAAGCTTGGGGTTTTAATTCTTAACTTTGATGGCGTTATTGTGAGATCAGCTTCAGAGCTGTTTCACAAATATGATATAAATTAGACAACAACACTGCAGACACTCCAGTTTTGAGTTCTCTAGGCACCGAAGTTCCCCTTAGGGGTCGTTTCCCAGGTAATGATCTGCCTGAGCAGTATGTTTAATTAATAGTCCTTCCTTTACAATTATACTATGGCCACAGAAAAGACAGAGTCAATTGTTTTATGTACTGGGTTTGCAAGTTAGAATCTTGAAATCAATTTTATTTTTGCCTTAAAGGTCTGATTATTGGGTAATCTTTGACAGTTTCTATTCCTAACCTCCCCCTCCCCACAACTTTTAAGATACTTAAAGAAGAACAAAACCCCAGGCCAACAACAAAAAAAAAAAAAACAAACCAACCAAAACCCAAAGGTGGTCCTCAATGTATCAATACATCAAATTTTGCAACATTAATGCTACAGTGCTTTTATTTATCTCTATCATACTTAGAACTCTAAGAGAATGGAAAACTCATTCCAAAGTAAAAAAAAAGAAAACCCATACCAGTTCATACAATGTTTCATTACATAAATTCTTTAACACCATAGCTGAGAGAGTTCTTTATCTGTGAGAAAAGAGCATCGCATACCAGGCTGAACTGTAGAGTCAGCAACCTGACCTCCTTATGAACCACTGTATCGAGCACAAGGGGCTGATTAAAATGAGCACAGTTCTTTTCAGACTGCAGCCTGCCAGTGCAGAAATACCTATTTATTTCTATTTAGAGAGAAATTTTCTATTTCTTTCTAATCCTTCTATGCAGGAAGCTGATGTCAGCTTCCTACCAGCACAGAGAAAATCTTGACACACAGTTAGTTAGGATTTCCACAATTTGGGGTATCTAGAAGAGCTGCTGTGAAATAGTTCATTAATACATGAAACAATCAAACCCTTGCAAAGAATCTGCACTTTCCAGTTTGGTTGAAAATTCTGATCTTGAGATAGTAATTAAGAAGACAACTGGACACTAATGGACCAGACACTTCCACAGTAGTTGTCATTCAACATAACAAATCATCCAGACTAAGTTTTGCACCTTTTGGGCGTTTGGTTTGGTTTTTGTTTTTTTTTGGGGGGGGGTTTTTTGGTTTGTTTGTTTTCTTTTTGTTTTTTTTTTAAAGCAGACTTTATGGGCCCCCTTTTAAATACTAGTGCAAAATGCTTCACATACTTCACATATATAGACTGCTTTTCATAGCTAACTTTCTGTGTGTACACCTGGTTTCAAAACCATCAACTGGTATTCCTTTCCATCACAATCTCTGCTGCTTTATTCACATAAAGATATGCACACTTTAGGGAATAGAAAAGGTAGAGAACAGGAGTAAAAAAAGAATCTGAGAATTGTCTTTATGATAAAGTTATATATACAACTCAGCTAAATTTGCTCTCAACTGCAAAAATCTAGAAAGCCATAACTAGGGTGGTTTTTTTTGTTGCTTCTCTGTTGAGACAGGTATTAAGTCTCCAGAGGACACTAACAGCACACATTCTGTGTGGATGTGTAGATAGAGAGTCAAATAGCAGACCAGTAAAAGCAGAGAATTGTAGCCACTCTACTCCTTCCAACTCCACCTTTAGAGATTGACATAACAAGTTAGATAGTCCTTCTTAGGAAGCCCAAAAGCCAAAAGGGCCACAGCAGCATGAACAGAGAAACTTCTAAAGCTAGGGTGTGGAAGATACAAAGATGTTTACCATCTCCAGTTCATTCTCAGGAGAATTAAAAAAAAATATAAATAAATAAAAGACCCCAAACTTAAATAGATCAGCCTGAAGCCAAACACAAAAATTTTGTCCTAGAACTGAAACACTAATCTCATAACTACAAAGTTAAAAATGTAGTTAAAAACAATAAAAATGAAAACATATCCAATCTTAAATTGCTAGATGGCACATATAGCTTTTAAAGTGCCATTTATTCAAAACACCTTTCCCACAGTCTTCTTTCTGCTTTGGGAAGAGGAAGAACAGACACCATCTGGCATGTCAAGCCAATTATATCCATCCCCTCAAGAGGACGCAATAATAAATAAATCTAATAAATCCATCACCTCAGACATCTTGATTTAGTAGCTAAATGTCTGTCTCAGTTTTTTCCAGCTAGAATCTCATACGAAACTATTTCTTTGGGCAAATTCGGCAACTTCCTTTTTCATCTCAAGCTAACTCACTGGACTGCTTTAAAAACTAAGTAAAAATAAAGCCTAGCTTGTTCATTCCTTGAAGAGTAACTTAATTTCATATGCCAAGTTGATGTTGTCAGCCAAGCAGGTTTGCACATACAATGTGCCTTTTGGAATACCCACAGAAATCCAACCAATTTAGATCAGATATACATATCAATAAGGGTGGGAGGGGGTTAGGAAATGCCAAATGACAACTCGGTATGCTTCTTAGAGTCTTCGTTTGAGTTGCATAAAGGTTGCGAGAGGGTGAAGCGAAAATCATAAAATATCAGCACGCATTAGAATGGAATTGTGAACAACAATGCAAGCACAGCACACATTCTTTCTTGAGCTCAAAACATCAAGTACGAAAAAAATAAAGGTTGGTATGCAGAAGAGCAATCTTGACATCATTTTTGCAGACACATGTAATGGTTTCCTTATATGTCTAAGCTTTTAAAACTATTATACTAAGACTGCTTAATCTTTCAAGAATCTCATTTCTACAGAAACAGAAAGAATGAAAGACAGTAGCTCAAGCAATCATGACAACATAGTCTGAATTCCTGCTCTTACAAAGAGACATTCCGAGCTACTTACTCCCATGTCTTGCACAGATTTCTTTCTCCACCCACAAGTTCTGCAAAGGAGATCAAGAACACACACACAGAATTCACCAGTTTCCCAGAACATTTGCAGGAACTTTTACCGCAACTTTTATCCATGCTGAAATCTGGGCATAAGCGATTTAAGTCGGTAACAGTTAAAACAAGTAGGTACCGGAGAAGCTTTATCAGAGGTACCCCTTTATAAAGTAATGATCATCTACCACATTTACAATATTTCTGAAAATAATCAGATGAGTATTTGTCAAAGCAGTAATTGGTAAATGGGTATTACACACAAAAATATACTATTAGCATGATAGAATATAAGGGACAATGAATACCAAACAATTAGAAAATATTTTTATTAGGATGTTGTTGTCGTTTATTTCATATATGTACACCTCCAACTGGAGGCTTTCTCTAATTTTCTGCAGCGGTATGTTGCCAAAACAGAACTACAGTTCTTATCACCACCAACACTAGTGTTAAAATAGAGGCAAAGTACTCTCAAGCAGCAACTCCTTCCAGTATAGCATCAGGTCCTGAATGTGGCCATGTAACAAAGCTACACAGGTAAATAATATATAGCTAATACAAGCCAAGCAAAGTATTTTAATCACTTCATGGGGTTCTATTATCAAACCTATGCAAATCTGGCTCTTATCCGGCACCAGTCCTTCTTCAAGGATATTATGGACTGGGCAGTGATAGAAGGCTTTCAGCATTAACAGCAGAGTGCTTAGACAACTGTCTTTTTTCAGACATATCTGCATGTCAAACATCTTCTGCAGTGTCATAACGCTGGGGGAGGAATCCACCATATGCACATACTCATGGAATACTAGAATAACCACCAACAACCTTTTCAGGGACAGTCTTCAAGGAAAAGGAAGGAGGGGAGAAGGCTGCACAGCTCTGTTCTCAACAGGTGATTGTGCCTGTCTTCAGACACACAAATCTTTTCCCCTTACTCACCTGAAACACATCCTGATTTTCAAAGTCTGTGCATCCCTTTAATTAGGGTTCGGAACAGAGCATCTCCTGCTTGGGCAAATTTGCTTTATGTAATACACAGGGATTAACTACAAAATTGAAAAGCAGAAAGAGACAGGACTATGCTACTGCACCTAAAATAGTTACCACGTAATGCATTTACAAACAGCATGTACCTAGGCACTTATATTCATATGTTCACATTTGAAAAAATGTTAGAAAGATGCTCAGTACATTGTTCCTACAGTTCAAGCATAGCTCCAAAGATAAAGATCTACATACAGCACTGTACCATAATATCCACGTGCTTGTAAATATGGATCTTTGAAACACACAAGCAGGTTTTTTTGTAGAAAATTAAACTTCTCCTAACTCTGTTTCTTTAAAGGGACATCACTGCACACAAGAATATCTACTTGTATTTGTAGGGGAGGAACAGTTCACGTCACCCTTTTTGAGAGCAAAAAAAGAGGCACTTGCCAACACTGCTGTCTCTACTGTTCAAACTTCATTAGATCCTGCATTCTGCATTTCAGACAAAAATTCCAAAGTAAATCCCAATTTTCCATCACTGAAAATTACGTTAGTCTTGCTCTGTCCAGCTGCTCCTCACAGAGACACTGAAAGACATATTAACCTCCTTCCACCCCCTTAGCTTTACATACCCATGTTTAATTACCAGATTATCTTCTGCAGCTCTGCCAACAGAATAACAGAGCTTTTAATTCAATTCCTACAGCAAAAATTCACTGCTTTGCCCTAAAATAGGGTCATCCCTCACTCCTTAACTGCAACGATTTATTTAGTGCTTTGCTGGCACAAGAGGTGACTAAGTGCACCAGAGGTCAGCTAACTGCTTGAAAGAACCAAATACCGATCCTTTTAAATTTCTCATTCCACTTCACTGTCCTGCAGTAACTTTAACAACACTTACACTTCAAGAAACATACTGAGTTTACACTGCTTCCCTATGTCCAAATGACCTCAGTGACACACGCATACCCTGTTTTCTTGAGTCAGAAATTCATCTCTAGAAGAACCCTACCACAATCACCACATTTTAAGATGCCTCTAGCTTTTATTACACCAAAATGAGTTACAAAAACAACCTCAGCCTGCTCATGGCACAAAACGAAATTATTTGCCATAGATGCCAGCCTCAAACTCCACCACTGTTAGACAAATGTAAGAGCCACAGTCCCAAATTAAATGAGTTATTTTTCCAGATAAGCAATTCCCAACTGAACAGAAAAGTGAGAAAACTTAACATTGTGACTACAATCTCTCTCCTGTAACCACAAGGAGTCTGAGACAGGGGCATGTAAGAAGGATTAGAATCTTGACTTTGTTTTCATTCCAAAGTGATTTACAGTTTCATGGCACTTTACAACTGCCAAACCTCCACACTGACTATTCTGCACATGGAGTGTATTATTTCTGTGTTTTCCATTAGCTCCTGTCTAGCTTTTACCCAGAAATATAAGAAGTAAATTTTGACCCAGGAACATTTAATATTTAATTAGGACAAGAGAATGCCTTGCAGAACATCTGGTAAGCAAGCTGAGCAAGGCAAGCTGCAGTCACTAAATCAGCTCAGCTGAGAAAGGCTTCATAGTGAAATGAGCACCTTACACTGCGGCTTGTTCTTCAGTCTTGGTCCTACAGGTGAGCAGATAAAGATTATAGTAGAAGGTTTATTTTTATTTCAAGATGAAGTGGACAAATTTATTACAACAGACACGCTTGATTTAGCAAATTAAAATACAGGATTTGTACCATGAATAGAGAAATGAGAGGTATAGCAATGATCTTCACAAAAATAAAGAATTTGCATTATAAATAGTGAAATTAGAGTTATAGAAATTATATTTGCAAAACAATTACAAGAACAGTATCTAGAGCTGTAATGTTTTCTCCAAGGTCTCACATAAAACCAAGGACAGCACAAATGTGAAAAACAAACAAAACAAAACAAAAAAACAACAGAATCCGTTGGCACTGCATCATGTTTTATTACTGATTTATTTCTTTGTCCTATGCATAAGACATGTACGTAAGCATAAAGAATGCAAATTTGTAACTCCTTGCCAGAGTACAAAAGATGTAGGAAATTGCTTCTGATGAGGATTTGTCATTTAAGTAGAACTTGCTTTTCCAGTATGCAGAAAACAAAAAGTAAACATAATCAGAGAAAAGATTTCTTTAGAGTAAATTGGAAAGACCTAAGAGAACCAGGGCTTTAACAGGCATTCAAACAAAGCACCTTTTTGCTTACTTGCATGTAAATAAACCTATTAAAAGGTTCCCTTCATGTATTAGCTTTCCTTTAAACCCAACAACAAAACTCCCACACAGTTATATCCTAAACCTGTATCTAGTGGTAATTTATTTAATTCTTGTCCTTAACACCAGTATAAATAGAAACAAAATAATCCCTGTAACAATCAGTTTGAGTCTCACCAACAAAGAACAAAGAGCTCTAACAAAACTGTAAGCAATCGATATGACCCTACTGCTCCTAAAGACTATCAGGAATCACTGACTGATTGGAAAGGAAAACAATCAGCTAATTAAACATAAAACAAGAGCTAGCAGATCTAATTGAGTAAACTGTATTTTGGTTTTGGTTTAGAGAAGAGTAGCACTGTTGGGTAGCACTACCCATCAACAACTGATGGAGTCTTCCCATAATGCCTAAGCAGAGATAGAACTTCACAGAACATGCTCTCATTAGCTCCTAGTGATGAAAATGCTTCAGGCTTTCCTTCAAGCAGCATGTACCATGCTCACACCCAAATCATCTCACACCAGGAAGTTAGAGCATTTGTATTTGAGAGCCAATGCTGCTGTGACAACACACCACTTAAGGGAGGCCCAAAATCACGGGGTACTTCCTATGTAACTAGTATACTTGGTCTAAAAAAATGAAACCAAAGAAATACTACACACACATATGCATTAAAATCTCAGCAAAATCAGAGGAATTAAGGACAGTTTGACACAGCTCACCATAACTTACAGAAAATAAACTTAGAATTTGATACAAATGAAAAATTTGTGTCAAAAGTGGCACAGGATGCTCCTACTAGGTGTACTGTTCTTCGTGTCCATAGTGCAGCGTGATTACTTTGCATTTTACATTAAGTGTTGAAGCTTCATTATCCTGCCAATCAGTAAGTTATTCTTCTAAATGCAGGTACATGACAGGCTTCACTTATAAAAGAAAGCTGTGGCTTGCAAGTGAGTTAATGACAGTCACCAATCTGCCAGTCCTAACCCTATCTGATATTATGTAATTAAGGAGAGACAATCTGATTTTCCCTAATCCTTTAATCCTCTGTTGAAAGAAGGAAGTAACTAGGCAATAACTAAAGTTATAACTGTATTTAAGATCTACTACAGACACCTCAAAGATTAACATCAAAGAAAACAAAATAAAAAACAGCTGACCGCTCATGCATAGCAACGGAAATGGCCTTCAAAAATTCAGATATGAAAGATAATTGCTTTTAAAATAAGAGCTAGTCTTCTCTTTACAAAGCCTGTGCTGCCATCCCTTTTCAGGAAGCTATGTTAAATCAAAGACAGAATTCCTGACTGCAATATCATTTGTTCTAATTGGGCTCAGAGGACACCCTTAAGTATGGCACAAACAAAGCTCATTTGAAAATAAAAAGCAGGCAAGGAGCCTGTTTACACAGGTATTGGTGTCAAAATATAGCTGAGGGAGCTGCAGGGGTTGAAGTAACCGCCCATCCTAGTGCACGTGCCTTCGCCTAAACATCACATTTTCATTAGAAGCATATTCTTTGCTTGTAGATCAGCACTGAGACACAGAACAGACCGCTCCAAGGCAGATGGCTGGTTGCAGCTACACTCTCCCACATACTAGATGAAAGCTAATGCAGAGCAGGAAGTGATACTGCCAACAGCAGCCACAACCACCACCGAAATAAACAAAACCCATTGAATTACTGAATAAAATGCTTTATGTTGGCGTAGAGGCAAATAAAGAACCTTACTTGAACAAAGCTCTTGGCCTCTTTTTATGTTAGAAAATGAGAGGACATGTACTAAGGATCACCAGATTATCACATCCCAGGTAAACACAACAGGGGGCAAGTCTAGACCAAGGAAGACATACCCTTGATCATCACATCAGGGAATGTATAAAGCAACTGGCCATACATAAATCCATGGGCCCTGATGGATGCACCCATGAGTGGTGAGGAAGAGGCATGGTCCTTGGCAAGCTGCTCTAGGTGGTCGTGGCTGAGTAGGGCAGCTGGACAAAATGACAGAATAAGGTCAGCAAGTAATAATTTCTGCTCTTGGTAACTACTATCCCTTCATTAAACAAAAAATTCCCACAACACCCCCCAACTTCAAATAAAACTAATAACCAGATATTGTAAAGCTTGACAAAGATCTTGCCTCACTGATTAATTTCAAGGACGCAAGTCTAAGCATTTACTCATTACTAGTAACTGAATATATATTATAATTGAAAAGAGATGATATATTTAATTCATACACATGCGCATACACAGTAACTCAAAAAACTTTTTCTAAGAAAACTACCATGGTTGTATGTTAGTCAAGTTATTTCATCTTGCTTCCTATCTGTCAAGACAAGACACAGATGGTGATCTTCATGATTTGAAGATCATCCAAGAAAAAGCTTTAGTGCTTATTTGAAAACCACAATAACTACAGGGATACAGAGCCCTATTATGAATGTACAGCTTCTCAGCACTGACCCAACAGAATAAATCTCACCTATCACCAGAAAATATATTCCATTATTTGGAAATACTTGCTCCTGGAAGCACTCAATAAGAACACAAATTCAAACATTCTGATCAGTCTGAATAAAGAAGATTACAACAGTGGCCTTCAAAATTTCAATAAAGCACTAACTCCATATTAATTTTCCAAGCTCAGCTCCTTCAGGAAAAAAAGTAACCAGTATTAAATGAAAACACTGCATGACAGAAGTAAATTAAGTCCAAAAGAGGGCACAGAATTAATGACTTACAAACAGAACAGAAATATGAGACAACAAAAACTACAGAAAAAAGTCAAGTAAAGGTAAACATCTGTTTTGAATTAGTATTTTTAAGAAATAACTATGAAGCTGAGAGTTAATTCTAGAATTCTCAAAAAACATGAAAGAGGAAAAAAACAAACAAACAAACAAAAAAAACAAACAAGCAACCAAAACCGTGCCAAACATGTAAGATTATCCTTCAGTAATAGTATTTGTTGATAAATACTTGTTCTAAATGGAACTGGCACAGAGAAGACCACAAGTACCAACCATAATAGCTCTAATATTCTTGTACTTGTGGGCAGTGTTGTCAAAATAGTACTCCTACCCTCCCCAGACATAAAAAAAATTGACACAATAGGGTGGGGTTACAGAACCAGTTATCTGAACTAAAAGTAGGAAATTTATCGTTCCCTTTATTTCCCTCCTCCCCCAACTTTCTTGCCATTGTAACAGAGAAGAAATGCCCAAATTTCAGCTCAGAGACTGCCTGACTAGGGTGAGGGAGAAAGAAATTAATGGGAAGAATCTAGAGGAAATTATGGTCTATGCTTACCTAACACCAGCTGCTTTCAATTCATGTTGTTAGACTCTAACACAAGATACTACAGAACACTGATAACCTCACCTAGTGGCACTTTCCTCATTCAAAAACACCACCTCTGGCTCTCCATGGGGAGTATGATATGGCAACTGTAAAAGCCACAGTGCAGATTTAAAGCCCCAGCGCATATTTTCCAAGATGTCTAAGCACCAATGTTGGCTTGAGAGCACTTGCTTAATATTGCTACATTGTGATGACACCTTATTTTACTTTGAGTTATAATATCAGTGCCACTGTTCTTACACCAGTATTTTTTAAATTTTAATTTTACATGATTCAAGTGTCAGAAATGGCAATAAAGGAAGCACTTGCAATGAAAACTGACTTGCCCAAAGACAAAGAGTTACACTGGGTCTGTTAGATCAGTTTCCTACCTAGTCACAGTTTCTGGATCTAGAGCTGGTCTATTTCAAAAATAAACTGTGAAGTGGAAAAGCAACAAATACAAGTTAATGTTTCATACATCTTACTGAAGCTTAAGACTGCAGAACACAATATGGTAAGAGTAAAACACTCACATAATGAATCACTGAGAACATCAGCAAGTTTTCTACTACTTTATTATATAACAAGTGAGAGGACTGATGTAGTGATTATTTACTCCCAGGCAGCAAAACAGGATGAAGACAAACCTCAGGACAAGCCAGAGCATAGCTCTGGGGAGACCAAAGAACCAAACATTTCCACAGATCAAAGATCCTCTCCCATAATCAAGCAGTGGTCTGAGAATAAGCATAGACATCTGAGGAAAGCTATCTGACTTCAAAGCACATTTTCCAAAATAGATGGTTTCTGATCGATCCAAATCATGTGTGCGATTAATTTCTGAAGCAGCAGTTACTGCAAGAAACAGTCACAAGTGATCAAATGATCAGACAGCTCCTTGCCACATTAGTTAACTATGGAATACCTCTCACTAGCAGGCAGAAAGACCATAAAGCACAGTGTCAGAAAGAATCATTGCTGTAACTCATAAATGAGACCCACAAGGTTATCACAATGGCAAAGTATATCCAACAAGCTGATCAGAGTTTTGCAAGCAGCCAAAAACTGTCCCAGTTCCTTAACACATTGCTGGCTTGAATGACCAAGTACACAATTTTGCTTCCAGTCTGATTAGATTAAAAAAACAACTAAGGCAAGTGGAAGAACTGAATTGATCACCAATTCACAACACATGCCTACTGTTTCCACTGATACATATCATGACTGCAACAACAATACATGAATCAATAATATAGATAATGTATTACTGCATTATCTGTATTATCCTCTCACATCCTTAGTAATAAAAGGCCAAGTGTCACAAGACACTAGGACTACTGTTAGAAGACCAAACTCTACATCAGAATTGTCTTTTGAAGACCACACAAAAAACAGTAATAGGCCTCTAAATGCAACTCTCTAGAAAAGCTTTCTCTTTGACACAAGCAAAACAGAAGATTTGGTAGCTATTCACATTGTTCTATTTCTTCAGAAGGTGAAACAGACCACATAAGATAAAAGAAGTTAAAAAGAAGCAATGAACATTCTATATCCTACGGAGGGGGGAAAAAGCTGATATCAAACTTTTCAGGATAGAAGCAGAACATGGAGGGAGACAAGTAAAACATCATTTTGTTTGATTAACTCTCTTCAGAAAGAAAGTTGAGAAAGTTTCACTGCAACATGCTCTTTTTCATGACACCTGATCATTACTTATTTTGCTTCGGGTCAAATACAGCCTCAGCTTTATCACCATACAACAGCATTGCACAAATACCCATTATGTGCACTTCTGCTTTCAAAAGTGGTATGGCTATGAACCTGAAAACGACCTCTTTCTTTATACGAAAAAAGAAGTCGGCTCAGAAATGTTTTATTCACTTATCTTCTCTTTAAACTCTGTCCCAGTCATTTCAAATTCAACAAACCATAATGTGTACTGGTAGACCTGTGGAAGACACTGCATTTCAGGGCTTGGTGATCTTGGGCAAGTCATATCTGCTGTATTAGGCCTTGTACTTAGGACTTGGGAAGCCCCTGTGTCAGTATGGGCAGCTGCTGCAAGAGAATCTGCTGGAGTGTCCCCTCCCAGACTATGCTGCATGATGATGGGCATCATGAAAGAGACAACCCTCCTGCTTGTCAGGGGAAGACACACTGCATACACTGCTGATATATTGTCTGCAACAGGAAAAAAAAGTTAACCAAAAGGAGACGCTTTTACTTTTACTCCAGCCTGTAGTCTCTAAAGACAAAATTGACAGGAAATTGCCTTCTATTTATGGGGAAAAAAAAACATAAACAAGAAAAAATATAGACCACAAAAAGAAATCAGGACTGTGGATGGACTGATTACACCCTCTGCTTCCCCATTCAGCAGAGAAGAAAGTACACCAGGACCAATTAACTACCCCAGTCTGGTGGCTCACATAAAAGCCCCACTATCAATTGACTAGATTTGGATCTAGCCCCATAGGGAAGAAACAAACCTTCTATTCCACTGACAGTACACTGGAGCAGTCGTGACCGTCAGCAGGAGATGTTTCTAATGACTACAGGACCCATTTCTATATATGAAAAAATCCCCAAACTGATTAAAATTAATCTGGGGGGGCAAGAACATGCTTGTGAATATCTTTATTATTACAGCTGGGCTCCTATGTGCTTTCTATGGCAAATGTACAGGTAGCTGACGTACACGAATAAATCACTGGGCATGACTTTTTGGCAGGCAAAACTTTGATAACAAGGGGCAAATATTCTTTTAAGGTTCATACCATCACTGTGGCAAAAGTGGTTACATTTCCTGCTTTTGGAGCCTCCCTCAAAACAGGTTACATCCAAACAATACGGGCTGCCCAGAGGCTACATAGAGATCACCCAGATGATAACACCTATTAGAGGCAGGAGTTATTCTGAGCCCATTCCCCCTCTTCAACAGCCACAGTAAAAGTGCCTAAGAGTTCGCAGAAAATGACAGCTAATTAATGATCACGACACACCCCACACTCAGAGCTGCAGTGTCCCCATGCTATACCATTCTCCTCCAGCAAGCTCTACCTGAAGCGATGGCATTCTGCATGGAATGCAGTGAAGGCTTTATCATTCCAGCTGCTAATGAAGCACAGGAGCAACCTGCACAATTATGCTGGGATCAGAAGTACACCTTCACAGTACTGCCCCAGAGGCATTCACACACCCCCACAATTTGCATTGCGCTGGTAGACTAGTGTTTGGAAGATTTTAATACTTCCCCACGCTGTAAATGGATCAGTTATGCTGATGATGTCATGTGTGGTGGTCCCACTAAATCAGAAAGTGAGAGAAACACTAAGTAACATTACTGAGACAAAGCAAAATCATGGTTGGGAAATCAACCCCAAGAAAGTTCACAGAGCTGCCACAGAAGTGAAATTTGGAAGGAAAACCTGGCAGGGAGTTTGCAGAGTGATGCAAAAGTAAGCTAACCAAACCTTTATATGGCAGAAATGCAGAGCAAAGCAGAAACAATGAAGATTACTAGTCTTTGCAGGTTCCTGAGGGAATTTATACTTCACCCAGATATTAAGATCATTATGTAACATAGTACGAAAAGCAAAAAAGACCAGTTCTTTCCAGAAGAAAATATAAGTACTGCCTTTGAATAAGCACAGAAAGCAGCTCCCCATGCAGCAGTTTAGGCTAAAAATTAGCCAATAATCCTTTTAAGCTCAAAGCCCTACTACTGGATGAGAACATGGCTCTGTGGAGGTTCTGGCAGCAAGGGGACAGGTGGCACATTCTGTGAGGCTTCTGGTCTTAGAGGTTGCCTCCATCAACACAAAACTACAACATCTCTGGACTGCTTATTCAGCCCTGGCTGAAACAAAGAATCACCCATGAGACCAAGGTTACTGACAGCAAGGCTCCCAATTTTACAACAGGTATTGTCAAATAATGGTTGGACTTGGATGATCTTAAAAATCTTTTCCAACCTAGTTGATTCTGTGATTGTTCTATGAAATTACTTCAGTCAGTAAACTGGGAAGGTGCAACAGACTAGCACTGTGAAACTGAAATACTGCACTTCTATGCTTACATCCGCCAGCACAAAGAAAGTAAGAGCCTTACAAAAGAAAACAGCACAATTGGCCTGGTTAAGGCAGTGTGCCTCCACCACCTAATCTGCCAGCATCTTGGGCATAGCAGGCCTCACCATATGAAAAATTAACCCAGCAGCTGAATGTGTGGCTCACCGATGGATCAACAAGGTATGTGAAAGAAAAACTGCAGTGGAAGCAGCTGCCTGTGAAAGACCTGGGCAAACCTTCCTAATCTACCACGGGAAGGGAGGAGCAAGCAGTATGTAAAACTGGCGGCTACAGCTATGGTGCTGGAGAAACCATCAGCTTCAGAAATCTTTAAACTGACTCCCAGGTGGTATCTAAGCGTCTCACACTGCAGACTAGTAAAATGACAAGCAGATGACTGGACAATACACGGTAAACCTCTCTGGAAGCAAGACTGGGTAAAAACCAGAGAGCAAGTGCAAAAACCAGTGTGCTCTGTTGAAATACTCAGATGTCTCACGTGAGCCAGAGTAGGAGCACATTATTTCCCCAACATCCTCCAATGAGGAAGTGTTAGTGAATTGGGCTCCTAAGAAGTCAGGTTATTCAGGAATTGTTCCTACTTACAAATGGGGACAAAATAGATGCATTCCTTGCTCCAAAAGGCCGTTCAAAATGCATTTTAGGAATACCAGATCTCCAACTTAATAGAAACAAGAAAACTGCTACAACAGCGCTGCAGACAGACAAAGTACTGGATGGTCCCAGGCCGCACCTCACAGACACCACAATGGGCCACTTAAAAGACGCCACAGTTTGCAGTAAATACCAGCGATGGCAGATACATGTACAACCATCTGGCTGTACTGCCTATTTCCCACGCCAACCAGAAGGCCAGTAGGAAAGACCTTCACTTTTTAAGCCAATGGTTATGTATCCCCATTTGTATTTCATCAGACGATGGCGGTCATTTCCAGGACAAATGGTCCTGCAGTAGGCTGGTGAAAACCAGGTAGCATGGGTTTATTATGCATCTCATCAACCTTGTGGAGGTGGTTTAGCAGAACATTCTAGTGCCTTACCTAAAATACAATTGTGAATTCTTCTACCCACACTGCGGTGCAATAGGCCAACAGTGCTGGCATCAGCATTAATAAATCTAAATAGCAGGGGAGGAGTCCAGGGTTACACCACTGACAAAGTATTGTTAGCCCACCACCATACAGGAACATCACCAGACAGGAATACTAATACCAGGCTCCTGTCTGAAACTGAAGAGGGGTGCATCTGAGCAGTGGGCGGACAACCTTGCTTACAGTTATCCTGCCAAGATACCATCCCAGGCTCTGGGGACTATGTTCTTAATTTCAGGACACTTAGAGGATACTCCTTAACATGTTCTGCAACATGTATTTCATAAAAAGCTGTGGTTTCCATTTGTTCTGCTGAGGGCAGATGGGGCATCCTCCCCAGGGAGTCAGCACAGCACCTGTCTGCAGAGACAGGTCAGCAGCTTGCGCATCACAGCAATGCACAGTCCCACCTTCCTGGCCTGCTTTGGGGGGCCAACAGAAGCTCTGGTGGGAATTATAAGGCAAATATTTAGGAAATGCCAGTGTGTGAGAAACGGGTGTGTGGGAAGATCCCCCCATGCCATGGATTTTTTGCAATAGGATGCAGGGTGATGGTTTTAAATTAAAAGAGGAGAGATTAAGGCTGAATGTGAGGAAAAAAATCTTTTATAGTGAGGGTGGCAAAACACTGGCACAGGTTGCCCAGAAAGTTGGTGGATGCACCCTCCCTGGAGACACTCAAGGACAGGCTGGATGTGGTTCTGGCAACCTGATCTAGTTGAAGATGTCCCTGCTCATTACAGGGAGTTGGACTAGGTGACCTTTGAAGGTTCCTTCCAACCTAAACTATTCTGTGATTCTACAACCACCCTTGCAGAGATTGCTTTATAACCGCTGCTACATACTACTGACCTTCTAAAGACAGAAGTACAGTTTATACTTATTAGCAAGAGATACTATCGCTCTTTCATACAAACTATAATGTTAAAACATCTTTGGCATAAAAGAGTTATTAAGGTCCACTCCACAAAAGCAATATCATAACAACTCACTGCCACTACCTTCACAGCTTGTGAATTTAGGGAAAATATTAAAGATAATTGTCCTTCTTGAGTAAATTATTTGGGCAATTTCTCATGGGAATTAGAAGGCATTTTCACAGAAATCACTTTGTCTTATGTCGTGGTTTAAACCCAGTCAGGTAACTTGTTCACTCACTCCCAGTGAGTGGGGCCGAGCTGACAACAATAGAGGTCCGTGTCCGTGTCCCCCCCCCCCCCCCCCCCGCACCAGGGCTCTCCCCTTCCCCGCTCCCGGAGGAATGGGGAGGAGGATCGAGAGAGTGCAACTCCTACGGGTTGAGACAAGAACAGTCCAGCAACCAATGTACAACACAAATCACCACTGCTACTATCAACTACAACAATGGTAAGGGAAAATAACAAGGGAAGAGAATACGATACCACCGGCCAAGAAAACGAGTCCCACCTGGAAGCCCGTGTCCTTCCGGGTAACTCCCAGTTACCCCTCACCCCAGGCATGACGTGCTGTGGTATGGAATACCTCCCCAGCTAGCCCGGGTCAGGCGCCCCGTCCCTGCTTCCTCACAGCTTCCCCTCCTCCCTGGCAGAGCATGAGCCTCACAAAGTCCTTGGTCAGGGTAAACATCACTTAGCAACAACCGAAAACATCGGCTTCACCAACACTGTTCTCAGGCTGGAAGTCAAAACACAGCACTGCACCAGCTACCACAAAGGAAAAAGCATGACTGCTACTGCTGAACCCAGGACATCTTATTAACTAACAATTCAAGCCCACTTCAGATATTGAGATCACAATTTAAAGAAACACATTTTCAGGCCTTCAGTGCTACTGTCAGCAAAATCAAACTCAAGCCATTGCTAAAGCTGTACCCTTAACCATGGGGCAGCAGGTAGAACACCCAGATAAGCCTTCTCCTTCTCTGTGAACCTCCAGAACAGCCATTTAACACACTGGTATGGAGAAACTGTTATTTTAACTAACCAGACTTAGTTACCCAAGCATGTGTATTTTACAGTCTCTCATAACACCATCACAGAGAAACTGGTGAAATATAGTCCAGAAAAACAGACAGTTAAATGGACTAGCCAACCTGCTAGGCTCAAAGGGCTTTAATGATCAGTAACACAAAATCCTCCTGTAGGCCAGTCACTAGCAGTGTAACCCAGAAATGAATACTGTCTCCAGCCCTGTTCAACATCTTCACTGATGAACCAGAGCACTGAAGGAGGGAGGAGTGGCCAATACACCAGAGAGTCATGCATCCATCTAGAAGGAGCTTGACAGGCTGGAGAAAGTGGCTGACACAGACCTCATGCAGTTGAGCCAAGTTTAACACAATGTTCTGCATCTGGGAAGGGACAACCCCATGCACTAGTATAGGATAGGGGCTGGCCAACTGGGAAGTAGTTTTGCAGTAAAGGCCCTGGTGGAAAAAGTGAACAGGAGCCAGCAGTGTGGACTCATGGCAAAGGCAGCCAGGGGCATCCTTGAGGAACAGCATCACCAGCAGGTTGAGAGACACAATCCCTCAGCTTCCAGTTAGGACTGACAAGGCCACACCTGGAGTGCTGTGTCCAGTTCTGGGCAACCCAGTACAAGAGACACATGGACACACTGGTGCAAGTACAGAAAAGGGCTACAAAGATGACTGAGGGGCTAGATCATGCACCATACAAGGAAAGGTGGGACTTCTTATAGACTGAATAAGAGAAGGCTTGCTGGGGAACAGGTAGAACATTATCAATATGTATGAGATTCATCAACATGCTTGTGAGGTGGGCTGATGCCAACCTCATGAGGTTTAACCATGACAAGTGCAAGGTCCTACACCTGGGTCGGAGCAATCCCAGGCACAGCTACAGGCTGGGCAGAGAAGAGATTCAGAGCATCCCTGCGGAGAGGACTTTTGGTTGTTTGTTGATGAGAAAATGAACATGAGCAGGCAGTGTGCGCTTGCAGCCCAACCATATCCTGGGCTGCATCAAAAGGAGAGTGACCAGCAGGTCGAAGGAGGTGATCCTACCCCTCTACTCTGCTTTTCATGAGACCTCACCTGGAGTATTGTGTGCAGTTCTGGTGTCCTCAACATAAAAAGGACATGGAACTGTTGGAACAAGTCCAGAGGGCCACGAGGATGATCAGGGGACTGGAGCACCTCCCATATGAAGACAGGCTGAGAAAAGTTGGGGCTGTTCAGCCTGGAGAAGAGAAGGCTGCATGGAGACCTCATAGCAGCCTTCCAGTATCTGAAGGGGGCCTATAAGGATGCTGCGGAGGGACTCTTCATTGGGGATTGTAGTAACAAGACGAGGGGTAACGGGTTAAAACTTAAACAGGGGAAGTTTAGATGGGATGCAAGGAGGAAATTCTTTCCTGTTAGGGTGGTGAGACACTGGAATGGGTTGCCCAGGGAGGCTGTGAATGCTCCATCCCTGGCAGCGTTCAAGGCCAGGCTGGACAAAGCCTTGGGTGAGATGGTTCAGTGTGAGGTTTCCCTGCCTATGGCAGTGGGGTTGGAACTAGAGGATCCTGAGGTCCTTTCCAACCCTAACTATTCTATGATTCTGTGGGGTGAAGGCAGAGAAGAGTGCCATACTCAGTGGTATCGACTGACACGGTAAGTGGCAATGGGCATAAGCTGAACCACAAGAAATTCTATCTGAAGAGAACACTTGCTTGATCATGAGGGTGGTCAAACATGGGAAAAACCACACCCAAGCAACTGTGGAGTACCTCCATGGAGGTACTCAAAACCTGACTGATCAGGCTGTGCCAGGCGCCCTGATCTAGCTGACCCTGCTTAACTAGTGGGTTGGGTTATACTACATGACCTCCAAAGGCTCCTTCCCATCTCAACCATCCTGTGATTCTATATTAATCTCACAGGAAAAAAGCTGGGTGAGACAGTAAAAAAAAAATAAAAAATTAGTAAGCCTGCTTTTACTGTCAAATTGTTTAATTACCATTCTTGTAACTGCCACATGTAATAAAAGCTATATTATATAGGAATAACTTTTCTAGAAATAGCTAGGTTCTCTAAAATTAGGTATCACAGAAAGTGATTAATTAACATACTTGATCATTTTGTGATCAAAATACATTAATACTGTTGCAATACAAATGTTAGTAACCAAGCAGGGGAAAAAAAAAAAAAAAAAAGCTATCTGAAGTCAGGATATAAAAGATGTATTAAAATCCACCAGAAATCCTTAATCTCTTCTATAATGAGATCGAGATGCTTAGTACAATGCAATCCAGCTCCTCAACTTGAGTTGAGGATACACCATGCTTGCAAAAGGAATTAAATGCAACTGAATTTAGCCAGTCTGAATATAAATAATCCATGGAAAACTAAAGAATATAACACAGAAGTCTGCAAGAGAGCACCTCTGATTTAAAAAAAATGCTAGCTTTCATAATTTTTTTTCCCTCTTGAAATGGACTGCTGTAAGCCTGTACAGCTGACCAATCAGTTTTCAAGTTCTTTTTCTTTATTCCTGAAAATACCTAGCTTTATGGCACACAAGCATGGTTCAAGGAAAAAAGAACTCTTATTAAGGGAAGCCAACTTGTAAAGCAAATTAATCACTGGCACTCCAGAACCAAAAGAAGTCCCAGAGCAACAGCACGGTTTTGTAGATAAAACACTGGACTACAACCAACTTTGGTACCTGCACAGATGTAAAGGTGTAGCTTTACATAGAGTTGACTCAACTGGGAAGGGCTACACGGAGGAATCATAGAAGCAGATTCCCATCTTTCATCTAAAACAAAAGGTTATGGCTTCCTGGAAAGAAATGGATGAAGAATTTAAGTATAATCATGTATCACTGATGCTAGATTATGAATGTGTATTAATGGACCTCACAGAACAAAGCAACTATACTCAGTCATTCTTGATATAGTCTTTAAGTACCTGTTAACAGAGACATGAGAAGTAATACATTTGCTGCATCACAGGTCAGATACATGACCCATTCCAGTCTGTCTTTCCTGTCTTCTCCTCTCTTCTACCCCACTTCACATTAGCCCAATCTTCAATTTTCAAGTTTTTCCTTTCAAGTTTTTTGGTCAATAGTTCACATAAGCCACACGCCTCCTATCCCAAGTTTTCTAGCCCCTTACCTGATCCACATCAGATCACCCCCAGACTTCACAGGATTTCTCTCTCTCCTAGCTGTACATCCCCACTGGCTTATGGTCCCAACAGTATCTACATATGCCACATTTCTCTGCCAACTGGCTTTCTACAGCGGACTTACTTTCTCCTCTTCTCCTTGGTTCACCTACTTTTTCTCAAGTTCTCTTTCAGTCTCAGCTTCTTGATTCTTTATTGTCTTTACAGCAAGGCAACACCTCAACCCTGACATAGAAGACTTTACCACCAACACTTAATAATTTGTCAACATTATAAGCTACAGACCTCAGAAACTTACTGTGGGAAGTATCAGACAGCTTTTTTAAGATATAACAAAGGAATTCTTTACTGTAAGGATGGTGAGAGAGTGAAACAAGGTGGCCAAAGAAGGGGTAAATGCTCCATCCCCGACAGTGTTCAAGGCCAGGTTGCACAGCCTTAGGCAGCATGGTCTAGTGTGAGGTGTCCCTGCCTATGGCAGGGGGGTTGGAACTAGATGATCTTAAGGTCCTTTCCAACTCTAACCACTCTGACTCTATGATCAACATCCTGTAGTTTAGAAATGTACCTTGGAGTTACTTCTGCCTAACGTCTACATACCTGTACATGAATTCATGTTAGTTTCACTGAACGCGCTTTTAATAAAACAGAATGAGAAGGAGAAAGAGAACAGATTCTGAAATAAAGAATAATTAAGAGACAGAGGGAAATGAAAAAATGAGTGACAGAAGAAACAAAATATGAATTTACTTACACTATCTTGGCAGATTACACCATCTTTCTTTGATGAAATAGAAAATCCTTCCATCAGACAAAAGAAAATGCAGCAGACCTGTCGGGGTGGCAGAATTTGGTATATTTTCACCCATCCTACAGCATGGAAAATTACTAAACATGAAGAAACTGGATTAGAAGATGTTAAAAAAAAATCTATACGAGTGATTAAACAAAGACAAATGTGACTAGCATTGAAATGAGTGGAGCGACAGTTTCATTAACTAGGAGTGTTTCAAAAACGTAGCCTTAGCATTTGCATAAAGGAAATTAACACAAAATATTGGAGAGAACCTATAGAATCTGCTGAAGCAAGGCTGAAGAGGTACTGCTCATTCACAGGAAGATCACAGTGCCTTAAGAAAGAAATGGGTAATTTTGACAATCAAATCAACATAAGTATCTTTTTGTTTGTTTCTGTTTTTATTCCTGTTTTTATGTTGAGCACTTCAGGACTGCCTGCTCTTAGCTACCAGTTTATCAGCTGGAAAGAACAGATCTATTAGGCAATTACATGATCACAGCTACTGTGATGTGCTCAAAATAACAAACAACAATAATAAAAAAGTGATTTTAAGGTGTACTTAGTAATTTCAACTTTCCTCTATTACAGATCTGCTTTTATTAGTGTCACTGTCTCCATGTACAACAGCAAGTACAGTACCAGTCAACATGTACAAGAAAGGTTTGTTCAAACTGTAAGCAGTAGGAGAAGGGGCTACTGGAGTCACAGAAAGATCTCAAGTTGGAAGGGACCCATAAGGGTCCTCGAGTCCAACTCCCTGCTCCTTGCAGGGCTACCTAAAACTAAACCATATGGCTAAGAACGTTGTTCAGATGCACCTTAAATTCTGACAGGCTTGGTGCCAGGACCACTTCTCTGGGGATCCTGTTCCAGTGACCAACCACCCTGTCAGTGAAGAACCTCATTTCAGGTCTGAACTACCCCTGATGCAGCTTCATTCCATTTCCTCGTGTCCTGTCACTGGTTACCAGAGAAAGGAGATCAGCACCTCCCACCCCACTGACCCCTCTTGAGGAAGCTGTAGGCTGCCATGAGGTCATCCCTCAGCCTTCTCTTAATTTTCCAAGTACGTAATGAGACAAAGACAGGCTGGATTGTTCAGCCTAGCAACATAAAGTCTAAAAGCAAACATTATTGCTGTCTATAAACAAACTGAAGTATATCCATCAATCACAGGGAAAGAACACAGAATTAAGCTACTGAATGATACTAAACAAGAACGAATGAGTGTATAAAGGCCATGAATAATTTAGGCCGGAAATTAGACATTTAGACATTTTTTAAATAAGCCAGAAGGAATATGCTGTGGATCATCATTTTTAAGATGAGTAATTGTTTTATTATATGGATTGAAAGACATTCTTTGCAGGCCTGCAACAGAAAGCAAATGTACAGCCACTAAAATACTCGTTCACATACTTGGGTGGAAGGGATAAAAGTGAAACAAATCTTCTACAGTTTTATAGGGGTCCTATAGGATTAATCTAGCTCTGTGCCTAACAAAGAAAAAAAATGGAAAAAGAAAAAAAAAGTTTCAGTGTAAACATTTCTTCATAATCCCTTTTTGTTTCTAAGTATGAAAGACTAATAATGCTATTTTCTTCCTAAGTATAAAAGACCTGAGGCATATGCAAACACAGAAGACTGAAAATTAGTAGGCCTCTTGCAACATCCAGTGGGAGTGTCAGAAGCAAACTTCTGGTGTTTTATTTAAGCCCTGATTAACCCTACACACTAGGAACCATGGCAGAGAGACAGATTATTTTAAAACACACTATACACCTTTGATACGCGTGCAGCTTGTTTTACAATCATTTGAAATACCTGCCTGTTGTAGAGATTCATATAGTAAATATTGTATTATGACACCAGGACCATGAATGTAAACAGCACAGATTAAAGCAGCAGAGATGGAGTAATAAGAATGGCATGCCTGCTGCAAATAAAGAGATCAAGTACATGGAACTGAAAATATGCACTATGACTCAACATTACCCTTGGCATTCTTTGTCAAAAGGAAACAGCAAAGATCATGCAATATCATTAACAGTCAAGAATAACCCAAAGGACTTGATAGCAGCATCCCTCACTCCCCTTGTCACTGCCAGTAATCCTGGACGGACTGATGGGGTACCCATCTGTCCTGGTCTTCATAAATGTAGGACTGCAAAAGCATGAATACAAAAGGAAGGAAGAAATATGAGGTAATAAATATGAGTTTATGAAAATGACTTTGTTCAAAATAAAAGCCATGTTTCCTTCTATTCAGTGATCCACTGTAGCTGCTGCACTTTAAACTCTTCCACTTCATCTGGTTGCACATCCTGTTTGGCCGTCGCAGAACCACGGTATCTTAAAACAGACTATTTGCCAAGTGATATCTGTTGCATAAAATATAGGAAGTTCATCACTACAGCAGGAACAGCCTAGGTTATCGTTTATTGTGTTTTAGTTTCAGCAAAACACACTTCTTTTCTTTGTGTTAAATGGCAGATTCCTCTAATTGAATTATGTAATTGATAATACACTGAAGGGTGAAGGGAAAGTGACGGAACCCCTTTCTCTAAGATGGGCAGCAAGTGCTCACAGTGCATGGAGTGCTGTTACAACAGCGCTTTTCCAATTAATGACTGCTAAGTGTCTCAGATGAAGGTCAGGCAGCTTGTTTCTATTAAGGAAATCAGAAAAGCTTGCTTTCTTTTCGCATCTCTGCACATATAATCTACACACATTCTTTTAGAGGCTAATTTTACATTTCATTCACGTTCACACATAGAGAAGAAAAAGAGTGTCTCTGTGCAACTTGTGTTTCTCAAAAACAGTAATAATAAACCCAAATATTTTAAGATGTATACCTGAAGAACACCAAGTTTCAAAAGCCAGCACTAACCACGAAGTCTGCTTCCCATTTATACCTACGCTACTTCTGTCAGTACTTGTTCTTTGCTCACATGGTCATGAGCTGTATCTCATAATCTTTCTTGATTTCACCTTATGCTTCCAGAAGTTCATCATAATCTTAACATACAAAGTACTCCACACTTTCAGTCCCACACACTCTTAACAGCAAATTTACCAAATTGCATTGAAATGTATGTTTTAACACAAATAAAAAAAGCCATCATAAAAATGAAGAAATGCTAAATCAAAATATTTTTCAAGTAAGACTTTAGATGTCTCTTTAGGAACATGTTGAGCAATTATTTTAAAAAGGCTTTTAGTTTAATTCAACATCCCTGAGGAGTGTAACAGTCTATCCTCCTTACCTTGACCAACCGGAGGAAACTGAATCTGAGTACAAGCAAGACCGGCAGGACATTATAAGAGTCCTCCTCTTATCCCAGAGAAATGAAAGGCTTATTCATTAAGGAGCATGTCGTAAATCCTATCTTTCAGCATCCCAAAGCACTTCAATTTTACACGTTCTTACTGCCTTACAAAAAGCTAAAAAAGAAGGGGGGGCTAGGGGAAAGAGAGAAGGGAAGGGACAGCAATGCCAAGCAGAGATCAAAGAAAGGTTCCATGCAGTATCCTACAAATATGAAATGTTTCAGTGGTTACATCTCCTTTCAAGCTACAGTTTTATGTAATCAGAAAATACTTGGTTGTGCTCTAGGAAAATATCCTGTATTTATTTGATTGATCCAAGGTCTGCAGCATTAAAAAAAAAAAAGAAACCAGCTTCAGCTAGGCTCACTAGTTAAGAGCATGTCCAATGTTTCCTTCAGCCACTTTAATGTTAGACTGAACTACAATGCTTCAAGTAAAGATTCTTTAAAAGAATATTCTTAATACTTTGGCTATACAAACTGTCATTCTAGACCAGACTGGTAAACCATTCTGGCAACAATTTGCACAGAGCAGCCAGCACCAGATATTGTTCTCTAGACACAAGAGGACTAATGTGGTATAACCTACCATATGGAATATGGCTGATATGGTATAACCTACTCCATAAGGCATTTAATCCTGTTATAAGTTGTTTTCAGGTATAGAGCAGAAATACTTTTTCTAGCTTGTTCAATTTGATTTGTGATTATTTTCAAATTTTTGTTTGTACTAATAGCTATGACTTTGGACAGTACTATTATATATATAAGCATCACAGGAGATTTACTCCTCTCAAATATCACCAGTAATGGTCACATCCAATTAAGTGTGAAATGGAAACCTGGCAAGTTACAAAATGACTCCATTTCATTGTACATGCCATCATTCTTAGGTGTGCAACATGGATGCTTCTGTCAATCTGTAAAATGAGGACTGCAGAACAAATCCCAACCTCCCAGCTACCTTGAAGCCATGACTACGTGGAAACTGGAAGCAATATGCTAAGAATAAGTTTATCTTCAATATGTTTGGATTTTACACCACAGTTCCTTAGAATTCATATGTAAGTAATCAAGAAGAATACTCTTCTTAAACTGAAGATTTTGTGGTATCAGCCATATACAGAGAAATAATTTCCAGAAGAACAGACTCAATCATATCTTCTTTTATATGACACTCAGCAGCCCAGAGGTTCTCTCACTTGACAAAGAAGCAGATAAAGCAACGAAGTGGTGGGTTTCTATTTTGGACTGTATCTCTGAGATTACTTTGAGCCTGCCTGCGCACATGCTTGCGCAGACCTCTGCGTCCATCTGTCAAAGGAAGACCTTGTGTGTTCTATATCTGCTTTTGGCTGCTTGCTACCCCTTACCTCCAGACCTTCCATTTTTGCCCGCACCAGTAATGGGATGCCTACATCAAAGAAACTAGCTGAGTACATGAGGATTAAATTCAACCTGCTTTCCATTTTTTTTTTTTCTGTTGGCAAACATGCATCAATCTTCCAGTAAAGTTATTTTAAAAACTATCTCCTGATTTGAGATCTACAGTACACGACAGACACCTGAGTTCACATCTATAAAACAAGACAAAGACAGAAACAACAGTCTGAAATACAAATCATCTAAAAAATAAGTTTGATTAAGATTTTGGGATTGAATTGTACTTTCCTTAAAGCTACATTCACTACTGGTGGTTTTAATGCTGGAACACCCGTATATACAAAGGAGTGCCCCCAGTCAAAAAAGGAAACAAAAGGCCTTATTCCTATCAAATGAAATATCATAAAGAGAACTGACTTACTAAAAGGCTCATCCTCTTGTAAGAAGACTCCCATTTCCATGCCAAATATTAATAAGTAGCGTAGGATTTCTAATTAGCAGCAGTTAATTCTCTTTTTTTTTATTGGATTCTGTAAGAGCACTCACCTGCAAGCCTACAGAACGCCACCTGAGCACAATCTGTGGTAAAACATCCCCACTTACCAACACCACACCTGGAGTCCCACCACAAGGCAGTCAAAACACTGACAGCGGTTTTACTGTTTCAGAAGGGCTTGAAACCCGCCGGTCCACCACCAGTCACCACAGCACAGCCCCAGGCTGGCAGGTGAATAGTTGTACTCAAATAGGTGTGCTCAAAAACACGTGCAAATCAAAAATGTGGGATACAGGCAATACATCCGTCATAACTAATGCAACTACCTACAAGGTCTAATACGTTGGTTTTTTTTTTTTAAGAAATTAACAGAATGAGCAGTGAAGGCTTCAAAAAGAAAGGGGAAAAAAAAAAAAAAAAAGACAACAGCCACTCCCAAGCACTAATGGGAAACGTACCACCACAGCTCCGAGCAGCTGGAAGTCAAGACTAACAGAATACCAACGCTTGACCGCTTTCCCTGGCTGGCCATCCAGAGGTGAAGACATGCCGGCACCGGAGTCCGGCGGGGCGCCGTGCCGTCCCCCCCGCCATCAGCCATATTCCCCATTCCGGGCGCGCCGCTCCCCAACCGCCGCTGTCCCTTTAAGCCGGACTCTATGACAAGCGGGAGTCAGCGGGCCCCGGGACGGCCGCCCAGCTCCCCCACCGCCGGCCCACAGCGGAGCCGGCCTCGCTTCCCTCCGCGGCAAACTTTGCCGGGAGGGAAGCTCTTCCTTCCCGCCCTCTCCCGGCGGGGAGAAAGGAAGGCTCGGCAGATAACCTCGACGCGCCCACCCCGTCAAGCAGCGGCAGGACAAGAGCTCCCCTCAGGGCCGCCGCAGACCGGCGGGGCTGAGCCAGACCCGGGTGTCCTGCCGCAAGCACCGGCCTCGGACAGCCCGGCCCAGCAGGGAGTGGGGCCGTGGAACGTGTATCCGGGCACGGACAACGCACCCAGACAAGGCGCGGGGCCCCTCCGCCAGCCACGGGACCGTCACCGAGACCGGCTCCCACCGGGGGGCTGGGGCGAAACACCGCAACTCCAACTCCCTCCTCCCACAGCCCCGCACATGAAACTCACGGAAGGGACCGGAGCGCAGCCGTGCCGTGCTGCCGCCTCCCGATCGAGCTACCTCCGTCCTGCTGCCGACGGCGGTGGCAACACCAGCATCTACCTTGAACAGTGGCCTCAAAGCCCCCTTCCTGCCGCCGCGGAGGCTCCGCCTCCCCGGACCGCCAGTCCCCCATTGCCCCGCCCCAGGGACGAGGAACCGCCCGCCCCACCCCGCTCGGGGACGAGGCGCCACTCACGTCTGCTTGCGCTGGTCTGCGGGCGGGGCTGGCAACGGGTTTGGGGGTGGGCCTCGTCACCGGTTTCGGTGTCGGTTCGGGTACCGGGGCCGAGTCCCGGCGTCTCGAGGCGCAGCTCATTGTGCAGCCGGCTTCCGGCGGTGGAGCCACTTGGTGCGGGAGCGGGGTGCGGGAAGCACTTTGCAGACCGGCGCGCTCTGGCGGGAGGGGATTTCAGTGCCCATCCGCCAGGCCCTGAGGCTTTGTACACCCTTTGCCTCGGGGAACAGTAACGGAGCCCAGCGGGCACAGGCTTTTGCTAGGATGGGAAAGTTTGTCCCGACTAGAGCCGGGGGAGTTTCGGCGGTGGAGCGGTACCCCGGGAGGTACTGACCGAAGATAGTGGGAAGCCAGAGTAAGGTAACCTCGGAGGGGTGCGTGCGAAACAGCACAAGCGGTTACCGGTGAAGGGAAGGCAAGGTGGGCATGCTGATCGCTTTTAGAAGCTGATCGAGCTGCGGTGCACTTGGGTGAGATTGCAGTGGAATTCATGCTGAAGCTTGGGCATGTCTTACAATGAGCTGTATGTTACCATGCTGATGCGTTGCTCAGCATGTCCGGCTGAGCAGGTTCGTGCAGGAGACCTGCACGGGTCAGCTGGGGGAGCTGTAGAATCATAAAATCATTGAGGTTGGAAAAGGTGTTTGAGATCATCAGGTCCAACCATAAACCCAGCACTGACAAGGCCACCATGACACTGCGTCCCTATGTGCCACATCTGCGTGTCTGCGCTGTTATTTTGGGGGCATTATAGTGAAGATTCTTTTGTTAAGCAAGACTCTTAACACTGCTCCGGAATACAAAAATACATATGGTAAAACATGATTCTGCCACCCTCAGGCTAAAGGAATACCTTGTTTTACAAGTAGAGCTACTGCCTTCTTTATGAAAACAAATTTGGGAAATTGGGCCTGTGGTGGGTGTTTCAGTACTTCTACGCAGGCTAGATATATTATGATGAACAATTTTCCTTATTCATATAAAATGCAAGATACACAGACTTAATGAATTCATTATTTGGTAGTCTTTAAAATATTTCCAAATTAAAGCACCTCAGTTTTTTTGTTTGATTTAAAATGCCTGAAAACTTGCCTTTATAGGGGATAGAACATAGCAAGCAATTAATGGTTAATGTGTCCCAAAGATGTTTTTGTTCTTTGAGGGCAGGAAATCCTATACTCTGTGAACAGAAGGGATGACTTACTGGCTCCAGCTGATGTGCAGAGTCACACCGCCGTTTCTCTGTAGAGGTCTGTTGTACCAGGCGCTTGTGTACGTTTGTGCCAGACTTCCCTTATGTTATCGATCTGGCTCATGAAACTGAATGCTGTAATTACAAAGGCCTGGTCTAAGGATTTCAGACCTCACCTTGAGCAAAGTGATTCAGTGCTACTTTTGTGAAATGACAAGCTGAGAGACCCATTTGTTGCCTAGGCAGGAGCATCCCAAAGGTCTGTCACCCTGCCCCTTTCATTCTAGCTAGGATGGTGTGGCATACAGAAAGAGGTGAAGCTTCACAGTCTCTCACTCCCAGGCGGTCTTGTCCTCTTCTAGTAATGTGTCCCATGCTAGCTTCTCTTGCACAAATTCTGTAATTGGTGTAGATTAATTTATATTCTCAGAACAATGTTAAGGAAAATATGGACAGTAATTTCACAGAACCATAGAATCATAGAATAGTTAGGGTTGGAAAAGACCTAAAGATAATCAGGTTCCAACCCCGCTGCGGCGGGCAGGGACACCACACATAAAACCATGTCGACCAAGACTCCGTCCAACCTGGCCTTGAACACTGCCAGGGATGGAGCATTTTGAAGGCCTTAGCATGTTCCCTGAATTAGAAAGTTCTGTTTTAAGAGAATATCAAATCCTGCAAACCCAGCCCTTTTTGTAAGTGCAGAACATCTGTCTTACAAGTATTCATAAAAGGACTAAAAATATTTGAAAAAAAAAGAAGAAAACATTGAAGAATTTATACGATCTACTCTTTGAAAAGTAATGAGGGAGTAGAGGAAACTTGGGCCCTACTAAAAGGTTGTTCTTTAAAGTTTCATTTTTTATTTTTTAAAGTTTTTTCTTCAAAATTAGAGAAAAGATATTAAAACCTCTGGTTGTTTTGTTTGTTTGTTTTTTTAATACTTCTGTATTGAAGTCATTAATTTGAGTAGAAACTGCCAACTCCTGTTTTTCATTATGGTAAACATATGGCAATCTACCTTAGACTTCATATTTAATGGCTGTCTAAATAATTCTACTGTATTTACCTCCATTTGCTCATATTGCTTTCATTACTTTGAGTGTTGTTTGAATGCTTTTTGACTTTAATTTCATTTATATTACCCATCTGGTGATCTCCATGCCAAGTGATTTTGTACTGCTTCACAAAGGCAATGAAAAATAATACATGAACATGTAGTGTTTAAATTTTGCTTCCTTTTCTGAAATCTGAAACTAGGCTTACAGTGCCTTTTTCTTAGAATATGATATTTCTAGCACAGAAAAATAAAACACATTTAAACTCTATTTTGTGACTTATTCTGTAACCTCCTAGTGTGAAGTGCAGAAAAATAAATAAACCTCACGCTGTGTCCCATAAGTAGAAAACTTCCTGTAAGACTGGCTTAACTGCATTGAAAAAGTGTTTCTCATCTTGTATGCTTAGTGTCTTTTTTAATTTCAATGACTTCCTGATTAAAACTGAAGTATTCTAAATTTTTTTTTTATTTCTTTTTCCATAAAAGATCACTTCTTGTAGCATTTCTGTAGGAAATAAAACAGTGTGGGGTTTTGTTTACTTTCCAAATCCTTTATTTAAATCAAGAGACTTCTGCATTAGGTCCTAATTCAGCAAGGATTTTAAGCATTTGGAAACGAGGTGCATGGTAAGCAACTAAATTCAGACCTCTCACATGAAAGTAATATCAAGTGATTTGTTTGTTATGGTTATGATCTCATGATAATATACTTGGACTTCCTTGTATGCAGGAATAAACTTATTTTAATGACCTGAGCTCTCGCATTGTGGCAAATGTATCTTTAAGGTTTTCATTATCCATGTCTGAGCCATGCAGGCAATGGCTACCTGCCATTTATAGATTTGAGAGAATGCATTTTTTAAATATGCTCAAAAAGCTTTTGAGTCATGCAGTCCTCTTGCTTATAGTTCCATAACACAATAATATTGTTACTGGCAAATAGCCATAATAAATATTAAATCATAAAGGTCAGTAGCATATATCTTGATGAAGTATTTTAGATAGATTGATTGATTACAGGTTTTGACCTCTTTTCTTTGAGCACCATTTACTCTATTTTTGCCACAGATACTTACTTCCTTTTTTCCTTTTTTTCAATTTTTTTTCCTTTTTTTTCTGTTTTTTTTCTTTTTTTTTCTTTTTTTTAGGCAAAACAAAATACCATCCTTCCTTTTATTCTTTAGCATGCATAAAAGCACAGACCACATCAGACACTGGAGAGCTGCATGGAGATTTTACTTTGCAAATGGAGCAGCATGCTGGCAGCATAAAGGATGAAAGTCTTTGAAGAGCTCTTTTGAGGATAGAAATCAGCCCACGATCTCCTTCAGGCTGCATTCTTATTCATCGTTATTTCCAAGGTTTTTTTTTCTCAAACACTCACCAAGATAAATTCCAATCATAAAGAGTCCCACTGAGCTGAGTATGTATTATATAGACATGTAACACAGCTATAGCTACTGCACTTTTTGTACCTCAGTATAATGCAAAAATACAACAAAACAAATGCCTTTACATTGGAGGCTTAATTTTATCCAGGCAAATGGAAATATGCCACAAATCCAATAACCTCAGCTAGCACCCTTAGCAAAACCTTAACTCTAGTGTCCAGTAAATGTTCTCTGCAGACTTTAGATGAGGTGAGCTTTTGGGGGCACTGCTACTTATATAATGTCTTTCCCATGAATGAAAGATGCACATCTCTAGCTCTGCTAGGCCAGTACTTAAAAAAATAAACCAGTAGCTCTTATCAATGTTTGGAGACAAATTATTTATAACACCGCATTATCTAGAGTGATGCCATGTTTTACTTACCATTGAGAATGGTTTGTAATATAGTTTCAGAAAATAAAATACCTCTATCTCATGTATCTGTGTATTGTTATCCTACATGCACACTAGCATTTGGATCTTAAAGTATAAGAGAAATCTGACATGGCTGAATATATGTACGAGTGATTACTGGTGCTCCGATGCAGGTAATTCAGTTAGTTATCATTAATCTGAATACACTAACTCAAATAACTTTCCTTGGAAAAAGTATCTACATTTCTCCTAATGCTTTTTGTATGTCATTAAATTATCTTACTTTTACCCCTTTGTCTGTGGGATCTTTACATAGGTCTCACTGAAAGATTGTGGGTTTTTTTCATGTACTTACCATTTTTTTGCTTGTTTTCAGACAAAAAAAATAAAAAAATTGTCAGATGTTTATGGTAATAATGAAAAGAAACTCACAAAACATATTAAGTGTATTTGAACTAGACCTTTGACTCCATCTTTAAATTGTTTCCTAAGAATTTGGTGTAGGAAAACAGTGGCTTGATGTTTATCATTTGTACTTAATTGTGTTAAACAGTGACTGATGGTAGATAGCAGCTCACCACTAAATTCTGCCATATCTACTGAGAGAATCATAGAATCACAGGCTGGTCTGTGTTGGAAGGGTTCTTAAAGCTCAACCAGTTCCATCCCCCTGCCACTGGTAGCGACATCCTCCACTAGACCAGGTTGCTCCAAGCCCCATCCAACCTGGCCTTGGACACTGCCAGGGATGGGGCAGCCACAGCTTCTCTGGGCAACCTGTGTCAGGGCCTCACCACCCTCACAGGGAAGAACTTCCTAATACCTAATCTAAATCTACCATTATTCCTTGTCCTATCACTACTTGCTTTTATGAAAAGTCCCTCTCCATGTTTCTTGTAGCCCCTTTAGGGACTGGCAGCTGCTCTGAGGTCTCCCCAGAGCCTTCTCCAGGGTGAACAAGCCCAGCTCTCCCAACCTGTTTCCAGAGCAGAGCTGCTCCAGCCCCCTGATCATTTTCATGGCCCTCCTCTGGACTTGTTCCGGCAAGGGAGACCTGAAGACTAAGCTGCAGATACGGTTTCTAGTGAGATACATCACTCTAAAAGTCAGTATTTCCTAGTGCATGAACACTTGTTTACAGAAAGAGAAGTAACGGTAAACTTTAAAATGTTTCGAGAAATCTAGCAGTAGTCGTTTCTGCTTGTTGGAAGATAGAGCTGTTGCTACATTCTAATTATTTAAGAAGTACTTCTGTTACCCGATTTCAAGGTAAAGCTACAGTAATCTCAGATTTCAGAAAACTAACCACAAGCACACTGAAAATAAGGAAGGTCATGTGGGGTTTTTTGTTTGTTATGAAACCTTGAAAAAAGAGCACCTAGAGACAGGAGATGAAAGGAGATAAAGGAAGTAATGATAACAAATTGTCCTTTGTATATACTTTCGTAATTGACTATACATCTGAATGATTTGCCTAGAATAAGATGAAATCTGCCAGCAAAGTTTACTAAACAAACAACAATTATTTAACAAACTTTTAGAGGCTATTTATTCTGTGCTAAGGTTGCTTTCTTTAAAACTGCATCCAGGAAAACACAAACAGAAAGGACACTCTTGAAGCCAGAGCAGATCGTCCTGTAATGTAAATAAGCCGATGCATGTGTTAAAATGTGGGAAACAAATACTGGAAAATAAACAATTGAAAAAGTGGCCACATTTAGCCATGATTTATCGAGGGGTAAACTTTCCAGTGTTGTGCCAGGCATAAAGCACTATTTTACGGGCTGACTCATGCATCCACACCTGTTGAAAATCCAGATAGCTGGATTTGTCATAGGCTAACTCATGGTGAGCTCCTTACAAGCTAATCATTACATTCAGGCAATGCAGAATATCACAAAATTTAATATTCCAGATGAGAATGTAGTCTCAAAATGAACATTGAGGGGATTTTTCAGCCACAGATACATAATATGACCAAGAAGGATTGTGTGCTACAACAAGCTGTGGTGGGAAGTGGAATAGTGGATGCCAGCTCTTGCTTTGCTTCACTCCGTAAAATCAATCATCTGTTCAAAATTAATGAGAAAGAATGAAGTTATGACACCAGTAAGAGAGACAGCGAAAGAAATGAAATGGTTCTATTTAATATTTACTTAGTACTTCAGGTTTATTACTGAGTATCTAAATAGTAACTGAGCTTCCCCATTTCTACCATGTTCACAGAATCTGGTAAAGTCTGAATGCCATCCAGAAGGACCTGGACAGGCTGGAGGTGGGCTCCTGAAAACTCATGAAGTTCAACAAATGTAAGGTCCTGCACCTGGGTCAGGGCAATTCCAAACACAAATACGGGCTGGATGGAGAATGGATTGAGAGCAGCCCTGAGGAGAAGGACTTGGGAATACTGGTGAATGAAAAATTGGACATGAATCAGTAGAACTTGCAGCCCAGAAACCAACCATGTGCTGGGCTGCATAAAAAGAAGCATGACCAGAGGTTGAGGCAAGTGATTCTGCCCCTCTGCTTTGCTCTCTTGAGGTCCCACTTGGAATACTGAGCCCAGCTTTGGGGTACCCAGTGCAAGAAAGATGTGGACCTCTTGTAGTGGGTCCAGAGGAAGGCCTCAAAAACTGGTCAGAGACTGGAACACTTACAAAGAAGGGCTGAGAGAGTTGGGGTTGTTCAGCCTGAAGAAGAGAAGGCTCCAGGGAGATGTTATTGTGGCTTTTCAGTACTTTAAAGGGGCTTATAGGAAACACAGAAAAAGGTGTTTTAACCAAGGCCTGTAGTGACGGGAGATGGGGCAACTGTTTTAAATTGAAAAAGGGGAGATTTAGATAGATATAAGGAGGAAATTTTTTTACAGTGAGGGTGGTGAGACATGGGAACAGGTTGCACAGAGAAGTTCTGGATGCTCCATCCCTGGAAGTGTTCAAGTTGGATGGGGCTTTTGAGCAACCTGATCTAGTGGAAGGTGTCCCTGCTCATGGCAGAGTGTGAGGTAAGTTAGAATTACATGATCTTTGAAGGTTCCTTCCTACCCAAACCATTCTGTGATTTTATGATTCTGTGATTCTATGATTCAGTTATTTTAAGACTTGCTTAACTTATTTTCCTTATTCCTCTTTAACCCAGAATTGATTTGTCCCTTAGTGAGCAAAAGAGTCATTTGGAAGCATGTCAGAAAGCAGAGGTCTCAAACTATTCCCATTTTCCAGGCAAAGGAAGCAGGATCCCACCACTGTGAAATGTTTGAGGATGGTGTGCAAACTACTGTTTCTTGAAATGAGAGCAAACAGTTCGGACATCCACTCTGTCATCTAATGAAGGAACCCATCCATTACTTGTGGTCTCTAAAACCAGAGGTCTAACCAAATTTTTTCAGTCAAATTTATTCCGTCCTCTCTAAACAGAGTATTACAAATGCATTTAATCCTTAAAACTGGAATACATCTTTCCCTTTCTTATAACCTATTTACTAATTTTCTGGTTCACTTTCTTTATATCTGATTGATATTTGCCTCCCTGAAAATTCTTCCTGGTAGCATGTCCAACCAGATTAAGAAAACAGCATGAGAAAATACTGAGATCTGGCAGATGGCCTTTAGGTTAATGGCTAGATATTTCTTTGGAGAGGTCACTGTCCCACAGTGAACAGTGATCATCTTACGGAGAATGATAGCAAGCCACTGAGTGAATTTGTAATATGTCAGGGATGTGACTCCAGCAGCATGCCACCGAAACCAGTTTTTTCCTGACTTACATGCAGATAGCTATGCAAAATGTGTGAACCTACCTGAGATTGCCTCAAATATGATGCCGTTATTTCTGTGGCCAGCAGATGAGGATTCCAGAAACAGAATCCTTTCTCTTGATTGTGCAACAGCAAGTAATAATATATGAGACTAGATTTTTACCTTTATATATGATTCTTCTGAAATAATTAAACGTTGGACTACTAGAGCTAGGTTGGTTTTAATTCATTTTAATTTCTAACATTGTAACAGATGAGCCATTCATATTATATATCTGGAGTCCTCTAAATATAAATAAAAAGGTAAACAAAAAAGTTTAACTCCATTCCGCAACCCGTTTTAACTCTAAACATAAAACCTGATTACGAATTACCTGTTTGCATGTGGAAATGCTGGAGTAAATGCTAATAAAAATTTAGTTAATGCTGTTAGTGCCTTCCTAGTCAAAGATGTACAATCAACCACAATCAAAATGAGGTTTTGTTTTTGTTTTGTTACACATAACATGAAATCAAAGTACCTATCCCTTGTGAGATACCTATCCTTGTAGATTGCAATTTTTTCCCCTTCTGTTTTTTTCTAATCCTCTTGGAAATAGTAATGTTTCCTTTTCTTGTAAGATTGGCTGTCAGTCTACATTCCTTATAGTTTATAAATTAAGAAACGATATCCAATTTGTTCACTGATTGGTGAAAGATCTGCTATATTCGATGAGAATATTCACATGGCAATGAAGATTTGTCATCTCCCCAAAGATAACTGCTTTTTGAAGTACCACAGTAATTGCTTCAATTACTTTAAATTCCTTTGGCATTTTGTACAAATTCCTAAAAGTGAATGAACAATGCAAATGTGGGAATGTTTCAGAAGTGTTATTACATGTAAATATTCTGTGCATTCAGAGCGATGTTTGTGTAAATACTTGTACTGTATTCCTCAGTCTCTGTGTCAAAATGGTATCAAGCACAACCACATCTTCAGTCAACCTAATGCAGCAGAGATTTAATGACTTACATCATGGCAGCTACGTATTATGGGTAGTTCTAGCAGGAGCCACAGTTCCCTATTATACAAAAGAGGTGTAGGTAGAAAATTAGGTACACTGCTGATGACAGGCTGTAGTTGCCTGAGCAATGATAACTCAACTAATAGCAATTCTTGTGACCTTGTGGTTTCTTTCTTTTTTTTCTCTCCAAAAATTGGTGAGAAATATTCGTCACAGTCTTAATAAATCTCTTCCATGTCATGAACTGTTTCAGGGGGAACCTAGATGCCTCCTTCACAGCCGGCCAAGTCAATCCTCTTTTGCCAACTGCCTACTGTTTGTACTGAGGTATTGAAAACTGTGCTGAAGGATGGGTCTGCCATGTTTCTGGACTGCTCTGAATGTAGAAAGTACAGTGATACTTGTTCAATCCCCCAAAGGATAACAGTAGAGGAGACAGAGTAAGAGACCAACAGCCCTGAGTGAAAAGTTAGTGAAACATGCAAGTTGATCAGTAGGAGAATTGTGTGTACTTAAGCAGAACTTTTGGATCTTATGGAAGCCAATGGAGGGGGAGAATGCCCGTGGAAGAAAGCTGCTGTTATACTATTTCAGGATAGATTTTTTTTAGGACACCTAACTCCCCAAATTATTTGTGGAGCCCAGGAAGCTAACCCTAACCCTGAGTTTCTAATTCCATTATAAGAGGAACGCTGGGCTTAGCTGCTAGGTCTTGGTCTAAACCTGTAAAATATTGCACTTGTAAAAGTAAATTTCAGCTAGCCTTCCCTTACTTGAACTTTCCTTCATACAGCAGATATAATCACAGTTTTAGGAAAGATATGTTAGTTCTATGAAACATTTTCTAATAGTGGACCTCTTGTTTGGGGTGGCACAGTGACAAAACACTAACACAGTCAGTCTCTTTGTGAACTTTATACTGTAGATCATAAAATGAAGTAGCTACATTTTCATTGAACTCTGTTAACAGCAGGGGTGGGGTTGAATAATTCAGACAACCTACCATTAAACTCTTCATTTAACCATAGGGGAGAGGGCACTGCTAAATAACAGTGTAGAAGGTTGTTCTGTTCATAACTGTGTATTAGTGTGGCTATTAGTATGGCCTTTGTGTCAGAAATAAGAGAGAAGTGTTGCAAGCATGGTATACAATATGCAGGCTTCATTGAATAAGAAAGCAAATACTGATTTTCCAAAGCATCATCATGTTGATAAAATTGTTAATTGATTTATCAAAAAAACCCAACCCAAACAAGCCAAAATCAGATGAAGCACTATAAGGACTGAGAAATGCTGTAACATTTTGTCGAAAACTCTGAAAATATATTTGAAGACTTCTAAACAGTCCCTAATGAGTGGCCACTTATATTTTCTGTAGATTTCTGGGAGAAAAAACTCCTGAACAAATTGTGTCTGTGTTTCCTATTTTTTTTATAATGGATTTTTCTTAATGTGAAGTAAGTAGTTCTGTTCGCACATGGCAAAGATTTCAAGTAAGCCTGGCCTCTCCCCCTGAAAACACACAAGTATTACACTTGGCATCTTAGGAATCAGGACTTATTTCTGCCCACAAGTTTTCTGTGATAAAGGCTTTTAAAACAGAGAAAGAATTAATGAAAATATAGCTGCTTTCAATGCTATGAATGCAAATGAAAAGCCATGATTTTGCAGATTACCACATCCAGTCACCTCCATGTCTTTTGTCTCCTAGACTGTACTGTCAGTGCTAACCTCTACTCATTTTTGGAAAAAAAAAAGCAAAACACCAAAAACCCAAACATATTGCTTTTATGAAATTAAAAGTTCATTAAAATATGTCTCATTTCAATGACATTTCTGTTGCTTGAGAGCTCCTTGGAACAGTAGGCATTACGTTGTTAGTGAGAAGCGGAATGTCTTATGTTTGTTCATGTCACATTGCCAGGTCCCTTCATTAAAGTAATCTGAAAACTCTTTTAATTAAATTACATTAATAGACTACTGAATGTGCAGGATAAAGAGACAGGTTTTCCTAAAGCCTGGAAGAAACTGAAGGGTGGCTGAGGCCAGCTCAGTCTTCCATTAATGAGTTATCCACAATATCAGCTATGCTCAGCTTAAACAAACTGCCTTGAAAGAACGCATCACTGGAACAAGAGAATTCACGATTACAGGCTTTGGATCAAATTTGTAATGTTAACAGATCTAAAACATGTATGCCCAACCTCACTCAGTTTTTGTAACCTATACTGGAGAATTTAATTCCAGAATCCTAGTACAAAATTCTGTGTGAATCTGTGTGATAATACTACTGTGCTGTATTGAATTTAAACTGTAATTTTTACTTTCTCTGTAAATCAGCTAGGCAGATTCCCTCAAGCATCCCTCTGATGCCATAGGATGAAGACAGTCAACAACAAAAAAAACACATCAGGTTCCAAATGCATTTTTAAACCATGTTCTCACCATGGTTCTTTGTAACTGAAGTATTAAGCAGAGAGTCCTGATGTTATGTATATCCTATGGAAATATCTGTCAGTACAGCCTATTCAAAACAAAGTAGTATAAAGATAACAAAATTATGATCAGGAACAGTAATTCCTCAGTAAAATCTTAATGTCTTGGTTGTGAAACCTTTATTCGTGTAGAATTACCAAGTGAAATAGAGCCCAGAAAAAACACCAATTTCATTACATTATCTCAGAGCAGGGTCACTGTGCCTAACATGAACATTTTTTTCATTTATGTATGTCTGAAGATTATAACCAGTATAGTTTCATAAGTAAACAATGTTCAAACATCATGCTTTAATACACCGAATTTCACAAAAATTTACAGCTCAAAAAGGAAACTTGAGTGAGTTAGGATAATCCTAAAATATCAAATATAAACTGGCTTAAGTCTGCTGATCTTGGCAGATGTACATCACAATCTACCAGATGATGCTTTGACCTACAAAGAAAGACAAACAAACATGAAAATTGAATGCTTATAAGCAGTAGCTGGCAAAGGCCCAGACAAATAAAAATTAAACTTTTCAGTTCATTATATTGGTTTCTCTTCACTGAAGGAGAAAAATGAAAGAACTAGCTATTTCTTGAATAAATATTCACCCCCAAAATGATGCAGAACAGCAGCATCCAGATTACCTGCTGGGAAGCCTTGTGGTTCATCCCAAGGTTCCTCCGTGCTCCCAGAGAATGGAGACCTGTGTGCAGTACCACGGTTCCCAGTGGCAGGTCTTACATCAAACCAAGAATAACATTTGGGAAGTTGTGCACAAAGTTGAGCTCTTAGATCAAAAATCAGAGGGCACATTCAGGTTGCTTCATGTGTGGATTGCTGTAGAAACATACAGCAATGAAAAGTTAGAATTATTTTAAGAAGTTTAATTGTGTGATGAGATCCCTAGCAGAATGTCATTAGAAGTGATAAAGTCTCAAAGTCACCTGATTTTTGAAGAGGAAAACCAGTTCTGCCATAATCTGTATCAGCAGAGAAAAATTAACTCTTTGGAGTTATTTTGTAACTGCTTCTTATTTTCCAAGCTATTTTAATTTTTTTTTTTTTTTTTTTCTACTCTTATGCTCAGCCTTGGACTGAATTCCCACTCTGAGACAGTATAAGAGACATTATAAAAGAATTTCAGGCACTTTCCTCTGCTAGGTAAAATTTTATCTTTCATATAGGTAGTTATTTATTTAATTAATTAATTAATTTATAAGAGGGAACACTGAGTGAAACAGTTTTTGTCATCCTTGTCATATTGACAGGCTGCAACACTCATACAATATCTAATATGCAAGTATAGGAAGTCAGAGACTTGACTGCCTGGAAAGAGTTAAAATTTAAACAGTAGCTGTGTTGCACTAGGTGACAGGGACAGAAATGGACAGTTACTTTTCTTAGGGGAAAGAAATGAGCTATAGCAAACCTGTACCTCCCTTCTGTCTTTGACTGGTGCTTGTTCCGAAGGCCCTGAATTTTAACCCTGATGGCTATAGTATGAAATCAACTTTAGCGATAAAGACCACTCTACAAAGACCACCATTTCCAATTCTGTTTGCGTGGCTAGAAATTATTATCTATTATCTACTGGTCTATAAACACACAAACACACACACATATATATACATATATATATATGTATTTGGGAGGCTGAATTTGCTAGAAAAGAAGACTCCAAAAAGCGAGCATGCCTGAAAGTTTCTTTGGCTGGTTAGATTCACTGCAGCTTCTAAGAAAATGATTGTTTCTTGATTAAGGCAATATATTCTGTGTGCAAGTACAAAATTCAAACTATTTAGGAATATGAACTATGTGACTTAAAAACTGAGAACATTTCTGCTATTGGGGCTCTGCCAGTTTCATGCACAGACAGTTCTGTTAGCCAAGAAGTAACTCCGGCTATGCAGTGCCTGACTGGATGAATATCTGTGCGAAAATACTTTGTAGTTTTTACTGATTTTCAACTCACTGCAATTGTTCTTGACGGTAGATATCTCCTGGGGATCTTGAACATTTTGTTTTGAAAAGTGTATATTTATCTTCTGTAACCTACGCATAGTAACTACCAGAATATGAAAATAACCATTATCAGCTTCCTTCAAAAGGTAAAAAGCCCTTTAGGTAAATTGCTATGACTGTAATACAGATTTATTAGTGATTCCATTAACATTTTTGGTTGACAGTATACCAAGAGGTAATGTATAAATCATGTTCCATTTATTTCTTCTTTTTTTTTTTCTTTTTTACATCTCAGAGGCTAGAAGTGTACCGTACTGTATTCTATGCTGGTGTAGACCTGCAGTGTTGGAGCCTGAACATTATACACTACTACACATATACTTTCCTTTTCTGTTTTTAGTCATAGGCAGTAACAAATCAGGCACTAAATCAGCCCTTTGCACATTTTTGACCTCAGCTAGGACATACTGAAAACCACATACCATGTTCCTGAGAGGAGGTTATCTGAATTTCTTTACTAATGATTCTGAATTTCTCTATTAATGATTCTTTACTAAGGATCCTGTGTTTATATCTGAGGCCTCAATCAGTGTATTCCTGGTCGTAACCCAAGTGCAAGGGTGCCAGTTACAACATGTGGCCTTCCTTTCAGCAAAGGGCATATAGCTGAAATGAAAGCTTCTTAACTGTAGAACCACTAATAGTTACATTTCCTTAATGAAAAATCTTCATTGAAAATAATAGTCCTACTGAAGTGTAATACTCAGAGATACCTACTTACATGGACAGAACACAGAATGGTGTTCTTCCTTCGTAACCTACCTGATGAATCTCTTCATAACTCTAGAGATGGAATCATAGAGTCATCCACTGCCAGGGATAACTCTGTCCCTGGCAGAGTTCAAGTCCAGGTTGGACTAGGCTTAGTCTAGTGGGAGGTGTCCCTGCCTGTGGCAGGGGGTGGAACTGGATGAGGTTTAAGGCCCCTTCCCACACAAACCAGTCTGTGACTCTGTGCAGAACAATGGGGCATGTTTGAAAATCTCTAAAATAACTTGATGACACAGCTGTCTACCTACTGTACTTGAAATATATCACATCTCTGTGAACTTCATAAACACAATCATAACCAGTGTTTTGTAGTGGTCTGATCTGTGACTACAGGCTAAGAAAAAGAAAATGCAACCTAAGACAAGATCTTTCTTCATAACTGACTCTACATCAGATTTCATGCTAAAATGCATCACTAATTTTGGAGGCTAATCAGACATATTAGGAAAATTCAGGAGATTTTAGTATCCTCCAAAATAGCCTGTGTGCGTACTGGTGTTAGCATAGTGCTTGTGTGAATCCTGGTATTTCTTCCATGGTTAAGCTTAGAACTATGTTACCTGACTTACAAAGGTGCCAGATTTTCCAGTGAAAGCTCATGGGAAAGCTATATGCTGTGGGTACCTCTCTGAGTGCTTGTAGCTTGTTTCAGGAAGTGGTTAAGCATACTGCCTCAAATCAACAGAATTTTAACATAGCTGTTTGTACTGGTGATGTATTTTAGAGCTTGGATGTTACAATAGCACATGTTCACCAGCTGAGGAGAATATAGCAGGTCAGAAAAAACAATTTCTGTTGCTGGAGATGTGCATGCTGTGTGATTCCTGCTGTTGTAAGGCAGAAAAGAACATGAGGCACATTTAAAACTGATACTGGCATAGCAGTGTAATTCTTGTAATTTGGAAATTTGTAGTGCAACTTAACAAACATTCTGTTAACACAAATTTAAAGCACAATGTGTTTTCAAATTTAGTGATGTAATCACAAGGTTATTTGCCTTGGAATATAGAAATTCCCGACAGATTTACTCATTTAGGATCGTGGTTCATTTAACAGATAAGGCAGTAGTTCAGTAATTATATTACATAATTTACTGCATGAGGCTTCTAGTTATATAAAAATGTAATTGTTTTTATTTCTTGTTTGTTTAAGAGGCTTTTGTAGCTGGAACATAACTTTAATAATTTATAAAAGTTCCTTGTGTAACAAAGTTTAAGTAATTATTTGTCTGTTATATATTGCTGGCATGCTTACTCATGAAAAGCAACTGCACATCATAAAAATCTCTGATATCCTCTCAGTCTCTATGATTCAGAGCTAAATTCAACTTTGTCATTTAAACTACCGTGCATAGGCTGATGCTGAAGATCACATTAATTGCTCGCTTCATCAGTCAAATAGATTTTCTCTTGGAGGGGCAGAACCCCTGATGGCAACCAAGCCAGAGCCTGTGGCCAAAAGGAGAAAGAGTGCCCTCAAGAGCATTGCAAATATCTCTCCACTGAGCAATCAGGCATCTTTCTTCCTTTTGGAAGCTGTCAGTGAGACTCATACTGGTACATTGCTTCCAGGGATCAGGCTTAACCACATGCTGTTATGAACAAAGCACAGATCATTCAAAAGGGAAGAAAGGAGGGGAACTAAAGGACACAAAGCATGAAGAATAGTAACACAGAAGGGAAGTTTTGATAAAAGGAATGAGAAATAGGTACGAGTGCTTACAAGATAGGTATGAAATGGAGAATTCAGTGTCAGCTGGCAGTCATGAGTTTATTCTCAAGGTTGCGGAGCTGGTGCTGGTTTGTTTTTCTCCGCTCCCTGCACATAAATGTGTAAAGCTGTAATGCAGTGTCTCATGTGTGACTAGCCTGCAGCGCAGAGCTGTGTCACCCCAAGAGGAGCCTGAAGAAATGGTTGTAGCAGTGGTGTCCAAGGGGTGCCCCTGCCTTGGGAGATGTGTCCAGGATGGTGAGCCGTCCCAGTCATTTGGGACAGGGGTAAGGGCCCTCCGTGACCTCAGCAGGGCACTGCTGCCTGGACCATACCCTGGGGATTCTGACTTGCAGCACCACTTCCAGGAGGGGAGAGCAATGCTCTAGGGAGACTATGTTCATATTTTTATTTTTCTTTTCCTCTTTCCCTCATCCTATTACAAGAAAGCATCCTCACTGACATTCTTTAAAGCACAAGGGATTTACGCAAGCTGATTTGTTCATATTTGAGATCCTGGATGGAATAATGTTCAGATACTGAGGATACTCCAGGATAAAGGTTATTTGCTGTGATGGACATAGAAAATCAGGTAGATGAGATTTTCTGTGGAAATACTTCTGATGCTTTGCATTTCATGGTGTGTACTCGTGTGTGTGTACATAGATAAACTGTACCTGGGTTTAGCAGTAGCAGTCAATTTTTCTCCTTCTTGGTAGCTGGTGCAGCGTTGTGTTTTGACTTTCAGCCTGGGAACAGTGCTGCTAACACCAAGATTTTTAGTTGTTGCTAAGTAATGTTTACCCTGACCGAGGACTTTGTGAGCCTCACGCTCTGCCAGGGAGGAGGGGAAGCCGGGAGGAGGCGGAGACAGGATACCTGACCCAAACTGACCAAAGAGGTATTCCATACCAGAGCACATCATGGCCAGGAGGTAACTGAGAGTTACCTGGAAGGGCTAGGACTGAGGGGATGGACAAGGTATGGGTCGGTGCTTGGTTGGGCTGGGGTGGGGCGAGTTACTGGTCAGCGGGTGCTGAGGTGTTGTATTCTCTTCCCTTGTTATTTCCCTTATCATTATTATTGGTGGTAGCAGTAGTGGTTTGTGTTATACCTTAGTTACTAAACTGTTCTTATCTCAACCCGTGGGAGTTGCATTCTTTTCGATTCTCATCTTTGTCCCTCTGGGAGTAGGGGGAGGGCAAAAAGGGGAGGAGTGAGTGAACGAGTTGTCTGACTGGTTTTAAACCACGACAAAAGATATAAATTTAAAAGCATTTATTTGGTTATGTCAGCCATTCCAGGGTTGAAGGCTTCTCCTAACAACCTGTGTATGCAGCCAGGTACAGCAACCAAATTATACATTCAGAGAATGATTTTATATTTGTGTGTGTAGATGAAGCCCTAACTCTAAAATTAGTTAGCTGGCCAATGAAGTGGCAATAGTGCATTTAATTGGCTCAAAATGGAGTCTTTTGCTGTGCATGAAGCTGATAAATTAACCTTACAGTCACACCTTTCATTTTAATAATAATAGCAGGAAAATCTTGCTTTATTTGCAAAATTGGAAGTCAACAGAAAATTCTAAAGCTAGGTACAAATTAGATCACCAGCTACCACTGAGCAAAAGATTCAAGGTGAATATAGCTTGACATTACGCTAGTTACAAATGCAGTGTGTATGATAGTTCATCAAAATTAAAGTCAGTCTCAGAGATAAGACTGATTTTTCAGAACCAGGATGGCAGAACCAGGATATTCTTTATTTGCCACTTACAGGGCTCAGGCTTCCACTACTTTCTTTCTTTTTCCCTGAGATGCTGTAAGCACTGCATCTATTCCCATATCCATAATTAAAATTAATTATTTTCTGAGAGGTTAAGTGGAACTACAGAAGCCTGTAGAAAGCCCATGCCACCACAGCTGAACAAAAATATTTTAGTGGGAGGCCAGGCCTACAAAAGAAGGATATCCCCAGGGGTTCTTGCTTTATTCACAGCTTGAGTGACCTAAAAATTACATATTACTGCATAGAATCACAGTTCTATTATTCCCCTTGCAGTTTAACAACATTTCAAACTAAATTGAAGAAACTGTTGTGAGTTTAGTTTTCTGAACCTGTTTTCAAGCTCATATTTCCATCTTCTCTGACTTCCGCTTTATAATGTACCTTCTTTTTTTTTTTTTTCTGTTTAATTAAGGAAATACCACTTTATTCCGTAAATCTGTCTCCTATTTCCAGAAATCCACAATATTTTTCTAGGATCCAGATAAGAGTTCAGTATTTTTCTCATCTTTGCACAGCTAGTGAAGGGAGTAACTTGAAACATACCGAAAGCATTCCGAAGGATCATTGGGGTTTATTATAGCACAGGGTAGGTTTTTCTGGCCAGAGAGTTTTTCTTCTATTTTGATTCCTAGGATTGTTTCATTTACTGAAAAGAACACAGAAAGATGACACTGTGTACCAGTCTGTCAAAGGTCAAAATTATTTCATAGTAAACTATTATCATTTGGATTTTGGTGCTAGTCAATTCTTTCTGATTTATTTACTGCTACAGCGCTAACGATAGAAGTGTGTGTATGCAAATTAATGTTAATTGGGTTGTTTCTAATAGTGTAGCCTCTTCCCACTAATTTGCATTCTATAATGCTCATCAGTAAGTGTCAGGAGCTGTATGTGTGGTGGTAGCATTTTCTGCAACATGAGTTGCCATATTTATTTCTTGTACAGTGTACAAAGGCTAGTCATCCTCTGTTAGGGAATAGCAGGGGTGCATGGTTAGGTTGCAGTAGCATCCTCACTTTTACTAAGGTGTTGTCTCTGATGGGTTCTTATCAACACAAGTAACTAATGAAGAGTTAAGAAAGAAGTAAGAGCTTCTAAAGTTTCTGCAGTACTCACAACTTTTCTCTCAATGCTATTTGTGCATGAGTATTTACTTCTGATAAAAAGAGCTTGTAAGACCTTAAAGAAGTCCCCTGAAGAGGAAGGGTATAGACTTTTCCTTTAGTTAGCAAAAAACTCCCCAGTGTTTCCCAAACCGTGCTTCTACAGAAGAAAGAGAGACAGATTTGAGCAAGACTGGTGGGGCAACTGTAGAACTCTTTAATAAATTCTGCACAGTAATCTCTCTGAACAATTTTCCTGAAATAAGAAATGATCAAACTTGGAGGATACAGTAGAGCTATAACTGTTTGCGTACTGTGGACTTCATATACTATAGCAACTTGCTATTCCTTCTAGTTACTACCATTCCTATCTCCAGTGTTGCAAAGTGCTCCTTTTTTTGGGTAGGGAGAGGAAACATCATGGCATTCCCCCCAAAACCAGCTGCTTCTTGCTTCAGAGTGAGGTATCAATCACCAAGAAAAAATCCACACTGCAAAAGCTAATAGTGTTGATGTTTAAATAATCATCAGTAAGCATGTGCATTAGTTCCTCATGGAGATATATTAAATGCATTGCACCGTTTCCTGCTAGTGTTCCGCATTCATCCCTTATTTGGTCTTATTTGCAGTCTGAATTGTTGCTATTGAGGAGGAAGAGAGAATGAGAGAGGAGAGAGAATAAAGATGAGACTGGAACAATAATTTCTTCTTAAATGCCTGTACAGCATATATTAGCTGTATCAAAACAGCCTATTGCAAGGCTGAAGAGTGAGCTGAGACCCCATATGGCAAAGATGCCATCAAGCTTGACATCTGTAGCCTGCCTGGAGTCAGGATTAATTTGTGCCCTGACACTCTGATTGCATTGGTGTGGATTAAAGGAGAAGAGCAGTTAAAAAAAGAAGAGGGGGATTGCAGACAGTTACGACACATCAAGATGAGCAGCTTTTTCTTCAGGTGTAAAATGCGCAGTAATTTACTGGAACCAACTCATTGCACTGCTGTGTGTGGAAATGAGGGAGATATTACCCAAGTTGTCAGAGGCAGAGTTTCAGTCTTGTGAAATTCTTTCTACAAACCTCTCTCCAGTTTTCATTACTTCATTACTCTGTGTTAGAACTCCAGAGGACAAAGCTGTAGTTTTAACACTTTGAAACAAGAATCTACAAGCACCTCCATCATAACCCTGTTGTTTATTAAACTTACTGTACTTTCAGTATTTCTGCTGCTGCATTTTTTATTTTTTATTTTTATTCAGCAGAATTGTACCTCTAACCTCTGTCTGAGCGGTTTATAAGAGTTTCTGCAGGCTATGAAAGAAACTGAGCTCATCTGTTCTAGCCTCTTTCCCCATAATCACAGTTAGTTTCTATCAGTCTCCCTTTCTGCTGAGAAGATTAGTAGTTCATTCCACAGGTTGTCTTTGAACAGTTCATTAAAAGATGCAAAATGCTTCATTTAAAAATATATTAAAACTGCTATCAAAAGCAACCACATCACCTTAACCTTTCATACACTTTGCCATATAAGTTGAACAATTTTCTTCGTAATTCACTTCCAGGACACTTCTATGCAGGTTCAGGGTTCACTCAGCCTGAGTATTATGTTGGATGTAGGTCTTCATTTGTGGGCAGATATAAAGAATTTTGTTTTTCTTCTCCTTTTCCCAAATATTTAAACATCCATCCTAAACACATGCCTTTTGAACTTCTTTACAAGGATAGACATTTGATTTGAAGAAGTCTGGTGACTTCATGAAGAGAATCTGAATCCTTGAAAGGTGGTTTTCTCACACTACTCTCACTGTTGCTGTATTTTATGTAGGACATTGCAACCGGCACAGAACCTGGAGGAGACAGGATACATTGTAGAAACCTCATGCAAACTTGAGGAATGTAGGAATCTTATTTGTTGGTGCTAGTAAGAGCTGTTTCAGTGGGTTATAAGACACAGTGGGTTATAAGACTTTATTAAATATTGCCCACTGTAATAAGCTGTAATGCAATCACATATTTCCCTTATTTAACACATAGTTTACAGGGGAACATGCTGTACGTCACAGAAGAAACTATTTGATCTCAGGTTTATAATACACAGAAACCAAATCTGGCGTAGGTTAGAAACAACATACCAAAACATAACTAGAACAGCAGAAATGCAGAACTTACACATTACATTAGTTGTTTATGATACGAGAAGATAACGTATTGATAAAACCACTCCACACTTCAGCAGATTGAAGGAGGTGATGCTGCCCCCCTACTCTGCTCTTGTGAGAACCCACTTGCAGCACTATGTGCTGTTCTGGTGTCCTCAACATAAAAAGGACATGGAACTGTTGGAACAAGTCCAGAGGAGGGCCACGAGGATGATCAGGGGACTGGAGCACCTCCCGTATGAAGACAGGCTGAGAAAGTTGGGGCTGTTCAGCCTGGAGAAGAGAAGGCTGCATGGAGACCTCATAGCAGCCTTCCAGTATATGAAGGGGGCCTATAAGGATGCTGGGGAGGGACTCTTCATTAGAGACTGTAGAGACAGGACAAGGGGTAATGGGTTAAAACTTAAACAGGGGAAGTTCAGGTTAGATATAAGGAGGAAGTTCTTTATTGTAAGGGTGGTGAGGTACTGGAATGGGTTGCCCAAGGAAGTTGTGAATGCTCCATCCTTGGCGGTGTTCAAGGCCAGGTTGGACAGAGCCTTGGGTGAGATGGTTTAGTGCGAGGTGTCCCTGCCCATGGCAGGGGCGTTGGAACCAGATGATCTTGAGGTCCTTTCCAACCCTAACTATTCTATGATTCTATTCTGCGATAATTTCAAGCCCCAAAGCTGGTGACCAGTAAGGGATTTAACAGGGTATCTCCAACAGTGTCACTCTGCTTTAGACAAAAATGATTGTAGCATGAATATTACAGTTTTCCTTCTCAGTGGGAGAGCAATCCCCCAAACTTGTAAGATACCAAGCAAGCACCCAGTAGGAATAAAATGGCTACTGAAGGAGAAATGAAAGCATGCCCTTTTTAAGAACATGAGCAAAAGACTTATGAAATCAGAAAAGCGTATTAAATACCAACTGGAATTAAACACAAGCAAATTTTGAAGCTGAATCTGTGCTCAGTGAGAACACTTAGGTACTTCCAGCAGACTGTTTTCTATTGAAAACTCATACATACTCATTTTAGTCCCAAAGAGGCTCCTAAACAAGAAGCTCCTAAACAGAGAATTGAAACATTTGATCCAGTTCATTCCATTTTAAAGGTAGTGAATGAAGAAAATGAGCCTTTTTCAGAAGCATGTAAGTCAGTGAAAATGCAATGTCTAAAGCAGCTTGATCCTTTTGTTCTCTCGGTATGTGTCCTCCAGTACACGCCATCTATATATTAACTTTTTCAGATTTTGTGTCATTTAAACTCAGAAAAAAAAAGTTGTTATTTAGCTAATAAAAACATTAAAAAGATTATTTTTTTAATTATTATTATTATCTCTTAAGATGTGTCAATTCTTATCTAGAAAGAAATTGTAAGTTCTGATATTTCCTTCATTCTTTCACAGCTCTGGTTACAAGCACTGTGATTTTCTTTGCAGGACAACCAAGACATCTGCAGGTCAAGCACAGCAATACAGATTCCTCTTAAAAGTGCAAACATCAGTTTGAATCTTTTCTCTCTATCCCATGTATAATCAAAAGGTCATGAAGAACAAGCAGGACTGGATTTATCCAAGGTATTAATGATGCTATTGTTTTGTGTGCCCTGCCTCCTGGTACAATACATGTACCTGATTGTGTGTCAAGCACAGCAGATTACTTGCAGCCTTTCTCATCCCATACAGAGTGAGACAACCCTGTATGACAAGTACATAATGAGTTGTCATAGAGTTCTTTAATTTTAGCTTTGAATCTCATATTTGTTTTCAAAAAATTCCTTGATAGATACATACAGCTAGAGCAATAATGTTTAAGAATAAAGGTTTTTGGGTGTTGCTTATTGCAGCTCTCATATTCACAAAATATTTCAAAATGGAGGTCTGAAGCTTACATAGCAGTAAAATCAATGTGCAGGAGAAGAGCAATCAATTCCTTCTGTGGAGCAAAATATTTTGCATGTATCCACTTGTACATGAAGCTTCCTGCTTTTTGTGTTGGTCTGATTAGAGAAAAAACAGTGTAGAGCACATGTACTAGTGACACAACCTGTGATACCTTTAGAAATGGTATCCTCGAAAGATTTAATCTAAGGATTAAAGAAACCACAGGGCCACTTCAAATTGATACCAGACAGTTTATAAGCAGGAGATACTGTAACGGTGGCAGCATTTTTAAACACTTTGCAGCTCTCTTTACAGAGAAACACAGGAGGAGATCAGTTCAAGCCAGAGATCAGTTTACAAGTAATGTCAGTGAATGAACTAGATCATGTAGAGATTAGAAAATTGCTGCTTAAAAGCTTAAGTCCACTTAATGCAGACAAAGAACGCTGCAATGTTATGAATCTGTAACTCTTAGAGGTTACAAGCAAAGGAATAAATAAAGCAGTACCTGAATTTTTCTCTTGGTTTGGGATTTATTTTAGGGTATTGGAAAGCGGAGAAACAGATATCAAACATAACAATAAGAATTAAGATTGATTTGTTTCACTTTGAAAGGGGTTATGGGTAGTTCCTTAAGGAATATAAAGAAAAGCAGGGAGGTGAGAAAAGCAAACAATTATCAAAAATCAGAGAGAAGTTAAAAATCACAGTGAGAACTTAAAAAAATACTACACTGCTTTGAATGTGAAAAAATCATAGAACCACAGTCTGGTCTGGGTTGGAAGAGACCTTAAAGCTCATCCAGTTCCACCACCCCTGCCACAGACAGGGACACCTCCCACTAGACCAGGTTGCTCCAAGCCCCATCCAACCTGGCTCTGAGCAACGTCAGGGATGGGGCAGCCACAGCTTCTCTGGGCAGAAGGGCCAGTGTCTTGCTGCCCTCACAGGGAAGAACTTCTGCCTAAGAGCTCATCTCAGTCTCCCCTCTGTCAGGTTAAAGCCATTCCCCCTTTTCCTGTCCCTACAGGCACTTGTCCAAAGCCCCTCTCCAGCTTTCTTGTAGCCCCTTCAGGCACTGGCGCTGCTCTAAGGTCTCCCCTTAAGGATCCTTCTCTTGCCCAGGCTGAACCAGCCCAGCTCTCTCAGCCTGTCTCCAGAGCAGAGCTGCTCCAGCCCTTGCAGCATCTCCATGGCCTCCTCTGGACTTGCTCCAACAGCTCCATGTCCGTTTTGTGTTATGGACTCCAGAGCTGGATGCCAAGTATTTGAACATCAATGAGCATGTTAGACAGCAGACAATTAAAAGCAAATCTGACTATTCTGATTTCCTATTTTGTGTAAGTACATGTCCACCCTCTGTATGGCATCAGTGTGAGCCTATTACCTAATATGCTTGGTACTGTTTTTTTTTGAGACGTCATCCTGGTACCCGTTCTATAAGATCAAGCATTCACAGTATCACAGTATCACAGTATGCTAGAGATTGGAAGGGACCTCAAAAGATCATCTAGTCCAATCCCCCTGCCGGAGCAGGAACACCTAGATAATGCTACACAGGAATGTGTCCAGGCGGGTTTTGAATGTCTCCAGGGAAGGAGACTCCACAACCTCCCTGGGCAGCCTGTTCCAGTGTTCTGTCACCCTCACTGAGAAGAAGTTTCTTCTCAAGTTTAAGTGGAACCTCTTGTGTTCCAGTTTGTACCCATTACCCCTTGTCCTGTCATTGTTTGCCACTGAGTAGAGCCTGGCTCCATCCTCGTGACACTCCCCCTTTATATATTTATAGACACTTATAAGGTCACCCCTCAGTCTCCTCTTCTCCAGACTATAGAGACCCAGCTCCCTCAGTCTTTCCTCATAAGGGAGATGCTCCACTCCCTTAATCATCTTAGTTGCCCTGCGCTGGACTCTCTCCAGCAGCTCCCTGTCCTTCTTGAACTGAGGGGCCCAGAACTGGACACAGTATTCCAGATGCGGTCTCACCAGGGCAGAGTAGAGGGGAAGGAGGACCTCTCTCGACCTACTAACCACCCCCCTTCTAATACACCCCAGGATGCCATTGGCCTTCTTAGCCACAAGGGCACAGTGTTGGCTCATGGTCATCCTGTCGTCCACTAGGACCCCCAGGTCCCTCTCCCCTACACTGCTCTCTAACAGGTCGTTCCCCAACCTATACTGGAACCTGGGGTTGTTCCTGCCCAGATGCAGGACTCTACACTTTCCCTTGTTATATTTCATCAAGTTACTCCCTGCCCGACTCTCTCATGACATTATACTGGTAGTGAGGGGGAGGAAATCTCTGGCAGGCAGGATAATCAGCTTTCACATTTTGAAAAATTGATTAGAATGCAGAAGTAAGAATCTTAGAGCGGAACTCCTTTGCATCAGAGTGGGTGAAGAGGGATGGTGCAGCCTTAGGCCTCATCTCCCCGCAATCACAACGGGTTTGCAGTTGGCCTGACAGTCCTACTGGAGGCATGATTCAAAGCAGAGAGATAACCAGCCCATCTATTTTAAAGGCATTTAGAGATACAGGTGAATGAGTCATGGGGAAAGCATATTTCTCACTAAATGTCCAGATTTTGCATGTGTGCATTCATACCCGCTCTTATTATGTCCTCATTTTTATTTTATTGTTACAATTGCATTGTCAGTACTTTGTTGTGATGCCTTTGCTGAAATTGAGGAGGAAATGACTCAGGAGTGCTACGAAAATATGAGTTGGTCTGTTTCTACCCAGTACTTGATTCACTTCCAAGTTGTTCTGTTTAGTTTCAGAATGGCAGGGGAAAAAGCAATGCTCCAATTAATAATTTTTCAGAACTTGCAATTTGCACAGCACATTTTTTTTTCTGAAGCTGTGACAATACCAGGAGCAGTTATAAAAGAGCTGTAAACTGTTCTGCATAAAAGAGAGCTAATAGATTCTATTTAAGATGACATGATTATACAAGAATATGAAGAACTCAGTAATAGTCATGAACATACCATAGTTAATGGAACCCACCTCCAGAATTTCTTTGTTTTAGACAATGGAGGGAAATATCTAAAGGCTGTATCTCTGGCTTGATGAAAGATGATATATTTGATTGGATCAGTAGGTCATCTACTTACTCTAGTCACAAAGGCTAACAATGCAAAACATCACTCTTGATGGATGATAGGACAGGAACCTATTTTATATTTCCATCACAGTCCTGTGATGGAATGTGTTCTGTGATGAGATCCATTCTGTATAGAGGGACCTCACAGATGCATATGGATAAACCAACACACTGGGCCAAAACTAAGAAGACTACTCTTTTTGGTTAGCCTTCTGCCTTGCTTGCTTCTCTCACACCCTTTCTGTCTGTTCATCCTTCCACAGTCTACTCCCTCTCCCATGTGCAGTGTGGGTCACAAGCAGAATGAGTTCACAATTTCCATGTTGGCTCTTGCCACTGTGGCTGTCTTGAATTGTATCATTTGGTAGCTCATGAGATTCATGCTGGAGGTCTCACATAGATCTGGAACTCTGTCCTGCCACTTTGAATATAGGAGAAGAATGTTCAGGTTACCAAAACTGTTGCATAATTGTGTATTAATTACATTATTCAGGATGCTTAATAAGTTTCCTAAGAAGGTAGTAAATTAATATACTCTGATGTATCCTGTTTCATTTCTTATTTTCTTCCTTTCTTTGCATTGCTTTCCATCCTCTTCTGCAATCTCATCATAACAAACTCACTTCAGTATGATGGATTGAAATAGGCATGTATGTTCACAACCCTTTAAGCTTTCCTCTGCAACTGGCATTCCTAACATGCAAGGCAAATCCGAAAACTTAACTCCTGTTGATCCAGCTTCCTCCACCAGATGATGTTTGTTGTATACATGGAAACTGAATAATATACTGGTATGAATGCAATACCATACTCCCTCATCTTGCAAAAGCTCCTGTCCACACAGCCATGTTTTATTTAAGACAAGTTATGCCATGGTATAAAGGGTAAACATAAAAGGGTAAACCCCTTTTTATAGGGTTTTTTGTTTCCTTTTTTTGGGGGGGGAAGAGATGTTAATTATTTATCATGTGTTTTATGATGTTATTACTAATATGGGGAACATTTTCATCCATTGTCTCTACATTTTTGCAACTCATTATCAAATATACAAGAGTTTGCTGTAGCCAAAAGCTACATCAGTGGAGGTAGAGCTTTGAGTGTCACCAGATCTTACAGACTAGAGAAATAACCCACAGAGGCAGAGTTAATAAAAATCCTGTTGGCAGATTTTCAACAGTGTTTGAAATCTGTGATTTTAAACATGAAATCTGCAATTATATTAAACCCTACAACTAGAAACCCTAGAAAACACTAAAGAAAAAAGACCTACTTTCTAATTGTTCAGGTTTTTAAAGCAGTAAAAATAACTAGACCCAGTTTAGTTAACACTAAATGTAATAAGATTTTTAATTTATTTCATACCTTCTTAAAGTTATTTTGTGTATACTGGACAAAAGTTGGAAGGGGTGGTGTTGATACCTACAGCCTGTAATTTATACAATAATATTCAGAAAAACAAAAATATCATATGTACTGTTATAGAATTCACTCAGCTGCATTTTCCATCTGAGCAAGTAATTTGACAGCTGTCTAAAGCAGTTTGTGCCTCAGAATAAATGAAAAGCTAAAATTGTATTCAGAAGGGAAAAGGCATGGGAGTAGGCATGTGCACGCATGTACACACCAAGAGACACACACGTATGAGACATTACATTATTATCTAAAGGAAAAAGACAAAATTGCAAAGCTGCCTTGAAGAGCAGCATCTAACTGAGTTAAAAAGTTTGATCCGGCTTTGCTGTCTTTATCATGAGGTTACATGGATAGCGATCTGTTAAGCCACTGACTCCTGTCTTAATGAGATCTGTGTTCTAGGAGCAAGCCCAAAACATCATCTGGCTCACTCTCACCAGTGTAGAAAAAGTCAATCATGGTACCAGAGGAAACAGAGGATTGAATTTAAAGAGTTGAGACAGAGGAGAAAGGAGGAAAAGACATGAGTGTTGCAGATGAAGGTATCAGCAGGACAGTGCAAATTTAAGTATACTGCCAAGTACTGTCAAAGAAATAATTAAAACTGAAATAATAGCAGTGCAGCAGACACCACAGTCACATTCCTATTTGAATGAAATATGTATTTTAAACCAAATAATTGAAAACAACCCTCAGTATCTCATCCACCCTGGAATCAACTCTTTTGTTTGCTTTTTCTGGCAGACCCTAGCAGGTCAGTGCAGAAAATGTGGAGTTCTGGCTGCCCTGCACAGAACCCTGTTTTCCAGTACACATTCCACTAATAAAGGCTTACAGGTTGAAATGGAAGTCATTAGATGGAAGTTAAGATCTCATCAGTGGCTTATCTCCACTTTCTGCTCAGGACAAGGGGTTATGAGGTGTCAATATTTCTGTAATACAAAACTGAAATTCCATCCTTTAAACACGTCAAAGTACGAAAAAAATATAAAAATACTGTTATACACTGAAGTGGAAATAAAGGAGAAGGGTGGAAACTTATAGAATGAATGTGTTTTTCTAGCTCTGTGTGGTTTGGAACAGTTGTTGCTGAAAGGCCATACTAGGCTTCACCGGTTCCAAAACCAGCTGCACTCCAGTGCTCCAGGAGATGGCAGAGCCCCAGGCTCACAAGCAGGCACATCACTCCACCAGAACACCCTAGCAACCTCAAAGAGCCCCACGCTTGCTCAGACAGTGGTGCAAGTCAATTTGTGCCTTTTTGGAAGGCAGAATTAATAAGAACGTGTGAAATCTGATGATGTTGTCACCTCTGTAGACACGAAACTTTCACAATTCCTGAAATACTTTTATCTTGGTGACCAAAGCAGCACTTTGTAATGTGGTGCAGTTAGCCAATATGTTTAAGGAAGGAAATGTTTTGTGGTAAAGGCATGGGGCTAACTTTCCATTTCTAGCTCTACTAAAGACTTCATGTGTGATCTAGAACAGGAATTTTCCTCCTCCAGTATGACTTGTCCTACATCTTCCACAGGTATTCCTTCAATCTCCAATACCAGAAACAGAGCTTCATGAAAGACAGTGTAAATGCAGTGGTCAGCCATTTATGCTAATCCAGAATATTAGGTGGGTTATTTCTTATGAAAAAGGGGAGAAACAGTTGCTGTTTTTCTTGTTTGAAATCAGAAAAGTTTTGACAGGAACTGCTTTCTAAATTCATGGAATTTCTCCTTTCTCCTGCATTTGCCCTTTTTTGATTCAGGGCAAGAAAAGCTGCTTTCTCACATGGTCAGCACTCAACAAACCTGCCTAGTTTAGTTCCTACAATGAACCTACTTAGTAATAGAGAGAAAGAGCTGTTTTTTCTTTTCATGTCAATGTGAAAAATATCAGAGAAGGCTGCTGCTGTGTGTAACCAATATACTGCCATTGTTACCCAAGCTACTGCTTCACATTATAGAATGCACTTGAACTCATTGAGCCATATGAAGCAAATTTTTAATATGCCAAATCTGTACTGCAGGATCATCCCTGGAGACAGCGAGGGTGATATTTGTGCTGCTGTGCTAGTGTTATCTGCCTAGTAAAAGGAATACATCCAGCATCACATTTAGACTGATAAATATGATGATAATAGGGAAAAAATTCTTTAAGCATTGATAGCATGTATTTACTGCTCCAAACCCATCATGGCTGTCATGTCACATAAAGGAAGCAGAAACAGAAGAGTTGCAGGGAATAGGCTGTGTAAGAAGATTAGAGAAATGAAAGTCTGACATCCAACTATGTCCTTCAGGAGTGTAAATTGGCTCCTTATCCACAGAATTCTTCCCCCCTGCCCTTTAAATATATACTATATCACCTACAGCTACTGCAAAGCTGCATGTATAAGCTGCAAGGATAAAATCACAGCAGTCCCAGGCTCTGCAGCACAAACCACAGTGGATTTCTTGAGGTAAATCTGCAAATAAAGGAGGACTGTGCTTTTGTTTCTCCTTCCTGGCATTTACAAAAACCAACAGTAAAAACATGAGCAGTTAATGCTTGAAACAGAAAAGTACTCTGCTAATGGAGGGATTGGGAACTGATGAAGCAGGAAAACTACTGTGCAAATGAGGAGAGCTTTTGTGGCATTAGTTTGATAATTTCACATAACACGGTATTATACCCTGTAGCAGATCTCTGCTTAGGGTGATATACTAAAATTTCCATTACCACCACATTTTTCAGCGGTCAGCATTTTCAGGCAGAGATTTGCTTTAGATACTTCCAGTTCAGGAAAGTATTTTTTTAGTCAGAAGTGCTAAAATGCTAAGCATCAGTAACCTTTGCCAACCTGTGGTTCAAAAAACCCCCAAGCAATCAACCTTGGTTGAAATTCTAAGCAGTATTAATAGTAGCAAGCACTTTGACAGCAATTTCCTCTGTCTGAAATATGGAATTATTTGACAGAGATTAAGAGCAACATTTTCAAAAGCTTATCTGAAGGTAAACAATCAAATAGCCTGCCAGCCTGGTACATAAACAGGGATTTTCAAAGTAGGTGAATCAGTACACTGTCATTGCACATGTGCTTGTGCTTGAGTATTCAATCTCAAGGAAGGATGAGATGAGTCTGGGGGACACAGGCAAGTTAATTTATGTTTATATCTCTGTTCTCCTAATCGTGGCCAAATCTCTGGTGTGTAAGCCTTGTTAAAACATCTTAACAGAATCCTGGGTAAGGCAAGTTTGAGGTGTTTTGGGTTTCTTTGGGGTTATTTTCTCCTTCATAACAAATAATTCCTCTGCATGGTGATTTGTAGTGACAGGTTTATAGCCTTCGCAGTCAGCTTCATCGAACACTTTGGAGTCCTGATGCTGTGGTTGGGCAGCTTAGTTCTCCTGCCTTAAGCTGAATTGTGTTGTCTAGCAACAGACAGCTCTTTTTGCCACCCTAGGAGAAATATGATGCTTATCTCACCTGTTGTCTGCTCTCCATTTTTCTACCTGCCAAAAGAGGAAAAATGGGCTAAGTGTAGGGAAGTTTAGTGGAGAGTGTTTTATGTACTAAGTCACAGACACTGATGCAAGAATTCTAGCTGAGTTGAGACTACATGCTCATGACAATTTAGGTCAATCTGAATGAAATGATTATTTTTTACCAGAAGATGAAATTTTACAAGGAAGTAGTCTGTGAAGTCATTTAAACAAACCCCTTTTTCTCCTATAATTAGGGTTTCTTTTCAGAAGTGATGCATATTTTCATGGTAATTATCTGGGGTAATAACACATGGACCATGCAGTTGTCCAATAAAAATCTTGTGACGGCAGCGGAAGCGGTCTACAATACAGGGTGAATAGAGACATCTTACCTCCACACCCACCTCCCTCCAGATTTCAAAGCACAATCAGAATATTGCAAATGTTTCTGTGTTCTGAGAAACTCTAGTTTACATGCTATGGTTAATGAGGTGTCTTCTAAATTATAAGTTATTGCACTTTGCAACAGTTCTGTGTTGTTGATGAAATAATATGATGTTATATCCACACCTGATGAAAAGGACTGGCTATGTTACTGAGTGAGGCATAAGGAAAACTGTGATAAGACGACTGCCCTCTGTCACAGGGGTAACAGTAACCATAATACAATACTTTCTCAGGCCAGCAAGTGAGAAAAATAAGCATTTAAATGTAATACCTAATGGAGACTTGTCAGTAAAAGAAAAGCACTATGCAGGCTAGCATGACTGCTAGTCCTTTCGCAAGCCTAGGGCAGCAGTGAGCATTAATTACCCCTAAAACACTTTGGCATATATTTCTGAGGTAACTGCAAAATCACATCTAATATCAGCTTCATGTAACCTCATTGCTTCCTCCCCTGGATAAGCAGCAAAAGAAAAAGACTAATATTAAATTTAGAATAAAATAACTTCTTCAAATCTAAATTAGAAATGAAAAATACATTGATTTCAGGATTGTTATTTTTATGAATTAAAAACTTAAAAAAAATTCTACATATATTTAGAACTCAGTGCAGGTATTTTTAGGCCCCTACTCAGCAAATTGATTGTTACATGAAATTTAAAGGCAAATTCAATGCCTAAGTATTTTGCAGGGGTGCATACTTAGAATTTATAATTTTAATTAAATCTCTAAGCTAATAATTTCAAATACATTTGTATTTGAGTGCTATGACTATATAGTACATTGAATATATACTTTTGACATCTGTCTCTTTTTTAGCATCACAGCAGCTCTATTTCATTAATTGTATATGTTGTAGTAAATGCCTAATCTGATAAGACTTTAACAATTCTTAGATAAGAACAATCCTGTCCTTACTCACAACTGTGTAAATCTAAAGTGTTTTTGTTTACTTTGATAGTATTTAAATGTTGCTTTCAAAATCTTTTTCTAAGCACAGCTGATGTCTCCACAAATACAGTAACGTGGCTAGTCTATGTATAAAAACACACATAGAGATAGTGAAAGACCAAATAATTAAGAATGGAAAAAATGGCTAAGCAAGATTTTCAAACATTAGTCATGGACTCGATTTAATGAATTTCAGTGGAATAGATGGGTCCAAAAGTATAGTATATTCATTGGAAACAACTCTGGAGTTTTGTAATGCTAGGCAGAATACATAAATGGGTCTCTTCTACACTGTCCTAGCTTCCATCACAAATATATGCCAGGAGCACACCAAAGCTATTAGAAATGTAAATGCTTTTTCAGCTCTGGTTGCTCTGGGTCTTGCCCTGGGTAACATTTTCTTTTGATTGTCTAAATTAAAATAAGGCAGACCTATGCATAAGGCCATTATTCGGAATATATTTGTCCCTATGCCCTGCTCAAGAGAGTCAGGTCAGCTTGGGGAACTTACTTATTTCCTCAATGTATCATGTGCCTGAAGGTTGATAAAAGGGTGAATAGAGGTATGATAGCACATGCTACCTTACACAGACTAAAATCTAAAATGTTGACCAAGAATTTCTTTGAAATGCTCTATTTCTATCCATGATGTTTACGCTTTAATGCAATAGTGTCATAAGAGAAGGACAATTTTCACACTAAACAGGAGAAGCCAAATACATACCATTCATTCACACTGAGGTGGCGAAGAGCCCACTGTACGTTTACGCAATTAACTATATCACAGACAGCAAATAAGAAACATATGCATTTTCATGGAGTTCCTGGCTGAAACTTCATCGAGAAGAGGAAGACTTAAAGTAAATGGGCAAAGACAAATTAAACAGAAGAAAAAAACCCTGTTTCTTTGGCTTGAAGCCAAATTCATGTAAGAGCCAAGAACAGCTTGAGAACCAATTTCATGCTAATAGGCAAATGCTAGTAAAGTATAATGTTTTATAAAGGATTTTCTGTAGAGGTATTTTCATATACCTCAATGGCTTTGTAAAGTAAATATTATTTATCTCCATTTCACTGACAAGGCAAATGAAGGTCATTAAACTGCTTGTCCCAGGACATGTGGGATGAAAGTATTTTTGTTTTAATCCCTTCTCTCTAAGGCTGCCATACTAGCTGTCTGTATATTCTATCTCACAAAGTTCTGGTTATAACTAAGATATTTTCTCTCCTGGGTATTGTTGAAAATTTGATAAGTTTCTTTGTTGAATCTCCTATTTTTTTATTGAAGGCAATTCATGTCAGGAGTCTATTACCATGCCAGCTACTGCAGCTGTAAGCCATACATCTGGTATGTAAGAATAATGATCCTGATACATATTCAGTGCATTTCAGAGTCCTCTGGAAATCAGATGCACTTCAGGAGCAAATTAGGAGGCAAAAATGATCTGGGAACACAGCTATTTGAGACAGTATCCTGCCTAAAGTCATTGTAGGAGCAATGAAGCATAAGGAGATAATAAGCCAATCACTAGTACCTTCTGTACGTCCCTTCCCTCCTTTGCAAATCACCCTGCAGTGATTCAGATGAAGCACATTCTTCATGAAGGATAGACAAGGTTCATTCTTGAATAACCATGCAACTTGGATTCTGTTTTACCCAAGACAGGTATATTTGGAAGTCTGGTTACCACATAAAGTAATGGGTAAAAAGTTTCTGGCTAAATGGTTAAGAAGTTGCATGTTTCAGTTAATCTGAAACATCCTTCCTGACCTTTTTCAGTCAATTCTGGTATAAAGAGGAAGTATCTTCTAATGTACTCTTTCGTCTTTTCCCTTGATCTGAACTTTAAGCATCTGTTGAAATGAAGACATAACTACTAAATTCCTCTTTTGCAAAGTAAACAGAAAAAGCCTTACTCCACTAGAAGCTTTCTGGAAAAATGCTGAAGCTGTTGTGAGGTGAGGCCTGGTACTCTGAAGCCACAGAATGGCTTGCACACCAAAAACCCATGAGAAAGAATTCATTTCTTCTTATTCAGTTCTTGATTAATGTCCGTAATTGTTCATTAGCCTGCTGTTACACTAGTGGCTCACTTCAAGGGCTCTTGACTTAGAAATACAGCAGGTGGCAAGAAGATGCCCACCTGCTCTGTAGAATCAGTTAGAAACATTATATGTTGCTTCTATGAGGACTCCCTTTCAAACAGATGGAAATAATTTATAGTCATTTATCTACCGTTTTCAATGGTCTGCTTTACAGGTTTTAGTGGCTGCAAATTATTGCCATACAAAAGATTTCCTTCCCTTTTTATGTTGAGATTGCAACAAGCAAGGCAATAAAATAACAGGAGTACTTCTGGGCTCATGTCATTGCTTCAGAGTGGGAGTTTGATTCATAAACCTCATTTTATATGTTAAGCAAAGGCATCCATCATAATTGCTACAGTTGTTTGCTGGGAAAGCATTTTGAAGTTCGGAATAAGCTTCCTTGCAGAGAATCAAAATTTGTCCCTAGCAGATAATGAATAATTCTTTTCCTTCAAACATACAAATATTTAAAATTCTAATGTCTATAACACTAAATAATTCTTGAAAATAAACAAACAAACCAAAAGTGTAGAAATGGGTTATTCATTTAAGAGCCATGAGTTTTCACTTCAATCACTGAAAACATAGGGAATATCAGAATTAGATTATCTTTGGTATATTTCCTGTTGTGCTGTCTTTACTAACATGACCAGATTTACTTATGCACATGGAAAATGGTGGAAAACAGAGTTATTCTTATTTAGAGTGGTAGGAACTCAGCTATTTGGCACTTCCTTAAATGGATCTTTCTTTTCTTTGAAGAGTAGGAGAGCTCTTAGAATCATCAAATCATAGAATATCCTGAGTTGGAAGGGACCCATGAGGGTCACTGAGTCTAACTCCTGGCTCTATACATGGCAACCTAAAACTTAAACCAAGTGCTGTCCAAACACTTCTGGAACACCAACACACTTGGGGCCAAGAGCACTTCCCTGGGGAACTAGTTTGAGTGCTTGAGCACCCTCTCAGTAAAGAACTTCTTCCTAATATCCAATCTGAACTTCCCCTGTTGCAGCTTTAAATCATTCCCCTGTGCCCTCTCACCAGACACCAGAGAGAAGAGATCAGCTCCTCCTTTTCCACAATGGAAAGCAATGAGGCCACCCCTCAGTCTCCTCTTCCCTGAGCTGAACAAACCTAGTATGCTTCTCTTAAGTCATGCCCTGTAGACCTTTCACTATCTTTGTTACCCTCCTTTGGACATATTCTAATATTTTTATATCCTTCTTATGTTGTAGAGACCAAAACTGGACACCATACTGAGGTGAAGCCACATCAACAGTGGGTATAGTGGCACAATCACTTTTGACTGGTTAGCTATACTGTGCTTAATGCTCCCCAGGGTACACTTCGCCCTTCTGCAGAAATATGGTTTCTAACACTTGTCTCCAATCACCTCAAGAATTGCTTATTCTCTTTGGGGAATAAATCAAACTTCTGATGAGACACCACATCAGAAGACACAACAATGGTTGTGCTCAACTTCTATTCTTGCAGGCATTGCCCTTCATATAAGCTCACATAAGGTTAGTCTGAAAGTATCTATTATTCATTTACAAATCAGGCCACATTTTTTTGTAGTGTCCAGTGGTAAAGCTGCCAGGAACCTGCTTCAGTGATTTTTTATCAGTGTCATCCTTCAGAATAAATCCAGCCTTTGCAGGATTCCAGAGAATGCATAAGCATTAGGTTGCTCCCACAGGACCATTTGTCATCTGAAAGGCAGCAAAATGCAGGATTTGGCAAAGTTACCTTGTTACCTAGCCCAGGTGACTTAGTTGAACATGATATTAAATTTGCAGACAGCTCCCGGACTATCAGATAAACCTATCATAAAAGCTTCCCACTGTTTTCCCTCTCTCTCCTGGGAGGAATTCAGAGGAAGGACTTCAAAATTTTGGAGCTAGAAATCAGATTGTGTTCTCAGGAGTTTGTTCCACAGTTTTCCTAGCTGCTCATCAATGTAGTTTCCCATTCACCTCCACCCATTAACAGCATCTCCCACCTCCAGAATGTTGATGCCAGATTGCAAGGCAGGCAAATGGATGCTTATATCTGATCATTTTCCATTACTGGTGGGTGAGGGTTGAGAAAGGTGAATGTAAGAAGTAACTTCATTTTCTTCAGAGCTCAAGCACAGTATTTTTCTGTGACACTACTAATTGCAGGAGTGACTGAGACCTACTTTAAGTAGGCATGCAAAGAAAATATTTTCATATGCTAAGTTAAAGCTATGTAAAGATAGCCAGAATTTTCCATCTAGTGGTGTCGGAGAAACAGTTAAGGTCTCCTGGCAATGATACACACCTGTGAGACAGGACTTGGTATAAAAAATGATCCTCACATTTTCAGGAGGAATTCCTACTTGACCATTTTGAAAACTAGCCTTTCTGCAGTTTGGGCTATTCTGAAAAAGTGACAAAGAGAGGAATTTACAAGCATCTTTCAGAAATATAAGGCCAAATCCTGTACCTATATGGCCAACTTTTATCTAATATTTCCAGAACATAATTCTGTGGTAGTGAGTGGACCAATATCCACGTAAACTGCTGTGAGCATGATGTAAACTGCTGACATTACAACAGCCTTTTAAAGGAAGTGTTGGGTTATGAAATCTAGTATAATAGTATAATAATCCTGCTAATTAGTTTAATTATATGATGGACCATAAATCATTTCTCATTTGATTTGTCAAGAATTTATTGTGGTTTATACATTTGCTTACATATTCAACTCAGCAAACAAATGAAATATGTTAACATGTTTGAGCTACTTGGGTTTAGTAGGAAAGGTCACTCTTTACTGGCAGTCTAGTTGGTCTATTTCTTACAGATCTTTCCATAAGTGGTCCAAACCAGTGACATTATTAGCTTTTGAATACACAGTCCCAAACTTCTGAGCATCTGGGTGCCTGCCATTTTAAAGCTGATCACTTTTCCCTTGCAATTTGTGTTCTGCAAACATTTCTAAAGCCTTCTAGCGTTCTCCCTATTGTTCTGTACTATAAACACGATCTGGTCCTATCAGATTTCTTCAGTCACATCCTAAAAGTAGCTATACTAGCTTAGTGGTGGTTAATCTTACTTACTGAAATGAGCTCATTTGACTGCTTTTCTTTGGGAGACAATTTATGCATTAGAAATCTAGGACATCCACTGAATACGGTGAGTGTTGTTGCAAAAGTAACTTTGGATTATGGCTTGGATACCTTGTTAAAATTCAGTTAAATGATTTGCTGAAAGCAAAATGTTGGAACAATATTGTTTTAAACTTGAAATAGACTCAGTGGTCCTATGGCCCAAAATAATGTGTTTATGTATTACATGCAGAGTACAGCTTAGCTCTACTAATAGTGCCATGAAAAGAAAATCCTGATAAAATTAAACAATCAAAGAAGATAGGTGAGGTGTGACTTTATGTAGTAAACAGTGATTGAGGAAAGAAGAGAAAACAGCAGGACTCTGCATGGAGCAAATTAATTCATGCTGGAGTTTCAAGCTCCTGAAGAAATTAAATTGCCCACTTCCTAATCAGTACAGCTCCCTGCCATCTCAATTCTTTTCTTCATATTTCCTCTCCCATATTTAGCATAATTTGTTCTGTGCACAAGTTCCCTAATTTATGTTTTTACTGTATTTTTAATAGTTTTGTTTTCAATTATTCTGTAAGAGTGTCCTTTTTTACATCCCTTTGAGGAAATGACCACACAACTATGACCATTACTTTTTCTTTTTTGCTGTTGAAAATATAATTTACTCTTGGCCTCTGCTTTCTTTATTTCTTCTTTTTTACTGTCCATGCTGTTGCTGCATCTATGAAACACTGTATTACTTCATCTCTTTTGTGGGATAAACATATCAAGTATACTGGACACTACTTTCAGAGTAAATCAAGACAAGAAAATTTAAAACTAGATATAGAACTAACATTCAATCAAGGGGAGATCTTCAAAAGACACAAAGGGAAAATGAACTAATATGAAATACTAATTTTAAACACTCCTTGGTTTTGAATAAGTTTGGAACTGAAAGATGAGTTCCAGATCTTAAATTAGCAACTCATTAATACACAAATATTGTGAAATGGAGTAATGGAGTATTATTTTCCCTCCTTCAGCTGAGTCTTTAAATCTGGCAGCATGAGTGTCATTCATTCTTTTGAAATGGTAGCAGCAACTGCAGAGAAAATGTAAATACCCATTATATGCTGTAAAGGTAGTCTGGAATAAATCAGGGCATTTTGGAAATGACATCAGTATTAGACTAGAAGATAAAATACAAGCTTTACACTGTATACAGTTCTTTTAGTTTGCTTTGTTACTAGGTATTCTTAAAATAAACCTGCTATATATGCACTCAATTTCCTTGCATAAATTATCATGATAATTTTTTGTTATTCATAATCCAAAAATTCTGTTAAACAAGGCAATATTTTGAATGACTGGAATATAGAAAGCAAAGAGGTGGTTTTGGCAGAACCTCATTTCCCAGAATCAGGCCCTGATTCAGGAAAGCACTTTAACAAATGACTAAGTACAAACATGAGCTTCTGTTTGTGCTTTTTTTTTATTAGGGATCAAGTTAAACATGTACTTAATGTGTTTTGCTGAGCTAGGGCCAAAGTTCTGTCCATGAGCTCTAACCTCTGTCCAGTTCTGAGGATAGAAGTACAACCCACATGCAGCAGAACTGGCAGATATTAAGATGTTTCCATTATTTCAAATGGGCATCATTTTTAGTTGATACCTTGTGAGAAGACCTCATCAGATTTATGTCTCTGAATAGTAACCCTAGCATGATCTGGCTTTGAGCCCAGACACTCAGCTTCAGCTTAAAGCCTGATTCAGATCTGACACTGAACACCTCGTCAGCTCCTTGTTGATAATACGGTATGGAAAGTGAATTATCTTGTAGCTGGGAAAGGTGGTTCATCAATACAAAGATGACGTGCATTGTGAAGTATCACTGATATGGAGAAAAGAGGAATTGATCCTTGGGATTTCCATGACTGCATCTGCCCCTACCACTACATTTCTTTTATAGCATTTCTGTTTTAAGGCTCAACATTTTTATTATGACATGTATCTTGAAAAGATTTAAAACTACCACTAGAATTCTGATTTTAGTGTTTAGCTGTAGCTGAAGTTTCTAGAAATCTATTAAAATTAGTACTAATGTATGTAACTTGCTAAAGGCTAGTGCAGTATTTGCAGTTTGTTTTCAAATTAATCATCTCAAGCCTTCTTTTCAGGTAGGTTATTTTAATTATTTTTCCCTTAGGAGAATTGTCTTCACATTTGTTTTTGTTTTTTTTTAATTCCTGCAGAAGAATAACTGAAAAATTTGCATTCCAGCCCCTAACTTCTACTTTATTCGTCTCTTGACAAGTTAACGTGGACAGTTCCAAATAGCTGCATTCCCATTACTTGTGACACGTGAGGATAACTTCAGCTAATGTCTTCTTCTATTCTGACAAGTAAAAATCCAAAAAGGCCAAATGATAAAATTGGTATTTAACACAGTCACAATGAATTGACAGTGATTATAGAGTGATATAAGAAGACTTCTGTTTTCAGTTCTGTTTCCAAAAGAAGACATATGGCTCTTTCATTCACTTGCTGTTGCACATTCAAAATTTGCATACAGTATTTGTAGCTCATGGATGAAATTCTTGCCTTTGTCTTTAAAAGACAGATCCTACCCATTCCATGAGAAGGATCTTAAGCCTTTTATTGTGCTATCTCATATTGGCTCAAGTGTGGAAGCCTTGATTCATGTTAAATGTTCTTGTGATGCCTGCTGTGCCAAGAGACACTTTCTGACTATATTAAATGAGTGTCTGTAACTGAAGATCAGGTTTGTGATCATTTGAGGAACCTGAACATACACAGATCTATGGGACCCGATGAGATCCATTCCAGGGTCCTGAGGAAACTGGCTGATACAGTTGCCAAGCCATTCTGCATGGTATTTGAGAATTCATGGGAGTTAGGAGAGGTCCCTGGTGACTGGAAAAATGGCAATATCACACTCATTTTAAAAAATGTTAGAAAGGAGGACCCTGGGAACTATCAACCGGTCAACTCACCTCTGTAACTGGGAAGATCATGGAACAGATCCTTCTAGAAGCCATGCTGAGGCACATGGAGGACAGGAAGGTGATTCAAGACAGCCAATGAGGCTTCACCAGTGGGAGTCCTTCCTGACCAACCTAATGTCCTTCTATGATGGAGTTACTATGTCAGTGGACAAATGAAGGGCTATGGATACGGTCTATCTGGACTTCTGTAAAGCTTTGACACAGTCCCCCACAACATCCTTCTTTCTGATCTGGTGAGATAAGGATTTGATGGGTGAACTGTTCAGTGGATCAGGAATTGGCTGGATGGTCACATCCAGAGGGAAGAGCATAATGGTTCATTGTCTGGATGGACACCAGTGACAGGTGGTGTCCCTCAGGGATCTGTACTGGGACCAGTACTGTTTACCAGTACTGTCCTGGGTTCAGCAGTAGCATTTTTCTCGTTCTTAGTAGCTGGTGCAGCGCTGTGTTTTGACTCTCAGCCTGAGAACAACGCTGATAACACCGATGTTTTTAGTTGTTGCTCGTAATGCTTATTCTGACCAAGGACTTTCTGAGCCTCATGCTCTGCCAGGGAGGAGGGGAAGCCAGGAGGAAGCATAGACAGGACACCTGACCCAGACTGACCAAAGAGGTATTCCATACCACAGCACCTCATGCCCAGGAGGTACACACACACACACCCCCCCCCCCCCAGACCGTTTACAGCATCATTTGAGAGTTCTGAAGATTTTGAATGGCCTTTGCGTACCTTTGAGACTTGCCTGCTGATTATGATGGGGATCAGCATGTTGGCACACATACAGACTGTGTTTTACCCACGACCATTTTGTCTGATCTCAAAAGTTAAGCAGTCGGGTTTGGGTCTTGTCTAGGGTTAGACGATGATATAGGAGGACCAAGAGATTTTCCCCAAGGCTGAACAGTCATGAGTAGCAGGGTTTGTGGGATAGTATGGGCAAGTATCTAGGCCAGTGGGCCCCTCCACTGCTTTGGAACTTCACCACTGAACAAGTGCAAAATCCAGAAAAATTAGTAAAACTCTTAAATGAGGTGTGCTGTCATCCTGGTCATACCAGAGAGGGACAAATCATGGTGACATGCTGGGGCTTGGCCTATGATTATAGAGCCCTGTTCAACACCATCCAGCACCTTCAAAGGGAAAAAAATGTCTCTGGATCTGATGGCAAAGCAACCGACAACGCGGCTACTCTAACTCCATATAATGCAGCTACTCCAACTCCAAGTACAGCAACTGCACCAACACCAGCGACAAGTACAGCAGCTACTCAAACTCCAATTGCAACAGGCAGCGCAGCTACTCCAGCTCCAAGCACAGCAGCTACACCAACCCCAGCGACGAATACAGCAGCTACGCAAACCCCAACAAGAGATACTGCAGCCACTCAAACCACAGTGATAATCACTGCAGATAAACCAGAGGACCAATTCGTGCCAATATCAGTTGCACCTGTATGCAAGGGGAAAAGCAAAAAAGACAAGACAGGTGAAGAAGCAAAATGAACAAGCAATGGCAATGCACTTACTGCCTGGGACAGCATCTGATCACGAGTCATTATCACATGAATCAGAGGCAGAAGAGGAAGAAAATGTGACTTCTCGACCCCAGACCTCAAACGAGCTACAGAATACGCGAAAAGATTTTACCCGTCAACCAGGGGAGCACAACATCACCTCGTTGCTCTGATGCTGGGACAATGGGGCTGATGGTCACGAACTAGAAGGTAAAGAAGCCAAGCAGCTGGGATTACTTACTAGAGAAGGGGGAATTGACAAAGCAATTGCAAAAGAGAACAGTCCCTCAGTCTTTGGAGGCAGCTCTTGGCAGCTGTGAAAGAAAGATTTCCATACAAGGACGATGTTATGAGTCGTTCGGCCAAGTGGACTACTATAGAGAAAGGCATCCAGTCTCTGAGGGAATCAGCCAAACTAGAGATGATCTACTGCAAGCAGGATGCTGGGAAGGGACCCATAGATCCAGATGAAGTTGAATGTACACGACCCATGTGATGGAAGTTTACACAGAAGGCACCATCATCATATGCCCATTCATTGGCAGCACTAACCTGAAATGACGTAGCACCACCAACAGTGGATGAAGTGATTCGTCAACTTTGAGAGTCTGAAGACAATCTCACCCCTTCCATCATTTCAACTGTGGAAGAACTGTCCCAGGACCTCAAACAATTGAGAGATGGTCTATCAAGTCTATCCAGCTCCCCACGTGTACCAGCACAGCTGTTAACAAAAGATGTCCTACCACTCGAGAGAGAAGATATAGAAGGTATATGCCAGGGGCCACCCTATGGTTTTACCTGTGGGATCATGGAGAAGACATGATGAAGTGGGATGGAAAACCTGCTTCAGCTTTGGAGGAACGCGTGAGTGAATTGGAGAGCAAAGGTCAAGGTTGATCACCCCATGAAAGCTGCAGCTTCAGTCTCTGGTGAGCAGTTTCCCAGATGGAATGGAAGAGCTGATTTTACTCCAGCTCCTGTGGTAAAAAAGACTAATCCCTGTCTACCAGACGTAAGTGACCAATATTGTGATCACTATCAGAGGGTCCCTGCCTCCAGCCAGGTAGAGGTAGGGGACAATCGGATTTACTGGACTGTGTGGATCAGATGGCCTGGCACATCAGTCCCACAGAAGTATAAGGCTCTAGTAGATACCGGTGCACAGTGTACCCTGATGCCATCAAGCTGTCAAGGGGGAGGACCCGTTTCTATTTCTGGAGTGACAGGAGGATCCCAAGAGTTGACTGTGCTGGAGGCTGAAATCAGCCTGACTGGGAGGGAATGGCAAAAGCACCCTATTGTGACTGGTCCAGAGGCTCCATGCATCCTCGGCATAGACTACCTCAGGAGAGGGTACTTCAAAGACCCCAAAGGGTACCGGTGGGCTTTTGGTATTGCTGCTTTGGAGACCGAGGAAATTGAGCAGCTGTCCACCTTGCCTGGTCTCTCAGAGGATCCTTCTGTTGTGGGGTTGCTGAAAGTCGAAAAACAACAAGTGCCGATTGTGACCACAACAGTGCAATGGCAGCAATATCGCACCAGCCGAGATTCCCTGATTCCCATCCATCAGCTGATCCGTAGACTGGAGAGTCAGGGGGTGATCAGCAGGACCCGCTCGCCCTTCAATAGCCCCGTATGGCCAGTGCGAAAGTCTAACGGAGAATGGAGACTAATGAGGGACTATTGTGGCCTGAATGAAGTCACACCACCATTGAGTGCTGCCGTACCAGACATGGTAGAATTTCAGTATGAACTAGAGTCAAAGGCAGCCAAGTGGTATGCCATGACTGATATTTTTCTCAATTCCTTTGGCAGCAGAGTGCAGGCCACAGTTTGCTTTTACTTGGAGGGGTGTCCAGTTCACTTGGAACTGATTGTCCCAGGGGTGGAAACACAGCCCTACCATCTGCCATGGGCTGATCCAGACTGCACTGGAACAGGGGCAGGCTCCAGAACACCCGCAATGCATTGATGACATTATTGTGTGGGGCGATACAGCGGAAGAAGTCTTTGAGAAAGGGAGGAAAATAATCCAAATCCTGCTGAAAGCTGGTTATGCCATAAAACAGAGTAAGGTCAAGGGACCTGCACAAGAGATTCAATTCTGGGGAATAAAATGGCAAGATGGACATCGCCAGATCCCTGCAGATGTGATCAACAAGATAACAGCAATGTCTCCACCAACTAGTAAGAAAGAAATGCAAGCTTTCTTGGGTGCTGTGGGGTTCTGAAGAATGCACATCCCAAGTTACAGTTCGATTGTAAGCCCTCTCTATCATGTGACCCGGAAGAAGAATGATTTTAAATGGGGCCCTGAGCAGCAACAAGCCTTTGAGCAAATTAAACGCGAGATAGTTCATGCAGTAGCCCTTGGACCTGTCCGGACCCGGCCAGATGTAAAAAATGTACTGTACACTGCAGCTGGGGAGAACGGTCCTACCTGGAGCCTCTGGCAGAAAGCTCCAGGGGAGACTCGAGGTTGACCCCTTGGATTTTGGAGTCGGGGATATAAAGGATCTGAGGCCATCTATACCCCAACTGAGAAAGAGATACTGGCAGCCTATGAAGGGGTTCGAGCTGCTTCTGAAGAAGTGATTGGCATTGAAGTGCAGCTTCTCCTGGCATCCGGTCTGGATGTTCAAAGGCAGGGTCTCCTCTACACATCATGCAACTGATGCTACATGGAGTAAATGGGCTGCACTAATTACACAACGAACTCGAATAGCAAATCCGAGTCATCCAGGAATTCTAGAAGTCATCATGGACTGGCCAGAGGGCAAAGATTTTGGAATGCCCCCAGAGGAAGAGGTGATGTGTGCTGAAGAGTCCCCACCATATAATAAACTGTCAGAAAGTGAAAAGCAGTATGCCTTGTTTACTGATGGTTCCTCACATATTTTGTGAAAGCATCAAAAATGCTGTATGGAGTCCCTGACGACAAGCTGCAGAAACTGCTGAAGGAGATTGTCAGTTTGCCGAGGTGAAAGCCATCCAGCTGGCCTTGGGCATTGCTGAACGGGAAAAGTGGCCAGTACTTTACCTCTATACTGACTCATGGATGGTGGCAAATGCCCTGTGGGGGTGGTTGAAGCAATGGAAGCAGAGCAACTGGCAACGCAGAGGTAAACCCATCTGGGCTGCTGCTCTGTGGCAAGATATTGCTGCCTGGGTGCAGAACCTGGTGGTGAAGGTACGTCATGTAGATGCCCATGTACCCAAGAGTCGGGCCACTGAGGAACAGCAGAACAACCAACAAGTGGATAAAGCGGCTAAGATTGAAGTGGCTCAGATGGACTTAGATTGGCAACATAAAGGTGAATTATTTTTGGCCCGGTAGGCCCATGACACTTCAGGCCATCGGGGCAGAGATGCAGCCTACAGATGGGCTCATGATGGAGGGGTGGGTTTAACAATGGACACTTGCCCAGGTTATTCTGAAGGGGGCCTATAGGGATGCTGGGGAGGGACTCTTCATTAGGGATTGTAGTGACAGGACAAGGGGTAACATGTTAAACAGGGGAAGTTTTGATTGGATATAAGGAGGAAATTCTTTCCTGTTAGGGTGGTGATGTACTGGAATGGGTTGCCCAGGGAGATTGTGAATCCTCCATCCCTGGCAGTGTTCAAGACCAGGTTGGACAAAGCCTTGGGTGAGATGGTTTAGTGTGAGGTGTGCCTGCCCAGTGCAGAGGGGTTGGAACCAGATGATCTGAAGGTCCTTTCCAACCCTAACTATTCTATGATTCTATGATTCTAAGCTAAATGGTTAAATCCTTTTTGGTGTGGAGGACAATGGCTGAAGTATAAATATGGGGAGGCCTGGCAGACTGACTATATCACACTCCCACCAACCCGCCAAGGCAAGTGCCATGTGCTTACCATGGTGGAAGCAACCATCGCATGGCTGGAAACATACGCTGTGCCCCATGCCACTGCCCGGAACACTATCCTGGGCCTTGAGAAACAGATTTTGTGGTGACACGGCACCCCAGAGAGAATTGAGTCAGACAATGGGACTCATATCCAGAACAGCCTTATAGACACTTGGGCCAAAGAGCATGGCATTGAGTGGGTATATCACATCCCCTACCATGCACCAACCTCTGGGAAAATCAAACGGTACAATGGGCTGTTAAAAACTACACTGAGAGCGATGGGTGGGGGAACTTTCAAGCATTGGGATACACATTTACCAAAGGCCACCTGGTTGGTCAACACCAGAGGATCTGCCAACAGGGCCGGCCCAGCCCAGTCAGAACTTTTACATATTGTAGAGGGGGACAAAGTTCCCGTGGTGCATATGAAGAATTTGCTGGGGAAGACAGTCTGGGTTATTCCTGCTTCAGGTAAAGGCAAACCCACTCGTGGGATTGCTTTTGCCCAGGGACCTGGATATACTTGGTGGGTAATCCAGGAAGATGGGGAAGTCTGATGTATACATCAAGGGGATTTCATTTTAGAGGAAAACAGCCAGTGAACTCAATTGTATGCTGTTGCCTGCTATGTAGCACTTTTATAGCCCACCAGCGAGTGGCCCTGACTTCCCTCTGACCATCATCCCAACAAAGAATGAACTGTGATGAAACCAGATGAGTTCTGCAGTATCATCAGTAGGCAATGATCTAACACTGCACACAGCCTCTCCTGCTCTGAAAGACCGTTACGAGAGATGGAGCCTGACATCATGGACTGGATGGACTCAGCAGCTTTATAGGGATTGGGCCATGCACTAAGGAATAATATCTCTCTCTCTCTCTCTCTCTCTCTGTATATATATATGAGATAATAGTGATGGTATATTGAAAATGTGGGATCTGAGCATGACATAAATAGTATGGAATAAGGGGTGGATACTGTCCTGGGTTCAGCAGTAGCAGTCATTTTTCTCCTTCTTAGTAGCTGGTGCAGCGCTGTGTTTTGACTTTCAGCCTGGGAACAGTGCTGATAAGAACGGTATTTTTAGTTGCTGCTCAATAATGTTTAGTTTGACCAAGGACTTTCTGAGTCTCATGCTCTGCCAGGGAGGAGGGGAAGCCGGGAGGAAGCAGAGACAGGACACCTGACCCAGACTGACCAAAGAGGTATTCCATACCACAGCATGTCATGCCCAATATATAAACTGGGGGCAGTTACCTGGAAGGGCTAGATCATTGCTTGGGTCGGGCTGGGTATCGGTCGGCAGGTGGTGAGCAGTTGTATTCTCTTATTCTCTCCCATTGGTATTTCCCTTATTATTATTACACTTTTTCACGGACACCCCCTTGTCATGGTGAAAGAGCTTGCCTGCCCTTGTGAGGTTAGGGGGCTATGCTGGTGGTGGCACATGCCTCTGGTAGGGTCTCCCATTCCAGACAGGTCTCAACTGAAGGGTCAGACAAAGTGTGTCCATGGGCAGGATAGGCTCACTAACCTTCGGGCAACCATCCTAGAAGGACAACTCTAACTTCAAACCTGGGCAGATGGAGCTCGTATAGCCCTGTAAGGCCATCCATCTAAGAGAAGGGTACTCTAACCAAACCTACGACCCGAGGAGTTTGCTGTCACTGGCCAAGCTCGCTAGGCCCTGGCAGATAAACCTCAGGCGTAAAGGGTGGGGTCAGTTCTGTGCACGCTGTGCCTCACCTAAAAAATCCACTGCGCAGGCCTGAAGGGTTTACCCACACTTAGTGCCTGTAGTGACAGGCAAGGGATGAAACGGCAGGTGATAAGGTGCACTGGAAGTCGCAGACCCAACCCTGCATGCAGGCGGTTCAGGACATTGGTCGCTTGAGACTGACCCAGGAGATGACAGTCTTGTTCGGCAACATCCTGAATGACCAAGCAGGCTTTTTTCAAGGAGAGCACTGCTTGCTCTATATGGAGAGAGGCCTAGAAAAGATGGCCTAACCAAAGCTCATCTCCCCTTCCACCTGGTTGGCTAGCCACAGCCAACAGGCATCTTCTGTTGCGGTAGATTAAAGACAAAGAGACAAAGTCATACACCTGCCTCCCAAGGTGTGTCCAGATTGACATTCACATGTTGGAACGTCAGAACCATGCTTGATACGGTGAACAGTGGGCATCCTGAGCGCCGTCCTGTGTTAATTGCCCACCAACTGTCATGACTCAACATTGATATTGCTGCTCTCAGTGAAGTTCGTCTTCATGAGGAAGGTACCCTTAAACAACATGGTGCTGAGTATACTCTGCTGGTCAGGCAAATCCAAACCTGAAAGTCATCTTTCTGGAGTTGGCTTCATGTTTAAAAACTCCATTGTCTCTAAACTTGAAAATTTGCCGATAGGTCATTCCGATTGTATTGTCTCCCTACATTTTCCACTACACAATAAGCAACATGTTGTTCTTTTCAGCCTGTATGCTCCAACTCTGCAAGCTGACCCTGAAGAAAAAGACAAATTCTACTCTGACCTGCGTTGCCTCACTCAAAAGGTTCCTATAGATGATAAGATAGTAATCCTTGGTGACTTCAACGCTGGAGTAGGTAAGAACTTTGTAGCCTGGAAAGGAGTACTAGGCAAGCACAGTGTTGCTAGCTGCAATAACGGTTGTCTCTCGCTACAGTTTTGTGCAGAGCAGCAGTTTACCATCACCAACACTGTTTTCCATCAGAAAGACAGCTGGAAGACAACCTGGATGCATTCTTGATCTAAACATTGGCACCTTATTGGTTATATCTTAGTGCGCCAGAGAAATAGTTGTGATGTCTGTCACAACCGAGTGATGCCTAGTGCAGAATGTCAAACAGACCATTGCCTTGTGCGTTGCAAACTTAACTTCCACTTCAAGCCCAAACCTAAGAGGGGCAGCATTCTGAGGAGGAGGCTCAATGTTAATTATCTCCAAATAGCTGCAGTGAGGAACAGTTTTCAGGCTAACCTTCAAACTAGGCTTGAAGACCAGCTTGTAGATTCTTTTCCTGAAGCGCATTGGCAACATATTAAAAATAGCATCCTGCAGTCCTCTGTAGAATCCTTTGGGTTCTCCTTAAAGAAAAACAAAGACTGGTTTGATGATAACAATCAGGAGGTCCAGGAACTGCTGACAAAGAAAAGATATGCCCATCAAGCACACCGCGCTCAGCCACTTTGCCATTTAAGAAAAGTAGCCTTTCATCTTGTGTGTAGTAAACTCCAACAGAAACTTCAAGACATCCAGAACAAGTGGTGGCTCAGTCTACCAGAAAAGACTCAATTATGTGCAGATTTGGGTGGCCACAGAGGATTCTATGAGGCTCTGAAAGCAGTGTATGGACCCACATTTCAGGTCCAAAGCCCTTACTTAGAGCAGATGGCCAAAAGCTTCTTACAGATAAAATCTGCATCCTGAATCATTGGTCTGAACATTTTCAAACACTCTTTAGTGCTAACCGTGTAGTCCAACGTGAAGGAATCCAGCACATTTTACAACATCCAGTGAAAAATGAATTGGATATAGCCCCTACTATGGGAGAGACTCTTAAGGCTCTACAGCAGGTGAAAACTGGCAAGGCAGCTGGGGTTGATGAAATCCCACACGAAATCTGGAAGCACAGAGGCCAAGCACTTCATGCTAAATTTCATGAGCTAGTTGTGCACTGTTGGGAGCAAGGTAAATTACCATCAGATCTTTGTGATGGAATCATCATCACTGTATAAGAAAAAAGGTGTAAAGTCAGACTGCTCAAGCTACCGAGGTATAGCTCTGCTCTCCATTGCTGGAAAAATTCTTGTAAGAATACTACTGAATAGATTAGTGCTCGCTATTGCAGAAGAACTTCTACCTGAAAGTCAGTGTGGTTTCAGAGCTAATAGAAGTACCAAAAACATGGTATTTGTTCTCAGACAACTGCAAGAAAAGTGTAGAGAACAGAATAAGGGGCTGTATGTAACTTTTGTTGACCTCACCAAAGCTTTTGACACTGTGAGGAGAAAAGGCCTGTGGCTGATCTTGGAACGATTAGGTTGTCCCCACCAGTTCCTCAAAATTATTATTCTGTTACATGAGGATCAGCAAGGCCAAGTCAGATATAGCAATGCACTCTCTGAGCCCTTCCCAAAAACCAGTGATGTGAAACAAGGTTGCGTTCTCTCACCAACTTTATTCCCAATCTTCTTCAGCATGATGCTCCAAAAGCCTATGGTAGACCTCGAAGATCAAAATGGCATTTATATTCAATATCATACTGATGGGAGCCTATTCAATCTAAGGCAACTGAAGTCCCACACTAAGACGTTAAATCATCTTGTCTGTGAACTGCTTTTTGCTGATGATGCTGCCCTTGTTGCCCACACAGAAGCAGCACTGCAGCGTTTAACATCTTGCTTTGCGGGGGTGGCTGAGCTTTTTGGGCTGAAAGTCAGCTTGAAGAAGACAGTAGTTCTCTACCAACCTGCACCACAGGAAGATTACCATCATCCCCACATTACCATTGGCGAGTCAGAGCTTAAGTCAGTTCAGCAGTTCAGCTATCTGGGAAGCGTTATTTCCTTGGATGCCATGGTCGACAAGGAGATAGACAACAGAATAGCAAAGGCATCTAGAGCCTTCGGAAAACTCCATAAAAGAGTCTGGTGCAATAAACACCTGAAGAAAAGTACAAAGATTAGTTTCTATAGAGCCATTGTACTATCTACTCTTTTATATGGGCCTGAATCATGGGTTATCTACTGCCATCACCTGCAACTCCTCGAACGCTTTCATCAGTGCTGCCTCCACACAATTCTAAACATTCATTGAACTGACTATGTGTCAAATGTTACTGTCCTTGAACAGGCAGGGGTCACCAGTATCGAGGCCATATTGCTGAAATTGAGGCTGCGCTGGGCAGGGCACGTCTCTAGGATGAAGGATCACTGCCTCCCTAAGATCGTGTTTTACGGTGAACTTGCCACCAGTTGCCGCAAGAGAAGTGCCCCAAAGAAGAGGTATAAGGAAACAATACCTTAGCCTTGGCCATATTAACTATCATCAGTGGTCCACCTTGGCCTCCAAACGGGAGACTTGGAGACACACCATACCTAACGCCGTTGACTCCTTTGAGAACACATGCAGAACTAGTCTCAAGGAGAAAAGACAACATAGAAAGAATCGTGCCCCGCCTATACCACCCAAGGAGACCTTTTGCTATGCTTTTTGCAACCGGATTTGCCTATCCCACATTGGCCTTTTTAGTCATCAGCGCGCTTGTAGTAAGTGTGGGTAAAGCCCTTCTCAAATCTTCGTTCGCAAAGTCAAGCCATGATGATGATGATAATGATTATTGGTGGTAGCAGCAGTGGTTTGTGTTATACCTTAGTTACTGGACTGTTCTTATCTCAAGCCGTGGGAATTACATTCTTTCGATTCTCCTCCCCATCCCTCTGGGAACGGGGGGGAGGAAGCTGGGGTGGAGTGAGTGAGCAGCTGCGTGGTTCTGAGTTACCGGCTGGGCTTAAACCATGACAGCTCATTATCTGGATGGACACCAGTGACAGGTGGTGTCCCTTGGGAATCTGTACTGGGACCAGTACTCTTTAATATTTCGTGGTTTAAGCCCAGCCAGTAAGTCAGAATCGTGCAACTCAAAGGTTGAGAGGATCCAGAGGAGAAACAGAAAGATGACCAGAGGGATGTAACACCTCTGCTATAAGGAAAGGCTGAGAGAATTGGGCTTCTTTAGCCTGGAGAAGAGAAGACTCCTGGGAGACCTTTTTGTGGCCTTTCAGTTCTTAAAAGGGGCCTGTAAGAAAGATGGGGAGAGACTTTTTAGCAGGTCTGTTGTGATAGGACGATGGGTGATGGTTTTAAACTAAGAGGAGAGATTCAGGCTGGATATGAGGAAAAACATCTTCACAGAGAGGCTGGTAAAGTACTGGCATGGGTTGCCCAGAGAGGTGGTGGATGCACCATCCCTGGAGACATTCAAGGCCAGGCTGGATGTGACTCTGGGCAACCAGATCTAGTTGAAGATGTCCCTGCTCATTCCAGAGGGGCTGGACTAGATGACCTCTGAAGGTCTCTTCCAACACTAACTATTCTATGATTCTGTGATAAGTACCTTCTTCTCTGGCACATCAGACCAAATACTCTCTTTGGAACACAGTGCCTTTATATAAACTAATTAAAATTTCCAAACTTGTTATGCCAGTGAGATTTGTAATGCTAAGTAACTATAAGATCTATACATGAAATGCTGCCTCTCTGTGAGAAAATAATGGATGTTGGTTTAGCTTACTTTGGCATTGTTTTTCTGTCTGCTATGCTGTACCTGCATGCATGCCTAAGTAGAGGAAAACAGTGGATGAACGTGTATTGTCATGTGTGTATTGAATAAGCCAGGAATTTTATGAGATTGGCTAGCACTACTTACTCATTTAATTAAACAGTCTGATGATCTGTTCACACCATTTATTTCAGGTTTATCACCCTATCATAATTTATGTTTACAAGAAGAGAAATATACATTAAAAAAGAAAAGCAGAGTGCCCCAAAATGCTTCACAATAAGCAAAGTTTACGGAATGACAAGAACATACTTAGTTTCTACATTTTTTATAAAGGTTTAGATCAAGAGTATGAGTATTAAATTCTACATGGTTTTATGCACTAAATGTTCATTTTATGAAATATGAAGAATGTACATGACACCTCATTGATCCAAAAATGCAATTGAACAATGTCATACCATCAGTCTCTGCAGGTTAGACAGCAACATCTTGACTTGATTTCCTAAAAGCATTGCTCAGAAATACTTTGAGTTATCCTATGACAACAATCAATGCTGCTAGCTTTTTTTAACAATATGCAAGAAAAATAAGCATGTCAGCTGCAGAGTTTGGAAGTGCATCAGTTGCAGGGCATACAGCCTCAGGAAAAACAGGGGAGAGAGTATCATTCTTGGGTTAATCGAAGGCTTTCTGGTTGAAATTATGAGAAACATTATTATATGAGACATTTGCCTCAGTAATGCATCTAAGTGCATTGCTGCATGCGGAAAGGCATGACTACAAAGGAAGTCTTTGTGAGTTATTTCAATATAAGGATCACAAAATTTGACACTGGATTGTTGATGCCATCTTTCATGTCTTAAGAAAATTTCTGAAGGCCACCTGTCTCAGATATCTCTATAGTTGTCTGCAGTACTGGCATGATGGCATCTGGAAAAACAGAAATAGAGAGAAATAACGATGTTTGGTTTTATGCAAAAATGGATTGCTTATGTTTGATTTTGAGAAAATATCTCACTTTACTTTCAGTAAAACAATCTTCATGTTCAAAAACAACTGAAAAGATAATAAGTTCTTATTTTCTATCTGCATTGTAATATTTTTCACTATTTGTTTTTATTTCATTGAAAGAACTTTTACTTTTGAAAACTTTTTGTTGAACCAAAGGACATTGTAATAATATGCTATGTCCCTCAAGTAGCCGCAGTAGAGAGCAATCAAAATAATGCATATTACTTTCAGTCACAGAAAAGATTAAAACTAGGCAATGATATTATTATTTGTGCTTTGATGCAGGCCTATAATAAGTGATTTGCTTTTGTTGTTCTAAAATAAATCTCCAGAAATCTGTCCTGGTTTTCTTTTGTTTTGTACATGATTGTTCTTGAGCCAGAATGAATCACTGAAGCTGCTGTTTTAAGTCATCTGATGGATTCTTTTCATTGTTGTGTGGAAGACATTTTCAAGGAAATAAGAAGAAAAAAAAATGCATTCTATTTAAAAATAATTGGGCTAACTTTACAATGACTGACTTCAGGAATTTGGGCTGCTTTATGCTGATGGATATTAAAAGTTAGAAAAAAAAAGCATTTTAACAATATACAATTTGCTGGTTTACTCAGCAATTCTGGAAAATTGTGATGTTTAGCTACTATAGATTTTGCTCAGGAATGGCAGGCTATGATAGTCACTAAAGCCAACTATATGCTGGGCTGCATCCCCAACAGAGTGAGCAGCAGGTCAAGGGAGGGGATTCCCCCACTCTGCTGCGCTCTGGGGAGAACCACCCCTGCAGTCCTGCATCCAGCTCTGGGTCAGCAACACAAGAGGGACATGGAGCTGTTGAAGAGAGTCCAGAGGAGGCCATGGAGATGCTGCAAGGGCTGGAGCAGCTCTGCTCTGGAGACAGGCTGAGAGAGCTGGGCTGGTTCAGCCTGGGGAAGAGAAGGATCCTTAAGGGGAGACCTTAGAGCAGCTGCCAGTGCCTAAAGGGGCTACAGGAAACATGGAGAGGGGCTTTTGAGAGGGACCAGGACAAGGGGCAATGGTTTCAGCCTGACAGAGGGGAGATTGAGATGAGCTCTTAGGCAGAAGTTCTTCCCTGTGAGGGTGCTGAGACGCTAGCACAGGGTGCCCAGAGAAGCTGTGGCTGCCCCTTCCCTGGCAGTGTTCAAGGCCAGGTTGGACAGGGCTTGGAGCAACCTGGTCTAGTGGGAGGTGTCTCTGCCCATGGCAGGGGTGGTTGGAACTGGATGAGCTTTAAGGTCCCTTCCAACCCAGACCACTCTGGGATTGTGTGATTCCTCTCTGCAGCAGATCACTGGTGGTGAAGAAGGGTCCTTGCATTCTGTAGTCTCTGCCTTCTGAAGAATGCGCAACAATGCAATAAGACACCATTTCTGTCCTGGAAATAAGGTAGAAGGGACAGAGCTTGTCTACGGCTTCCATGGAAAGAAAACTAGTCAAAAGAGGAGGAACAGGCAAGCAGAACAGTGGAAAATGGAGCTTATTTTCACTGCTGCTCCTGAAGTATTTTCTAGATCACAATCAGAGTATCTGTTTCTGAGAAGGGATGTTCTGCTTCCTCTCTCATAACCCCTCCCAGTCTTAACCTCTCCTTCGGCAAGAGCACTGAAGGACATCAGATGCTTTCCTGCTCAAGGCAATCTGCTGCCTTACTTTGCTTCTGCCCAGAGCTGCCCCGTTTTGCTGATAAAATATCTCAATTTTCCCATCTTTTCAATGTGTTGCAGAAAGGTCACCACAAACACATCATGTTTCCCTGGGTGGGCAGGTCTCTTCAAGTTCTATTTGCTGAAAGCCCTGAAAAGATGTAGTTGGCTACTGGCTCTTCCTTGAGGTGTAACTAGGGATGAGTTATTGAAAAAAACCCAGCCCCACCATACTGTAGTATGACAAGATAACAAAGATCTTTCCTCAAACACCTTGCTTGCACTGCAAGGTGTTTGTCTTGTGGAAGAAGTTCACAAGTCAAATAGAATTTTGCCTGACTCATGGAAGAAGCTGTGAACCCCACATCTCTGTCACAGTTGGAAAGGCACATTATTCATTTCAGTGATGTATTGTTACTGTGCTGTTACTAGGCACAGCACTTGAAGTCCTTCATGGGCATTAGGAAGACACCCGGGCTAAGCACGTGCTGGCATGTGCATGATTCAGCTGGGTAACTGAATCTAGTAACTGTGCAATGTTTTAGTTCATGCTTCATTTCTTCCTTGTGCTGCTACAGAATCCATGTAAATAAATAATAGTTTTTTCCAATTAAGAAACTTACACAGGAAAAGCTCAGATCAGCAGTGGAGTAAGGAGGGTCTGAGGGAGCATCCTCCTTCTTCCTGAGGTCCTGAGGGAGCAGGAAGGGGCTGCTGTGCAAGGGCTGGGGATCCAGGCACTGAAGGTAGCAGTGGAGCAGGGGGACAGAATGCAGCCCACAGTGCTCAGGGAGAGAGAGAGCAGGGACCAGTGACATTAGCTGAGGACAGCCAGTAGGACTGATATCACCAGGCAGGCACTTTCTGGTGATGAGGCAGGTCTGGGCAAAGCCAGGAAGTCAAGTTGTTAGGTCAGGAATGGATACAGGGACGTGCATGGCTGGGCACAGGAGCACAGGATATCTGCAGCAGGGGTCAGGAGAGGGGTATGAGCTTGAGCCAGAGCTTGGTACAGTTCCCAGGGGAAGCAGGGGCAGTCCCCACAAGGCTTCTCCCAGCTGTTGCTCGTGCAGCTCTGCTCCCAGAGGACTGATCCAGGGAACTCCTCACCATGTCAGAGCTTGCATAAGCAGAGGTGGCAAATTCAGGGGGGAGGAGATAGATGGATAGAAGGAGGCTGCAGAGACTGTTGGTGCACTGGAGGCCAACAGTGAGTGCTAGTATTTCTCCAAACATGGTGCTTCAACAATGACTAAGGTAGTATGCAAGGAGTTCATTTAGGAATATATTAACAAGCTGATATTGAGGAGAATTAAGTTATTACTATCACAAATGTTTGGAATTCTCCACGATGGCTTTAACAAAGGTCTGAACATCCTGCCCAGTGGTGACAGAAGAGTGGCAGTGTCAGGAACTGAAAAGGATTATTTGAGGAACACTAAGAAGGAAATTAAAAGTGAGACATACACCATGGCAACATTTTCATAGCATTATGTATGAACTAAATACACCATGAAGCGGGAACAGTTAATTAAATCCTCTTAGGTTTGAGCTATCTCCAGTTTGTTCTTTTACAAAAAAACAGGTGCAGCTTTGTCAGAGTGACCTGCACTAATATTCTTTTAAACAACAGCCTCTTAAAAAAGGTGTCATATTGTGGGAGGGGTTCTGTCCATCAGTTCAAAAGCAGCCTCTTCTGATGCTATTTAAAAACTTCTCTTCTGCTCCCTATCCATGGAAGTGGGGTTTGGAATTAGGTGATCTTTAAGATCTCTTCCAATCTAAACCATTCTATGATTTTGATTCTATACTGTCAATTGGTGATTTTCAGAATACAAATTTTGGTAGTGGTTTTATTTTCTGCCTACCTTTCCTGTACCCTGTATTGGAAAGTTTGACTGGTAGATGCTAAAATGCTTTCCCCTCCATTTAATCTATACCTATGGCTTGAAACTTTCTGCTCAGGTACAAAAATTTTGTTTTGCATTTAGAATACACAACCCTGATTAATATAAATACTCTACTGGGTGCAAGCAGAGCATATTCATTCTCAAGTAATTTTATTACTTGTTAAAGAACCTTCTGAGAAATAGTTATGCATTATCAGGCTTCCAAATGCTTTGCATATAATGAATATGCAAAGCACAGCCTGCTGTATATATAGCTTCATTTTGTGTATAGAATGATACATATTGCAGAGACGATTTAATCAAATGTATACGAGACAGATAAAGCAATTGCACTCTTAAAAAAGTATATTTTCCTTCAAGAATCTTTTTTAATTAGCTACTTTATCTTTTTACTTATTAATCTTCAGGTCAGTATTTAAATCTTAGAGAAATGTAAACTGAAAAAATAAACTTATTTAAAGTTATATTCTTTATAAGCTGTAATCAGATTGTCAGCTTAAGTAGTTCGCATGTAGATCTATATAATGTTTCACTTGTATATCATTTTAATGCAGAATAGGTTCTTTGCCGGGAATTCAGCCCGTCACTGGATGTTTAAATTTTCAGTGTCTGTTGTCATGGCAACTGAAATTGACTCTGGTACCCACTGTGTTAAACATAAATTAATTTAAAGCCATAGCATCTTGAAATGCTTTATTCTCTTAAAAAATCTTGCTTTTCCTTAAATTTATTGAAGTAAAAAATAGCTATACTTGAAATAGCATTTAAAATACATAAATTCTCAGCTAATTATTAGTTTTACTTGTGGAATTCTGTAAATTGAACGTAATAAATAATGTATGTATAGAAAATTGTTCCTCCATTTCTTGCGGAACTGCACTTTTCAAACAATATAACTGATACATTTTAGCCAGTCTTTATTTTGAATTCTTGCGCTTTGAATTTACAGTTTCACTGATTTCAAATCTGCATGTTAGACTGACCAAGTGAAATTACAGGATTCATGATTTCCTTAAATTTCCTAGTTCTTTTGCAGTTTCATTATGCTTCTGTTAAAACTTCTAACTTATGTCTTATGTCTAATTTTATCCTATTATCCTTTATGAAAAGAACCTATAAAACACAACTATGTATATATTTAAAGGAAAGAGTGTGTCACGTGTGAGATCGCTTAAGATTCTCACAGTTCCAAAGAGGATTAAGAAGAGAGATGATATGCACATGCTGAAGAGAGAGATTGCTCCAGCAGGCATAACAATTGTTTTTCTCTTGATATTTGTAAAGTCAGTCACTCACAGCCTAATCTATCCTCTTACATGTCTAACTAAAAATAACAGCTTATGATGTACAGCATCATGTAGGGTTCCTCAATGCAGGAGATCGTCAATGACTCTGTTTTGCATAACATTGCTGACATTTAAAAAAGATTTTGTGGTTTAACCTTCCTGAGACAGGTAGGTCTCACACATTTCATTCCCTATGGTTTCTACAGTACAGTGCTCTTCTCAAAGGACTAATGCTGAAATAGTTCTTTGAAAGAACTAGGTTTCAGTTTTATGTTGAAAAGATTGTTTATTTTATAAAGCATGTGAACAAAATGTGATCCTTTCTGAAAATGCAAGCATCTAAAAAAAATATTTACACATTTAGAAATGAGTGTTTTTCTAGGCAATAACAGCCTGATTTTTTATTATTTATTACGGAAATCTTAAAAAAAAATAAAACCCTGGTGCAGTTTGAACAATCATCTTCTAGATACTGGGTCTTATGCAATGAAACACTCTCCACTGCAATAACTCATGTTGTTCATATTTTATTTCATTTCTGTGTGGAAAACACTGATTAATATTCAAGGCTTTAAAAATTACTGCTGAAATTCAGATGTGAATGTCTGTTGGTGTCTCTATGAGCCTAGCAGTTGTAACCTTGCCATATTGACACATACTATAATGAGACATTTAAGAAAACAGAAATCTGCTGCAGCTCTGCATGACTCATTTGCACCAGCAGCACACTTTCATTAATAACCCAGCAGAGACAACAAATCTGAATCTAAGTTTCCTGTGGGGATTTGTGTTGCAATGTTTTCTACAAAAATGTTAATGGCTGCAAATTTCCTCATTTGGATTGTATCTTCCAAACACCTCTTTTTCTTAATGAGTGTGCTGTCACTCATTATGTTAAATCTTCTGTAACAAGCTTCAAAGGAGAAAAGCTCAGATAGCTATTCTTATCTGTCACTGATGGAACAATTACAGTCTTATAAATTACTTAATTTTGTAGACTGCTTGATTCAAACCAGAAGTGGAATAGAATCCTCTCACTCCTGAATTACTGGGAGGGTTTTTCTTCTCAGTTCAGTGAGCAGTAAGTATCACAGAGATCACAGTGAAGATGTAGAGTCATAAGGGTGCTTTCTTACACAAATATGGATTTAAGTATCACATCAATAAATGCCTTCCATAACACAGAAGTTTATTTTCAAGTTGTCTGCAGACAGCTGATTGCTCACTTGATGAACTCAGTTTGTTGGATCCTTCTTTTCCTTGATGAGAGATCAGTTCTTTAATATTAGCCAGGTCTTGCAGTAGGCATTGACAGGCTCCTTCAAAATGCCAAATAAACTGGTATCTTTTACTTGAACAGTATTACTTTTTAAAACATCTCTCTGATCAGATATCTTTCAGCTGAGATTTCCCTTTAAACTGTTTACTAATCTTAAATTCTATTCCCCTGCTAGAAGTAAATAAATAGCTGGTGTTTCTTTAAGATAGGCAGATTGTAATACTGAAACATGCCTTTCATTTCAGCTCTGATTTTCCAAAATTATTATTTTCATACCACCAAAGATCATTTGTAAGAACATGAATAATTTATCTAACTCCTGGTAAATAGTCAGTAACTTATTACATAGCTTAGCTTCACCAAGGAGATGGTAAAAACACATTAGTAATAAAATCTGTCGCTTGTTTGGGAATGCATAACATATGCCTCCAAAAGGACTCTTGCTATGATTTCTTTTCATAAGTGGGGAGCAGAGAACAAGACTTTTCCAGAAATATAACATGTTGTGGCTTGGAATATATAGTAAGTTTATTTTTGAAATGGTTAGCAAAATTATCTTAAATAAAACATTCTGAATGTCTTTGCTATCACTTTGGGTAAACCTTTCCCCAACCACACATATATATGAATGTATGCAGCTAAATCATGTAGCAGAAATCAAACTTTCAATGATAATACTCTAATTTTCACTTATTTGGAAAGCTGATGTTTGACAAAGTGAGGGTGAGGTGTTCAGTGAGGGGTTTTTGTCTGTTTCCAAGGGCTTTGTAGTTTATGTCTTTATGCTCTTAAAAAGAAAAAAAAAAAAAAAAAAAAGCATGCTAAGAAATCTTGATGGGTTTATTTAGGTCAAGATTACTGAGTTTTTAAATATTTGTAATTTCTCCCACAGTCACTGCTAATGTTTTAGTTTTAATTAATATCTAATATTGCTTCCTTCTGATATTGAAGCATATTAACTCGAGTGAAAAGGGCAGACCAAATTCAGGGGTAACACAGCCAATTTATATGCAAAAAATGAGGTAGTTTGCCTGCCAGCCTCTGTAATATTTCCTAAAAAAATTCTTGAGTACTGAGTCTGGTTTTGCACTGATCTTTCTTGGACACTTGCTGATCATTATTTGGGCTGTTGGAAAAGTTCATAATGAAATCTCCTTAATCCTGAATTTTTTCCTAAGGTCAGGTGAACAGCCAGAGAACTAGTAATACTTGACACTTACTCTGCATTTTGACTTTTCATGGAAAGAAAAAGGAAGTGTCATCTTGAATTTAGTATGAGTTTCCCCTGCTAGGTTGCCTGGTATGGTTGCAATTTTGTGAACAGTGCAGTCAGGAATGCACTTACTGCCTCAATGAGTAGAATATTTCTTGGATAGTAGCGCAAGTTCTCTCAGATGTGGTTCAGATTTTGGTAATTTCCATGAAAATTAAAAAAAAAAAAAAAGCAGCACCGTATGAAATATAGAACAACAGCAGCAAAAGAAACCTGTAGCAGTAAAATTAATAGATACATGTAAGGGGACTGGGGACTGCTTGTCTCTTTTACAGTAACCTGTGTGTTGCAGTAATACCTGCCTGTGCTCATGTTTGGCTTACTGTGCATTGAGATTCAGGGTTTCACTTGAACTTTTTCTCCCCTCTGTAATTAGCATTTATTTCAGGAGAATGCATTTAACTTCTTTTGATGCTAGGGGTTAATTTTCCTCAGCTTTCTTTGAACTCAGTGAACCCGATTTTCATTTACATCAAGAACCTTCTGAGCCACTCTGTTAACTTATTTCCATTTTAAAGGGCTTGTGTGCTGTCAGTATGATGGAAAAGGTCATATTGCAAGCGAAAAATCAGGGCCAGTGGGGTTTCCAGATATCTTGTTTGTGTCTTTCGATGCAATCATAAATAAGAAGGGAAAAATGCTTTCACCAGTAATTTGTTTTTTTCTTTCCAAATATTGAATCTTTCTTGTAAGACTTCTAGAAGTTTAAATATTAAAAGATATTAAAAACACTTTCAATGTTTTCAAACTGGATTCCTTTAAAAAGAATCTGAGTTTATTTGAAGTAAAAATTTCAAAATGGAGCACTTTACATGTTACACATGATTTTCTAGCTTCAGGAACAGTTTATGCTTTGAAAATGGGTAGAAAAAGAGAAGCCCTGCTTTTAGTTCATAAAAATAGCCTGTTATCCTTACAACTGTGATTGGTAAATCTACTACTTTAAAGATGCGATCTTAGGCCCACTGAAGACTCTGCAAACTCCCACTGAATTTACAATCAGATTACAAGCATTTCTCCCAGACAGAGCTTGTTTCTCACACTTACATTTATCAGAGATTTGTTCAGTTTAACTGGAAACATCTAAGGTAAAAATAATGCTACATCACTTTCATATGCAGACTGTTCCGCAGTCTTGCAAATCTTCAGGCCAGGAAACTTTTCCCAGTGAGATAGCCTACGTTTCCTTACAGTTACACTAAAATATTTAACTTTCAGTCCTTTTAAGGGATTGTTTAATGCCAGGCTATTGTCACTGGCATTTACAGAAAATATGAAGCCTCAGAATTTTTTGAAGAAAGCCTAAAAGAGCTAGACAACCACTTGTTATTAATATGCCTTGAAACAAATATTTTAGTGGTAGGGATCGATCAGTGGGCCAAACTACTTCAGGCTTCTTGTTTCAGTTCTGTTTATGCCTATGAAGAGGTATTTGTCTTCTGTTCTATTGTTTGCTTTCATGGCACTTGTCAAAATCTATTATTTAAGCAAGAAGATTTAGTAATATAATTCATAACTAATGCCCAGATTCTTGAACAGCAGGCTTATCTATGGGTAAAATTGAGATCTTTGTTTCAGTAGAGACATAGCCATACAATCAGTCGTGAGTCATGGAAACATACAGACATCTAGCAAACAGTTCAATGACAGTTAAATATAGCAAACAAATTACACAGAGAACAAACTCTGGAAACTGACATGATGTATTTGTAACACAACTGAGTCCTTGTTTACTGTAGATCCTCTTAAGCATCAGACTTATATAAATAATAAAAGCAGACCCATGTGGTGTCATTTTAAATAGTTAAAGCAGATGGGGAGACGCTGTGTGCAGCTATTTTGTGAGGCTGTAGATCAGAGCTGCAGATAACCCTAGGAAAAATGGCAAAAGCTTTCAAAGTAAGGGAGCCTTCAGGACATCAGGGTCAGAACTATTACTTCTTTTTTGGAGAATAAAAGCCTCTCTCTGCAACAAATAATACGGTGGAATTTCTTTCCTGTGGGTATAGTCTGGTTAGCAGTAAACAATTGTCGCTATGATGTGTGCATGTTCACTGATGTATGTAATCTTTTAACCACCTGCTCCAACAGAAACAGTTGAAATGAAATAACATCCCACAGATAAACGTCTACCCTTCAGAAGCATTTGCATCTTAGTGTTTATGTTCAGGAACTGTCTTGGTTTCCTGGCTTCCAACCAGCAACAGGAGACAGAATTGTATGCAAATTACATTATCCCTTAATTGAAAAAACTGCATGGACTGTAATGGTAAATATTGTGTCTGGTTTATTTTCAAGCTGAACTGCATGAATGACCCTGTAATTCAAAGCAGTAACCTCTGCATGTCAAAACTGCTATCTGCTCCTCTCTTGACATGTTGTCATTTACTACCACAGCAATGGAAATACTTCTACCAACTTTACAAGAAAAAAGTGCCAAATCCAACATACAGGAACTGAATACTGTGCTCAATTAGAGTGATTATGTTTTGCATCTTTTTTTTTTATATTGCTTTTTATACTAGACTATTTTGCCAGAATATCCATCTGTTGATCTCACTCATCTAGACAGAACAAAAGCATTGCCTTCTGCCAACTATTTGATTAAAAGGATTATAATTAGCTTTTCTGTTTCCACTGGGACTTCAACTGACATGTTCTTGTCATCTTAAACCAGATAACACAGTATTTATTACAGATTCAGCAATGTGGGAGATCGCATCATCTGAGTAACTGCATCATTGGCTTTGACCCATTAGTTAAAAATGGTCTTTATTTGTAATACAGATTTTCCTACCAATTCAAAAATCAAATGTTATATAAGGTGTTACCATCCAAAATCAGGGAAAATAGCTTCAAACAGAAAAAACATTTACAGAATATTTAAGACTGTTTAACTTCAGAATAGACCCACAGCTGCAGAAGTGTTTTTCCAGTTAAACATTAGGTATAAATGTCAGACATTAATTTCTCTCTCTTCTGTCTCTGTTTCCCACTCAGAATCCTGTTCCTTCCTGAAAGAAATGTAAACTTCAGTGGTGAAATGCTGTAGTTACATCTCTCCAAAGAAACAAGCAATTTTGAGAAATAAATTTGCTTACTCATGACAAGATACTTATAAGTGCACTAAGTCAGTAAAAAAGTGTAATTCTGTGTTGTCATTTAGTGTATAAGGCTAAATATAGAAGATAAGTGCATTAGTTCAACTGAAAACAACACAGTTTTGTTAGTCACAGGCATCAGACACCTGAATCTTCTGTCGATCTCCTGGCTTTTATTCTTTTCTCCTACTTCTCATGCTGAACCTTTTGTTCCTCAGAAGATTCCTGAAGAATCAGTAACAAATACTCTCTTTTTGCAGCATGTGACATTTCATCCTCTTATTCAGGACACTAGGTTTGAGGGCTTGATTTGAGAATCCGGGCAGCAGATTATTTGAAGCCTCTCCTGTGCTGTATCAATAATATTTAATATAAGGTGTGGTGCTGGATTTCAGAACTGCAGGTTTCTCAAACTGGCGCTAGCTTGCAGCAACTAGTACTGTCCAAAGGTTTAACCTGAGATTAAACAAAGCTCTCTTATTTCAATAATAATACCAACAACAACAATAGCTGTAAACAGTGAAAGCATCTAAAAGGACTGTGGGCAATTCTTTGTAATCTGTGGTTTTGTCTAAGAAGATGAAAGTCCCTGAGAAGCTCTAAGATAATGGCTGTAACAGTCCAAGTCTCCTTTCACTTCCATATCACTACAACAATATTAACTTCAAGTGAGACATTAGAATTTTTCATTAATGCAGCTGACTGGACAAAGAACCCAGAATCACAGGTTCCCAATATTGTATAATTGTAATAGCACTAGCATTTGTAAAGGACATTAATTGAATGACGTAATCTATTCCAAAACCAGCTAACACAGGGTATAATGTCCAGACATCTGCTTTTAGATGCCTAGTTTATTAACAGCAACAACTCTTCCCCTTCAAAAAAAAAAAAAAACATTAAGTTTGTAAAGATATTCCTAGAGGAGTTCCCTTACTATTCTCTAACGGCAATAGTGATCCAAAATACTACTTCTGTGTCACAGGTTAGAGTTTCTCAATCTCTGCTATATCTTTGTGAGCTGAGTAAAAACCAATCCTATCATGTATGGTCAGTTCCCGCTAACATTTTGCAACAGTTTGGACAACACAACTTGAATGTTATATGGGGCAATCCCAAATCTTGAGGTTTGGTTATGTTGTGAAAAATCAATAGTTATTGAAACCAACTGAAAGTTTCTGTTGCTCGGAGACTCTTCTTACTTCTCCTTTCTTTGTTTTCATTTCCTTCCTTCTCCTTGACTTCTAACAGCTTCTTTGCTATTTCTTCCTTTCAAGCTTACATCAAGATTTCTGCTTTCCTAACACACCACTCAAAGAAATGACCTTTGTGACAGATGTTACTCTCGAAAGCCTTCCTCTATGTCTATTGCTCCTGGTCTGTAAGAGTGCAGTAGGTTACAGATGTGTGCCTCTAGACCAAGAAAGGCCCATTGAAAGAAATCTACACTTTTAAAGGAGAACTACAATGAAGATAGACAGAGAAAAAATCTGGCTTAAATATAAAATTCAGAGTCCAAGTATCTGTGCAGCTTCAGGAAATTTGGAGCTGAATTCACTCTTCAGTTGAAGCCACTTTATGAAAATTTTGGTGAACTGTGAAGCAGCATGATATAACAATACTTTTTGCTCCTGAGTTTCACTTGAATTTTTAGCTGTATCCAGTAAAATATCCCTTAGGGCAGTAGCGATAACTGAAGTAATATTAATCTGATAACTTTTAACATCCAGGTTCTTGCTTTCATGTTTTCAGAAAAAGTTTACATGCAGATCTCTCCAAACAGTTTGTTTAACTAATAATTTTATTCATATTACATCGTTAAATATAGAATTTATTTTGAGAGCTTTTGTATTTTATTAGGAAAATACACGTAACTTCCATTTTTAACACATTCCCCAAATCCGTGGACTACAAAAGTAATTCTTCGTCTCTAGCCAGTAAAAACTAATTGGTGCCATCTTGTGGTAAGTAAAGAAAATACAAAATCTCTGTCACATCCTGCATAATTGTGCACTAAATTTTTCCTTTTTCTTCTCTTGCTTATTCTCTACCTCTCCATACATGCCATTTTGTTACAGTTTGAAGTCTACCTCAGTTTCAAAGACATACCGGTACAGTCGAAAAATGTTCCATTAAAACAATAATTTAAGCAATCTACAGAAAAAGAACAATCTGCAATGCCAACTATGGTCATATTAAAATACAAAATATAGAACAAACAAACTTATGAAACTAGGTTGAGCTACAGCTTGCTTCTTTGGCACATGTAAGCTAAAAGCAACATTATGGACAGGTTCTTTTTGGCATAGGCATCACTGTGGTAGCACAAAACTTGGCAGAGGGACATGCTAGATTTTCAGTGCAAGCATTTGTCTTTGACAGTAACTGTAATTTCTCATGCTCTTTGGCTTCCAACTTCTTATCAGAATGAGGTTTACAATTTTTTTCCTTAGAATGTGTCGTGGTTTAAACCCAGTCAGGTAACTTGTTCACTCACTCCCAGTGAGTGGTGTCGAGCTGACAACAATCGAGGTCCGTGTCCCCCCCCACCGGGGTTCTCCCCCACTCCCGGAGGAACGGGGAGGAGGATCGAAAGAGTGCAACTCCCACGGGTTGAGACAAGAACAGTCCAGCAACCAGTGTACACAAATCACCACCGCTACTATCAACTACAACAATGATAAGGGAAAATAACAAGGGAAGAGAATACGATACCACCGGCAGGGAAGACGAGTTCCACCCGGAAGCCCGTGTCCTTCCGGGTAACTCCCAGTCACCCCCCACCCCGGCCATGACGTGCTGTGGTATGGAATACCTCCCCGGCTAGCCCGAGTCAGGCGCCCCATCTCTGCTTCCTCCCGGCTTCCCCTCCTCCCTGGCAGAGCATGAGCCTCACAAAGTCCTTGGTCAGGGTAAACATCACTTAGCAACAACTGAAAACATCAACTTCACCAACACTGTTCTCAGGCTGGAAGTCAAAACACAGCACTGCACCAGCTAGAACAAAGGAAAAAAAAAAAAAAAAAAATCATGACTGCTACTGCTGAACCCAGGACATTATCCACCCCTTATTCCATACCATTCACGTCGTGCTCAGATCCCACATTTTCAATACACCATCGCTCTCCCATATATATACATCCATATACATACAGACCAAGAGAAAAAGATCATTAGTGCATGGACCAATCCCTATAATGCTGCCGAGTCCATTCGGTCCATGATGTTCAAAGTTCATTCTCTGTTGGGATGATGGCTGGAGGGAAGTCAGGGCCAGTCGCTGGTGACCTGGAGACATCTAGTTGATGGGCTATAAAAGCATTACACAGCAGGCAACGGCATACAATTGAGTTCACTGGCTGTTTTCCCCTAAAATCAAATCCCCTTGAGGTATACATCGGACTTCCCCATCTTCCCGCATTACCCACCAAGTATATCCAGGTCCCTGAGCAAAAGCAATCCCACGAGTGGGTTTGCCTTTACCTGAAGCAGGAATAACCCAGACTGTCTTCCCCAGCAAATTCTTCATATGCACCACGGGAACTTTGTCCCCCTCTACAATATGTAAAAGTTCTGACTGGGCTGGGCCGGCCCTGTTGGCAGATCCTCTGGTGTTGACCAGCCAGGTGGCCTTTGGTAAGTGTGTATCCCAATGCTTGAAAGTTCCCCCACCCATTGCTCTCAGTGTAGTTTTTAACAGCCCATTGTACCGTTCAATTTTCCCAGAGGCTGGTGCATGGTAGGGGATGTGATATACCCACTCAATGCCATGCTCTTTGGTCCAAATATCTATAAGGTTATTTCGGAAATGAGTCCCATTGTCTGACTCAATTCTCTCTGGGGTGCCGTGTCACCACAAAATCTGTTTCTCAAGGCCCACGATAGTGTTCCGGGCAGTGGCATGGGGCACAGCGTATGTTTCCAGCCACCCGGTGGTTGCTTCCACCATGGTAAGCACATGGCGCTTGCCTTGGCGGGTTGGTGGCAGTGTGATATAGTCAATCTGCCAGGCCTCCCCATATTTATACTTCAACCATCGTCCTCCATACCAAAGAGGCTTTAACCGCTTGGCTTGTTTAATTGCAGCACATGTTTCACACTCATGAATAACCTGGGCAATAGTGTCCATTGTTAAGTCCACCCCTCGATCATGAGCCCGTCTATATGTTGCATCTCTGCCCTGATGGCCTGAAGTGTCATGGGCCCACCGGGCCAAAAATAATTCACTTTTATGTTGCCAATCTAAGTCCATTTGAGCCACTTCAATCTTAGCCGCTTTATCCACTTGTTGGTTGTTCTGGTGCTCCTCAGTGGCCCGACTCTTGGGTACATGGGCATCTACATGGTGTACCTTCACCACCAGGTTCTGTACCCGGGCAGCAATATCTTTCCACAGTGCAGCAGCCCAGATGGGTTTACCTCTGCGTTGCCAGTTGCTCTGCTTCCATTGCTTCAACCACCCCCACAGGGCATTTGCCACCATCCATGAGTCAGTATAGAGATAAAGTACTGGCCACTTTTCTCGTTCAGCAATGTCCAGGGCCAGCTGGATGGCTTTCACCTCGGCAAACTGACTCGATTCACCCTCTCCGTCAGCAGTTTCTGCAACTTGTCGTCCAGGACTCCATACAGCTGCCTTCCATCTCCGATGCTTTCCCACAATACGGCAAGAGCCATCAGTAAACAAGGCATACTGCTTTTCACTTTCTGACAGTTTATTATATGGTGGGGCCTCTTCAGCACGCACCACCTCCTCCTCTGGTGACATTCCAAAATCTTTGCCCTCTGGCCAGTCCATGATGACTTCTAGAATGCCTGGACGACTGGGATTTCCTATTCGAGTTCGTTGTGTAATTACTGCAGCCCATTTACTCCATGTAGCATCAGTTGCATGATGTGTAGAGGAGACCCTGCCTTTGAACATCCAGCCCAGCACCGGCAACCGGGGTGCCAGAAGGAGGTGTGCTTCAGTGCCAATCACTTCCGAAGCAGCTCGAACCCCTTCATAGGCTGCCAGTATCTCTTTCTCAGTTGGGGTATAGCTGGCCTCAGATCCTTTATATCCCCGACTCCAAAAGCCGAGGGGTCGACCTTGAGTCTCCCCTGGAGCTTTCTGCCAGAGGCTCCAGGTAGGACCGTTCTCCCCAGCTGCAGTGTACAGTACATTTTTTACATCTGGCCCGGTCCGGACTGGTCCAAGGGCTACTGCATGAACTATCTAGCGTTTAATTTGCTCAAAGGCTTGTTGCTGCTCAGGGCCCCATTTAAAATCATTCTTCTTCCGGGTCACATGACAGAGAGGGCTTACAATCGAACTGTAACTTGGGATGTGCATTCTCCAGAACCCCACTGCACCCAAGAAAGCTTGCGTTTCTTTCTTATTAGTTGGTGGAGACATTGCTGTTATCTTGTTGATCACATCTGTGGGGATCTGTCTACGTCCATCTTGCCATTTTATTCCCAAAAATTGAATCTCCTGTGCAGGTCCCTTGACCTTACTCCGTTTTATGGCAAAACCGGCTTTCAGCAGGATTTGGATTATTTTCCTCCCTTTCTCAAAGACTTCTTCCGCTGTATCGCCCCACACAATAATGTCATTAATGTATTGCAGGTGTTCTGGAGCTTGCCCCTGTTCCAGTGCAGTCTGGATCAGTCCGTGGCAAATGGTAGGGCTGTGTTTCCACCCCTGGGGCAGTCGGTTCCAAGTGAACTGGACACCCCTCCAAGTAAAAGCAAACTGTGGCCTGCACTCTGCTGCCAAAGGAATGGAGAAAAATGCATTGGCAATATCAATCGTGGCATACCACTTGGCTGCCTTTGACTCTAGTTCATACTGAAGTTCTAGCATGTCCAGTACGGCAGCACTCAATGGTGGTGTGACTTCATTCAGGCCACGATAGTCTACTGTTAGTCTCCATTCTCCATTAGACTTTCGCACTGGCCATATGGGGCTATTAAAGGGTGAGCGGGTCCTGCTGATCACCCCCTGACTCTCCAGTCTACGGATCAGCTGATGGATGGGAATCAGGGAGTCTCGGTTGGTGCGATATTGCCGCCGGCGCACTGTTGTGGTAGCAATTGGCACTTGTTGTTCTTCAACTTTCAGCAACCCCACAGCAGAGGGATCTTCTGAGAGACCAGGCAAGGTGGACAGCTGCTCAATTTCCTCAGTCTCCAAAGCAGCAATACCAAAAGCCCACCGGTACCCTTTTGGGTCTTTGAAGTACCCTCTCTTGAGGTAGTCTATGCCGAGAATGCATGGAGCCTCTGGACCAGTCACAATAGGGTGCTTTTGCCACTCCCTCCCAGTCAGGCTGATTTCAGCCTCCAGCACAGTCAACTCTTGGGATCCTCCTGTTACTCCACAAATATAGATGGGTTCCACCCCTTGACAGCTTGATGGCATCAGGGTACACTGTGCACCGGTATCTACCAGAGCCTTATACTTCTGTGGGACTGATGTGCCAGGCCATCTGATCCACACAGTCCAGTAAATCCGATTGTCCCCTACCTCCACCTGGCTGGAGGCAGGGACCCTCTAATGGTCGTTACAGCATTGGACACTTAAGTCGTGGTGAAAGGGATTATTCTTCGTTATCACAGGAGCTGGAGTAAAATCAGCTCTTGCACTCCATCTGGGAAACTGCTCACCAGAGACTGAAGCCGTAGCTCTCATGGGACGATCAGTCTTGGCCCTTGCTCCCCTCTTAAGTTCACTCACCTGTTCCTCCAAAGCTGAAGTAGGTTTTCCATCCCACTTTGTCATGTCTTCTCCGTGATCCAGCAGGTAAAACCATAGGGTACCCCGTGGCGTATACCTTCTGTATCTCCTCTCTTTAACAATAGGACGCTTTTTGTTAATAGCTGAGACGTGTGTTGGTACACGTGAGGAGCTGGATAAATCAGATACATCGTCCCTCAATTGTTCGATGTCCTGGGACAGTTTTTTCACAGCTGAGATGATGGAAGGGGTGAGATTGTCTTCGAACTCTTGGAGTTTATGAACCATTTCATCCACTGTTAGTGGTACTATGTCATTCCAGGTTACTGTTGCCAATGAATGGGCATATGATGACGGTGCATTCCGTGTAAGTTTTCACCACATGGGTCGTGTACATTCAACTTCATCTGGATCTATAGGTGTATCCCCGTTATTCGGCTTGATGTGATAGAGCATCTCTACGATGGCCGATTCCCTCAGAGACTGGATGCCTTTGTCTATAGTAGTCCACTTGGCCGAACGACTCGTAACATCGTCCTTGTACGGAAACCTTTCTTTCACAGCTGCCAAGAGCCTCCTCCAAAGGCTGAGGGACTTTTTCTCTCTTGCAATTGCTTTGTCAATTCCCCCTTCTCTAGCAAGTGATCCCAGCTGCTTGGCTTCCGTACCTTCTAGTTCGTGACCATCGGCCCCATTGTCCCAGCATCAGAGTAACCAGGTGATGATGTGCTCCCCTGGTTGACGGGTAAAATCTTTTCGCATATTCCGCAGCTCGGTTGAGGTCCGAGGTCGAGAAGTTACCTCTTCTTCTTCATCTTCGTCATGTGATGATGACTCCTGATCAGATTCTGGACCGGGTGGTGAATTCATTGGTTCTTCATCTCGCTTCACCCTTTTTGCCTCCTTTTTGCTTGTTCTCTTGTGTACAGGGGCAACCGATATTGGTACGAATTGGTCTTCTGGTTTGGCTGCAGTGATTATCACTGTGGTTTGAGTAGCGACTGTACTTGTTGCTGGGGCTGGTGCAGCTGCTGTGCTTGGAGCTGGGGTAACCGCGCTGTCTGTTGCAGTTGAAGTTTGAGCAGCTGCTGTACTTGCTGCTGGGGTAGCTGCGCAGTTCATTGCAGCCAAAGTTTGAGTAGCGACTGTCGCTTTGCCCTCAGATCCGCCAACATTCTTTTCCTTTTGAAGGTGCTGGATAGTGTTGAACAAGGCCCTGTAAGCATAAGCCAAGCCCCAGCGCGTTGCCGTGATTTGTCCATCTCTGGTATGGCCAGAATGACCACACACCTCATTTAAGTGTTTTACTAATTCTTCTGGATTTTGCAGTTGTTTGGTAGTGAAATTCCAAAGTACTGGAGGGTCCCACTAACCTAGATACTTGCCCATACTATCCCACACACCCTGCCACTCATGGCTGTCCAGCCTCAGGGAAAAACTCTCGGTCCTCCTACATTGTCGTTTGACCCCAGACAAGACCCAAACCTGACTCTGCTTAACTCTTGAAATCAGCAGTGGGCAAAACACACTCTGTATGCGTGTTAGCATGGTGATTCTCATCACCATCAGCAAACAAGTCTCAACAGCATTAAAATGCCATTCAAAAAATTCAAAACTCTCAAATGTAAATGGTCTGGGGGGACGACTGGGAGGGTAAAAGGATGTCTCCTTCACAGGTTGAGCACCTGAGAAGGAGAAAAAAGATGTGTAATTGCTAAGCACCTCCATCATATACCTCCCAAAGTATAAAGGTGGTGACCACACTGGGAACATAAGCCAGATCAGTTTCATGATCAATGATTCTATTGTATTACAAGTCATTACCATAAAGTACAATGGGACAAAAACCTTAGCCCAAGCCCCACACTTGAAAAACACTAATACAGCAAATACCGGATGGACGTAAGATAAGATATACTGAAACTGTGAGATCAAGAGGAACAACCTTGAGAGCCAATAAATCAGCATTGTGACAAGTGACTATCAATCCAGTCAGATCTGTCGTTATCTCAACCCCTCGTGCCCCACGTTGGGCGCCAAAAAGAACTGTCGTGGTTTAAACCCAGTCAGGTAACTTGTTCACTCACTCCCAGTGAGTGGTGCCGAGCTGACAACAATCAAGGTCCGTGTCCGTCTCCCCCCCCCCTGCACCGGGGCTCTCCCCTTCCCCGCTCCCGGAGGAACTGGGAGGAGGATAAAAGGAGTGCAACTCCTACGGGTTGAGACAAGAACAGTCCAGCAACAAATCACCACCGCTACTATCAACTACAACAATGGTAAGGGAAAATAACGAGGGAAGAGAATACGATACCACCGGCCAAGAAAACGAGTCCCACCTGGAAGCCCGTGTCCTTCCGGGTAACTCCCAGTTACCCCTCACCCCGGGCATGACGTGCTGTGGTATGGAATACCTCCCCGGCTAGCCCGGGTCAGGCGCCCCGTCCCTGCTTCCTCACAGCTTCCCCTCCTCCCTGGCAGAGCATGAGCCTCACAAAGTCCTTGGTCAGGGTAAACATCACTTAGCAACAACCGAAAACATTGGCTTCACCAACACTGTTCTCAAGCTGGAAGCCAAAACACAGCACTGCACCAGCTAACACAAAGGAAAAACATGACTGGTACTGCTGAACCCAGGACAGAATGTTTCATGCCAGTTTTGCCATTCCAGCTATGATACTGTTTCAGCACTGCAATTTGCAGCGCTCCTTAACTGCCACCATGAACTGATTAGGAACATTTCTAGCATGTAGTGAAATCTACCATTCATCTGTGATTTACAAGCATCCCTAAGTGGAGCTGAAGTTGAAAAATTCCACCCTGATGGAATTTAATTTTCCATCTTTTTAGCAATGTTCTTGCAATAAGGTAACTAGCAAAATAATAAATAGATATATAGAAAAATGTGTATTTCCTTTAAGAAGTGCCTGGGAGCCTACGAGACTCAGCAATGCCATGAAGACCTCCATCCTAGGCTAGACTATTTCTTTGCATAGAAAATGTATGGGAGAATATAATATTGAGAATCAGCAATGGAATAGTTGCAAGAAAATTTTTCACTCCCAAATAGCCATACAGAATACAGAAAGCATGGCCCTTCCAGAGGAAGGCTCGTGAAACTCCTTGGTTATACATTTCCATCTTTTAATCTTGACTGTTCCTCTTTAATCCAATTTCAAGATCAAATCATCCCCTGGCCTTTTCAAGGAACTCCCTTTAAAAATGCACCCTGCTGTTCTGGAGAAGTAGTAGAAAAGACAAGCTCTGCATTACGCTCTTTCATTTCAAAGCTTTTGCAGGGGTGCTGTGAGATGAGGTAATATATAGTCCCCTGGCTTCCATCAACATTTTTCTAGCACTAGCACCTCCCCAAAGAAAACCAGTGGAAATCAGTATGTGCCCTTTCTTCAGTCAAGGGTACACAGCAGCGGCAAGCAGGCTGAAACTTTCATATTCCCTCCAGTCAGTCCTCCCTAGTGCCAAGCTCAGCACACTCTGTGTCTCTTTAATGAAGCTCCATGAGGCACAAGACCTCTCCTTTCTGTGGACCAGGCTGTCTCTGTGGGAATCACTGCTCCTCTTGGTTTACATTCTCTGCAAAGACAGACAAGGGGCTTAGCATGAAATTTCACCTGAAATTCTATGTAACACATAACAGCTAATTGGAAGAATATTTCAGTTCTTTGTGTACACTGAACTGCGCATTGTGAATGCCTCCTAAATAGCTTGTTATATGCCTAAGAATGTAAATAAACAATTTTCTAATCAGATCTCTCCATCTGAAAACATACTGTACTACCCCATCTTCCTTTCAAGAATCTTACAGCAGATTCTGACAGAACCTTAGGTTACTGAAACAGGTCTGAACACCAACTGCTTCTTTTGTCCAAGTGAAATTATACTCCCTTAGTCTTAATAACTTAATCATGCAAATGGAAACCAAGTAAATAAAACTTCATGGCTGGAGCTATCGGCTTAGTACAGTCATTATGGAAAAGGAAAGATGAAATATATCTGTCAGCTGCTTTTCCAAACTCAAGATCAAAGATGCAGCCATACGGAATAGTTTTGCCTTCCTTTGTCTATGCTGAAAGGAAAAGTCCCAAATCTGAAATGGCTGAAAGTAATCATGAAATGAGATTCAGTGTGACAAGTAGTTGGATGAAAAAAAAATAGGGATAATTACAAAAATGTAAGGATTATTTGTTCTGAAAGTTCTTGGTAAGATCTTTCAATTTTTCATTTCAAACAGCATCTTTCATTAAGACTAATCAACATTTCACAGAATCACATAAAGCCCTGGACTCATGATACCTGGAGATGTCATTTAACCTAACTGAGTGCCTTAAGTCATGTTAAACTATACCTTCACCATATCTAACTCTGATTTGTTTAACTTGGTCCTATGGACCTGCAGTGATGAAAAAATTACAGCAACACCAGGAAATCTGTTCCAGTTCCTTACATTCCTTATTGTTGACCCATTTATCCCACTGCTTAACCCAGATCTTCCCTCCAGTAAATGTGCTATTCAGCTTGGACATGTAGAACAGTTCTTCCCTTTCCTTTTAGCAAAAGCCTTTACAAATTGGGGATTTATATTCCTCAACGTATTGCTTTTCCTGCAGCTGTTCAAGTTTCCCCTCTAGATCATACTGTCTAGGCCTTTGAACATCTCTGTAGCTCTCATCCTTATTGATCCACATATCCCCTGAAGCATGGTGCCAAATGCCCTATCAATGCCCAAATACCTTACTACTGCAGTGTAGAAGGAAAAGACTATTTCATGCTCCCAAAGCTTCTGCTTCTTTCTATAGAACCTGTATTCTTTCTTTGTATTCAAGCATATGACCACAAGCACATAGTCAGCTTTGCAAACCACTATGAAAGCAGATGGTGCTCTAGGAAACTGTTGCCAGAGTGGTTAGCTCACATTATGCATTTGTGCAGTTGCCAATTTCAGCCTACACACGGGCTTGCAAATTTGAAGTTACAAGATTTGTAGCTGGCTTTGGAATGTCATCCTTTTTTTTTTTCTTTCTTTTTTTTTTCCCCCCCCGAGTGAATTCTCTAATATATTCGGTGTGGGCGAGGTGCCTGCTGTGGCCAGCAGCTCCGCAGGTGACTCGTGCATCCCACAAGGAGCTCAGCAGAGCTGGGCATCCCACCATGGCAGTGCAGGCTGGCCACATGGGGAAACCGAGGCACAGGGTGCAGCACAACACATGGAGCTGGCTGCAGATGTGCCATATGGAGCTGTACCTTCCTGGCTCCGCAGCCAGTGAGGACCCAAATGTCCAAGGGCTGGCACTTCTCCCAGGCAGAGCCAGAGTCAGGGAGTGCCATGATTCAGTTCTGGGCCCCTCACTCCAAGAGAGACATTGAGGTGATGGAGCAGGGCCAGAGAAGGGCAACGGAGCTGGTGAAGGGCCTGGAGGACAAGTCTGATGAGGAATGGCTGAGGGAACTGGGGGTATTTTGTCTGGAGAAGAGAAGACTCGGGGGGACTTTATTGCTCTCTACAACTGCCTGAAAGGAGGATGGAGCCAGGAGGGGGCTGGTTTCTTCTCCTAAGAAACAAACGATAGGACAAGAGGAAACAGACTCAAGCTGCACTAGGGGAGGTTCAGACTGGATATTAGGGACAATTTCTTTCCCAGAAGGGTGGTCAGGCATTGGAACAGGCTGCCCAGTACAGTGGTGGAATCTCAGTCCCTGGAAGTCTTCACAAACTGTGTAGATGAGGACCTTAGTGACAAGTGTCAGTGGTGACCTTGGCAGTGCTGGGGAACAGTTGGACTTGATGATCTTAAAGGTCTTTTCGAACTCAGTTGATTATATGATTCTATGATTTTGCATTCTCACACAGTTCTCTTGTATACTAGAGGCTACAGATTCTAGCTGTCACATGTAACTATAACGATCATATTCTCTGCAAATAGAGCACAATAGTATTTTCAGAAAATTTATGAAACCTGAAATACTACGTAGTCTTTGAAAATGACAAGTTTTCCCCCAGTTTTTCAGGTGCTGAAAAAGGAACCCTTTATTTCAAGGAGTCTCCATACGCAAATTTACAAAACTTCCTGCCTAACGGTTATTTCTACTCATAGCTAAACCTTCTTGTTAGCAAGAGCAAGTAGGGACTCTGAGATCTATTTAGCTTCCCCAGATTAAATCTCTTTGCTCTGTAAGGTTTCACTCTGAGAATCTTTGTTCTAATGAACTGAAAGAAGGATAATGCACTGTTAGAAGGGTAGATTGTGCAGGAATTTCTGCTGTACTTACAAGAACTTTTGCAAGAGACCTGTTTCATTATTTCCTCACATTTGCTGTGAAAGGGTTCAGGGTTACAAAACTGAACACTCATCCCACACATCATGACTCATTAGCCCATAATCACTTTCAGCTGTATTTTGTAAGCCTGTATTTACTTTTTTTCAATGAAAATATATGACATATCCAGCCTTAGCTACAGAGACTGTTCTTGAATTTGGCTTTTCAATCAAAAAAGCATGGACTAACTTAAACACTTTGCCATCTTTTTAGTAGGGTAAATTGCATTTGTATGGCTTTGTTTTCTTTTTTGTCCTCGTTAACTGTCCTAGTGTCATTCTTGACTATGTGCTATAGTCAAGAATGTTAGATGATTGCATTCCAGGTGGAAAGAAGCTAGGGTTTAGTGGTCCCAGGATATTTTTTGTGCAGTTTGCTTACCCAGTTAGCCTCCTTATTTCCTTTTTGTGACCATGTCACAATCTACAAAGGTTGTTTGATATTTTCAAATATTTCTATGGAGGAAATGACATAAATCAGCATGTAAATAATAAAAATAATCTTTCATATTGCACAGAACTTCCAGTCCAGCTGAAATGGGCTGTCTATATACCTAACAAAACATTCTTGAAACAAAACAAAGCTTGAATCTCTTTTTTTATCTTGTAACACAGGATAAAAAGGACATCTGTCAAGAAAGTAATTGGAAAATGGAATTATCTACCTGAAAGGCTGTTTTCTTTTGTAGCTCCCATTCATATTTTTAAATGAAAAGTGATCTATGTACTGTCTTAGAAATACAGGTGAAACAATTCAAGAAACAGCATACTTCACTGAAGTACTGCAGAAAGCGTTCAAAACCATAAAAATTATTAGTGGTTTCAAAGCTCCCTCTACCACATAGGAATGTTTTATTCTACAGTCTCTCTCCCCTTCCCCCCCATGACAAGAGATTCAACACCATATACCAGAAACAAAAAAGTTCTTACAATATTCCAACATGACAACATTATGGCTGACAGTTATGTACTACATACTGTTGATTTTATGGGCAGCATTCATTTATGCTTAAATATGAAAAGGCAAGTAAACTTCTCTGCATTGTTTTTGGTCATCATCTGGAAGGAATTCTCACAGAGGAGAAACAGAAAACAACCTCTGATAAAATTCTTCTATCATTAAGTGTGAGATGCACCTTTAAATTTTACCAAAGGAAACTGATATGCCAGTCTTGTTTTAATGAAGCTGATGTCTAGCAGAGGTGAGGTAGAGCAAATAATATTTAAAATAGCAAATATCTTCTTTCAAAACACCAATGTGAAGACACCTTGAGAATATCTTAAAGATTTTTAGATAATAACTGAAATCTCCTCCTAAGTATTGTATACTGAAAAATGAAACAGTAAGTTACACACATTTCCCACTGAACTCAATAATAAATTGAGGACTAGTTAAGTTTTTCTACAAATATCAAGCTGTGATTAAATATTTTTTTGTTTTAATAAATAGCCTTTTTTTAATATAAGTTGTGGCCTAAAAAGAAATTTTAATTTTTCTTTTTTGTTTAGTAAAAACTGAAAAAAAAGACTTGCCTAAGTATTTTACATACACAGAGCTCTAGGTTTAAAAGCTAATTTCACCCCAGCTAAAGCAAAGAGGAATAATTAACTGCTGAAATCAGTAGCAGAAATGTAATGAGACCTATTCCCTTCACACACACACACAAAAAGTCTTTAAGATATTTTTTATTGCTGATAGATTTACCTCTGTTCTTTAAACAGCACCAAGTAACTACTCCAGCCTATTGTAAATCTTTTGTCTGGGAAAAATACAAAAAATAATGAATTATCTCAGACAGAAATGTACTGTTTTGCCTAAATGACTGTATCTCTTGTTAAAAAAACAGACTTATTTTTTCTCTTTACAATGCTGATTTTTCTATAGAGTCACTGTAATGAAAATAAATTTCAGATCTGGATAATAAGAAAGTATCTTCACAGAGAGAGCTTTACAGTGGCTGTAAAAATCTCTGCAAAGATCTCATGGAACTTTTCCCAGGAGATGACTTAACAGCCAGTTCTCTTTCTGAAAGTGCAGGCCACAAGTTACCTTGGTCACTTGTATTAGTTACGGCTTTGCAAGAGCCATGCAGTGAGCTTCTGCCTAAAGTAGTAAGATTCAAAACAACCAGGTGCTGTATGGATCAATATGCTCGCCACAAATTTCATCCAACACCCAGCTGGAGTCACAGTGTCTATGGGAAGCTTTTACATACTCTCCTGATGTAGTGTGTTAACCTCATCCCAAACCCAAGCATCCACAGATACTTGCTTACTCCTCTTCTTGGCCAGTAGGACAGGTGAAGGAACAGGAAGAACAAAAGCAAGAAAACTCATGGACCAAGGTAAAGACAAATTAATAGGCAAATGAAAGAGAAAAATAAGTGATGTAAAAAAAGACAACTACTCATCACTTCCCCCAAGCAAACTGATCCTCAGCCACTCTGAGTGATGGACACCTTGGAAGCCAAAACCTTCCACACCTTCTACCTGCAGCTTTCGTTACTGAATCTGACATGATAGAGTATGGAATATCCCTTTTGCCACCTGGCATCACCTCTCCTGGATCTCCTCCCAGATTTAATTTTCTTTTTTTTTTTTATTTTTTATAAAATAAAGGGAAAGGCATTTTTTTTTTTAAGTATGCATTCATGTCTGCAGCAGCTACCTGTAAATAATTTTTGTATGTGATAAGACCCATATACAAACATAAAAATCAGCTTGTGCTTATTCTTCCTCAGTAAAGATGGTATTGTTTCTACTGATGATTCAGCTAGTGTAGCACTACTTGTCTGGATTGAGGTCTCAAAGCACTAGTCTTTGCTAGGCAATGCTAAGGAGAAATAGCTGATATGTAGAGATGTAGTGCTGAACAACATTATCACCCAAGAGTGAAAAACTTCTGCCCAAGTGTCTTTATAAGGGCTTTAACAAATTAATGTCTGCCATTTAATAAGAACAAGAAGGAGCCTTGTAAAATCCTGAAAGTGCAACTGCCTACTAATACTCTTTGTCGGTGTTCTCAGAAAAGGAGCATATTCTTTCAAGATTAGCTAAGGGACTAAAATTTCATGATCAGTACTAAATAGCCAATAGATAGATATACCTGAGTGTGATACAAGACTTTAATTCCTCACAGAGATCAAGGCAGCCAGGCAGGAAAACAGTCAACTGGAGTAAATGTGAGACTGGAGATTTCTAGCCTGACTGCACCACATTTTCCTCATGTAAATAAAGTAGAAGAATTGAAGCAGACAGGCAGCAGGTAAAGGTGTCTAGAAAAAGAGGTAGTTTCTCTGCTTGTGATGCCACTGCTGCCTTTACAAGGCAGCAGGTCAGTTCCCTAACTTTGTGGAAGGTCAAACTGCAAAGTACACAGATTTTGCCAGTATCAGAATATTTGCATTGCCTAAACACACAGCCTAGAATTTACTCCAAACATAAGTGGCCATTTCTTTATAATTCCTTCAGGTTCTGAAGGAATAAGTATTGCTTGCAGTTATTGAGTTACTCTAAGAACTGACTTCCTACAACACAGCAACCTTGGCAGCATGTTCAGTAGCACGCCCGTTATTTTTGTACTGGCTGATTAAACTGGGTATATGCAGGAAGTTCCTTACTGTGAGGGTGGTGAGGTACTGGAATGGGTTGCCCAGGGAAGTTGTGAATGCTTCATGCCTGGCGGTGCTCAAGGCCAGGTTGGACAGAGCCTTGGGTGAGATGGTTTAGTGTGAGGTGTCCCTGCCCACGGCAGGGGGGGGTGGAACCTGATAATCTTAAGGTCCTTTCCAACCCTAACTATTCTATGATTCTATAATTCACTGCTCTAATGGTATCTTAAAGTTAGAAAAATACTTAAATTTAAAACAGATATCTGTTTACTAGATAATGTAAACCAGAATCTGTTTGCCAGATAGCAAATGGTAAATCAGTGGTATCTGTGGGACATTCCTCTTCTTTCTGTTCCTACCTGTAGGGGTTAATTAAAAAGAAGAGCAGAATTACTGTAAGTGTAGACATAAGAATATTGGATTCTGTATTTCCCACTCCATATGAAAGCCATAGTAACAACAGACATTCCTTTATTCACCCGAAAATTAGTACTCCTGGAAATTAAATTTTCATTGTTTTCTAACAATCAGAAATAATCTCTAAAATATATACCTAGCATTTACATTGTGTTTTTCTTGGTACATTTTTATATTGGTTCATCAATACTGTGATATTTTCTAACTTCTGAGGTCCCAGATACAGACATGTAGAACACAAGCAGAATTCCGCACATGTGTTTAACCAGATGTCCTGGGTTCAGCAGTAGCAGTCATGTTTTTTCCTTTGTGGTAGCTGGTGCAGTGCTGTGTTTTGACTTCCAGCCTGAGAACAGTGTTGGTGAAGTCGATGTTTTCAGTTGTTGCTAAGTGATGTTTACCCTGACCAAGGACTTTGTGAGGCTCATGCTCTGCCAGGGAGGAGGGGAAGCAGAGATGGGGTGCCTGACTTGGGCTAGCCAGGGAGGTATTCCATACCACAGCACGTCATGGCCGGGGTGGGGGGTAACTGGGAGCTACCCGGAAGGACACGGGCTTCCGGGTGGAACTCGTTTTCTTGGCCGGTGGTATTGTATTCTCTTCCCTTGTTATTTTCCCTTATCATTGTTGTAGTTGATAGTAGCTGTGGTGATTTGTGTTGTACATTGGTTGCTGGACTGTTCTTGTCTCAACCCATAGGAGTTGCACTCCTTTTATCCTCCTCCCCGTTCCTCCGGGAGCGGGGAAGGGGAGAGCCCCACGTTGGGAGCCAAAAAGAACTGTCGTGGTTTAGACCCAGTCAGGTAACTTGTTCACTCACTCCCAGTGAGTGGTGCCGAGCTGACAACAATCGAGATCCGTCCCTCTCCCCCCACCGGGGCTCTCTCCTTCCCCGCTCCCGGAGGAAGCTAATAACAAAAGGCGTCCTATTGTTCAAGAGAGGAGATACAGAAGGTATACACCACGGGGTACCCTATGGTTTTACCTGCTGGATCACGGAGAAGACATGACAAAGTGGGATGGAAAACCTACTTCAGCTTTGGAGGAACAGGTGAGTGAACTGAAGAGGGGAGCAAGGGCCAAGACTTATCGTCCCATGAGAGCTACGGCTTCAGTCTCTGGTGAGCAGTTTCCCAGATGGAGTGGAAGAGCTGATTTTACTCCAGCTCCTGTGATAACGAAGAATAATCCCTTTCACCACGACTTAAGTGTCCAATGCTGTAACGACCATTAGAGGGTCCCTGCCTCCAGCCAGGTGGAGGTAGGGGACAATCGGATTTACTGGACTGTGTGGATCAGATGGCCTGGCACATCAGTCCCACAGAAGTATAAGGCTCTGGTAGATACCGGTGCACAGTGTACCCTGATGCCATCAAGCTGTCAAGGGGTGGAACCCATCTATATTTGTGGAGTAACAGGAGGATCCCAAGAGTTGACTGTGCTGGAGGCTGAAATCAGCCTGACTGGGAGGGAGTGGCAAAAGCACCCTATTGTGACTGGTCCAGAGGCTCCATGCATTCTCGGCATAGACTACCTCAAGAGAGGGTACTTCAAAGACCCAAAAGGGTACCGGTGGGCTTTTGGTATTGCTGCTTTGGAGACTGAGGAAATTGAGCAGCTGTCCACCTTGCCTGGTCTCTCAGAAGATCCCTCTGCTGTGGGGTTGCTGAAAGTTGAAGAACAACAAGTGCCAATTGCTACCACAACAGTGCGCCGGCGGCAATATCGCACCAACCGAGACTCCCTGATTCCCATCCATCAGCTGATCCGTAGACTGGAGAGTCAGGGGGTGATCAGCAGGACCCGCTCACCCTTTAATAGCCCCATATGGCCAGTGCGAAAGTCTAATGGAGAATGGAGACTAACAGTAGACTATCGTGGCCTGAATGAAGTCACACCACCATTGAGTGCTGCCGTACTGGACATGCTAGAACTTCAGTATGAACTAGAGTCAAAGGCAGCCAAGTGGTATGCCACGATTGATATTGCCAATGCATTTTTCTCCATTCCTTTGGCAGCAGAGTGCAGGCCACAGTTTGCTTTTACTTGGAGGGGTGTCCAGTTCACTTGGAACCGACTGCCCCAGGGGTGGAAACACAGCCCTACCATTTGCCACGGACTGATCCAGACTGCACTGGAACAGGGGCAAGCTCCAGAACACCTGCAATACATTAATGACATTATTGTGTGGGGCGATACAGCGGAAGAAGTCTTTGAGAAAGGGAGGAAAATAATCCAAATCCTGCTGAAAGCCGGTTTTGCCATAAAACGGAGTAAGGTCAAGGGACCTGCACAGGAGATTCAATTTTTGGGAATAAAATGGCAAGATGGACGTAGACAGATCCCCACAGATGTGATCAACAAGATAACAGCAATGTCTCCACCAACTAATAAGAAAGAAACGCAAGCTTTCTTGGGTGCAGTGGGGTTCTGGAGAATGCACATCCCAAGTTACAGTTCGATTGTAAGCCCTCTCTGTCATGTGACCCGGAAGAAGAATGATTTTAAATGGGGCCCTGAGCAGCAACAAGCCTTTGAGCAAATTAAACGCTAGATAGTTCATGCAGTAGCCCTTGGACCAGTCCGGACCGGGCCAGATGTAAAAAATGTACTGTACACTGCAGCTGGGGAGAACGGTCCTACCTGGAGCCTCTGGCAGAAAGCTCCAGGGGAGACTCAAGGTCGACCCCTCGGCTTTTGGAGTCGGGGATATAAAGGATCTGAGGCCAGCTATACCCCAACTGAGAAAGAGATACTGGCAGCCTATGAAGGGGTTCGAGCTGCTTCGGAAGTGATTGGCACTGAAGCACACCTCCTTCTGGCACCCCGGTTGCCGGTGCTGGGCTGGATGTTCAAAGGCAGGGTCTCCTCTACACATCATGCAACTGATGCTACATGGAGTAAATGGGCTGCAGTAATTACACAACGAACTCGAATAGGAAATCCCAGTCGTCCAGGCATTCTAGAAGTCATCATGGACTGGCCAGAGGGCAAAGATTTTGGAATGTCACCAGAGGAGGAGGTGGTGCGTGCTGAAGAGGCCCCACCATATAATAAACTGTCAGAAAGTGAAAAGCAGTATGCCTTGTTTACTGATGGCTCTTGCCGTATTGTGGGAAAGCATCGGAGATGGAAGGCAGCTGTATGGAGTCCTGGACGACAAGTTGCAGAAACTGCTGACGGAGAGGGTGAATCGAGTCAGTTTGCCGAGGTGAAAGCCATCCAGCTGGCCCTGGACATTGCTGAACGAGAAAAGTGGCCAGTACTTTATCTCTATACTGACTCATGGATGGTGGCAAATGCCCTGTGGGGGTGGTTGAAGCAATGGAAGCAGAGCAACTGGCAACGCAGAGGTAAACCCATCTGGGCTGCTGCACTGTGGAAAGATATTGCTGCCCGGGTACAGAACCTGGTGGTGAAGGTACACCATGTAGATGCCCATGTACCCAAGAGTCGGGCCACTGAGGAGCACCAGAACAACCAACAAGTGGATAAAGCGGCTAAGATTGAAGTGGCTCAAATGGACTTAGATTGGCAACATAAAAGTGAATTATTTTTGGCCCGGTGGGCCCATGACACTTCAGGCCATCAGGGCAGAGATGCAACATATAGACGGGCTCATGATCGAGGGGTGGACTTAACAATGGACACTATTGCCCAGGTTATTCATGAGTGTGAAACATGTGCTGCAATTAAACAAGCCAAGCGGTTAAAGCCTCTTTGGTATGGAGGACGATGGTTGAAGTATAAATATGGGGAGGCCTGGCAGATTGACTATATCACACTGCCACCAACCCGCCAAGGCAAGCGCCATGTGCTTACCATGGTGGAAGCAACCACCGGGTGGCTGGAAACATACGCTGTGCCCCATGCCACTGCCCGGAACACTATCGTGGGCCTTGAGAAACAGATTTTGTGGTGACACGGCACCCCAGAGAGAATTGAGTCAGACAATGGGACTCATTTCCGAAATAACCTTATAGATATTTGGACCAAAGAGCATGGCATTGAGTGGGTATATCACATCCCCTACCATGCACCAGCCTCTGGGAAAATTGAACGGTACAATGGGCTGTTAAAAACTACACTGAGAGCAATGGGTGGGGGAACTTTCAAGCATTGGGATACACACTTACCAAAGGCCACCTGGCTGGTCAACACCAGAGGATCTGCCAACAGGGCCGGCCCAGCCCAGTCAGAACTTTTACATATTGTAGAGGGGGACAAAGTTCCCGTGGTGCATATGAAGAATTTGCTGGGGAAGACAGTCTGGGTTATTCCTGCTTCAGGTAAAGGCAAACCCACTCGTGGGATTGCTTTTGCTCAGGGACCTGGATATACTTGGTGGGTAATGCGGGAAGATGGGGAAGTCCGATGTATACCTCAAGGGGATTTGATTTTAGGGGAAAACAGCCAGTGAACTCAATTGTATGCCGTTGCCTGCTGTGTAATGCTTTTATAGCCCATCAACTAGATGTCTCCAGGTCACCAGCGACTGGCCCTGACTTCCCTCCAGCCATCATCCCAACAGAGAATGAACTTTGAACATCATGGACCGAATAGACTCGGCAGCATTATAGGGATTGGTCCATGCACTAATGATCTTTTCCTCTTGGTCTGTATGTATATGGATGTATATATATGGGAGAGCGATGGTGTATTGAAAATGTGGGATCTGAGCACGACGTGAATGGTATGGAATAAGGGGTGGATAATGTCCTGGGTTCAGCAGTAGCAGTCATGATTTTTTTTTTTTTTTTTTTCCTTTGTTCTAGCTGGTGCAGTGCTGTGTTTTGACTTCCAGCCTGAGAACAGTGTTGGTGAAGTTGATGTTTTCAGTTGTTGCTAAGTGATGTTTACCCTGACCAAGGACTTTGTGAGGCTCATGCTCTGCCAGGGAGGAGGGGAAGCCGGGAGGAAGCAGAGATGGGGCGCCTGACTCGGGCTAGCCGGGGAGGTATTCCATACCACAGCACGTCATGGCCGGGGTGGGGGGTGACTGGGAGTTACCCGGAAGGACACGGGCTTCCGGGTGGAACTCGTCTTCCCTGCCGGTGGTATCGTATTCTCTTCCCTTGTTATTTTCCCTTATCATTGTTGTAGTTGATAGTAGCGGTGGTGATTTGTGTACACTGGTTGCTGGACTGTTCTTGTCTCAACCCGTGGGAGTTGCACTCTTTCGATCCTCCTCCCCGTTCCTCCGGGAGTGGGGGAGAACCCCGGTGGGGGGGGACACGGACCTCGATTGTTGTCAGCTCGGCACCACTCACTGGGAGTGAGTGAACAAGTTACCTGACTGGGTTTAAACCACGACAAGGTGACAGTCTGAGTGACAGGCCAGAATATGATCTTATCAACAACATTTCCTGAGGACTACAGCCAGTGACCTATTGTAGTTTAAGCCCAGCCGGTAACTCAGCACCATGCAGCTGCTCATTCACCCTCCCTATTTCCCCACTCCCTCTGCTGGGATAGGAGGAGAATTGAAAGAAAGTAAACCCCATGGGTTGAGATAAGAACAATTTGACAACTAAAGCACAATACACTAATACTACTACTTTTACTAATAATAATGATAAGGGAAATAAGAAGAGAAAATATAAAACTAAAAAGGGAAAGGATAAAAAAACAATAAACACAAGTGATGCACAATACAATTGCTCACCACCTGCCAACTGATTATGCAGCTCAACCCGAGCAGTGATCTGGGCCTTCCAGGTAACTCCTCCCAGTTTATAAACTGGGCATGACCTGCTGTGGTATGGAATACCTCTTTGGCTAGTTTGGATTGGGTGTCCTGTTTGGACTGGGGGTCCTCTGCTCCCTTCTCATTAGCAGAGCATGAGAGACAGAGAGTCCTTGATCAGGGTAAGCATTACTTAGCAACAACTAAAAACATCGGTGTGTTACCAGCATTGTTCTCAGACTAAAGACAAAACACAGCACTGTAACAGCTGCTAGGATGAAAAAAACAAGTAACTCTTACAGGTGAACCCAAGACAGGACCCACGAAAGTGAGAAAGGGTAGGAGATGAATTAACAAACCTATCCTTGCAGTTTTGTATGAAAGTGAGAATGACAGTGTAACTTGGAATGGGAGCAGAGGGGATTTTAAAAAAAAGATGGGGAATTTGTTTTTCTCCATGGTATGTGGACATAATAGGGGGAAGGGGTAGAGACAAAACGAAGTGCAGGAATATAGTTTTGGAGTGAAATCCTGTTTTAAGTGCAACCAATTTGGAAATACATCTTTTACAGTTTCTGTTTATCCAAAAAGTAATATCTCCTACAGCACACGAAATGGCTTCAGTTCTAATCCTGCGAGCAACGAGGAACAGGTTATGTCAATAAACTTCCTCAATGAATCATTGCTTAACAAAACATAAATATCTTACTTTGCTGTAAGATTTGTGAGAAAAAGTAACAGCTGGGTAGAAGACTTCTGGTTGTGAAATTTGGGAAACTTTTATAATATCTAGTATTTAGTTTCTCCATTTTCATCTTTTTCCTCAGTTGCTACTGAAATCACTGAGGACAGAAATTCTGTTTGCGAATGGAAACTCCATTATACTCACAAAATGTGTTTCTATCCATGCAAATGCAACATAAAAAATCAGGTTTCCCTTGCAACTAGGCCATCTGAAATCAGCTGTCTGGCTCACTGCTATTTTAACAGTCTAGTTCTTATGCAATTACTAATTCCTGAAAACATAAAATAGACTGGCCCACAAACAAACCTGATTTTAACTCCAATTCCATTCAGTAAAGACCCAAGATGGGCACAACAAAGATGGAGCAGACACGGGCTGCCAGGCCTGTCCTGTGGGAACTGCTGGACCCCACTGGGCACTGGCATGGAGGAGGAAGAGGCTGCAGATGAGCCCAAGTGCTATTATATTATTGAAAATTGAATTGAAACTATAAATAATAAAATCCTAAACAAAGCCTTCTAGAAGTTTCATTTGCATGTAGTGGCAGAAAGGCAAGTACATTAATAAAACGATTGCCTAGGGACTGAAGAGAAAATTATTGCTGGTCTCATTGTACACCTGTCTTGGGAACTTCCAAATTGAACAAGAACCTTCTCCAAAGATGTTATTCCTGTTGCTTAGATTCTCTTAAGTAAACATAACATCTGAAGCATACTTGGAAAACAGCATGAGCTCTAATTGCTGTGCATTAGGATCCCAGTTGAAATGATTTCAGAAACTGAGCCAGACTCGGACTTCCACATGTTTCTTTAAAACATCATCTTTGCTAATGATGAATTCTTGGTAATACAAAGTCTGCACATTAAAACACATTTTTAAACTCAGACTGTCTATAACTTAAACTCACTATCAAATGGCTAACATCCAGTCCAGCAACACCATTTCATTCTAAAGTAATACATTAGGTATGTAAATTATACACCTGTACTAAGTAAGCTTCCGGTGTCTTGAATTTGAGTCAGGTTATTGTGTGACTTGACAGTAACATTTTCCAGAGTGCCAGAGGATATAAATGAAGATACTGCCATTAAGATACTCTGTTTACCCTAGCTTTATTGTTGTTTGCTGCCTTTAAATCTCCAGGTAATTGTTTTAACTGGACACCAGGAAAGTAACTTATTTCTGAAACAATGTTCCAAGCAGTGGCATTGATTTTTTTTGTATTTACATTCTCCACTACTGGCTGCTACCCAAGCAGCTCTTGTGAAATTGCACTGGCTAAGATGGAACAAAGCTACTCATCCTTACCTACAGCTTAAGCCAACTGAAACCCAAACTGATTTCTGAGAACAGGAATGGAGTGTTGAAACATAAGAAAATTACTTCCTTGTCACTAAAAATTTGGCTAAGACAAGTCTGGTATAAAGGAAAAAATTAAGTTAAATCCAGCATTGTTCATAATCTGAGAAATTCAAAGACACTAGCATGAATAGGGTGAACAGCATTTAGAAACCACTACTGAAGATTTCATAGAATGTGCAATGACTGGTTTTTAGTATTAGTGTAAAAAGGTAATTTTTATTCGAGTAACAGCAGCATGTATATTTTCTACAGTGTTTTACTGATTTTATTGCTTGTACACACTTGAAAGGAAAATCCAAGGAAAATACAATATTTCTGTCACTATTAGCAAGCATTCATGAGATCCACCTCAGAACTTCTCTGCAGCAAAAATCCAAAAAGTACAGAAACAAGAAACTGGCAGAGTAGAGATGGAAAGCCTTGAAGAATCAGGCCACGAAGAAGGTGGGAGATATCATACCATGTCTGCTGCTAATGGGAGGACTTGGTCTTCCTGCAATAGTTTCTATCCCTGACATCTCGACTTGAATTCTAGGCAGGAAAAACTGCAGTCTGCCTTTTGAGGGCTTTGCGTTGATAAAGTAGCCATGGGCAGTTTGTTTATTTTCCTTCGTCTACAATTGTGTTAGTTCATATAGAAAGCTTTGTATGTTTATTGTATTCTCAGAGAGAAAGAGTCTGTCAAACTCTGGGGGAAGAAATGGGAGATAGGAGAGGACAGAAAGAAATGGAAGAAGTATAAGGAACTTCCCAACAGCCCACTTGCACAGGTGTCCCTGTTTGGTTTATCACTGATCTAAGCTTTCCTTAGAGGGGTATACAATGATAGCTAAAGAACTGGTCTCTGCTTTTCCATATCTGCTAGCACAAACACATCTTTTGAAATATTTATGCAGTGCTCGTAAGAGTCAGTGCAATAGATTATTTTTGATAATAGTCCATGCCTGGGCAAAAATATGGGTTAGTTTAGTATGCATAAATGATTGCAAAATTAACTGCAGCAGGGGTGACTCAGAATTGCACAGCTGCTTCTGTGTGTTTCCAGCTGCAAATCAGGAAATCCCCCTCTTCTAGAACCATCACCGTGACTGGACGCACCCTTTTTGCTCCGAGTTCCATCATAAAGGTACAGTAAGCCCTTAGAGTGAAATGTTGTCAGAAAGAGCCAATGCTAGAAAGTCATAGTAGGTAGGAAAACATTCCTTCTTGCCAATGAATTCCTTTGTGTTTCCTGCTAATGAGTACATCTGTGGTCTCCCAATATGTAGCTGATGACTAGGTACCTGCTAGTTTCTGTTAACAGTATGAAGATAGGAATTTTACAGGTATTCTGTTATGTGAGAGGTTTCAGTTTTCATTGCAACTAATTCCAGAAATAATATCTTTTAAAGTGGCTTTCTTACAGTCAGTTGAAATATGCCCCCCAAACAAACCAAACATCAAACTTTTTAGTATTAAGGTAAGATACCATTAGGATTGTAAAATATATGACTGAATTCATTATACTCCCCCCAGGAGGAGGGGCACCAGCTGTGAGTGGTTAAAAACCCGCCCAGGGAGCTCAAGCGACCAGGAGCGCGGTGAACAGAGCGGGTCGAGGCAGTTTGCGTGGCAGTTTGTGCGGGCAGGCGAGCGGGATGACCGCCTGATCAAGAGAACTCGCCTGGAGCGCAGGAGGAGGAAGGACTGCTTGCTTGTGCGGAGAGACGTAGACGGACCGATCTACTAGATAGATCATGGTCACAAGAAGATCAAAAGCTGCAGTGAGGAATAATGTGGGTACCCAGACTGAGCCTTCCTGCAGACATGCGACTGTGCAGGTCTCTGGCTGCAATAAATGCGTGAGCCTGGCACTCGTACTGGAGAGAGCCAGTGACACCGCTTGTGTGCGGTGTGAGTGAATAAATGATCTGCTCAGGCAGGTGGCTGAACTGAGGGAGGAGGTAGAAAGGTTGAGAGCTATCAGAGAGTGTGAAAGTGAAATTGATTGGTGGAGCCACACCCTAAGGCAAGGGCAGAGGGAAGTGGTTGAATAAGTGATGAATCCCCTTCCCTCCTACCGTCAGATAGAAGAAGTGAACTTAAGGGACAAGGAGGTATGGAGGGAGGTCCCTCCTCGTAGAGGAAAGCGAAAACCCTCGCAATCCCTTTCTCCCTCCCAGTTGCCCTTGAGTAACAGGTAATAGGTCTTGGAACTACAGGGCCAGGTAAATGGAGGTGAAGGGGTAGATCCATCTAGTGAGTCACCTAGGGCTTGTCACTCACCCCCATGCCTTAGAACTTCCTCAAGGAAGAAGAAAAGAAGAGTAATTGTGGTGGGTAACTCCCTTCTCAGGGGAACAGAAAGGCCCATTTGTCGACCAGATCCATCCCACAGGGAAGTCTGCTACCTACCTGGGGCTCAGATTAGAGATGTTAAAAGGAAACTCTCTGATCTGGTGCAGCCCTCTGACTACTATCTGCTGCTGGTTTTTCAGGTTGGCAGTGATGAAATTATTACAAGGAGGGCAAGGGCAATGAAGAGAGACTTCAGGGCCCTGGGACGGCTGGTTAGAGGGTCTGGAGCGCAAGTGGTGTTTGCCTCCATACCTGTTACAAGCAAGGGTGAAGAGATAAATAGGAAGAGTCTGCAGATTAATGTATGGCTACTTGACTGGTGCCAAAGGCAGGGTTTTGGGTTTTTCAATCATGGGCTGCTATATGAGACACCTGGTTTGCTGGTGGCAGGTGGGACACACCAGTCCCAGAGGGGGAAAAAGTTTTTGGGGCAGGAGTTGGCAGGGCTCATTGACAGGGCTTTAAACTAGATATGAAGGGGGAAGGGGATATAACTGGGCCTGCTAGGGACAAGCTCAAGAGAAACATGCTAGGGCTTAAAGGATGGCGGACTAGGGAGGACTCTCAAGCTATTATTTCATTTGAGGGAAAGGATAGTTGTTTAGACCCTGTCCCGCAGGGGAAAAAGGGTACCAGGGCAAGAGTTAGCAGAGCTCACTCACAGAGCCTTAGGTTAGAGTCAAAGTGCGAGGGGGTTGTAGCTGGGTTTGAACTAGTGGGGCATTGTTCTAGTATTAATGAAGACCAGAAGGCCTCCCGCCTCCCAAGGGTGCCACTAGCGTGCTCTGCTCACTCCCTGAAATGCCTGTACACCAATGCACGCAGCATGGGGAATAAACAGGAGGAGGTAGAAGTCTGTGTGCGGTCTAAAGGTTATGATCTGGTGGCAGTTACAGAGACATGGTGGGACAGCTCACATGACTGGAATGTGGTCATGGATGGCTATGTCCTTTTTAGGAAAGATAGGTCAGCAAAGTGAGGTGGTGGAGTCGCTCTTTATGTGAAAGAGCGACTAGAATGTATTGAGTTCTGTCCAGGGGTAGATGAGGACCAAGTGGAAAGTCTGTGGGTACGAATTAAGGGACAGGCTGATACAGGTGGCACACCTATGGGCGTCTATTATAGACCTCCTGATCAGGACGAAGGAGTTGATGAGGCTTTCTACAGGCAACTGAAAGCAGCCTCACGACTACATGCCTTGGTCCTCATGGGGGATTTTAACTACCCCGATATTTGCTGGAAGACTTACACAGCCAATCATTCACAGTCTAGGAGGTTCCTCCAGTGCATTGATGATAACTTCTTAATGCAAATGGTGGACAAACCAACTAGGAGAGGAGCGCTGCTGGATCTGGTACTCACCAACAAGGAGAGTCTGGTTGAAGCGGTGATGGTCAATGGCAGCCTTGGCTGCAGTGACCATGAGATGGTGGAGTTTAGGATCCTGTGTGGGAGGAATAGAATACCTGGCAAGGCCACAATTCTGGATTTCTGAAGGGCCAACTTTGGCCTCTTCAATCAATTGCTAATGGAAGTCTCACGGGAAAGGGTACTCGGTGGTAAAGGGGCTCAAGATAGTTGGTCAGCATTCAAGGACCACTTCTTCCAAGCTCAGGATCAGAGTATCCCAATGGGTAGGAAGTCAAGTAGGGGAGCCAGGAGACCAGCATGGTTAAACAAGGAACTGCTGGGGAAACTCATGCGGAAAAAGAGAATCTATGGATTATGGAAGGAGGGGCTGGCCACTTGGGAGGAATATAGGACAGTTGTTAGAGGATGTAGGGAGGCAATTAGGACAGCTAAGGCCTCCTTGGAACTTAATCTTGCAAGTCGGGTTAAGGACAATAGAAAGGGCTTCTTCAAATGCATAGCGGATAAAACTAACACAAGAGGCAATATAGGCCCACTGCTGAACGAGGTGGGTGCCCTGGAGACAGAGGATATAAAGAAGGCAGAGGTGCTGAATGCCTTCTTTACCTCTGTCTTTACTCCTGCAGACTCTCCCCGGGGGACCCAGATTCCTATAGCCCCAGAAGGAGTCAGGATAAAGGAGGAGTTTGCTTTGGTAGATGAGGATTGGGTTAGGGATCAGTTAAGTAATCTGGACATCTATAAATCGATGGGTCTGGATGGAATACACCCACGGGTGCTGAGGGAGCTGGCGGAGGTCATTGCTGGGCCACTTTCCACTTATCTTTGGTAAATCATGGGAAACAGGAGAGGTGCCTGAGGATTGGAGGATGGCAAATGTCACGCCAGTCTATAAGAAGGGCAAGAAAGAGGACCCAGGTAATTATAGACCAGTCAGCCTTACCTCCATCCCTGGAAAGGTGATGGAACAACTTATTCTTGACACCATCTCTAGATATCAAGGATGAGGGGGTCATTAAGAGCAGCCAACATGGTTTTACCAAGGGGAAGTCATATTTGACCAACCTTATAGCCTTCTATGAGGAAGTAACTAGGTGGATGGATGATGGTAGAGCGGTAGATGTGTTTTTTCTTGATTTCAGTAAGGCATTTGATACTGTCTCCCACAGCATCCTCATAGATAAGCTAAGGAAGTGTGGGCTTGATGATCAGGTAGTGAGGTGGATCAAGAACTGGTTGAAAGGAAGAAGGCAGAGAGATGTGGGTAATGGGGCAGAATCCAGCTGGAGGTCTGTGACTAGTGGAGTCCCTCAGGGGTCGGTGCTGGGACCAGGGCTGTTTAATATTTTCATCAACGACCTGGATGAGGGAACTGAGTGTACCCTCAGCAAGTTCACTGATGATACTAAACTGGGAGGAGTGGCTGACGCACCAGAGGGCTGTGTTGCCATTCAGCGAGACCTGGACAGGCTGGAGAGTTGGGCGGGGAGAAACTTGATAAAATTCAACAAGGGCAAGTGTAGAGTCTTGCATCTGGGGAAGAACAACCCCATGTACCAGTACAGGTTGGGGATTGACCTGCTGGACAGTAGTGAAGGTGAAAGGGACCTGGGGGTCCTGGTGGATAGGAGGATGACCATGAGCCAGCAATGTGCCTTTGTGGCCAAGAAGGCCAATGGCATCCTAGGGTGCATTAGAAAGGGTGTGGTTAGTAGGTCAAGAGAGGTTCTCCTCCCCCTCTACTCTGCCTTGGTGAGGCCACATCTGGAATATTGTGTCCAGTTCTGGGCTCCACAGTTCAAGAAGGACAGGGAATCGCCACAAAGATGATTAAGGGAGTGGAACATCTCCCTAATGAAGAGAGGCTGAGGGAGCTGGGTCTCTTTGGCTTGGAGGAGACTGAGGTGTGACCTCATCAATGTTTACAAATATGTAAAGGGTGAGTGTCAGGATGATGGAGCTAGGTTTTTTTTCAGCAATGTCCAGTGATAGGACAAGGGGCAATGGGTGTAAACTGGAGCATAGGAGGTTCCATGTGAACATCAGGACAAATTTCTTTACTGTGAGAGTGACAGAGCACTGGAACAGGTTGCCATCGGGGGTTGTGGAGTCTCCTATGTTGGAGATATTCAAGGCCCGCCTGGACAAGTTCCTGTGTGATGTACTCTAGGTTACCCTGCTCTTGCAGGGGGGTTGGACTAGATGATCTTTTGAGGTCCCTTCCAACCCTTGGGATTCTGTGATATGCACCAAATATGAAACATAGTAATAAATGAATTACCATAATAGAGATTATCACAGTGTCCAGCAGAACCTGAAGTTCTAAAGAGGAGCTGCAATACTTACTGAAGCTGGAGCCACAGACATTATTAGAACTTCTAGCCATTATGCAGATAGCTATAAATTTTCAGCAGTTTGGCAGTTCACCCATTTCCCACCAATGTTTACTTATTCTAAAAACACAAAGGTCAAAGCTGAAAAAGAATAAATTTAATTCCTTTACGTCCAAACAAAATTAACTTGTTCTGGATGAGATACATAGATGAGAATAGGACATGCAGTTGTAAGATAACAATTTATGGATTGTCATATAATTTATAAACTGGGCAAACTGAATTTATGAACTGAATTTTAGAAGATTACAGTAATGCTGTCCCTGAAAAATATACACCATAAGAAGTTTCATAAAATATCCAGCACCTTTATTGTTTCATCTGACAAAAAAATTTTGATTATGAAAATGTTTCAAGGTAAATAACTTTATATTAATTTTTAATATTTGCATATTAGTTTAAATTTTACCACTATTTATTTTATACTAATTTTTATTTATTTTTCCTGTCTTAAACTAATAAAATCTAAAAATTACAAAATTTGGGGGATTATATTACTTCTCTGTTTCCACATAATGAATTCTTCCTGCTACTGGAGGCACGCAAGTATTTATTAAAATCAATAGTGTCTCTTCACATGCTCTGAGAAGTATTTCCTAAGCAGTTTCACCTGCATTCATGGATTAATATTGCAGTCATTGAGAGTATGTACATTCTTGATGGTGAATCACATTGTAGTGTTCCTGCTCACACAGGTGTCCCATTGAAGTCAAGATAATTATTAGGGTGGCTAAAGTGTGTGAAATGAGTATAGTGAAAGGAAAATAATCCTTGCTCATTGATGTAAATGTCAGGATTACCTTCAGCTTCAATGGTGTGGGTTTTAATTCTGATGATATTCTTACATCAGGCTTTTAAAGTAACTGCAATCAGTGGGATATCTACTTCTGGCATACTTGAACTGAGGATCAGCATTTGTAATTGTATCCTAAAAACCTTCTTGAAAAGTTCCTTTTACATTCTCCTGGATTTATGAATTTAAACGTCTCTTTTGGGATTTACACATTTAAACACATATTTCAAATGTATATCATAGTTAACACTCTTGTTTTCCATATGCTTTTAAATGCTCTTCCCAGAAACTAGTGCGTTAAGCTATATGCATAGTTCTCCAAGGGAACACATCTTTCAACAGGATTTGATTTAAAATTCTTCGCTTGTGAAGAGTTAGATAATTGTTTATTCAAAAATATTTGGTGTCGTACCATTTTGAAATGACAGCTGGGGCATGTGTTAGCATAACTTGTAATTACAATACATAAATATGTTAGCATGTTGTAACTGTGACACCTAATATCAGTAGCAAAAAAAATAGAATCACAGCAAGTACAAGTTAGGATGGCACCAGATTTCCCAGAAAATTCCTGATGTGTTACCTCTACATAGTTTGAGTTACTATATTTAAAAAAGGTCAGTTTATTTGCTTTCTCTTCAACCCAGATTGTGCCATCTATCTCTCAGATTCCTTGCCAGTCTTCATTATTTAGAATGCTTTCCATTCTGTTTAATTCCTCCTCGAAGTTTCCCTCAGATGACTAGCACTCTTCCAAAGAGAATATATTCTAAGTGGAATCAGTTTGTCACTTTCTCCTTGGTACCAATCTAGTATTCTGAAAATTTTTTAAAGTCAGAATGAATTTTAACAATTAAATCTTCTGCAGCTTCCTTGGTGTGAGCTGAATGCTTAGAACAACTAAAAAACTAAGGTACAATTAAGATTGATAATAGTTTATAGTTAGAGACAAAATCATAGGACATTGATAATAGGACAGTCAAATAATTGTGCCCCACAACTGTTTGTCATTTCCATCTATGCAATGGTGTGAAACAAAAGAAGAAAAGCATGTAATAGCAACTAAAGAAATAATGGGTGGGAGAGACGCTCATCTGGTGAGATGCTCATCCGGCTATTTAATATGATGTAGTCCAAGAAAAACTGAATAAATAACATGAGTTATTTATTAATGAGATCAGTCAGGCTGTACCTCCCATCCCATCTTCTCCAAGTTTTTCCACCTGTGCTCATGGTGAGGAGTTCCCTGGATCAGCCTCTGGTACCAGAGCTGCCTGAGGAAGAGCTGAGAGAACCCTCACAGGGGGAGGTGTCACTGCCTGTTTTGCTGCTGCCCTCAGTGCTCCCCAGACAAGTGCTGCTGCTCTCTGATAAGACCAATCACGAATGTACTTCCATCATGTGCACGAGTCTTAACAGTGATGTATCTATACTGTCTCCAAGATTCTGCCACTAATTGTTTTCTTGCCTTCTGTAACAGCTTCCATTAACTTCCCTATTCTTTTTCTTATGACAGTCCCTCAGCCAGGTTACAAATGTCCATCCTGTCTTTCCGATGCCATGCAGAAAGCACTTGGGGATGTCCTCTCAGTTTTAAGGCATCCACAGTTATTCTTGAGAGTCTGACTCTCTTTTGGTGATACATTCTAAGGCATCTCAGGTCTGAGGGCCAGCAGAACACCAACAGGCTCTGACCAGCCTCATGGGGGTCTCCACTGACACCCCTGCTCATGGCACCCCTGCACAGGGCTCCAGGGAGGTGCAGAGAGAGGCTGCCATGGCTAAAGAGGTGGCTGGCCATGTTGCCACTCTTCGCTCCTGCCTGTTTCTGTATGCAGGCACTGGCCCTTGCTGCTCCCTGACCTTAGGTTAAGAGTTATAGCTTCCTTATCCCTCAAACAACTGTTGTTTCTTAACAGTCCTTTCTAGTGCATTTGATTCCTTCACGACTTTCTGCTAGTTTGGACATTTTTCTCCTTCAGGTCTCCTGAGGTTTCACAACCTCAATGTCAGTGCTGATGTGTTCACTGGGACAATTTAGGCTTTTTATGGGGAAATCTGAGAACACTGGAAACAGACTAGGATCTCTGGTCCTCTCAACTGATCCTCACCTGTTGAGAGGTGTTGACTAGTAGTAGATAGGTTCTTGGGCCGTTTTGTTCTCCTGGGCCTCCCTTTACAAAATCCTTTTCTCAGCTCGTGGGTGAAAAGAGAATGGCAGCCCTTCTAGCCCAGTAAATACAGTTGCCATTGCATAGGCTTTGTGTCAAACTGAAGAGACAGCATTAGGTGTTGTTAGGCTTTGTACAGATTCGCTGGCCTGGTGCCAATGGCTTGCTGCATTTCCCTCCACAATCCAAATTGTAGCCATCAACCTTGAGACTCAGGGTGTCTGTGGAAGTGTGAATAGAACACCAAAAAAGGGGATGACACTAAGAATTTGTGCATATTGTCTTAACAGTATACAAGTTGAATTATGAATGCTAAAAAAAATGGTGATTGGATGAACAATAATTCCTTGATTAGACTGCTAACACACTGTGTTTATTTTGCCCAGAACAAGACAGAGCTTAACAAATACTGGAAATTCAAGCAAGCTACTCTAACTTGGATCCCATAAACTGGTGACAGCATGAAGTGCCCCAGATCTGTCAAAATCTTGCCATGCATTGCTGTTGGTGATTGAGTCTCCTGCCACTTCTAATCGGTATGTTATACCTTCTTCTGTTGTATTTAGTCACTTAATAATGTATGGAATCCTCTGATCCTTTTCTGCCCCATTGTTCTTGTGTCACTGTTTTGGCTGTTAAACAGACTTAGTATAAGGGTCTGTTTTTTAAAGTCTTATGCTGAATGTAGCCCTTTCTTTCTGCAAGGCTCTTTTAACATTACCTACTTTTGTAACTTAGCATATGATGTAAATATATAAATGTGATTTAGTTGATGGAAGGCCATCAGTTTGGATTCTGTTGTCTCAGATCTTCAGCTCCTCTATCAGGTCATCTTCAGTAAAATGGGTAATGTTGACCAGGATATTTTAGTTATGTGTCCCGAAACAGAAATCTTGTTCTATTACATTACTCTTTGCAAAAGTCCATACAAAAACTTAGTACAAAACTAAACTGCATATGAAGCAACTTTTAAAAACTGGTAAACACATTCCCTCAATTAGAAATTAAGAAATGGTAATGTATTATTAAGCTTTCTTCTAAACAACTCGTATGAGTCTATGTAAAAACTGAAATGCAATCTAAATTACTGTGCTATGGACCTCTAAAGCAATCATTTTATCCATAATTTCTTAAAAATATACCATTTAATTCTTTTCTAGTTAAGCAAGCCACTTACTAAAGAATCTTTGCAAAAAAAAAAAAAATCCTGTTATGGATTAACTTCATAATTTGGCTACTGCATTTTGTAAAAACTAAAACACAAAGGGATTGTTTGGATTTTTTTCCTTACATATATTTTTATATATCCTGTAAATTAAATCTACTTGATCAACCTGATATTCAGTGGACTACTGAGCAGGAAAATTACTTTTGCTTTTATTTTTCAATTACAGCTTCTAATTTTTGTATTTGCTTTGAATTTCACCATTTTGTAGTTTTTCTAGGTTAATAGAAGTGTAAAAGGCAATCATCAGCTGCAAAGATTAATTTTTAGAGTTTTATCTGTGCAAGGCAACTTTTAAAAACTTTATTTGTTAATAGGTTATTTTTGACAGAGACATTCCAGGGAATTCATCAACTTTTCATGCACAAATTCTATTTTTTGTAATATATTTTAATACTTTCCAGCTTTTACATTTCCCATATATAATTATCATGACTAAGAAGTTAAAAAAGACCCTGCCCAGAAATCACTCACAGAAACATTATTTTTGGCCAGGAAGATAATAGTTAGTGAATGAAATCAGTCTTAATTCTCCTAAACAAACAGAAGTTTTATGTATTAGAAACAGGGAAAATCCTTGAAAACCCCATGGCAAGTTATGCTGCATCAATAAAAACATGGAACAGAATTGTGTAATTTCAGCTTTGCTACACTTACTAGTAAAAACTTCCTGTAAAAGGCTGCAACAGTTTGAAATCTTTGACATTAAGACACTTCTAAAAAACCAAAGCAACAAGTTCAGGATTCATATATTTACCTGAATATATACCTGAAATCTAGACATAAATAGCTAGCTGGTAAGAATCCTTGTTCTGTTTGACTATAACTTGTAAAACTGCTACAAACCTCATTTAATCTTGATCCCTTGATTGTGAAGAATGTTGTATCAGACATGACAGCCATGCCTCAAAACATACTGGACTTTCCAAAAATGGAAAATATCCCTGTCTCAGAAAAATCTGAGATTCCTGAGAAAACTCCGGTATCTCTTCTTTCAGTGTTTTAGACAGGATATTCATCAGATATAGCAATAAAACTGCCCAAATCTAACAATCATATGACTTTGTCACCTATTTTGCAGTGTTGCCTCTAACATGCTACCAAGTTTCTTTGTATAAACATTTCTTTCAGAGATTTTTTTAAAGCACAAAGGGAGAGATTTGGAATACTCTCTAGATGCATATTCATAGGAATGTTCTCTGTTAGTAAAGAGGCAAAGTCAATAGTAACCAAAACTGTAACACAAGATAATTCTACCACCCCACCCCCAAAAAAGTCAGGGTTTTTTCTGCTGCTGAAATCTTTTGTTTGTGATAGATGACAGAATCAGAGTGGTCAAGGCTGGCAACGACCCCTGGAGGTCATCTGGTCTAACCACTTGCTCAAACACCACTTCCAGCCAGGTGCCCAAGCGCCTTTTGAATATTTTCAAGGATGGAGACTCCACAACCTCTCAGGGAAACCTGTCCCAGTGTTTTATCAGCCTCACAGTGAAAAAGTGTTTCCTGGCATCCTAGCAACACCTCCTGTGTTTCAGTCTGTGCCCACTGGCTCTGGTCGTGTCACTGGGCACCACTGAAAAAAGCCTGGCTCTGCCTTCTCTGCATCCTGCCTTCAGGTATTTATAGACATTAATTAGATTCCGCACCTCCATCACGCTGAGCCTACTATTCTCCAGGATGAACAGCTTTTGCCTACAGGAGAGATGGTCCAATCCCTTCACCAGTGTGGTGGGCCTTCACTGAACTCTCTATTAGATCCATTTCTCTATGTTCTGGGGAGAACTGGGCACACTACTCCAGGTGTGGCCTCACCAGTGCTGAGTAGAAGTGATCTTTGGATGAAGCCAGTGAAGCAGAATGAACATAGAGGGGGTGTACATTTTTACCTGCCATATAAATGTTATAAATAAATTAAACTCAGAGCTACTGGGAAAAAAAAAAAAAAGGAGTTGCCATCATGGTGAGCATCTAAGAGAGAAAATTTGTGGATTTACCCGTTCCTGCTCTGTACATGTAGATTTTACTTACCATCATAAATGATTACTACCTGCCTACCACTAGAGGTCATGTATTTGCTAATGAAACAAATTGTGAAGCAGATAAAATTGAAAATTTGTTTTTGTTAAAACTGGGAACCAGGCAGAAATAAAACCAAAGAGACTGCCCAGTTCTCGAAAACATTGAAGCTAGTGTTTCTGAAGAGAAATTAAAAGAATTAGTTCTCCTCCATTAATCTGTTCATTAGATTCCAAAAGTAGAAAGTAATCCATGGAATTTACTATGTGAAAAATCAGTGACTGTGATAAGGGATTTGTCCCATTAGCTCTGAATATGTTTACTCGTCAAAGAACATAAGGTTTACAGAAAACAGGCAAGGTTTGATTAGAATTAAAAGATTACGGCCTTAAGATAAAAACATTGAATTTTCAAACTGAGGCATATTTATCAGACAAATAAACTTGTTTAACAAATGATGAGAACAGCTATAGGAACTACAGGAATTCACTGTAGGATACTGGTTTAACCCTAACCAAAAGAACAAACCTATATACACTTCAATGTATTTCACTGCAGGGTAGGTTGGTTGGACTTCTCAAGGATGAAAAAGGCACAAAAGTAAGTACAGAAGATCCATGACTAATATCTTAATGAAGGCAATCATTCAAGAAAATGTCTCCTTTGACATATATCCAAAACAGGGGAAAGCTGATATTGCTTCTTTGGGCCTACAATTAGACACAGGGCAGTTAAGAGCTACATTACCTTAAATAACACAGGTACAAGACTTTAAACAAGCGGAGAGGTTATTGCAACATTGGCAGAAGTACATGAGTGCCCTAATTAAATGTTAATTTACAGATACCTTGAGCTAGTTCACATCCAACCGCAGAAGCGTACACAGCTGTAGGACTGCTTTGTTCACTTTCAAAACAATAAATGTGTTCAGAAAGAAACAAAACCAGATCATTTTTGCATAAAAACTAGAAAGCTACACACAATTAAAATACTGATTTTACAATGTTTCCAAAACAACCACAACATCAGGATTAAATGGAATTCAGATTTCACTGGAAATATGAAACAATGAAGATAGTCAAGAGAAAAGATAACTAAAGTTTCAAATTCCTGGTTCTGCATGCCAAACAGGCAGGCTAATTTCTACCCTATTATGACTCTCTGGGTGCTAACATACCCCAATCCACATGCCTCTTCAAAGCCGGGAAATATACTTGGCAGAGGTGTTAACTACATCTTTAAATACCACAGTGTAGATAAAAATTCAAGAAGACCTAAGGCTTCTTTCCATTGGAAACAAACAAACAAAAAAAATAAACCCCCCAAAAAGGCAGACACAAAAAATATTCATTTAAAAAGGCAGCACTGTTTTCTCACAGCTTCCTTTGAGTAAATTCTGACCTAGGCCAAGAAACTGAAAATTATGTAGAGAGAGCTACCACAGTAGAAATAAAATAATCCACAGAGGGAAAAGATTTTATTCAGAGTGCCAAAATATCAGAAATAAAGTTGTGGAAGTATCTGACATCTAAAAATTCAGCAAACACTGAAAAGCTGCCCAGAAAATTAGTTTGTTAGGATCCCAGGTAATCTACTTTTCATCTTATTTATAGCTGATAGAGTCAAAGGGAGCATTGTACTGACAAAATGTGTCATGTTTCTGGGAGATAATCTTCTTACAATGTGAGAGTGGGTCTGTGAACTACTTGGCCTTTAAATGAGAGGGGATGGCTTCAAGACGCTTGACAAAGAATATCTTAAATATGCAGTTTTTGGTCTTATCTGATGGCAAAACTCAATCACTTTTGCTATTCAGAGACTGGCAGTTCTCAGACTTCTTGAAAAGCAACTGTTTCTTAAACAAATCCACAGGTCTTACCTAGCATTCCTCTGGTGGGTTTATGTCTGAACAAAAATGAGACACAATGCAATCGCACATTACACAATGCAATGCAACTTGAGAACTACCATGACTTCTGAGACTGCAGAAGCTGTAGCTGATCAAATACAACACTGTGAAGGTAGAAGAAAGCTACATGTTATAACCCTTCCACAAATTTAGCAATTTTTTCTTTAAAATACTTGTTTGCCTCTCTGCAAGGTATTCCAGTATGAATTTTATGATATTATTCTGAGTTAACAATCATTTTTTTCCCCCTAGAATGTAGTTTCCCATTACAGGGAAGAAGTTCCTTCACAGGAACACTGGATCAGAAAAAGACATTCTAGTAATCTGTTTTCATATCCATATCCTAGCCATAATTTCATCAAGCTCCACCTAAAGTTTTAAAATTCATTAAATTCATTAGAATTTTCGCAGAAAGCAGCTTACAGAACAACTTCAACAGGTCTCCATTAACTTGATAGCTAACGAACATACAAATTGTAGGTCATATTTGCCTTTTCTATGAGCAACCTCCATCTGGATCAGCAGATTACCTACCTCATTCTATTACCATTTGTATCTGAGCACTCCAAATACCTGACTGGAAAACAGTTGTATTTTATATTTTTAGGCAGGTCATGTATTCAGTCTTAAATGTCAGGAATTTAAACTTCTTTAATAGCTTGTAATGATACAGCAGTAGCATAGCAGTTTATAAAAGCCAGTTGGATCTCTGTAAATAGCTTATTGAGGAACAACAGTATCACTCAGGAAACATACCAGCTCAAAAATACATTATATTTCATTCCCTCTCTCTCTTCGTATCCCCGTGCCTTTCTTCTAAAATCACAGAATCGGTTGGGTTGGAAAAGCCCTTTAAGATCAAGTCCAACCATTGCCCCAGCACTGCCATGGCCACCACTAAACCATGTCATTGAGGTGTTCATCTACACGGTTTGTGAACACTTCCAAGTGACTGTGACTCCACCAGTGCCCTGGGCAGCCTGTTCCAATGCCTGACCACCATTTGAGGGAAGAAATTGTTCCTAATATCCAGGCTAAATCTCCCCTGGCACAGCTTGAGGCCGTTTCCTCTTGTCCTATTGCTTGTTCCCTGGTAGAAGAGACCAGCCACCTCCTGGCTCCATCCTCCTTTCAGGCAGTTTTAGAGAGTAATAAGGTCTCCCCTGAGCCTTCTCTTCTCCAGACTAAACACCCCCAGTTGCCTCAGCCATTCCTCAGCAGACTTGTTCTCAAAGTCCTTCACCAGCTCCATTGCCCTTCTCTGGCCCTGCTCCAGCACCTCAATATCTCAATATACTAGCATGGTATAAACTCTTTAAAGTGAACTTGTATTTAATCCCCTGAATTATCTGATTCCCTGTTTAATTCTCAGAGTAGTTCTAGACTGGACACCACTATGATACCCTCCCCAGTATTCATAAAAATACTGTTTGCTTCAGCTGAACGGACTATTTTTCATCATGAGCACCACTTACTTCTCTTTTTCCCTTCCTTTCTGTCACCTTCCTCTGATGTTAAAACCAAAATCATCAGCTGGAACGGTGATAATTAAATGAAGATAACAACAAACCTAGCTGACCTGTCAGATTAAAGGAGGTTCTTATGTCTCATTAGCAGTGTAATAATTAAACAATTTAGTGGATTATTCTCACTACTCTAGCATACAGGCACTGTAGTGAAGATCAGGATATTAGACCTCTGAAGAAGCTGTTAACTGGGTTGTATCTTGATAGCTATTTGAGGAAAACCCACTCCAGATTATTGTCTGAAATTATAGTAAAATAATTTCAGGATCTGGGGGCTGTCAGTGACCAGCAGTGGAACACTTCACTGGGGAGCAGCTGTCTGAGCTCCGTGCGGCTTGGGTGGCTGCAGGGCTGGAACAGTACTTGGGAAAGACCCTGAGGTGGCTGAGGCGGAGGGTGGGGAAGGCCCTATGTCCAGGGAAGCCCCCGGCCCTCCAGCTCCAGCCACCACTGGATGCCCCTGCACACTGCAACAGCAACAGCTGATTTCTCACTTGGAATGAATACATAGTATTCACAAAATTATCTTCTCTAACGTACCAGTTTTCTTTTTGAAGAAGACCATCTCCATGTAGTTTCTGGACTTGAAATACTTTTTTCCTAATAAATATTTGAAAATGTGTGGTTCTTTCTGAAGAGCTGTGACACCAGGGAAGAGAGGACAGTTGAGAATTCATGAAGATGCCCTGGTTTTCATTGTGAAACCAAAGCCACAGCTCATGTTTCCAGTTTCAGTCTTATTTCACTTGTCTCTAAAACGTTTCAAACTCTTGAAAGGGGAAGGGCTCTTCGACAAACGCGTACTACCCAGAAACTACATTAGTGATGGGTAATTGATTCCTGGACTCCTTCCCAGTTGCTCTTGTGCAGATGAGTGAAGTTAACTCCCACTGTACGCAAACAGACTCAATACTTCCTTGAACTCTCGACAAATTCTCATGGTCTGCAACTGAATTAACTTGCTCAATGGCCAGAAGCTCCTGCAGGTGGAAACTGTAGTACAGTAGGGGAAATAATATTTCCAAAGGATGGCATTTGCAGATATCCAGGTGGTTTTTTTTTTGGTTGGAGAGGGGTTTCCACACCCAAGCAGGTCATATACCAACTCTCTTGCATAAAGTGGGAAAGTATCTGGAAAAAAAATCCCTTTCAGTTTTTCCAACACTCACAAAGAACATCTTGAGGTTGGGCTCTTTTTTGTGTTTTTTTTTTTTTCTTTCTCGGAAGAAACATTATTTTCAGGTGCTTGACTTTCAATTGTTTTCAGAGCAAACCCTTCCCCGAATACGGACGTGCCCTTCTGCCGCTCAGCCTCGAACTGGCAGTCAGAGGAAGAAGTTGATTGGACACACGAACCCGAAACAGAAAAGAACCCGGCCCTCACCCCTGGCCCTCCCGACCTGATAATGTCGGTCGTGCTGTGACCGTTCCATGGCTCCCGGAGCAAGGACTCCCCCGTCATGGTGCCCGTGCCCGCGGCGCTAGGCCCGTTGCACCGGCCGTCCGCGGGACAAGTGCTGGCGCTGTCGGCGCTGACAGCAGCGGCAAGCGGGTTCGGAGGGATCTTCCGGACACGACCCCAAGAGGAGTGGAGTGGAGTGGGGTGGGGTGGGGCGGGGCGGGGCGGAGCGGAGCGGGACGGGCAACCCTCCTCAATAGCAGGGGGAAAGCGCCGCCACCTGACCGCCCTCGTGGTATTTAGAGGAGCGCTGTAGCCGGTGCTCCGCCGCGGCATTCTGACGGGTGCCATGGAGGGTCGTGGCATCGAGAACCCGGTGTTTGACCCGCCCACCCCCGACGCCGGCAGCCAGCGCCAGGCGAGCTCCCCCAAGGTAGATGGCGGCATCCCCGCGCAGTCTGGGGAGGGGCTCTGCGGTTGGGGCTGCTTTACCCCTAGGGCTCTGCAGGTCTGCAACAGCCCTGAGGGCTTCCTGGCGATGTACAGCCTGCTGGCCATCCTCCAAGGTAAGCTTCTCCGGAGACGCAGTGAGGTGCTGCACTCCTTCCCACCTTCGTTGTGGGTCCTTCCTGCTGCCCTGGGCGCATCTTGTTATCCGTTCTGGAGCTGTGGGGGAGCCTGGTTTGGGGCAGGAAGGTGAAGAGTGGTGGTGGTGGGTGAGGGGAGATAGGGTTCCTCCAGCTGCCTGAGTCTAGTGTTGGTGCTGAAAAGTGACGTTAGTCACTAGACTCTGGCTACGGGAGGAAGTGCCCCAGTGTCCTGGATGGTACTGCTCTCTGTACTTCTCTCAGTTCCTCATTTTCTTATTTTCCCATCCACCTTTTTGACCACTGTCAAGCCCACGGCCCCATCAGCTCTGTGCTTCATGCTCTGCTTTTCCCTATACTGGATCCCCATTGCTCACGTTCAGCTAGTGCACCGTATGTGCCGTGCAGGTTGAGACAGCTGGTCCAGGGAAGAAAACAAATGCTGTAAAGTGATAGCAGTGTAGTGCCCTAGCATGTACTTTGTTGCCTCCCAGTTAGAAAGCTACCTTAGCATGTAGCATGGTTGAGTGGGACTTCGGGTAATTTATGTGGCTTTAAAAACATTTGGTTTGTTCCGTGAATCCTAGTGCAGCCATTTTTAGCACATAGCTAGGGGATTAACCTTGAGGGGAACCTGAAATTTTGCTTGCTCTTAATATCAGTTGTTCAGCTCCAGATATTTTTTTCCATGTTTTTGGCTTTCTGTAACAAGATCTATTGGGGCCTTGAAGTAACTGGGATGGTCCAAGGAGAACTGAGCAGCAATATCATAGGAAACTCTGTCCCCTTAGGATGATGTGGGTGTTGGTTATGCCGCTTATGTAGCTCTTTGTCATGTTACCTAAATGGGGATGTATGCCAGACCTCATAGAGGTACCTACCTAATGTAACTCAAATTTAGGGCCTAATGTGAGGAAAATTCTGATTCTTGTTTTGGAGGCTTATGTAGGTGTAGCTGTTACAGCCTTTGTGGCATTATTAATTATATGTCATCTGGATTTTCACAAGAAGTACCCTTCCTTTGCCTAGATTATAGAAAGGAAATCGGGCACTGATTGCAACTCTTTTTGAGATGTGGAAAAAAAAAAGGATATTTTCACACAAGAAATTCACTACTGCATGTGAAACTTTGGAAAAATATTCAGGGCTTGCAGCTCCAGAACTTAGATAAAAGCACTGGGTTTTGAAGTTGTGTGAGCTACTACTGTACTGTAGCTTTCCCCTCCAAATTACAGAAAGCATCACTAAGGAAGATAAAATACGTCTATAAAACTTGCTAATATTTAATGTACCTCCAGGAAAGTTTATTTCCTAATGTGCTGAAGAATAATGAAATAATCCTTAACACACTTTTGATTTATGTAAGCTGTTACACTAGACTTTTTTACACAATGAGTGAATACAGTAGGTGGTTTACTGCAGAGACATGGTACAAGTGTATAAATTTCTGTATGTGTGTTTCTAACTGAAGGCATGTATTTATTATGCTATCTTCTAGCTGCCCTAGGAAATAAGTTACTGTTATCATTAACATCTGATATGCTGCATTTTAGCTTCTCAGGAGATTGCAGGTGAAACTTAAATCTTCATTTCTGGCTGTTTCTGTTTCAAGGACATGTGAAACCTGTATTTCAAGAATAGAAGACACTATGTGTAGAACATGGAATACATGACTAATACCTGCTTTCTGTATGGTACTCACAGGTGCATAAATGTATGATTGCATCTTGTCATGCAGTAATCAGATATGCTGCAGTAGCAAAAAAGTTATCTCACTATCTTGGGTACAAGCAAGACAGTTTTTTGTAATGTCAGTAATAATTTTGGTAAATGAAACAGCAGAACCACTGTTTGAGCCTAGCCTGGTCTAATCTGTCTGAAGACTTTGAAAGCACTAATACTTAATATGAGGACATATTGTGGACAACAAGATTTGTTGCTGGAGAGACTTTTAAATTATTATTTATTTTTTCTTTTTTAATTGTGTGCCTGCAATCCACGGCTTCAAAGCTGCTGTACTTTCAAAACCTGTAAAGTGCTTTCTGTTGAGTGGATGAAGAAAAAATACTCCTGTGTCTTGTTCGACCAAATGAAGTTGGTTTATGATTAACCTAGATTTTGTGGTTCAATGCACACTGTACCTAAACTTCTACTACATCTTCTAAACAGATGTGGCAAGACAATAAGGGTTTGGATGATAGTTAAAAAATAATTTGTACTACTCTTTAAGTGTTGAGATGTCCTTGTAGGATTTGTTTTTCAGATCAAGTTAGTGTCAACCAGGTTCCATCTTTCCTGAAGAAACTTTAGTGATTAATCACTATATGAATGACAGCACAACTTCTCCAATGCAATCATCACATTTACTTTTTTTACAGATTAAATGTAATTATCCAGTAAGATTAACTGCAAGGTTTTATGGCTGTTAGGATGTAAATTAAAGGTGACAGCTTAAACTACGCATAAAGACACTGTCCTGAATACTGCTATTTAATCCTATAGGAATTTAAGTGTGGTGGTCAGACTTAAAGATAAAATCATAATTGTTAATAAAAAGGCCATAATAGGATGTTAGGAAGCTATGATTATGCCAAGACTTAATTCATTATAGAATGATGAAGTGTGTAGTTATGGTGTGTATTTCACTAATAAGATAATAGCTGGTTGATCACAGATTTGGAGTGATATCTTTTTTTAACACGTAGAGCACTCCAGGCAGAACTGTTGAACTTCAGACTGTGTAGTTGCACTTCTGGATGGTGCAATGCTTGTTGAAACTTAACTTAAATACATGGTTGTCCCCAGTCATCTGTCATTCTGTTCTTAGAATGACAATAGAGAATTGTGTTTGAATTTTAGAAAGAGGAAGGATAACTGTGGGGTCCGTGTCAGACTGCAGAAGTCTTGACCTTATTTGCAATTGTGACTCCAAGACTAACAACTTTTTTTCAGGTTGTATATTTTATTATGAGCACAGTTTAATTAGGGTACCATGAAGTTACCTGACAGCTAGAAAGTATGTTTATTCATCTCACTTGCAGCAGAATACTATTTGGGAACTGTCAGAAGTAAACTCCTGAAAGTTTAACTACTTGGTGTTGGAAAATGTGAGGGAGGATGGGAGATTCAAGTTTGTATGTACGAACAACACGTATAGAAAATGAACAGTGTTTATAAGCATGCATTGGCAGCTGCAGCTTACTTGCTTCTACTCCTGGATCAGTTTTTTGGAGTTCACCTGTGCCGAAGTATGGAAGCTTGTGCAAGGTCTTTTCTCCAGGTTGTTTTGACACTTCTGGAGCTTGAAGATTCAGAGGGCAAACTTTTTTCTCAGTTATAGTAAATCACCTCAGTTAACTCTGAAACAGTTGCATCGTACTTTTAAGTATGTTTTATATTACAGAGGAAGGGTGTCTGTTCAGAAGCTGCTTGGTATCTTCCCTTCATGGTGGCAGAGAGGAAATGTTTGACAATTTTTATTTGAAAGCTGTGTCCTGAACTCTTCCGTTGTAGCTTGTATTCTAATGCAAGTCAAACTTGACAAATTTTCTTTTAATTTGTACAGAATCTTATAATGCTGCAATGCATTTTGTTTGAAATCTCTGTGCCTCAGACTGAATCTGGAACCTTAATACATTAATGGATTTTGAGGCATGTTTTTTTCCAAATTAATATTTGAGTGTTGAATCTTTAATGCCCACAACAGAGAAGAAAATGGAATAGTTCTGTGCAGTTTGGCTGGCTTAAGTTAGCACTGTATCATTCTACTACCTATCTGGATTTTAAAGCTAATTAAATACCTTTAAGTATAGCTTTGTAAATATATTTGTTTTAACCGTTCCGGCATACAGTGGTAACTTTACCCTTGCAACTTTATCAAATTAAAGTACCTTTGAGTAATTTTTTTTTTTTTTTTTGTAGGTATGGTGGTAAATGGCCTGATCAACATTAGTATTTCAACAATTGAGAAGCGTTACGAGTTGAACAGTTCACTCACTGGCTTAATCTCTGCAAGCTATGATATTTCTTTTTGTATATTGGCACTGTTTATATCTTTCTTTGGAGAAAGAGGGCACAAACCACGATGGCTTGCTTTCTCAGCATTTATGCTAGGACTGGGCTCACTTATATTTTCCTTACCACACTTCAGTAGTGGAAAATACCACTTTGGAACTAAACTTGAAGGTAAGATTATCCTTATGTTTTGGAAGGGATTTTAAAAAGTCTGTGTAGCTACTTGGTGAAACTTTTACTTTGGTACAACATAATTAATCTCTGTCAGAGTCCTAAAAATATCTTTAATCTGAAAATAAAATGATTCTGTGAAATCGTGAAGTTCAAGAGGTGCCTCTTTGCACAGTAGACTTCCGTTTTCAGAAGAGATCTGTGTGTCAATATCAGTTCTTTCTCATAAGCAATACTTGAATAAAATTTTTTTGACTTGTGCAGATGAATGCAGTTAAAATTTACTTTGTGTAAAAATGATCTGGCATTTCTTTGAATAGAAATGCAAGTTAGGTCAGTGATTGTCCTGAGGTCAGCAGTAGCAGTCATTTTTCTTCTTTGTAGCTGGTGCAGTGCTGTGTTTTTGACTTTCAGCCTGGGAACAATGCTGATAGCACCGATGTTTTTAGTTGTTACTAAGTAATGTTTACTGTGACCAAGGACTTTCTGAGTCTCATGCTCTGCCAGGGAGGAGGGGAAGCCGTGAGGAAACAGAGACAGGATACCTGACCCCATCTAGCTAAAGGGGTATTCCATACCACAGCACATCATGCCCAGTATATAAACTGGAGGAGTTACCCAGGAGAGCTAGATCACTGCTCGGGTCGGGCTGGGTATTGGTCGGTGGGTGGTGAGCAGTTGTATTGTCTTCCCTTGTTATTTCCCTTATCATTATTATTATTGGTGGTAGCAGTAGTGGTTTTGTTATTACCTTAGTTACTGGACTGTTCTTATCTTAACCCATGGGATTTACATTCTTTCCATTCCCTTCCCCATCCCTTCAGGAGCTGGAGGAAGAAGAAGTGGGGAGAGTGAGCGAGCGGGTGCATGGTTCTGAATTACCAGCTGAGCTTAAACCCTGACAGTGACGTAGAATAAATGTTAAAACCGTTGCACTTGGTCTTGCTGGAAGGTGACTACATGTTGCAGTTCTTTTAGGCTTTGAACTATTAAAGGCATCTTGTAACAAGTTTCATCAAGTTCTTCTAATGTTGATAGAAACTTGTGGGTTTCTTTGAAGTAGAGGTAACAAGCAGTACTGAACTATACTGCACAAAGCAGTACTGAAATTGTGGGAGTAGCCAGCTCTCAGGAGGTCTTGTATATCTTTTCCCATAAAGCCAGATTTTAAGTGTAGTGTGCTTAATGCATCTCAGCTTAGTGTGGTACACCTGTAACTAACAAACATTCAGATATGTTTAAAGCAAGATGACTTAATATTTCAGGATTGTCTTAATTGTTACTGCAGTATTTAATCAGATTTATGCCTTCAGTGACTAAGCAGAGTAGTGCTCACTAAAAAGAATAAGTAGCTGTTAAGCAATCTGATGAAAGGGTTCTCAGTATTCTGGTGGCTGATTCTCAAATTAGTGTTTTTCAGGTGTTAGTCACATTGCACACTATGCTGTCCAGACATCAAGCATTAGTTCAGTAACTTTGGCAAGCTATTGTTCCCCATCTAATAAGTGAGGATGTGAGGCAGAAGTCAATTTAACTGTTAAGGCCAAAAGGAAAAACTCTTCAGTGTTTGGAGATAGAGCAGATGATTACTTGTTCCTGGCTCTATTACTGTCTGCAATTTCACTGTTGTTCTCCCTACTACACTAGTATGGAAGGGGAGCTGAATTTAATACAAAACAATTCCAACTGGCAAGGTGGGAATCTGAAGGGAGATGGCCAACTACTGCAGGTGATCTCTCTCTCTCTTATCAATTTTGGTTGAAATATCAGAATCAGTTACTGTTTCATCAGAGATCTGTCCCTTTGCCTGCCATTAAAGATGCTGAGGTGTGATATCTGTTAGGGGTCATACTCTATATGGACTTTTGAAATCTAAAAGCTGTAGGAAGAATTTTAAATGGAGCATATACTTTTTTCTCCATGGCAGTGTAAGCATGAATTCATGCTGATTTGACTATTGTAATGCAGCTACCAGTGCTGTGACTGTGGTGAGCAGATTTAAGGACTTAAGCTGACTTAAACAAAATGTTGTCAAAGATAAATGACTACGGAGTGCAGGGATTGTCTGCACCATGACAAATCTGCAGGTGCTGTGTAACAGCATCCTTTAACAGTTAAATTAACCACAGTGTATGATTTTCTAGGATGTCTGGTTTAGCTAGTTCTGATGATGAAGCATCTTAACCATACGTTTAGCTGCAGAAGTAAATAGGACCACACCCTGAACACTTTGCTTGTAAAAGTCTTTTATTTGATGCTTTGTATTGAAATTTTTGAACAGTTCCTAGTTGATTACTTGAGTATTTTTTTCATGTGTCATATGCGAGTACAGTGAGCTTCAGCTGCAGGACAGCTTCAAAGTATGATTTAGCCCGGTATTTATTATGTCTGCCAGGTTAATTAACAGATCTTGTCTGGAATACAAAATACATCTAGTGGTCAATATAAGGCTGACAGACTTCCTGGAGCTTAATGTTTTACCTTGAGATATTAATTTAATTTTGAGTATATACATATCCTACTCTACAAAACTATTCAGTTGCAGATCTTTATCACAGTAACACTTTAGATAGTTTGTTTTCTATTGAAAGAGTAGCTAACCAATGGTCTACCTATTTACAGAAATCTTTAGCAACATCAAACGTGCCTTATCTCTAGAAAAGCTTCAGACTCAAAATTGTAATGCAGATGTAACCTGCTGTTTTTTCTGCTTTTTCAGGTTACGTAGGGTCGTCAGTGTTGCAGCAGGCTCTGATATTGATAGTCAGGAGCTCCATCTACTGGTTTGTCTGTAATAAAACCATTTGTTATTGGTTACCCATAGTGCAGAGGAGTAACAACTGCCGATGCTATAAGCAATGTGCTTTTTAAACTTCCATCTCGGATCTCATTGAAACATACTTAAATTTGTGAAAGATGTCTGTTACAGCACATGTGAAGTGTAGATCTTCACTTGACACAAGATAACTTTATTGTGAAGTTGGTCAAGCACTGGAACAGATTACTCAGGAAGACTGTGCAGTCTGTTTTGCTTTTAAAACCTTGCTTGGTGAAGTCCTGGGCAACTGATCTACATTCTGCTTTGACACTGTTTGGATTAAGTTTGACAACATGACTCCCTGATACCTCTACCAACCTGAATTATTCCGTGAGTCTCTTCAGTGACAGCATGTGAATGACTTCTTTGGAAAAAAAAAAAAAAGAGCTGTCATTGTTAATAACACACCCTAGCCATTTGAGTTGAAATGTGTGTTGTGTGATCTAAGAAGAGGGAGAATAATTTGAACACTTTTCTTCAGCTCTCTGTTTCACTGGAGACTCAGGTGATAGCCAAGTCATTTAGGGTATGAGAGTGAACCTTCTCAGAAGGGCATTAATTGACCTTCCTTCCCAGAACATGCCAAGGGCAATTTACGAGTAGAGAAGACTGTGGCATTTGTGTACTAATGGTGAGAGAATGTGTGTGATGCTCTGCTCTAATTTGACATCATTAGTATATCTGTGGTTTTTCTGTTGGGTTTGTTCTCTGAAGAGATTATCTAATTAGTCAAATAATGGGTAGTGCTGCTCTTCTCTGTATTGCTTGGCCTAATTCTCTATAGCATTTAGATGTGCTGTAATACTGTAACATCTGCCTTTAGAAACAAAGACTATGTCTTCATTCAGTGTGTCCATTGAAGCTTTGAGTTTCTTATTCAAGACTTAAAGGTGAGATGTATTTCTGTTTATAAAGGAACAGAAAACAAGCTGTTCTTTATTTCTCACTCCTGGCAACTCTAAACTATTCCCTGCCTGCCAAAAGACAAAAAAACCCCACACCTGCTGGCTGCAGTTCCAGGTACAAAGAAAACCAAGTCAAGAGACCTGTCTTAGATCTAATGTAATTGGTAAAGCATCTCACAGTTGGTTCTACACTCTTGCCTAGTATGTTGTATTAGATACTTGGGGATATTTTGGCCTTTGCATAACTTGAATTCAGGTAGAAAATTTAAAGCATGCAGGAAGGCTTATAATGACTAGCTCTGTTGGATGGTGTTGCCTTTAATGCACTTCTGCTCTTTAAAATGCAAGTCTAATCCACTGACTTTTAGAAGGAAAAGAAGTTTAATAAGAAAATCTAGTTAAAAATGGTCAGCCACCCATCTTAAACTTCTCCCAGAGTCTTGCTTAGCTAAGTTTAGAGTCTCTGGGTTGTATAAAAGGCAGTACCTTTTCACCATTGTTCTTATGACAGCAGCAAACAGGCTTGTGGATCTAATCCAGGTTAGATTTAACCTGTGCCACTTTTAACAATCTGCTTAAACCTTTGACTGGTACAAGATTGGTACTCTTAGCTTTGTGGTAAATGATCTTTGCTTTTAAAGTGTTTCTTGGGAACATGGAATATAGTCTATGACTCCACTCAGCAAGTGCATGTGTACTTGGTGACTTTAAAAAAAAACCAAGTCTGATAACAAATAAGAGTACGGTGATTGTATTAAAGTGCATATTGATGGTTTTCTTAATTTTGTAGTTACACTAGATTACATGATTCTGAAAACAAAGTAATGTAGTAAACTTCTCACCTCAATGTGAGGATAAATTTCCTAGGGCATTTAAATTGAAGAGCTAGAAAAGTGAAAGTATCTATAATCAATTAGTTCATGGCAGTCTAAAAGCCTGAGACAGTGTAGGTGGAGATGGGAATTCATGAAGAGCCACATTCTGTCAAGAGTTTGATTTATATTACCCTACACAATCTACTTATTTTGTGAAGATCAAATTAGGCTACGCTTTAGTCATTAGCATAATTTGTGGTATTTTCTTGCTCTGCGTTACTTGTTTTCTGATATATTTTATCAAGTTACTATTGTTTGTGTACTACAATAAAATACCTAGCTAGCTGCTGTTTTAGGCTAGCCCGGTAGGTATTGGAGACTAACTTATAACTGCAGGTATATTGCATATATATGCATTGCACATGAATACGTGTATGTTAACAAGATGTTGCAGGACATGTTTTTTTTTTTAATAATCAATTTTAGATCCTGTGCATTTAAATAGTACAAAGCTAACCTGATTTAAAGATTTGATTTTTTTCAGAAAAGAGGAATCATAGAATTATATGTTGGGGTTGGAAAGGACCTTAAAATCACCTAGTTCCAACCCCCCTGCTGTGGACAGGGTCACCTCACACTAAACCATGTCACCGAAGGCTCTGTCCAACATGGCCTTGAGCACTCCCAGGGATGGAGCAGTTCCAGTGCCTCACCATCCTCCCAGTAAAGAACTTCCCCTGTTTTAAGTTTAAACCCATTACTCCTCGTCCTATCACTACGGTCCCTAATGAAGAGTACCTCCCCAGCGTCCTTATAGGCCCCCTTCAGATACTGGAATCTGCTCTGAGGTCTCTGCTCAGCTTCTCTTCTCCAGGCTGAACAGCCCCAACTTTCTCAGCCTGTCTTCATACAGGAGGTGCTCCAGTCCCCTGATAGTCCTTGTGACTCTCCTCTGGACTTGTTCCAGCAGCTCCATATCCTTCTTACGTTGAGGACGCCAGAACAGTACTGCAAGTGTGGTCAGATGAGAGCAGAGTAGAGGGGCAGGATCACCTCCTTCGATGTGCTGGTCACACTTGATGCAGCTCAGAATATGGTTACTTTCTGGGCTGTGAGTGCACACTGAAGCTGGCTCATGTTAAGTTTCTCATCAACCAACACCCCCAAGTCTGTTTTCACAGGGCTAGTCTGAATCACTTCTTCACCCAACCTCTAGCTATGCCTGGGATTGCCACAACCCAGGTGTAGGACCTTGCTGCAAAAGAAAGCAAATGGAGTATGTTTTCCATTTATTGTCAAAACCTTTAGTCTTCAGAATAGTGATTCATAATAAGCTGCTCCCTGTGTGGCTTCTGCATAGCATTAAAATGAGTATTGTTCAGAAGTGGAAAGAAAGGAAAATTTTAATGATTCCTTCTCTTGAAGTGAGAATTTCCCATTGCTCTATATTGGCCGGTTTCTGTGCAACAGCACTGAGTCACCTGTTGTGTGCTACGTGATTTCACTTCCGCTATGGTGTTGTTCTTTCAGGAAGAAGCCATGATAAAGCCCATGGATGCATTTATAACATCAGTGTTGACAGTTCTCTTTAAATATTTGCTGTGTGGGAAGCACTTCCTTACATTTTTATATCCTGTGAGACCAAAGTGTGGGCAAGTTAGCCCTTTGTGTGCTTAAAGTCTGAAGTGTTTTTAAATGTAAAACAACCTGAGAAAAATCATGTAATAATTGTGTAGTAAAGTATTGAGAACTTTTTGGTGTACTTATTTAATCTGAAGTGTGCTTTCATATATTTGATCAATGTGTCTTGTTTCTACCGCACTGGTGGGTTTGTCCTGTTCTTTAGTGTTGTGTGCTTTTCTGTAGACAAATCTGAAAACAGCCATGATGCTCCTTTGATCTTGTCCCTGGGGTATCTGCTACTAAAAGCGCAGTGATAGCAAGGGGAATAAGAGAAAACCTACTTCCTGTCTTCACTCTTTTCTCTTCCATTCTTATAATGCCAAGCATGACAGGATCAGATGCAACTTCAGGCTGCTATACCTCTGCTTCCCTCTTTGTATGTGTGGACAAGTTGAAAAGCTTTACATTAGCTTCTCATTCTGTAGATACAGCAGTGTGTGCCTCATGAGCGTTAGTGGTGTGGGATTTTAAGGTTGGTTTGTTTGTTTTTTGTTTTTTTTTGTTTTTTTTTTTTTTTTTCCTTGAGAAACACTTCTCAATAGAGTGTATGAGAAGAGAGCATTATCTGTGACTGACAACTGCACTTTTCTCTCCAGCAGTCCAACTTTACCTAGGTTGTCCAGACTGTTTTGTCACTTAAGAGCAGAAGTTGTTAGTGCTCTCAGAATCATTAAAAAGTACAAGAACAAAATTGTCTGTTTCCTAGGAGTATTCACTAACCTGTTGCATGACAATTTGACAGGTTTGGCTTGCTTTGTTTGTTTTTCATATTTGGTCAATAATACTTTCAAAAAGCCAAAGTGTTTTAATAAGCCTATTTTACCCATCTTTCCTTCCTGGTAAGGAAAAAAAGCCTGAGCCATAATAGTATTTCTTTTGGGGGATATGATGTCACTGTCAAATGGAGTATATTACTATATATTACTAGGACTGAAAATGATAATTGTGTGCAGAGTACTTTGTCTATAATTTAGCTTTCAGTATAGGGTTATTTTTTATTTCTGTGTGTGGGTTTTGGTTTGTTTGTTTTTTTTTTTTGTTTGTTTGTTTGTTTTTGTTTTCTTCAGTTAGACTGTGACAAGCTTGGAAACAGAATTTTAAAGTCTTGCTCTCTGTCTTTCAGACACATGTCAAATTCCAGGAACAAGGTCTGCTAACTTCACTTGCAGTGCCAGCGCAATGTCTTCACTTTCCAACTATCTGTATGTTTTTATCCTGGGACAGCTGATGCTGGGAGTTGGAGGAACACCACTGTATACTTTGGGGACAGCTTTTATTGATGATAGTGTCGCAAAACACAAATCTTCCCTTTATATAGGTAACTTTTAAAACTGCTTATAACACATTGTCTCGACAGGTCATAGACTGCAATGCCTTTGAAATGTTTTTATGAATTTCTCTAATTAAATCTATCTTGTCATTGTTCACTTAGGTGCATAAAGTGTTTCTTTATCGGCTACTGTGCATGTTAGGTGGTAGCCTGGTGTGTCAAGTCTTGTCAATAGTTGTTTGGGGGAGTGTGGTAATGCTACTTTGTACCTGTCTTGCTATTTTTTCATGTCAGTAACTTAAGGTTATTAAGTGGCTAATATAGCCTGCCTGTCAAGAGCAGAATGAGCTGTAAAGAAAGTTTGCTTTTAGTGTCAGTCTTTGAAAACTACTGTGTATCAGGCTAGTAGCCAGGCTTTACTGTGTCCTGTATCAGATTTATTTACCTTCTAACAGTAATCTGTGCATCATGTGATCAATGCCGTTCTCTAGCCACATACAAATTTGCACTTCAGGAGGAAATAGTGGAAGTATCTTTCTTTAATTGACAGTAAACGGATTGTTTAGAAACATGGAGAATGTGTCTTACTGCAGAGCTGTTTGAAAACAAAGCAATAGTATTTCTTAGCAGTGGTTTTTAATTTTTCCTAATCAGCATGGCTATGTGCATTTTTACTGCCAAGTTCGTTGTAGTATAAGTGTGTTTTCTGTGGGTATGAAGATGTTTACTATTATCCCCATTTTAGGTGTAAGCTGGTAAAAGTATGTTAGCTATACTGGTAATTGCAGGAGGAATTCAAAACATCTTAGATTCCTGGACTGTTTTCCAGACTAAAGCAGTATTTCTAGGGGGCAAAATTGAAATTATCATCTATTTACATACAGCTCTTGCTTAATTGTTCTAGACAAGCCACTTCATTTAGTGCCAACAAATAGAATAGTTGCACATGTTAAATCCTAAATAACAAAGACAACTTTTATTTTTCCTATTTCTTTATATTGAGAGAGAAGATTACACTTTCATTTGTTTCTTCTGAGGCCAGTGAGTTAAATAGAGCAGAATTACAAATGTCTGCGTGATGAGGGGATCATGAAGTAGCCTGAAAACTACTAGGAAAATGCTGTCACTGTTCAAACTTAAAAATAACAGATCAATACAATAAATTAATGTTTGTGCAACCTTCAGACAACTGCTGAGTTCAGAAGAACTCCATTTATATATATTCTGTCCAGTATAACAGGACTAAAATGCAAGTGAGTGGACAGGCAGCTACAGTAGTCCTTAATTATTTTTCTTGCTTCTATGCAATGTATCGAAGATTTAAAATACATTGTGTTGTTTTGCCTAATGTGAGGATTGTGCATCTCAGCAAAAAAGAAGCAAACTAAAACTTTCTTTTAGTGTCTGTAAATAGCTCCTAACATCTTAAAATGTAAGGTTGCAACTTGTAGGTTGGTAGTTTCTTTCTCTTCTGAAACTGGGTGCATTTTCATGAGTGCTCTCTTGCTGAACTGAGGTATCTGCATCTAAAGCCAATAAAAAGTTAAGCAATTCCAAATGGTAATTTAAACTGAATGGTCTGTAGGAGGAAATAGGTACCTTCCTAGCTAGGTTTGATGCTCTGTAGATCGAATGTGGACTTCCATTGGAAAGATCCTTTCAGCATGTCATTATTTCCAAAATATAGGAAAACCTGGGATATGTCAACTGAATGTTTATTTTACTTACTGATACTTAAAAGTCCCCTTCTGTGTCCCTTCCTCCTCTTGCACTCCTTCCCCACCCCCAATCCTCTTGCTGTCTAAAGAGCATGAAATAATGCTAAATAGTGAGGAAGCAACTTTGTAAACAACTGAGAAATTCAGATTCTTCAACCTGAAGAGTTGCATCAGGCTGAACCGCTGACTTGCAGCTTTTAAGGAGAGTTTCAGATTTTCTTGTTAAGAGACAAGTACAAATTTTGTCTTCTACATGCTGTAGTTGAAGTATGACACTAAAAAAACCAGATTGAGTTATGGAAACCATTTGGTCTGAAGCTGATTCATGGTGTTTTAAAACAAAGCTTTAAAAATGTATGGTGAACTTGATGTATTTTGTCTTCTAGGAATTGGTTATGCCATGTCACTGCTGGGTCCTGCTGTTGGCTACATCTTAGGAGGACAGCTACTTAATATTTATATTGATATCGAGATCCCAGAAAGGCAGGCTACAACTTAGTCTTTTGCTTTCTGTTTTCTTCCCCTATTAATTCTTATTAAAATCTTCATCTGTTCTCCATGTAAGGAGGAAAAAGTGGTTTTGTTTGGAAAATACTGCATTTTCAAGAGCTTCTTTAACTTGGTAACAAGGTGCATTCACAAGGGCTTCTAGCAAATGAGTTACTTCCCACAGTGAGTAGTCAACTCCATTGTGTGTGAAAGTTTCGCTGTAGTGCAAATACTTTGTTCTAGCTTTTTGAGATGCTAGCTGTTTTAAAGCTGATTAACAAAAAATGCTTTATCTTCTGCTGAGTTGCTAATTTAGGGTTAGATTGCAACTACTGATTTATTGTGCAGAAAGTTTCCCTGAGGTGGGATATGGGGAGTAGGATACTGCTACTTACCATCTGGGGAAGAGCTTGCTAGAAAATTTACCAGTTGAGTAGTCAAAAAATGACAGAAACTGTATTACTATCCAGAAACTTCATTTGCATTTTTATTTCCTCTCTTTTGGGGACTTTAGATCAATACAGTGATACTCTGAACTTCTGTATTGTCTTTCACTTAACTCATTGACTTTGATTCTTTCTAAAAACAGTTTTCTCAGTATCTTAATGCTGCAGAATCTTGAAATCAGAGTGAAATAGTGACCTTCAAATCAGAATGAATTTGACTGAGTTGAAAGCTATATTTAGTAGAATGCAGTATTATAATAGAGCTGGTGATTGTGCTTTAAACAAGCCACCAATAAATTAAATACATGTAGAAAACAAAAAAATTACAAAATTAAAATGCCTTCTGTTAAGTTAGTATTTTAAACAAACAAAAGATCTAGTTCACTGACATCTGAAATTACCGATTTAAATTCACAAATTGTAAACCTACCTTTTGCAAATTATTTTTCCAGTACAAAGATGGATCCAGATGACCCACGTTGGCTTGGAGCTTGGTGGATAGGATTTCTTGTGTGCTTTGTCGCAGTTTGGCCTCTTATAATACCTTTTTCATGCTTTCCAAAATACCTACCAGGTAAACATTTAAGAATAATGGGCTATATTGGAAGAGAGATTTGTTTTACTTCTGGGTTACAGGCTGCCGGGCTGAGTGATTGCTCTTTGTTTCTGTTTATCAGTTAACTGTTTTTTGGCTAAAACCTGGGATAAATACCTTGTTTCCAACATGCAGCCTTTAAAACAAGCAAATTAGGGCTTTGTGTATGTACTGATGTATGGTAACACTGGAAGCCAGTAGAGCATGGAAAGTGATGGTCACAATTTGGAAGGTGCTTGCAGCTGAGCACCCAGGACTATATTTGAAGATACTGTGTTACCCATCAAGAAACATAGGGAAATTTCATTGACTTAACACATGCATGCATGCATTATTGTCTTTGACTCTGTTGCCTTATTGTTTTGGGTGGAATAATAAGACATGGATCAAAGTATCCCAGAGCATTCTTCTAAAAAATAAGTTTAATACAATTTCTGTTCAGGTAGTTATTATCTAGCAGTCCCTTGAAAGAACATCTAAAGGAATGTATTGTGCTTGCCTGGAAAGAGAAATGATGGAGGAAAAGAAACAATGGAGTAGGGGCCTGGCAAGAATGTGAGGACAATTAAAAAAAAATAAAATTGAATGAGTTTCAGGATAGCTTGAAATTCTTAGGATATTTCTAATAATATCTTCTTACAGCCAAGGGTTTCTAATGGAAGCATGATGCTTTCAGCCAAATACTTCTTTCTGCAGCAGTATGTTGTTGATACTTTTATGGATCTGTACCAGTAAAATAGTCAAGAATACCTAAAATGTCTGAGCTAGTTTTGTGAAGGAAAGTAAACACTTACTTTGTTTTTTCTGACTTCAAGCCCAAGAGCACGGGTTTTCAATGATTTTGTTGTCAGTAAATATGTCCATTTGTAGGAACAGCAAAAATACAGTCTGAAAAGATCTCTGAAACACATGATGATGGAAGTGAGCTGCTTGTTGAGACCCAGGATATTGGAAAAAGCTTTAAAGACTTTCCCGTGGCTCTCCTGGTAAGGGAATTGTGATTTTACTAAAACTGGTATATTCTGAGAAATGATTTTTTTTTTTCAGGTAAAACATAAATGTTCAGAAAGGTAATTGCTTCTTTTATTGTGTTGTGGTAGGTAAGTCTCCAGTGCTGCTGATAATTTAATGCATATTCATTTTGTTGATGCTTAGGACCGTTAAAGTAAGAAAAGCATATTAGTGAAGTTCCAAATGAGAGTATCTGCTTTAAAATATAGTGACTTCTAGATTATATGGTACTACAGTGAAATAGTTTCGAGTGTAATGCTAATTTTCCCCCATAGATACTGGTGAAGAATCCGGTGCTTATGAGTCTAATAGTAGCCAGTACTTCAGAAGCTTTAGTTGCCACAGGCTTTGCCACATTTCTACCAAAGTTGATAGAAAACCAGTTTGGGAAAACATCAAGCTTTTCAGCAACCCTTGCAGGTAATGTGGCTTTTCGTTTTTACATGTTCAATTCATTTGTGCTGAGTACCTCATTAACATTATAGTTTATATTGGCATCTTGTGTTTGTCAAGATATTGCAAACAGACTTACATGAAATGCAGTTTTCATAGCAGAAATTATATTTTTGAATTTTCTTGCCTGTCCCGTGAGATTAATTCACCAAGGGTAATTCACCAAGGGTGCAGATCTAATTATTGTCTGATAGTAACCATAATTTATTCCTTCTTGTTAAAAACACATTTAGTTTTCCTGATTAAAAATCAGCTAAAGAAACATTAAGCCTTAGTCCCTACTGCCTATGAAAGGCAGCTGGAAAAAAAGCAGTGCTTACTACAGGTAAGCCAGGGCTTGACCTGGCTTTTCCGTTCTTCAGTTCTACCAAGTTACAGTGAGATAGCTTACCATAAAATGGCTAATCAGGTTATGTTATAAAATTACTGTACAGCTGCTTCTATGGTTGCCTTATTGTCGCTTACTCCCATTATCCAGTATGCAGACCTAAGAGGTAGAACAGAGGAAGATTATGAATAGATGAATATTGGAGAAACAAATGAAAAAATCCAATGGAAGAGGTGCACTAGGTAGGGTCACATAATTAACTCTGACACAATTACTTCTGAAGAACAGCATCCAGATCAAGGCAGGTAGGCCAACAGATGCTTACAGTGTGGCAGACTTAATATTTCTGGAATATGTCTTGCTAAATTACTTCAGCTGTATAGTGCTGCAATGTAAGCATATGCTAGTTGAAGTGTTCTAAGAGAAATATATCTTTGGGAGACACTTTCTGAATTACTTATTTCCCTGGATAATACCACATAGTACTTTCTCTATTCAGACATCATAGCTTCAAAATTGAGTATTTGCAAGTTTTGCATAGAAATTCATTGGATTACATGCTCAATTGTTAAGCAGTAATCAGCAGTGAAGTGGAAAAGAGGATCTTCCTTTGTTTGTCTGTAGATCTATACACTATTGCCTGTAGAATTTCTGAGTGGAAAATATTGATAGCATTAACCAGATGTACAGCTTTAAATGCCTACACTAATTTTGAAAGCTAGCTGTACCTGAACTAATGTTGAGCTAGCTAGTCTCAGTGTTACCAATGGCTATGTTAACTACTTAAAGCACTTTTGACTCTGTGTATGTGGCCTGTGCAGTTCTGCTACAGTACTTGAACTGTCTTTAAAAATAGCTGTCTCAGGTCAGTGCATGTTAAACTGAGTTCTGTGTGGTATTGTAGATTAGCCATAAAAGTGCTCAGATATGTATCTGGACTCCTAATAGTATGAAGATTAATCATGGGTTATATAGACAGTGAAACTGGCACACTGTTCTAGACTTTCTAATCTATTTTTTCTAATCTTTATGTAGATGCCTTATTGTATCTTGTGCTGTTTCTTGTATAGTGGTGATTATGGCTTTTTATTAAAAAGCTCAAAATGTGAATGTATAACAAAGAACATGAATGTGAAGAATGGACTGAAGCAGTGAAAGAGCATTACCTGTTTTCATTAAGTGGCTCAGAGATTCCTGCCCAGTATGTAGTACACTTTAAGTAATTGAGGTTTGCTATGTTGAACTTGGGTTTTGGACAACTGTAAATCAATTATGCTGTCAAGTTGAACTTCTGGAAAGGCTAAAGATAGTGTGAAGGCAGAATAAATTGCTTATGCTAACACATTCTAGTAAAATGGTTTGAAAATGACATCACATGGACTTCATCTTAAGATACAGGTAACTTCTGTGATTATTTTTTTTTTTTCCTTAGGATAAAATTGCATTTTAAATTGCTTCACTAATTATATCTTTCATTTTTATGTAATTGCTGGTGTCTTGTTTTCCTCTAGGGCTTGTATTAATTCCAGCAGCAGCACTAGGCCAAGTCGTAAGTGGCATCTTGGTTTCGAAGTGCAAAATGGATTGCAAAAGCATAATCAAGTTCATGATAGGCACTTGTTCAGTGGCCCTACTATTAAACACAGTGTTTTTATTTGCTAAATGTGGGAATGAACCTTTCGCAGGTGTCTCTGAAACATATAATGGGTAAATATGTTTTAATGAACTCTTGGGTTTGGTGATAATGTTTAAAATAAGCTACTTCACAGAATGCAAAACCTTTAAAAATGTCATATATTGCCTTTCTGTATGCAATGGAAGTGCTTTGCGGAACTCTAAAACCTTGTTCATGGAATCTTCATGCAATAGGTGATTCAGAAAATGTAATAGTACATTGCCTACAGAATGTTCTGAGCAGGCTGGTCCTGCTTGCAAAAATCCCAGCTTTTGTGACCATTTTAGGTGTAGCCATGGTATTGACTAAAGCTAATTTTCTAGCCCTGCAGAAGTGGTATGTCTTTTTGTGTCCGGTTAACCAGCTCTTGACAATCTTGGCAGTTTTTGAGTCTGCTTGTCAATATTTTCATGAGAGCCTTGATGTGAACTACACCTTACACTGATTGCAGATTTTTCCCTAGAAAAACTAAGACATTATTGTAGCATCAGATTCTAGCATATCTAGCCTCCATTTACAGTGAAAGGTTTATTTTTTTTTTCATGGTAAAGTGGCTGATAGAGATAGAAATTTAATGCCCAAGAGAGCATAGGTCAATTGACCAACTTGAAGAATAAAATTGGTGGAGTAATATGGCTAACTGAAACATAATTAAAAATACTTTTGTCTAATATGTATAGGAAGACTTCTCAAGAAAATACGTGCTTTCCCTTAAACAACGCAATTCTCATTCCTTATAAGAATGCAGTGTATTGCGCATCTTTAGATATTTGTAGTAATTGCAATAAAAATTCTAGGATGAATGTTCTTCCTGTTTCTATGAACAAAGCTTACTCTGGAAACCAGTAGAGCGGTGGGGAAAAAGAGTCAAAAAAGAGAAGACAAAAATGAAGCAAGATTAAAAAATAAATATCTGCTTTGATAAGCATTCTTTAGAGAATGGATTTCTAGGTCTGCTTGTTTTAAAAACATTGAATGTATGTGATTATATCATGATCATGGGCACTATGTTGTATAAAATGTCTAATCTTGCCTTATTAAGGCATTAATTATAAGATTATGATTTCTCAATTCTCATAGTTTTAAATAGCACACACTTCCATAGTGTGAGCAGTGTTTAAAAGCAGAGGAAGGTAGATAGCTGTGCCAAAACTGTGCTCTCAAGTGGTCAGTTATTCTGTCATGAATTGACAGAGCCAGAGGCAACTTCAGCTGTTTGAAGGTCTGCCGAAGAGCCAGATACTGCTGTGCAAAATAACTCGAGTAGACTGGTAGCTAGGGACTAGCTACCATTTGAAAAAAAAATCATAAGTATGAGCAGCCTGCTGTGTAACTTACTGTGTGAGTAACTTACCAAAATATTTTTGTTTTCCCCAAATTCCCCCATTTTAACAAAGTGCTTAGGCAGCACTATCTTGTACAAAAACTGTATCTGTAAGCTATGCTTAGATGCATAAAAAAGCATTTGAATCCTAGGATGGGGAAGAGTGTCTCTACACTTTACTGACACAGTAGCATGAAGTATGCAATGAAAATACAGAAGATGGGTTGAGGGGGGAAGTTAGTTTTGTAGCCTCTCATGCATATAGGTAATACTTCTGGGAAAAATGGTAAACATCTAATAAACAGACATACATAGTTTCTTTACTTGGCATTGTCATGCTTTTTGACTGACTTAATATAAACATATAACAAATAGAAGAATGCAGGAGAGTCACATCTTACTCACTGAGGCAACTAAGTGCACAAAAATCACACCATGTGAAGTCTCTTAATTTTCCTAGATCTTTCAAGGGTATCATTGACATAAACATAACTGACATATTACAAAAATTTCCCCAAAATAGTGACATGAAAGACTAATCAGATATTTTTCAAGTGTCTCATTTAGGTAAATGTAAAACCAGTAAAATAGGTAACCTTGGGTTAACAGGACAGAAATTCAGAGGGCTTGGAGACAGTTGTGATTGAAGGCAGCTACTTAGTCTTCCCGCTCTCTAAGAGAGTAGAAATTTAATGCCATGATACCTTAACTATTCATTTGTACTTCCTTCTTCTTAAAGCAAAGTTAACACTCATTCTGATTTCATCTTTCATCTTTACGGCTTGATGTATCAATTGACAGGAAATTCAAAGGTCAGGGTTAACATTTGATGCTTAAAACATAGCTCTAGTGTGAAAAAATGCTAGCTGTAAGATTACTGTGGACACTTCAGAACTGTGATAACTAGGATGCAGACACTGATTGGGGAAAGTTTATAGTTACAAATTGAGCAGAAGAATCTATATTCAGCAACTGAATACTGAAGAAGTTATATAAAAAATAGTATGTGACGCTATCTAGATTCCTACACCAGGTACTGTGATAATGAGAAGCTGACAAAAGGTAAAGCTGAATTGATTTTCTTCCTTGGTTAAATACAGTTGACTTGTGTTTTATAGTTCTGTGTAACTTCAGCAGTTGTGTAGGTTAGGCGTTGCTGAAGACCTGTCATATGCAGTGTGTGTGTGTGTGTGTGTGTGTATGTGTGTGTATATACATATATATATATACACATGACATTTGGAGTTTACTAGTCCTGAAATAACTCTGCTCAGTATCCATTATAAGCAATGGTTCAGTTTTATGTAATTCCGTGTTACATGTTGGATTATGTTTTGTTGGATATACAACCTGCATCAAAATAGTGGCACTAATGTAGTGCACTAATGTAGTTCTGTATCTACCGTCCATGAAGCAACGAGCAGCTGAAATATGTACTAGAAGCTTTAACAAATGTATAAGCTTGTGGAAGAGTAGGCAAGTGCCTGATTCCTGCTTATGTTATTGAACAAATTCTTCTGAAATAATAAATTATGAGAGTGTTCTGAGAGTTGAGTTGGAAATGGATGCAGATTAATTTTTGTGGAGATTTTAAAATTATTAATGGCAAGCATTCTCTTTCTTTGAAAAATAGCTTGGAGCTGGGGAGTGGGGAAGGCTTTTGTAAGTTCAGTGCTAGAGCCATATGAGTACAGGGTCCCTTTTGAGTCCGTGTTTTGGTGAACAAAGTATGTTGTTTGTAGTAACTCTGCTTATTACTAGATAAGGCTATAAACAGAACTAATGTGGATTACTTTGTCTGTTAAAACCTTCAAGTTTTATTTTTGTCAAATTCTTTTGCCCAGTATTTCCTTGAAAACTGGAAGAAACGGAAATGCACTACTTCTGTAGTTCTGTGCATTCCAGCAGGTCTCTGGTGCTCCTTGTTTTGCTTTGCTGTGAAAGAATACCCAACCTATAGAGCTTTAGAAGACCACTTAATGCTGGGCTTCTTTAGAAAAGAGATGTTAGAACAACTTCCATGTCAGAAGAGCCTACACTAAATTGTGTTTCTTGTGCATGTTACTATCTTCCTCTAACTATGCATAACTAAGTATTTTTTTTAGTCCCTCTTTGTAGGTCAGGGAACAGAGATGTTTTCTGCCCATGTAAACAGAAGAAATGTTGCTACTGAATTGATTACATACTTCTAGGCTTGGCATGCCTCATAGGTTAATGAGTCTCTGTTCAAACAAATCTGTGATTAGTGAATTTATGGTTCACTGTAGTAGTGCTTTAAGCCAAAGCAAACTAACTTTGATTCTTCTATCTATGAAGAATGAACTAATGTAACTTAATAAGATTCAACTGTACAACCACCAAACTAAGTATATTGGTAGTTATGATGTCCCTAATATTTCATGTGCAGTTTGAATTCTATGTAAGTTATTGCCTTAATTATTAGATAAATTATTTCTCCACTTAGTATTTGTGCCCATTTTAAATTCTCTTGAAGAAATCTGTCTCTTAGGTAGTGAATCTGGTAACTTTCAGTTGACAGTACAATATTTAAATTACTGACAGCGTTAGTATCCTGGAATCAGCTGACTGAGCTCTTAAGCTGTGAAACTTCTTTACTTAGTAATGCACTGTTAGAAAATCAAGGGGTGTAATCTGTTTTCTTCAATGAAAACTTAAGAAGGTCCCGCACATCATAAACTAATACTTTATTTAGCCCTACTTATAATAAAGTGGGGCTACTTCAAATACAACCATACTATGTCCTATACTGGAAGTAAATGCCTAAATCTAGAGTAGTTATAATAAGCAAGAGCTAAATTATACTCTGTTCATTAGTTATTCCCAAAATAGTGAGAACATCTTTGAGGTCCTTGTGGGTGTGATAAGACTTTGTATGTCCTACCCCTCTGCATTTAGCATGTGCAGCCATCTCAGTGCTTTAACAATGTAGATGTCTGTGTAACTGTTAAAAATACTAAAATGCAGTGGGATTGCAAGTGCACTTTAATCCAAAGCATGGAAAAAATCTGTGATCAGCAGAATAAATAACACCAAGTACAGCTTTTAATCTTCTTGATTTTATTTTTTTTCTTAAAAATCTAAAAAGAACAAAGTCAAATTAATGAGTGTGGGGGAGGGAGGAGATGGTACAAGAATCATGTTGAGACACAGTTTTGTCATCTGTTTTGTGGAATGGAAATTAGAGGAATACTCTATGAAAGGAATAATAGTATGAAAAAAACTTGGTATAGAATAAATGGGAAGAGTTGTAAGTACTAAGAACATGGCTTATTTTTAAACAAAAAAGTGCATAAACTGCTTGAATATTTTGAGATTTATTATCCTGTAAATACTGCATTACTCATTTATATGTCTTCTGGTTTTAAGCTACTTTATTAAAAGCTTATTAACTTTTACCTTTCAGAACAGGCATGCTACATAACTTAACAGCACCATGCAATGCTAACTGTGGATGTTCACGGTCTATGTACTACCCAGTTTGTGGCAGAGATGAAGTACAGTACTTCTCTCCTTGTTTCGCAGGATGTGCATCACTTGTTATTAACAAGACGGAAAAGGTACTTTATACTGTGAAGGTAGCTAACATGGTCTGTTCTGGTTACCTGCAAAATATATTCTGTATTGAAAATATTCTTCCCTTAGTATGACAGCAAATAATGGTATTTATGAATCAGTGATAGTTACTACAAGAAAAATGGGTGTGGATTGGAAACACATATCTAAGTAGGATGAATGTTGGTACGTGTCATTGTCCAATACTCTGACCAGGTGCTTTTAGATATTCCTCTTGTGGGGGTGTCAAATTTACTTGTGACAGATGATGTTACACAGGAGTTATGATTCAGGAGTGTGATAAAAATATGCAGAAAATACAGTACAAGTTACATTTAACAAAACAGCAATTTCAATACGAAGTTCAGTCACAATACCAATGTGATTCCTGCTACTGGTCTCTATTACATACTCCTATCCCTGTGCTGAGCCTTCCTCATCACTTGGAGTGCATACCTGGGTTGAAACTAGGTCAAATCCATTTAAAGCTCTCTTCAAAATTATTTTGCTGGTTGCTTGATTTTTATAATTTATGTTGGGCTGAGCTCCTTTCCTCTCCTCATGCTGGTCTGTCTAACTCAGGGAGATTTTCACAATGTATTAACGAATTTGAGGAGAATTGCACCAGGAGTTGATCTGGTCAGCTGACATAGCTGTTTCTTTTCTGTATGGATTTTTTTGCAATAGATGTGGTCATTCATATTTTTGTATAGTATTATGTACTGCATATCATCATGCTGCTAACTCTAAAATCTTTAGTTTTAAGATTTTGCTTTGTTTGAATTGTGTGGGCTTTTATTTTAATGCTTGTACCTAAAACTTGCTCCACACAAAATGGAGACTATAGCGGTCTTTAGATCCTCAAACCAAAAATACCTTTTGCTCAGGTGAGCTGGATCAGTGAAGCTCTGCTGAACCAGTTTTAAAAATGAGGGTTACAGTGTCATGTAATCATCAGGAAATGGACTGTTTCTCCTATGGCAAAGTCAGGAGTTATTCCTTGTATTTAGTGTGATGCTAACCCAATTAACATCTGCCATATTAGTATTACTTAATGTCATTCTTGACCTAATCTTTCTTTTATAAATTATTTGTAGATGTACCACAACTGTTCCTGTATTGGGAAACCAGAAAGACAAGCTGGTTTAGAAGACCTCTTCTGTGAAGCTGTCTCTGGGAAATGTCCAACACAATGCAAACTTTTACCTTTATTCCTGACCTTCTTCTTTTTTGCTGTTGTTTTTACATTTATGGCTGTTACTCCAACAACTGTAGCCATTCTCAGGTACCCTTTTTAGAGCTGAGAAATAGGTAGACTTCTTGTGAAAGCTCAGATGAGTGAAATATCCTAATTTCTTTTGCTTTGGAATGTGGACTTAAACCAATGTGCAAGGGACTTCTTATTTTAGTACTTTTTGTAGTAAGCAAGCAGCACTTGAAGCAGAGGCCTGTCATACCATTGTTCACTAGTTCTGTAGTTACATTTGGTTAGTAGCTTGAACATTTCTACATCTTTCCTACTTGTGGTAAAATCGCACTTTTATGGGAGTAGTCCTCTGACTGTTTTAGTCAAAACAAGAAAGAATAAATGTACTATATGCTCGGATAAAGAAAGTATAAAAGTGGCCTGTGAAATCCTGTGTGCCAGGATTTCAGATTGTACCAGAAAAACAACAAAATAGCAATCAATGTTGTATTCTCAACCTCTCATTCTTGTCTCAGTTCAGAGTTCTGACTTGCAAAATTGAAGTCTGTTGAGAACTACAGACTACCTTTCATATGATATTGATGTTATATGTATGGTAGTCTATTATATAAAATACGACAGCATGTATATGGCTGTTAACCAGTGGTTTGACTCTTTCAGACTGGTGAAATTCATATGCAAGAAAGCTAAATTTTTTTTTTTTTAAATAGATGGACCTTGTTCTGAAAGTAAAGCTCTTTTACTTTATGTTGAAATCTGACTTGCACCTCTAATACTTCTAGAGAGAAAATGTTCATGATGTGTAGGGATGCAGTATACATGTGATGCTTTGGGAGGGTATGATTAGATGCCCTTTTTACAACTTCCTAGGTAGGGAGTTCGGGAGGGGAATGTTACACTGCAACGGTGATTTGTAGAAGCCTCTGCTTCAGGGTTGGTGTAAATCTAGAATTAACAGCTTGGAATTAACAGTTTGTTGTGTTAGTGTCAAATCAGAATGACGTGAAGTGTTGCATCATCTTCAAATCTGAGCTGACATAGTTTTATAGTCATAGTTTTATTTAGGTAATTCTAAGCACTTGGAATTTTTAATCTTTGTATACTTCAACTGAAACAGTGAAACAGTTCTTATGGAAGACTGTAGAGCAGTTTAAATGTGCAAACCCTAATTTAAATACCTAAATCATGGAATAAATTACTACACTATGTTCTGATACTTTTTTATCAGGCCTATTTTGTGTAGCTTCAAATTTAAACCCATGTGTTTGTAAGAGTGTTCTAGTGGTAGGAGTAACAACCCGCACTATGCAAAACTAATTCTTTCCTCTACTTTCCTGTATGGGAATGGCGATCCTAACAGTGGCTGCTCATAATCTCTCATTTTGGATGTTTTTCTGTGGTTGTCGTACATATTCCAGAATGGTGGAATAATTCCTGAATATAAGAACTCATAGCAGCCTTCCAGTATCTGAAGGGGGCCTACAAGGGTGCTGGAGAGGGACTCTTCATTAGGGACTCTAGTGATAGGACAAGAGGTGATGAGTTCGAATTTAAACAGGGGAAGTTCAAGTTAGATATATGGAGGAAGTTCTTTACTGTGGGGGTGGTGAGGCACTGGAATGAGTTGCCCAGGGAAGTCGTGAACTTCATCCCTGGTGGTGCTCAAGGCCAGGTTGGACAGAGCCTTGGGTGAGATGGTTTAGTGTGAGGTGTCCCTGCCCATGGCAGGGGGGGTGAACCTGATGATCTTAAGGTCCTTTCCAACCCTAACTATTCTATGATTCTATGATATTATGCTCTAATGGTATCTTAAAGTTAGAAAAAATACTTAAATTTAAAACAGGTATCTGTTTACTAGGTAATGTAAACCAGAATCTGTTTACCAGATAGTAAATGGTAAATCAGTGGTATCTGTGGGACATTCCTCTTCTTTCTGTTCCTATCTGTAGGGGTTAATTCATATAAAAAGAAGAGCAGAATTACTGTAAGTGTACTGTGAGTGTGCTGAGGCACTGGAACAGGTTGCACAAAGAGTTGTGAATGCTTCATCCCCGGCAGTGTCCAAGGCCAGGTTGGATGGAGCCTTGGGTGACATGGTCTAAGGGGAGATGTCCTTGCCCATGGCAGGGGGGTTGGAACTAGATGATCTTAAGGTCCTTTCCAACCCTAGTTATTCTATAGTTGTATGATTCTAATATTTAAGTAGTAGAGTCTTTTTCGCACTGACACTGCTTCAAAGATACAGTTTGTTAAAGAAAACAGTGCTGTAACTAAATTGCCTAAATGTAGTTAGGCTATATTTAATCTTTATCGTACTATTTTAAAGACACTGGCAGGAGAAAAGTGGTGCTGGTGAAATATCTGAGAGAAATAGGTAGGAGATGAGGAGGTAAATTTTGGTAGTTATTAAATCAACATGTTGATTTGTATAACATAGGCCAGAACTGATTAATTGTAAGGTCGGGTAACTACATATAAAGGTTATGGGTAATACAACAGCTTGTGATTTGCTGAAGTCTCAGTTAATCTATTACTTCTTTAGGAATAGTAGCTCAAGATTGCATTCTAGCACTGTCCTTTACTTTCTTACTTTTTCTGTGGAAAAAAAGATGCTCGATAGTATTATCAGGGTGCTGCTGGTAAGCTAGCTTTTTATTTATACTATTTGTTAAACTAGTTCAATCTAAAATTCTTGGAGAAATTGGAGTTCCTCTTTTGTCAAAATACCTTTTGAAGTTATTTGCTTACTTGTTCTGCATACTGGTTTTCTAAAACTTTCTGCAACTAACATGTTAAAAGGGTGTATTAAGACAAAGCATATTCACTGAGGGACAAAGCAGAAAAACAGAACAGGTAAAAGTTGTTTACTAAGTCTTAAACTGCAAATCTTGTTTACAGGTGTGTGCCAGATAAACAGCGCTCATTCGCTCTTGGAGTGCAGTTAGTGTTTGTACGACTACTGGGTATGACTTTCTTGTTGAAACACTTGCCTCTGAATAATCTACTTGCTTGATGTTTTTCTAGGCTTAAAAAATAATGCAGTAACAAGCTTTCAGAGGAGCTTCAAGCAGCCTGTTGTTGGCTTATAGAGTACACTTGTTATAAGGCAGATGCCTTATAACAAATTCCTTTTAAATAGGGCATGCATGCTCATTTTAGCCTTTCTTCTTATCAGAACAAACAAAATAAAAGTAATTACTATTCTTTAAGCAAAAGGCACCTGCTGTTGCTTCCCCAAGAAGAAAACCTATTCTGAAAGTTAAAAAATAAGAAATCAGCGATGTAATAGAAAACAGCTGTTTGTAGTTAATATCTCAAGTTCCAGAAGTTGAAAGAAAGTGACGCAGTCTCACACAATCATATTCTTATTGGACATGGCAATATATTTTGAAGTGGAAAGGTTGTCTTCCCTCTTCTGCCTTCCCTTTAAATTCCTTTGACTAATTTTAGCCTTTATTGAATTTGTAGATATTTGTACATAAGTAATTACTAAGCTTATATGTGGGAAATCTACTAATTAAATTCTAAACCTAAGTGCCTCCAAAATCTCAGTAAGGTGAATCGCCTTAAATAAAACACTAACTTAAATGTAGGTATTCTCTGAACCACTCATTTGATATTTTTTTTTTTTTTTCCTCTTTAAACTCTTGTTTTAGTCTTTACCATTTTAAATAGCATATGTAGTTCAAGACTGGCTCAAGGCTCAGTTACTGGTTAGGCTTTTATATTTATATTATATTTAGTACTGCAGCCATTCCCTGTCATTTGAGATCAAATATCATAGAATCCAAGAATGGTTTGGTTTGGAAGAGACCTTAAAGCTCATCTAGTTCCAGCCCCCTGCCATGAATAAGGACACCAGCCACTAGACCAGGTTGCTCCAAGCCCCATCCAACCTGGCTTATGAGTTCTGATTTGCTCTACTTACTGGAATTCCAATTATTCCAAGTCATTCTACTAATAAAGCACAACAAGAGTAAATATCGTCACAGGTATTAATTAGCAGGGAGGTATTGTTAAGTGTTTTGTGAGGGCTTCTCTGATTCATTCTACTCGGTTATCTGTGGCAGAATCTCAACTCTTGACTTCACTGTGTAGCGGAGGATAGTAGAACTTTTTGCACTGTCTGTATTAACTGTCACCGAAGAAGGTGGCAACAACATTGATACCAGCAGGATATTTATGCTGTACATTTTAGGAATCACACAGGGGTCCTAGACAGAATAGCTGTGTTGAGGCCGTAGCTGCTGAGTAGCTCAAGAACAGTTTAAGCCTTGAATAGGTTAGGTAGACATGTAGTGGTCAGCCTGGAGTGTTTATGATAAAATTGGCTGTACTTGGATGCAAAACACTTGTGCTTTACAAAGCACTGTGTAACAAAAATCACACAAGTCTTGACATATTCTATGCGAATCATTTTAAACACTACTCACTTTATGTTAGTTTTTCCCTGGAAGCTTGGCTGCATCTAAGGAGTGGGAAAAAAATAAACATTGACATTGACTGAACATATCAACATAATAATATGTTTGGTTTGTGCATTTGGAACAGGTTAGTGATGAGCTGAGTGAAGGGACTTTTTTCCTTCAGTTAAAATCCTTCTTACTAGCTGTTTTCCCCTGATTTCAATCACACTTTTTTTTTTTCCAATGAAAACTAAGGAAGCTGAGGAGGTCAAATCTTTTGAACAAATCTCTTGCTTGATAAAATGAGACCTGTATAAAGAATTAATTAACCCACACCTTACCTGGTGAGAATCACGGAAGAGGCACACTTGCTATGTAATATGAGCCCTATGATTTTGATTAAAATGTTTACTGTGTGGCTCTCCCATTTTATCCTCTCACCATGTCTAGGCATTTCACCATACTTATTAAGATCAGGTAAGGTTATTCTGAGTAACTGAAAGTTCTTACACGTTGCTGTGTTTTTTTAGGTACTATTCCTGGACCAATTTTGTTTGGTGTCGCTATAGACAACAGTTGTACTCTGTGGGATATTAATGACTGTAACACTAAAGGAGCCTGTTGGGTTTATGACAATGAAAGAATGGCTTATCTGCTGATGGGCATAAGTAAGTGGCTTCTTCATATTAAGTACATGTACAGTGTAAGATATACTGACTTGGACTGCTACATAGGTATTACTTTAAAATGGAACCTTAAACTTGTTTTTAGCAGCAGTGTTTTTTATAAAGTGTTAATTTTTCATAAGTGTTTAAACACGAAATAATAATTGGAAAAACCACGTTGAATGGCTGTTAGAAATTACCTAGAAAAATATTTCCAATAACAGTAATATAAAAATAGTTTTGTTCTTTGGTTTTTCTTCATTGTCACACTTTATCTACTGAATTCTAAGGAATTGGGCACATGTTTTAGTCTTACCCCTCAGTTTGTTGGCATGTTAGGGTCTGAGGAATATTCTTTCTTGTCATATTTCAGTTTTTTTCCCCAAATTAATATCAAGGTTTTGAAAATATCTCAAACACTAGTCAGAAATTTTCCCAACTTATATAACAATCTGTTCCCTTACAGTATGTGAGATATGTTATGTCTGGGGGAGGGAAGGCAGGCTAAGCTTGCATCTGTGATAACTGCTTTTGTGCTGTCTTCTAGCAACTGTAATACAGTGCATAAACTGAACTGCTGACACCTAATCTTGAAAGTGAAACTACAGGAGTCACAACTTGAGGTTTCAGTATCTCTCAGGCATATTTGTAATAAAATATAATGCCTCCTCTTTTTCACCCCTCTCTTTGTCCCGCACCAAGTTGCACAAACACCACTGTACCAGTGAGTAGTAAGTGAACAACCTTTTAGGGTAGCTGAGGAGAATACTTAACAGGTATGTATGTGTGGAGTTTCAGTTTGTGGCAAAAAGAATATTGGTACCATGAAATACCATATGGGAACAAGAAATAAGGCAGACTTGCACTTCAGGTTAGAATGTGGTGAGTAAATACAGTACTGAAGTAATGGCAATAGCTGCTACAAGCAGGAACTCTCAGGCAGGTGAGTGGTCTGAAGTTGGAAGACTGCCTTTACCTGCCCTTTGCAGTTCATGTAAAATATGCTGAAATTCACAGAATCCATTTTAAAGTCTTAGCTTAATTCACCATATGAAACTTCAGTAGCAGCTGAAATACTGTTATCTGCTATTAAAGGTGACTGCAACAAGGATTCTCTGTTCTTTGCATTCAGGTGCTTTTTGCAAAATCATCACAATCATCTTCACAGTCATGGCAGTACGTTTGTATAAGCCTCCCACAGCCAGTGCAGTCCTCTCATGAAAGGATTCAGAAATGGTATCGGCCGTACACACATAAGTCAGGAGCTAACGGGACCTTTCAAAAGCAGCCAATAAGAACAACACTTGTACCATAGTTTGTGTACCTAAATAAAATTTAGTTTGTCTAAATAAAGATCCTTTTTGATTCTTGAGCAACTAAAAATATTTGTGAATGTGCATAGTGTTCTCTGACTTGCTAAGCATACTTTTTAGAATTCCATTGTGTACATCCAAGAAAGTGACACTTAAATTTGCAGTCTGATTTTTAGATGTTTCACAATTTCTTTGAAACAAGCTGGAATACTCGATTTGGAAAAAAAAGAGGAAAAATGAACTAGTGATAGGAGAAAGCAAGTAACTTGATATATTAAAGGAAAATATGAATGTTTAAAATGGACTTATTTTAATGTGCACATAGTCTGGGCTAGTGCCTAAATTGGGGATTTTGACTGTAGATACACTTGGGGATGTGCAAGTATGGCCATATTGCCAGATATTTTTACATGTTATCTTCGTTCCATAAGTTCACTTTCTAGTATTGTAGAAAAATGTGAATAGTTGTTACAGGATAGCTGGGTTTGCAACAGCAACATATTTGTTAACTTAAGTGCCTGAGTTTTTGCCTGTTACATATACAGAAAATTGCTGTCCAGCTGCTGTCTCTTAAGCACTGTTAAAATTTTTCTATGAAATAAAACCTACTCTTTTACTGTGTCTGTGTATGCTCTGTCATTTTGAAGTGACTGAGTTCTAGGATTCTCAACTCCAAGAAACGCAATGCTGAAGATACCAAAGAATATGCATGTGCCCCGAGTTCAGCAGTAGCAGTCATTTTTCTCCTTTTTAGTAGGTGGGGCACTGCTGTGGTTTTGACTTTCAGCCTGGGAGCAACGCTGATAACACTGATGTTTTTAGTTGTTGCTCAGTAATGTTTACTTTGGTGAAAGACTTTTTCAGTCTCGTGGTCTGCCAGTGAGGAGGGGCAGGGAAAGCTGGGAGGAAGCAGGGGCAGGACACGTGATCCAAACTAGCTGAAGGGGTATTCCGTACCACAGCACATCATGCCCAGTATATAAACTGGGGGGGGATTACCCAGAAGGGCCAGATCACTGCTCAGGTCAGGCTGGTTATTGGTTGGTGGGTGGTGAGCAATTGTATTGTGCAGCACTTTGTGTTTGTTTTCCTTTTCCCCTTTTATATTCTCTCCCCTTGTTATTTCCCTTATCGTTATTATTGTTGGTGGTAGCAGTAGTAATTTCCAGTACCTGTTACTGGACTGTTCTTATCTCAGCCTGTGGGGTTTACATTCTTTTGATTCTCTTCCCCATCCCTCCAGGAGTGGGAGGGAAGAAGGCAGGGCTGTGTGAGTGGTTGCATGGTTCTGAATTACCGGGTGGGCTTAAACTACGACCATATGCAACCATCAAAATGTAGGAAAATATAGGTTTAGTTGTTCATTTTGACTTTCACACTGCATGCTATTAAAACTTTTATTTGTACAGCACAACAGATGTGCAAATTAGTCACTTTTACCAGGTACTAAACTATATTGCCTGATACTGAAATATTCAGTATTGACTGTAACTTTTAAGCAAGATATCCTCTGCACTTGCTTCACTGTGTTAATGAAAAATTAATTTCTTTTGCAGTGGCTGTGCATGTCACTCATGTAATGTATGCGTGCCCTTTTCATCTCATTACAGAGGCTGTACTCATTGACTCTACTTACGGCAAAGAATTATGGAATATGAGTCATGTTTCATCTATTCTTTAAATGCAGCTGTTAAACTTGGTAGAGGTTAAGTATACAACTCAAGAAGAAGACCCTCTATAACTATTTAGAGGATATTCCTATTCAGGAAATAAAGCAAAATAATCTACACCTGCTGAAAGCTCAAGACTTAATGGCTTTTGAGGCAGAGGAGGAATGGGGCAAAATGCAACAACAGAGTTTATGCTTGCTCTATTAACTTGAATGTCTCCTGGTAACGCAGTTTCCTTATAAATGGGCTCATAGCAAGATGGGTAACTTTCAAGGAAAGACCTACAAACTGATCTTCCATTAGGTTTGGGACTATGGGTTAAAAATCTCAATTCAGTTTCCAGTTTCTGATATGGTTTGTGCTGGGTATAGCAAATCACTTAAACATAGTAAAGATGTGCAATATGCTGGCTGAAGTTTGCTTCTCTTGATCTGTCTTAGGCTGTGAAATCATAGACCACAATTTCTGCTGATTAATGTCACTGTGCAGGTTAAAATAATTGTGGGGCAGAGTAACAGGAACTTCCTCTTTGTCGTGGTTTAAACCCAGTCAGGTAATTAGTTCGCTCACTTCCCCCCCTTTCTTGACCTCCCCCTGCTCCCGGAGGGACATAGAGGAGAATCGAAAAGAATGCAACTCCCACAGGTTGAGATAAGAACAGTTTAGTAACTAAGGTATAACACAGATCACTACTGCTACCACCAATGATAATAATGATAAAGGAAATAACAAGGGAAGAGAATACAACACCTCAGCACCAGCTGACCAATAACTCGCCCCCCCCAGCCGAACCAAGCACCCACCGATGCCTCCTCCAACCCTGCAGTCTCCCAGCCCTTCCGGCTCACTCCCAGTTACCTCCTGGCCATGACGTGCTGTGGTATGGAATACCTCTTTGGTCAGTTTGGGTCAGGTGTCCTGTCTCTGCTTCCTCCTGGCTTCCCCTCCTCCCTGGCAGAGCATGAGGCTCACAAAGTCCTTGGCCAAACCAAAACATCGTTGTTATCAGCTCTGTTCCCAGGCCGAAAGTCAAAACACAGCACTGCACCAGCTACCAAGAAGGAGAAACATGACTGCTACTGCTGAACCCAGGACACTCTTCAGAGGAAGTTACCTCAATCTTAGTTGTGCTGGATTGGTTATTTAGGTTGAGAAGGAAGGAAGCATTGCTGTTGCAATTTATAATCTAGCCTATGACTTGTATAAAGATTAGCGTTGCTAGTTTAGGAGGAGCAGCACAGTGGTTGGAAGAGAGACCAAATATTTAGAACTGGCTAAGTTTAGCCATTCATCTTGTGTCACAGCAATGTTAAATTAAGAGATACAGCAATAGATAGTGGAGGGCAGTAGATGTGTCAAAGGTTTTACTACGTGAAGGTCACTGTCACAGACAAGCTGAACAAGTGTGAGTTAGGTATTTTGACAAGGAAGGTGAATTAAAAATTGCCCAAATGGGTGAGCCCAGAGGGTCAAAGCCCAAAGTCTACTTTGAGTCATGTCACTAGGTGCTATATCCAGCAGATCAATAGTGCATCCAGTCTAGTTCAACTTCTTCATTCATGAACTGAATGATGGGTTAGACTCTGCTCTGGAGGAGTGGCTGATACACCAGAGGGTTGTGGTGCCATCCAGAGGGATTTGGACAAGATGGGGAAATGGGCAAATGGGAACCTCATGAAGTTCACAAAGGGGAAGTGCAACGACCTGCGCCCAGGGACAAGTAATCCCATGCACCAGTAACATGCAGGAGGCCACCCAGCTGGAAAGCAGCTCTTCAGAGGAGACTCTTGGGAGTCCACGGGAGTCACGGACAACGCAGAGACGATCAATGTGATTGCCAAATTTACTACAAAGCCTTAACTCCTTATATACTATTTCTTACATGCACTTACAGTGATTTGGCATATTATGATTGGATACATGTTTTGAAGACCCTTAGTGACTAACATATAATTGGTTAAGCACAGGTGTGAGAACTTGACCTGGAAAGCTTGCCAACAGTCCACAGTTCTCATTAACTCAGTGAATTCCAGCTGCTTCTTACCTTGCTTGCTTAAGCTTCTTTGAGCCTCTCATGGCCTTGCTGTATCTTTCAGGATTATTCAGAGTTTATGTACCAATTATGCATTCTCCTGTGAGAACACTGTCTCCACAGTGGACAAGTTGATGGTAAAACATCAGTACACCCTTTCTGCAAAACAGGCCAATAGCATCCTGGGCTGTATTAAATAAAGTACTGCCAGCAGACTGAGGGAGGTGATTCTTCCCCTGTACTCTGCACTGGTGAGCATACAGCTGGAGTGCTCTGGCCAGTGCTGGGCTCTCGAGGTAGAAAATGTTGGACTTATTGGAGGGGTTGTGGTGCAGGGCTGTAAAGATGTTTGGTGTACTGGAATATCTTTGATACTGAGAAAGCTGGGGAAGACGTCTGGAGAAAAGAAAGCTCAGGTTGTTGAGCCTTGAAAAGAGGGAAGCCAGACTGTTCTTCCTAATGCTCAGCCATCTGGACAAGAAGTAGCAGGCACAAACTGAAACACATGAAGTTCCCTCTGAACATGCAAAACAGTTTTTCTAGCTGTGAAGGTGGTTAAACATTGGAACAGCTTGCCTGAGAAGTTGTGGAGTCACTGTTTTTGGAGATGTACAAAACCTGACTGGACATGATTCTGGAATAATCTATTCTGGCTGACCTTCCTTGAGCAGGGGGGTTGTACTAGGCAATCTCAAGCAGTCCCTTCAAACCTAAGTGATTTATGTAAGATGCTCCTTACTGTTGCCTTTCTCCCATTTATCATATGATGTGTAACTTCTTTACAGAATCTTACAAGGGAAGACCTACTTTTGTTGCATAGTATCATTCTGTTTCTTCTCTTAGGCTTTGTTGTTTGGTGGTGGGTTTGTGGTTTTTTTTGTTTGGTTGGTTTTTTTTTTTATTTTTGGTTACTGGTTAGCTAATACTGTGTATATCTCACTGTGTGGTATTAGTTCTCATGCCAGCAGTGATAAAACATTTCAAACAGCAGTTGACAGTCTTCTGTGATTTGCACATTTTCTGTGAGCCAGTGTTTAAAGTGCATGGACTATTAAATTCTTGGACTCACATCTTTGAGGTTCTGCTAACTACCACAGATTGGGGGTTTAAGAAGAATTTCAAGTATTGCCCAAAATAAAGATTATTTAAAACTTAAAGATTATTTAAAACTTTAGAAGTTGCATCTTCTAACTAGGATGATTATTTTTAGGACTTGTCCTAGTGCAAATGAGACTGTCCAACTAAAATATGTAGTTGAGTGAAAGTTTCCATTCATCTGTGAGCCAGAAGCAAGCTTCTAAGTATATTGCTTTGCATAGCTAGCACAAATAAAAAGTTTATTGGAACCTCTGCTCAGTAAATCTGTTGGAGTCTTACAAGGCAGTGACAATAATTAGCTGTTATAGTTGACACCTAACTTCTGATAAAAACTTATTTTTTGTTGATTGTTCTTTTATCTCAAAACCAAGACTGTTTCTCTCTGTTCTGCAGAGAAAGGATGATAAGGTAATCTCAAGCTCTATTTCGAGTGTGAAGCCCCTGTTAAAATAAGCCAATTTGTATTGGGCACAAATGAATAGCTTAGCAACAACATTCACCTCAGCGGCAAAATAACTTTTTTTCCTGGCTTCATGAATACTGACAAAGGGGAAAAACCTAAATTTATGGCTACTATATGTATCAGTACTTGAAAGTGTAAAGTATACATGCCTTGCTTGCAGTGTCCCTTTGAATGTGATTGGAGGTATCTGTACAAAATGACCTGAAATGTCATCGTAAACATTGTAGTCATAAACAAAGTAGACCCAAGTATGTCTACTTATCTGTTATGGACAGAACCAGATTCTTAGGAATGCTGCCGCTTGCTAACTGTTTTTACATATTTGAAGTTCATTACTGAGGTGGTGACAGTGGGCCTTATGCTGCTTACTGGTCTAAAACATGTTAAAGGTAGATCAGGAGTAGGAAAGTTAATAAAAAAGCATCTTTCATGTCTGAAAATCTTTAAGTCTTGTTGGTTGAGTAATATTTCAGTTTATCAGTGAACAAGTGGGGAAATAAATATGTAGTCTTTTGTTACAGTAGCTGAACTTAACGCTTGTGATTTAACATATGGTGGGGGGTGTTGTTTGTTTCTTGTTTGGTTGTTTTTTGGGGTTTTTTTTTATTCCAGCAGATGGCTCTGTTTCTGCTGACATGAATTAGATCTATTTCTTTTTTGGTAGGAACATTACAGGTCTGTAGAATGCAGAGAAGAAAATATGCAGCTTTTGCAAAAAAATATTCTTTTAATGGAAGGCTGGCGTATTTTGTCTGTTTTTGCAATGGCACTGATTTTTTTTTTTTTTTTTCTGGTGGTAAATACATGAATATGCTTGTTTATGGTTTCTTTTATTTTTATGACATATTTGTGCAGCACTCTATGCAAGTCTATTTTTGTATGGGTTCTTGTGTTTCTTTTTCCCCAAAACCAGAAATCCCAAGGCAGCAATGGTCAGTTAGATTAGAGAAGCTTTACAAAAACACAGAAGCAGCAAATTAATCTTAGATCTTAGTAATAAATGAATAAAATAATAAAAAAGGCTGGAATGTGTTACTGGTGTGCTGCTCCCATAGCAAATAAACTCAGAATACTGAGTCTGCTGTGCAGAGGAGTCTTATGAATTTGGGCTGCCTACTCCTGTGTATACATTTCAAAGTCTGTATAATGTGAGTGCTGGTAAGTGGTTATAAAACACCCACTCCAGTCTACAGAATTCTTTAGTAAATGCACAAAATAAAAGTCCCGGGGGGCATAAAAAGATTTGTTCTCATCATTATTAATCTTTAGGCATTAGGAATATGTAGGACTACATAGGAATATGTAATTTTTTAGCATAATTTGAGCACTTGAGAAAAGGTGAAATATAAATCAGGAAAATAAAATCCAAACTAAGTAAGGACATCATCATTCCCTCCAAATTATTCAGGCATTTCTAATACGTAAGGCTAACTTGAACCCTGTTTTGCCCCAGTATTTTGGTCAGAGATTGTCTTTAAAGGTGCAAAACTGAGGAAGTATTTAGCTTGTTTGGAATAAAAGCAAAATCATAAAGGAGGCTCATTTGGTCTGAAGACAATGAAGGTTTTGTTATTTATTTAAAGGGAATAAGGGTTCTTAGACAAATTGCAGGACAACTGTTTAATATTTGAGGGACTTGCCATAAACCCAGCTGGAGGAAGTTGGTGTCACAAAATTGAAAAGGTTTGGTAACTTATAAACCTCATAAGAAATGACTGAGCTATGACAGGAATGCAAGCTGGAGAGAGGAAATCTGTGCTTTTCCTACCTAGTCATCTTTTAAAAATGTCTCACTTGTCATGTTTTAATTGGCTAGATGTAGAAATTGGTTTCACAGATTTGGATTGCAAATTAATGCAAATCCACATCTTCACCTTTGCACTTTGCTTTTCTCAGGCATCTGTTGTCATTTGTTTGAATGGCAAACTGTCAGGCTACACATAAAGAAGGCTCCAAAACACCTGCAATAAGTGAACTGAAGCTGTTCCAGCAAGATATTGGCAAATAAACATGCTAGAACAGGAGATATAAAATGAGGCAAAGGAAATGAGGGCTGAAAATCTGACACATGAAAGGAAATGCATGCAGGAGATGAAGAAGCTTACATTGCCATTGTATTTCATACTAGTCAAAGTCAGCGACCTTCATCTGACATGCTTGTAAATCAATTATTTGTGCTTATGGGAACACAAGGACGTACAGTTGACGATTGCCTAGGAGCATAACCGCCTGGAAGCAATCCCTGGAAACAAATCTGGTACTGTTTGCAAATTACCATATGTAGTGGAATAGCTAGGAGAAAAGAAATGCATTATATGCAATTTAAAGAGCTTCAAGTTTCTGATGCTGTAAAAATGTTTTGCCTTCTTGTAAGGCCGTGTCTTTCATATGCATATATGCTAGTCTAATTTTTGTGATTTTTGGCTTACTGGGTAATAGGGCAATGTTTCTTTTCAAGTTAGCTGGGTTTGATCTTTAAAAACATTCTCTTGAGCATGGCTCTGCTTTTCTGTGGGTGCCCCATTGTTTGCAACAACACTGCAATGAAGAATCTCTTTAACTTTACGTTTAAAAAAAAAAAAAAAAAGGACAGATGTGACATATCCTTGTCAGTTTCCTTCTTGTTTAAGATTTTCTCCATGTCCTCCTTGAGAAATTTTTGGCTCTGAATGATTCTGTATGAAATTTGACAGACAAAAACAACACAAATTGTAGAACTTCTAGAAAAATTCATGAAACTTAATCAGAAATGGATACCTGAAGTTTCTGTAGTGAGATCCACTAAAGAAAATTATAACTCAGCCATCGGCCCTTTTAGAGCTAAAGGTCAGCCAGATGATTGCATGTAGATCTGGAGGAGCAACTGCTGCTTGTAGATGCTCAGTGAGACAGCACTGGGAAGGCTGGAAGCTGTGCTGATGATGTAGGACACGGCCACAGCAAAATAGGCTTGGTTGATCCAAACTCATCAATCAGCTGCTTTCTGTAAAAGTCTTTGCTTTCCTTTCACTTAGATACAGCTTTTTATTACTTTCTTGTGCGACCACATACCTCTCTGCTCTTGTCTTACTCCCAGAAAAAGGGAGAATTTTAAGATTTTTAAAAAGCAACTTTATTCTTTCAAAAGTATTTGCTTAAGATGTGAGTAACAAAATGGGTTTTGGTTTAACCTGCACTAACCAATACTGAGAGTAATACAGGCAATTATTTTTATATTTAAAAAGCTTCAAGATAACACAAATTTCAGGTTCATTTAGATTTAATTCAGTCAGGGCTCGGACTTCATAGTGGTACTAGTTTTACCAGGCATTTACTATTGAATAACTGTCTTGCACACCCTGTTCACTGGAATAGGTGTAAAAGGTCTTGCCTAGTGTTTTTATCCTATCTCTCTGTGTGGAAATGTTTAACTTTAATCATGTAATCATTTAACTTTTAAAGTATCTGTAAATTTGAAACTAAGCAGATGCAAAAATATTTGTAAGGAAAGGGATATAAAGCAACTCTGAGCTACCAAGGCAGTGGATGCTACCATGAAATGGTTTTCTCACCATATTCATGCCTTCAGAAAAACATACGCTGTCATTTAAAGCATGAAGCCCATAAGAAAGACAAAGCTATTAAAAACAATTACATAAGCAATTAGATGTTATAATTCAGTTGCTGTATAAGTCTTTCCTACTTCGTGGATCATCCTGCATTTTTCAGTAGGACTTATTACAACCTTTTGGGGCATTCCTGTTTTCTCAAATACCTGAGCTGTTACGGAAAGTCTACCTCAGAGCCTTTGGAATTATATTTTTTTATCAGTATATTTCAAAAAGCACTCTGTGTTGCCTTTATTTGCTAATAAGCTGAAGCATCTTGGTCATTTTTTGAATAGTGAAATTGCAGTCCAGGGAATAGTTAAGTAGGTATTTTGTTTAGCTTTTTCTTTATTACTCAAGAATTTGAGGCTATGTATGTGACGAGAACTAACACCTGAGCTTTGACAAGTTTAAAAATTATCCATGTCTAAGTTGTCCTCCTGTTTATTAGTGAAAGTCAGGCACTAAGGTGCTGAAGAGAACTCAATTTCTTAGCCCAGCCAATGTAGGAAGCCACTCTATAGTTTTTTGTATGTTGTTACTTGGTCTCCCATGCAACCTTTGAAGTGCTTTACACAGTTCCCAGGGAGCAGTCCTCAAACTAGGTTCTGGGATATTGACTAAAGCAATGAAAGTTTCCCTGTATTATGTATCAGTCTGGTTTTTGTTTTGTTTTGTCTTTTTTTTTTTTTTTTTGATTTCAAGGCATGCAAACTGAAAAAAAAACCCATGTGAGATTATGTATGAAAAGCAAACAATACATGCTTTCTGCTTTTCCTGCATTACATTCAAACAACTCAGTGTACAGTGGTCTACTGGAGAAAAGAATGCTATCCAAACATGCCATATAAAAAAACTTCAGGGTGCAAGAGCAATGTTCCAGATGACTAAGCAGGTAAGAATTCAGCCAATCAGTAGTAGATGCTGTTTTTATTTTCTATTTTCCCCTTTGAACTTGTACAGTGTGCATGCTGTACTAAAGATGTGCTTGATTTAAAGTGATGTTGAAGCATTTGTAAGTCAGTTCAGGACCAAGCTATTCTAAAACAATTGCTGTAATGGATGCATTTGGGATGATACATATGTGTGGAATTGTGTGGAATGCACAATGTTGTTAAATAACAGTTCCATTTACTAAACTGATTGAGCTCTGTATTCTTTGCTATGCATAGTTGTATGGTGGGTTTTGGGTTGTTTTTTCCTTTTTTTCTGGTTTGGATTTTTTTGTGTTTTGTGCTTTGTTTTGGTTTGTTTTTTTTCAGTAGTACTTAAGCAGGTAAGAAGGCTGTTGCCGGAGACTGCATGCATTAATTGAGAAAAGTCTCCTTTTTTTTCCTCCCACTTTTAATTAAAATAACAAATGTAAAGCTGTTTGGAACAACATGGTAACTTCTAAATTCTAAACTTCTGTAAAACTCAACCCCCCAAATGAACAGTTTCTATGATCACTGCATGAAATGTTTATGGAGATATCCCTGCTGGGCCAGAAAGTGTGTCTCATAATAGGATGGTTTGATGTCGATGTTAAAGCCCTTAAGCTACAGAGCAACAGTTTGTTAACAATAAAATATAATGGAAATCAGTATGGACTGGATAGAATTTGATTCAGTAGAACATCTGTCCTGGACGCTAGAAGTAAGACGCATCTTTGCAAGCTACATACAATAGCGACATAAAAAATGAAAAGTTGGAAACATATAGGCAACATCTAGGCATATTAGCATGTATTATTTAATCAAAATACTTAGTATTGATGAAGATAAAACTTGCTCAAGAGCAGAATATGTACCAACCAAGAGGTATACTCCCAGGATAATATAACGAATAAGCAGGGAAAAAGATCTATACACATTTCAATTAGGTGTTTTTATATTCAGCTAGCTTCGTGCTGGTGGTTTTCCTCCTCAGCTAGAATATATTATTATATGCTATTTGTTAATGAAGATTATTATGCCATGAAGTCAATTTCAGAAGAAGCCAAAGAAAGAAGAGATGGAATTGCTACAGACATGAATCTGGAAAAAACTTGTGTGATTGGTGGAGTGGGCATTCTGTGTAATACCTTGCATACATATAATTGCATATTAATGTGCCTTTTGGAACATACTCTTCAATTTCAGTGTTTGGGAGAGCTTTGTGTTTTGTGTATTGTCTTATGATGGCATTTGGTACTGAAATACGTGCAATTCAACATGTTATCCCTTGTGTACATAACTGGAAATACTAAAGTTGGTGTAAGCACAGTGATTAAGTTCATCTCTTTCTCATAGAATCGTTAGAGTTGGAAAGGACCTTAAGATCATCTAGTTCCAACCCCCCTGCCATGGGCAGGGACACCTAATGCTAAATCATATCACCCAAGGCCTCGTCCAACCTGGCCTTGAACACTGCCAGGGATGAAGCATTCACAACCTCCCTGGGCAACCTATTCCAGTGACTCACCACCCTAACAGGAAAGAATTTCCTTCTTATATGCAACCTAAACTTCCCCTGTTTAAGTTTTAACCCGTTACCCCTTGTCCTATCAATACAGTCCCTAATGAGGAGTCCCTCCCAAGCATCCCTATAGGCCCCCTTCAGATACTGGAAGGCTGCTATGAGACTCCACGCATCCTTCTCTTCTCCAGGCTGAACAGCTCCAACTTCCTCAGCCTGTCTTCATACGGGAGGTGCTCCAGTCCCCTGAGCATCCTCGTGGCCCTTCTCTGGACTTGTTCCAACAGTTCCATGTCCTTTTTATGTTAAGAACACCAGAACTGCACACAATACTCCAGGTGAGGTCTCACAAAAGCAGAGTAGAGGGGCAGGATCACCTCCTCCGACCTGCTGGTCACGCTCCTTTTAATGCAGCCCAGGATACGGTTGGCTTTCTGGGCTGCAAGCGCACACTGAAGCCGGCTCATGTTCATTTTCTCATCAACCAGCACCCCTGAGTCCTTCTCCGCAGGGCTGCTCTGAATCTCTTCTCTGCCCAAGCTGTAGCTGCGCCTGGGATTGCTCCGACCCAGGTGTAGGACCTTGCACTTGGCATGGTTAAACTTCATGAGGTTGGCATCAGCCCACCTCACAGGCGTGTGAAGGTCCCTCTGGATGGCATTCCTTCCCTTCAGCGTATCAACCGAACCACACAGCTTGGTGTCATCGGCAAACTTGCTGAGGGTGCACTCAATCACACTGTCCATGTCAGCGACGAAGATGTTAAAAAAGATCGGTCCCAACACCGATCCCTGAGGGACACCACTCATTACTGGTCTCCAGCTGGACATTGAGCCATTGACCACAACTCTTTGTGTGCGGCCATCCAGCCAGTTCCTTATCCACCGAGTGGTCCCTCTATCAAACTGATGTCGCTCCAATTTAGAGACAAGGATGTCATGTGGGACAGTGTCGAATGCTTTCCACAAGTCCAGGTAGATGACATCAGCTGCTTTACCGCTGTCCATCACTTCTGTAGCCCCATCACAGAAGGCCACCAAATTGGTCAGGCAGGATTCCCCCTTAGTGAAGCCATGCTGGCTGTCACCAAGCACCCTGTTGATTTTCATGTGCTTTAGCATGCCTTCCAGGAGAATCTCCTCCAAGATTTTGCCAGGCACAGAGGTGACACTGACTGGTCTGTAATTCCCAGGGTCATCCATTTTCCCCTTCTTGAAAATGGGGGTTATATTTCCCTTTTTCCAGTCTTTCGGAACTTCACCTGACTGCCATGATTTCTCAAATATGATGGCCAGTGGCTTAGCAACTTCATTCGCCAGCTCCTTCAGGACCCGCGGATGGATCTCATCAGGTCCCATGGACTTGTGCACGTCCAGATTTTTAAGATGGTCTCGAACCAGATCCTCTCCTACAGTAGGCCTAGGGTCTTCATTCTTACAGTCCCTGCACCTGCCTTCCAAGACTTGGGTGGTGCAGTCAGAGCCTTTGCCAGTGAAGACGGAGGCAAAGAAGTCATTCAGAACCTCAGCCTTTTCTAAATCCTGTGTAGCCAGTTCTCCCGAGAGCTTCCTGAGGGGGCCTACGTTCTCCCTAGTCTGTTTTTTATTTGCTATGTACCTGTAGAATCCCTTCCTGTTATCTTTAATACCTCTAGCTAAGTTTAATTCTAACTGGGCCTTAGCTTTCCTAACCTGGTCCCTAGCTTCTCGGACAATATCCCTGTACTCTTCCCATGCCACCTGTCCTTGCTTCCACTTATTATAAGCCTCTTTTTTCAATTGAATTTTCCTCAGGAGCTCCTTATCCATCCAAGGAGGTCTCCTGGCCCTCCTGCTGCACTTCCTTCTGGTTGGGATGCAACACTCCTGAGCTTGTAGCAGGTGATCTTTGAGTATCAACCAACAGTCTTGGGCCCCCCTACCCTCTAGGGCTGTATCCCATGGAACCTTCCTAAGCAGGTTCCTGAAGAGGCCAAAGTCTGCTCTTTTGAAGTCCAGGCAGTGAGCTTGCTGCATGCTCTTCTCACTGTCCTGAGGATCTCAAATTCGAGCATCTCATGATCGCTGCATCCAAGGCTGCCCTGGAGAGTCACATTTCCAATGAGCCCTTCCCTGTTGGTGAGCACAAGGTCAAGCATGGCACCTCTCCTTGTCAGCTCCTCTATTACTTGCAGAAGGAATTTGTCTTCTACACAATTGAGGAACCTCCTGAATTGCTTGTGCCGGGCCGTACCGTCCTTCCAACAGATGTCAGGGTGGTTGAAGTCACCCGTGAGAACAAGGGCCTGCGAGCGTGAGGCTTTTCCCATCTGTCTATGGAGTGCCTCATCCGCAGGTTCTCCTTGATCAGCGGTCTGTAACAGACCCCCACAGTAATGTCTCCCACAGCTATATTCCCTTTAACCCTGACCCACAAACTCTCTGTGGACTGCTCACCTGTCCCCAGACACAGTTCCATACTCTCCAGCCTATCCCTAACATAAAGGGCAACTCCCCCTCCCCGCCTGCCAGGCCTGTCTTCTCTAAAGAGCCTGTAACCTTCCATTCCAACACTTCAGTCATAAGAGCCATTCCACCATGTTTCTGTGATGCCTATTATATCATACCCCAATAGATGTGCACACATCTCTAATTCCTCTTGTTTGTTCCCCATGCTATGGGCATTTGTACAGAGGCATCTGAGCCAAGCTCCAACTGAAGCTGGCTCATTGGCTGGAGCAGCTGGGATATCTCTACATTTCTCTGAGCATTTATTATAGGTGCTGGCAACTGACTGGGTGTGTTGGAATGGAATGATGCTCCCCTCCCCCAACACATCTAGTTTAAAGATTCTCAAGAATTAATAACCTAAACTAGACTGACAGAAGTGATCCAGTTAATTCTTCCATTTGTTGGCTTGTGTAGGTTTTTTTTTTTTTTTTAATATTGAGATAGTCTCTGCAAGTAGTATGGTTTATAAATCACTAGCAGAACCAGCTGACTTTGCTTCAGTTGAGTAGGGCTCAATGCTGTCATAATGTGCTCTCTGGTAAAACTGAAATCTTCTTATACACATGGTGAAAGGGCTATAGTATATCATTTATAAGACTCTGTTGTTTGAATAGATTCAGACTTAAGTTGAATGTTATTTCATTTGCCTGTGGAGTTTGTACCAGTTTGCATGGATTGCTTGGTGCATTCACTATATGTTTTGTTGTCCTTCGTTTTCATACTAAAATGAATAAAGCAGAAGGTAATGGTTACCAGATTTATCTTGTAATTTCTTTTTTTTTTTTTTTCTGCCATTATGGCAAGCAAAATATTTGCCTTTCATTTCAATTTTAAAATTTCATTTATAAAGTAGCAGTATCTCACATGTTCTTTACAGGGAAATTAGAAATGGAGAGAATTCATTACTTTTAGATTTAAAGAATCAAAACCATTGGGAAGTTGTGCTGATTACGTTTGTTAATATTTGCCCATACAATAATGTCTTTTTAGCATACTGAAAAAAAATCACTTGTAGGTGGTAGGAGAACTTTATTAGGAGATCCACATATGACATATTTTAACATGAGCATTGCTAGAAGGAGCCCTGTGTTTCATATGGAGACACTTCAGAGTGTTCAGAGGAAGTTCTGCTAAAAGTTTTGTGTCCTCAGCAATCTGAAAAATAAAGCAACTTAATGAGATGCCTGACAGGGCTATTTATATGTCCAACTGCAGTAAAATTTAGAGGTAACTGAGCTACGTTTTAAATACTGAAGGTAGAAGCTCCTGCATGGACTATCTTATTTAACAGTTCAACTTTTATGCTTGTTCAGGCAACTTTAGGTGAGTAGAAGTCTTCAATGTAGACATTCTCAGGGATCCTAAACTTCAGCCTGTGTTATAAAGCAAAGCTGCCTGTGATTCTTCTACCTGGCAAATAAATGTGTATTTGATGTTGTCAAAGGGAACCATGTTTAGTTGTTCTTGAGTGAATAATTTCTTTTCAGAAAGGATATTAAGAGAGTAAGAGGAATTGGGATAGATAAATGGGCATTGAGGTCCCCTTCTCCCCTTCCCCCATATGCTTCTAAGTCATTGTATTATCTGCACTTCAGTGACTACATCATCAAACAATAAAATTGAAAGCAGTTTCGGCTCTCTTAAAATTATGATCCTAATGGGAGTTTATTTCTTCAAGCAGCAAATAAAATTGCTGAGATTAGCATACTGGCAGCAGAAAATGAAAATGAAAGTAAAATTCTAACTGTCAGCATCAGATGCAGAGCAATACAGCAGTAACCATTAAATCTTATTGTTCCCTCTACAGACGGAAAGGGATGATGATGATGACTTTTTTGACATTTCCAATGCAACCCTGTTGCAGAGTCTGCCTTTTAAAGAATTATGTGCCTGTACAAGATAACCTTTGCCTTCTATAGTACTTGTCTTGGATTCATGTGTTTAATTTTTCCTGCTAATTCTTACTGAGCTGTCTAGCCCTAAAAACCTTCTTACAAGATTAGCCTAATCTTTTTCACAGACTAAAAAGGAGCCAAATCTGAAGCATGCCATGTCAGCTGCAGCACGTTAAAAAGGTTTTCTGCCTTTTTTCCTTGACAAATGAAAATGTAATTGTACTGGAGTACAGTTCAACAATACCCCAGTGCCAAAAGTCTTGCCAGATGCTTCGTGCAGCACTTGTGTCTGCACATCCAGTATAAAGCTGAGCCTCTGCTGGGCACAGAATGCTTGGGAGGGCCAAATGGCTCTTGAGAGGCTATGGAAGGCATCACAGTGAAATTGCATGCTTGGCAAGGATTCAAAAGGTTTGGTTTGCTGCATTAGCAGTGGAAACTGGGAGGCTGAATTTTTCGAGGGTCCATCAGTGTAGAAATTTAACAAACACAAGTCCTATGTTATAATCTATTTTTATACATAATACTGAAGTTTATTTTAGAGAAAATGGTAAACCTTTCAGAATGCCAAGTACTTAACCTATTTCAGGTCTTGGGTGAACAGATAGAAAACATATTTTCTTAAATTGTAGCTTTTAAAAAAGTTACTTTGATCACTGGAAATACATGCTAGAAGTCAAATTAAATCTGGTGGTGACAGGCTACAGACACCATTTATAGGGCACTGTAACGTTTTTGTATTCAGACATGCATCCCATTAAAAATCCCACTGTGGGTGTGGTGAGGCACTGGAACAGGCTGCCCAGAGAAGCTGTGTCGGCCCCATCCCTGGCAGTGTTCAAGGCCAGGTTTGACAGGGCTTGGTGCAACCTGCTCTAGTGAAAGATATCCCTGCCCGTGGCAGGGAGTTGGAACTGGCTGACCTTAAGATCACATAGGACTGTAAGGTCTTTTCCAACCCCAACCATTCTATGATTCTATGAAAATAATTGTTAGGGTTGCCATAACAAGCCCTAAAGTGACAAGAAAGTACAAATCTGTAGCTATTTCTGCCATGCTCAGAACAGTGAGATGAGCCACTGCATTCTTTATGTGCATAGTTTGGGGGGCTTTCCCCTTACTCAGTTCCTCCCCTTGTATCTTCTATAATCTCCTTTCTTTATCTTCAGCTTACTGCAAATGCAATCAAGTTAGAGAATGTCTAGAAAAACCTCTGCGTACTATGGAGATATTTTTGCTGGTGTTGGACTTCGCTGTGAAATAACATGACCACAGAGCTGAGTTATAGTAATGAGCTAGGAGATGGTATTGCTGGTAATGTGTTTTTTCTAACCAAGTTCATTAATGGCTGTTGTCATTCACCATTTTTCAAGCCATCCCAGGAGGGATAAATTTATACCTTTGAATGGAGATCAGACTCCATTTTACGCTGTGCTTCCACATCACAAGGCGAAGTTAGAGAAGAGATACATGTGTTTTGATCTGAGAATCTTTCTTCCATTCTTCAATGCAACTTGCCCAGTCATCTCATGTTCTGCTTGTGAAAATATTATGTGGGCTTTTAACACCACTGGGGGCAACCATGGTATGTCTTTGTCCTGGGTCACAGTGATAGATTTGTTTTAATTTTCATGCTTTCATGCCAGTTGTGCATATCACATCTACAAGAAGGCTGGTTGATCGCTTATGAAAAACAATAAAAACACGGAAGTAGTTTTTTTATTGCTGTAATGGCTTAATTGCTGGTGTACTTCAGAAAAAACTTTGCCCATTTCAAAAAGCCATTCAGCCCATGGGGCAACCACACTCATTCAGTCTGAGAGGAGTGCAGTGTCTGCGCAAAGCTGGTAGTACTGATCCAGAGGCAGGTTCTGCAGTTTGTGTTTAGGACAGAAGTCCAAATTTTAGATTCGTGAGATCCCTTAGTGACTGCTGTCTATCTCAGGAAATGCACAAAGTCTACAGGCACCACAGTATCTGCTTGCAAACTTCTCTAGATGCTTGAAGATGTGCCTTTGGTGAAGTCTCATTAATTGTACTCAAACTAATTACATTTCTCTGATAACTGGAGCAGGAATACGCATCTCTTGCCTTCCAGCTAATTGTCCTAACAAATGAGCACATTGTCATGGTGTGTAGCAAGCAGCTGGAAACTAGCTCTGCTCATGTTCTGATTTGACCAAAGGATATATGACTTTAATTAGTGTGATGTCAAACTCAAGTTTATAAGCTCAATTGTAGCTCAGGCTTAGCACCATGCTAACATGATTGCATGGCTCCTCACACTTGGAGCTATGTGTCAGCAAGCCTGGTACCTCCAGTCTCTCTGAGCAAGAAATACTGAATGATTCCTTACATAAGGGAATGTGCTGAAGGGGAAAGGCTGAATATGCTCCATCTCCAGCAAACATTCTTGCTTTAATATTGTTTTCAATTTCATCTTCCATAAAAAAAAAAGAAACACAACTTTACTTTTAGGAGAAAATACAACACATACAATTGCATACAATAACATGCAGTGAAACAGACAATCAAAAGAAACAACAATGTGTCTGTAAAACAACCATGTAAAGCATGATTGGAAATACATTTCTGTGACAATGACGTTTTGGTGTTCCATATTTATTTTCTGTTGAAGCTCCCAATAGGATGTGCTCAGTTAATAAGTCAAAGCAAGATTTTTTTAATAACCCACACAGCATGCCCAGTGATTTATCTGAATTTTAAGCTGTGTTCATTCCACTTCCTACACCATATAAACAATCTGGGGTCAGAATTTTATTGGCAATCCTGTTGATGTATTTTGCAAATGAGCATCTTTCTTTTTGTAGAATCATAGAGTAGTTTGGGTTGGAAAGGACCTTAAGATCATCCAATTCCAGCCCCCCTGCCATGGGCAGACAATATCACCCAAGGCTCTGTCCAACCTGGCCTTGAACACTGCCAGAGATGGAGCATTCACCACTTCTTTGGGCAGCCTGTTGCGGTGCCTCACTACCTTCACAGTAAAGAACTTCCTCCTTATATCTAACCTGAATTTCCCCTGTTTCAGTTTAAACCCATTACCTCTTGTCCTATTGCTACAGTCCATGACGAAGAGTCCTTTTCTGGCATCTAATTTTCCTGAGCAGCTCCTTATCCATCCAAGGAGGTCTCCTGGCCCTCCTGCTGCACTTCCTTCTAGTTGGGATGCAACACTCCTGAGCTTGTAGCAGGTGATCCTTGAACATCAACCAACAGTCTTGGGCCCCCCTACCCTCTAGGGCTATATCCCATGGAACCTTACTGAGCAGGTTCCTGAAGAGGCCAAAGTCTGCTCTTTTGAAGTCCAGGGCAGTGAGCTTGCTGCACGCTCTTCTCACTGTCCTGAGGATCTTGAACTCAACCGTCTTATGATCGCTGCATCCAATGCTGCCCTGGAGCTTCCCATTCCTCACCAGACCTTCCCTGTTGGTGAGCAAGACAACTAGCATAGCACCTCTCCTTGTTGGCTTCTCTATTACTTACAAGAGGAATTGGTCTTCCACACACTTACTTTCCTCAGTTATTTTGACTCTAAGGCTTTGGCAGTATACATTACCATAAAATTGATCTGGATGCTGAAGTAAAGAGTTGTGTCCCAGAAGACAGAAAAAGAAAATATATGTATAAATGACAAGGTTACTTTTTGTTTTCAAAATCATTTGATCTTGAACCAACAAAAATTGGTTTGGACATGGTATACAAGAATTTTTTCCCACAGACATCTAAAACTTTAGCAGTTATCCCAACTTTTGGTCTGTTTCTGTTTGAAATCAATCTAAGACTTTCACTTTATGGAGCAGAAAATTACCAAAATCTCAGAAATGTAGTCTAGTGCCTCCTTCAAAATAATACTTCAAAGCAATGAGAATATTTAGAAGGATGTTGATCATTGTCATATATAAGGTAAATCTACATGCTACTTTTAGATCATGATATAATATATTTATTATATAGTACAGAGAGACTGGGAATCAGGAGAAAGCACCTTTCCTGTTCAAAGAGATTCAGTCCAGTATTGAAGGACATATGGGGCAAGGCTGCAGTTTTGCAGTTACTTCAAGCTTCAGTGGTCACATTCCCCAACAGTACACCTGCATCTCAGATGAATAGTCACTTCTCTGATTTGATTTTCTGACCAAAACATGCTGGCAAAAATAAATGGTTGTTGAAGGGAGAAACCAAGGTATGGGGTGAAGGGGTGAGTGAGGGAAAGGATGAAGGGATGACCTCCTGATTGTATGTGACGGAGTTTGTGCTAGCTCAGTACACGTCAGTGGAATGATGGTGAGGAGGGTGGAAAATCTGGTGAGCATTAGTGCTGTATGTGACTGAGTCATGATGTAAATTTGTTCATCTATCATTTAACATTGCATAATCTTATTTAACTTGTGACTGTTTATGCTTATATAACCTATTGAAACAGGAATAAAAATGGATGAAAGTGGGTTTTCTGCTGTTGTTCTATAAGGGGGCATCTGAAACACACATTCTAAGGAATATAAAAAGATTTTGTGAGAGGCTGTGAACCCGTGAAGGTTAAAAAAACTTTAAAAACCTTAGCAAATTGGTGTAATTTTTGAATTAGGATTTGGAATAGGAAGTCAGACTAGATGACTTCCAGAAGACCTTTCAAGCCTGTGATCCTATGATCACCGTAAATGACCTCTCCTAGATTATGTATTAAGGATGTGGTAAAACTTGGTGGATTTTTGCCCTCATCTCCTAGAGAAAGTATGTCTTACAATTAAGTGGGAGGTAACCTGTATGGGTTCTAACCATTTTTCTTTACTAAATGATCTGAACCTGACTATTAGGAATATATTTTTTTTTCACCTTCAATCCTCTGCGCTAGCTCCTGGTTAGCTATTTTGGATCAGGCATATGTGCCCTGGATATATCAAGAAGGAAGTTTATTTTAGTGAGCTGCAAATTTTGACAGCTTAAGGATGATGATTCTTTGTGGGCAGTGATTCTTCTTTCTCTAAACTTTAATTGAAGAAACAGAAAAGCTACATTCCTTGTGCTTTAAAGTTTGAATGTGAAGAAGGTGACTTAGCATCAAAAGAGCTCAATGAATGATTCTTAATCACAGTTGGATTCTTGTTAATTACTAGCTGGGAGGAGTTAATGGTCCTGAGCTGCATCTTGGACCATTAACCACTGAGGAGATTATTTCTTAGTAAGTGCCTGCTGTTAAGAATTTTACTATTACAAGCTAAACGTATTTTAATGTCTTCTGAAATGCTTGTGGGTTTTTTCCCTCAATTTGATTTGCATATGGGATGTCATTGCTGGACTTAACTTTTTATTTGATATCACTTGAATTGTCAACAAAGAAGGCACCAAAATGAAAGTTCCTTCTGGTTTAAAAACTGAAGGAGCAAATACGCAAAAGTATTTTATTATTTGAATTGAATGAAACCCATTTTTTTTAATACCCTTGAGCAAGAAAGAATTTCTGTCCTTCCCAGTGTGCTTGGGGTTAGCATAAGGACAGGAATAGTGATTATATGTAACCTACATAATTTGTGTAGCGTTGGGTTTGTTGCATATTGGGAATGTGAAGCATCTGTAACTCCTTGGAATATGCACTCTACGCATAAATGCACTCAATGTGTTATAGTTTTTTTCTTTACACTCATTTTTTATGTTAGCAGCAGCTATGCAAATAAGTTTGATATGAGTGATAATGAAATCTTTGTATTGTCTCAAATCAAGTGATGCACTTAATGTTAGAAAAGATGGGAATAGGAGCAAAGTCTTAGACAGATTAGTGAGTTTGTTCTGGAAAATTTCCACATAAAGCAAGCATCTTTAATATAATGATTTTATTTACTGGCCCGGGAAATTACAAAAGCCCTACAAAATTACCCATATGTTGTTTGTTTTTTTTTGTGGTTTAAAAAAAAAAAAGAAAAAAAATCCATATTACAATTTTAAAATCTTTGACCCTTCTCTTTCTTTTAGAATATACGGTAGTATTTCTATCCCATAATATTACAGTATATCTAGTCATAGAAGAATTCATATTGAAACACCTCCCATATTTCCTATTTTCCTATCAGTTTTGAAAATGATATGGCAAATATAGTCCCTGGCAGTCTTCTCATTGACTTGATCTTCATAGCATACCCAACCAAATTGTGGTTTTTGATAGACAAAATACAATAAAATGCTACTTTGTAATGGAAGATCTATGCTGAACTTGATGTGTAAAAATGTGAAAGTGTTATTAAACGATTCTGTCCTGGTTGAGAGGGAGGTATAGTAAAAGTAATTGCTTCACTTTTACTGTAACATCTAACAAACTGAACAGCAGAGTTGCTTCAAATTAGAGAAAGTCTGTTCAGTCTAGTCTGCTTTTGCCTTATAGCTGACCTGAAACCACTGAGCTTATGAGAAAATATCCTGCTATTTTTGTTTGAAGCTGAACACGATATGCCTGGTTCAGTGTTCAAGTAGTAAAGCAAAATCTAGAAAGAAGGATATGGGAACTTGTTTTTGATACTCGGATGTCCCAGTTTGTTGGGCTGCCAAAGAAAACACTGACGAAGGAAGGCACATTTCTGTTGAAAGACAGCACTATAAGAATAAAGTTAGTGCTCTGTTCTGGTGCCATAGATATAAAGGCAGGAATTAAGCCAGTCACCAGAGAGATTCTTGTGGACTTACATTAAGTAGAAAACATTCAGACGAAAAGGCGGCACAGAGGTCACAAAACAGATCTGAGATTGGAATGGGACATCCAGGAACTGACCAGAATGCTTTTGTACTTGGACTCCACATGATCACATTTCATCCCATTGTATCATAATGTATCATACTACGCTATCTGAAGAAAAGAATTTATCAAGAAACCATAATGGGTATTGCAATATAGGGCTTGCAACTCTTTTCAAAGACGTTTATTTCACTGCTGTGATCATGTCGTATCATTCATTTCCTTATTCTACCAGCATCTGACAGAAAAACAAAACATTATGTAAGGCTGCTGCTTAATTTTGTTGCATAGCATGAAATTTAGTAAGCACTAAAATGGCACTGCCAGAGATAATTCTATAAAGGATTTCAGTTGCATTATCTGTATAAGTTCAGGTTGTGATACCCTGGGTTGTGCAGAAAAACACTTTTTATTTTCTGCAATATGACTACTTATGAAGTACAAATACATGTGAATATGAGCTTAGAGCTTGAGGTTTCTTTTTGCATTTTGTGCATTAATGAATAAATTTTTTACAGGGCTGTGTACATTAAAATTTAAACTTTAGCTTCCTCCCAACATTCACCTTTTGCTATCAATGACATTTTAAGGACAGTTTCCAAGATTTTTGAATAAAGAAATTAATGAAATACAAACATCTTTTTTTGGTAGGGTAATTTTGATCTCCTTTCACTTGCATTTTTTTTAATAGATTATGACTGCAGCACTGGCATACGTATTTATTCAGAGGTCCTGACTTCCTGAGAATAGAGTGCATCAAGGACATCTGGTATGTTGTATGAGAAAGTAATAAATTATGTTTTATAGAGACGTTAATAATGCAGAATGCTATTAGTTCATGCAGAGTTTCTAATGGCTAATAATTTTCACTTTTGTTTCTGTATATGTGTACATAGGTATTAATATAGATAAATATATCTTGCAAAGCAGCTCTTGCTGCTTTAACATGTTTGTTTTAGTGACATATTGTCTCCTTGATGCTTGTCAGGATTTCAGCTACTAGATGGAGGAGGATATTAGGATTCCCTGTGGTTAAGACAAGCTAAAGAGCAGAGTTTTGAAAGATATTATTGCCATTTTATTTTTGACTTGCAAGTCCAAAGAGAGCAAAGTTTTCCTCATGCCCATTGACTTCTGTGCTATGGAAGGACAAGACATTCCTTTTATTATCATAATTACATTATATTACATTATCACTAAACAAATTATGAAGCAAAGTTTCTACAAAAGTTTTCACAAAAGTTTTCCCATGTTGAGTTGCTGATCTGAAATGTCAATATCAGTAAAGTAATGTATTTTTAAAGTGAATTTAAAAATGTTATTTTAAAACTCTTGCAGTAATTGAACTAGACTAAGTTTTGTCCTTGGAATTTTTTTTTGCTTGTATGTTTCTTTGTCAATTTTAAACCTTCAACTTTTAGCTAGTGTTCACTCACTGGGAAAAATGCATTTTAGAGAAAATTAGTTCTGTTGAGAATAAGCCTGCACAAGCTATAATTTCTTACTTGCTGCAAGACAGGGATCAAGTATGAGCATCTTTCTTTTCTTTTCCTTTGGTCATCTCCCTTTAGTTGAAAGTTTAGTTGAAACTGAAAATTAGTCTCAGTTTTTAAACACTTTATTCTACGAGTATTATAAGACTTTAGATGTTCACCTGCTATTAGTAATCCAGTGATATCTCTAGCAATATTAATGTACTGGTAGGACTACTAGCTCACACTGTGCCATAGAAAGTGTAAATAAAATGACCTTATTAACTCCTAAATAATTGGAACTAAATCTTTAATATTTTGTATTTATGAAAAAATTTGCAAAGCAGCCTGAACTACCACTCTTCAGTCACTAGTAGCAGCAGCTACAGCATATCTGTTTTGGGAAGAATTGCTGCCATGTTAGTTTTGGATATCTCTAATAAGGAAAATCTTGATACGAAATTTTCATGTTCAGTCAAAACCAATAAAGAGTGAATATTCACAGTTAATGGTTTGTCCATAATTTCCTTGCTGAACAGTTTTTGTAGATATTGTTGAGGGAGTGACTTTAGAGTAATTATGACTGTCTGAATGGGCTGAAATCTTATACAAATGCACAGAAGTAAATTAATTTTTAAATAAGTTTATTATAGGTGTTTTGTATGTTTCTAAGTGTATAAACTTTCCAGAAACAGGGTTTATACTCCTATCACAATGTTTTACTTAGCTGTAAACCACAGAAGTTTCTAATGTCTGGATGAGACATACAAGGTTATTTCTTTGCATGTACTAAAATGTAAATAAATAATGAAGGGCTATGAGCAATTAATTTTATATTTAGAGGTAGATAAATTCTTACAGTCCTCCTTACCAACTGATGAATAGCCATTTGATTCTCTCTTCTAGTAGTATCTTCCGGGGTTCTCTAAAGAAATAACAGTGTATGTTGAAATACCTCCTACTGAAATAATAATGGGTATATGAAGATAATACTAATCTTACATTAAGGTGCAGTGACTCTCTTGAATCCACTCCAAAACTTAACAAGATGGCATGTCAGTTATATCCAGGGATCATATAAACCACTGAATTTAAAGCACTGAATTGCCATTGAGATTAATTGGTGCAGAAACATCTGCTAAGTAAATAAGAGCTTAAGCAGAGTCTAAATAATCTTTTTTTTCAGTAGTGGTTCCTTGAAATTATTCAAATACTTTGTAATTTAAATAAGAAATTATGTGTTGGGAGAAATATTAATACAGAACTACTAAACCTTAATTTTTTAAATTTTTTTTTTTTTGAAAGCAGATGCTGGTGGTGGGCTGGATTTATGAACACACATCGTAACAGTCTGATTCATTAGTTTAAAGCACAGGAGAACTTCTAGTGAAACTAGATTGCATATTTAATTGAATGAAGGTATGGATCTGTAAATTACTTTGTATTGTTTACTATGGTAGTAAAACGGAAATGCAATAATGAAGGTAACTCTAATAGGTAGCAGTGGAAGATATGCTGCTGGCAGCTGGCTTTGCTCCAAGCAGTCCATTTAAGCTATCTTGATATATAGTCATTATTGTGCTTCTCCTAACAACTTTGCTGCTCTATAAACTTCTTTACAGCATAAGTACTTACACATTTTAACAGCAGTGGGCTACACTGTATGTCCAATAATATAAAACTGCCTAGGCTGTAGCACTAATAATTGCATTTTATGGATTTTAAAGGCCCCACTGCCATTTAAATTAAAAGTAATTATTGCATCATTCATGTTAGAAGTCTATAGATTACAGCTGTTAGGGCTGGTAGGTCCCAGCTGTGAGTATGGGGCTACTTTCTGAAACAGTAGCAGAACCACAGTAACTTCTCCATATGATTAAGTAGCAGATTGCTTTGCTGAATTCAGGAACCAGATTCTCAGCCTCAACATAAACTTCCTGAAGGGTTTTAGGAAGAAGTGGTGATGTCTTTTCAGTGTCTTTGTCTAAGGAACCAAAATCTGCAGGTTAGCAGAGCAACTGAGATTCTCCCTTGTGTCTAAGAAAATTGATTCTCCTAAGCTCCGTGTTGCCTTCTATGTGGTACTGAGGACTGCTGGCACGCTTCTGCTGTGTGCTGTCCTCCTCCTGGATACAGAATTTTTCCACACAGTCATGATGATTCATTGGAATCTGTATGTTCTACAAAGTGTGATTTTTTTCTTTGGATGAAGTGCTATTAAATATCAAGTGATGTTCTGATCTATGCTGGAAAGGGTGGTATATGCTCCCCTCTAGGGGGAAGCTCTAATGACTCCCTGGCCACTTGGTGGCTACAAAGTCTTGTCCTGTCAGACTAGCTGTTTTCACATCCTTCATCACTAGGTGTTTTCACATCATTCCTAGGGACTGTTCAGGACTAAGCTCTGAATAGCTCAGGGTTTGTAGCATGCACACCTCAGCAGCAGCTCGGAGAAGAGGGTCCTGAGATCTGCCAGGACTGGGTGTTGCTGCTATTAAGAGAGTCCATTTGGACAAGTAGGATTCCGTTGTTCTAATTTTTGCACGGACTTTCAGGACTGGTATTTCACAGACATTTAAATGAATTATGGCACAGAGAGCAAGAATAAATGCTCTCCAGGAAACTCTGCACTGAACAGTTGCAACAAGGATACCCAAGATTTGCTGAGTATGGAGTTTTGTCTCCTCTAGAGCTGAACCTCTGATGGTTGATTCAAACTTCTCTGGTATTGACAGAAGACCATTTAAGAGGTATGGAATATATCCTTTGGAAAATATCTATGGAGAGCAGATGTACTGACAAGTCTTCTCCCAGTTCCTTGTTCTGACCCTACAACTTGCAATAATGCCCTGTTTTTCAGGGGTGTTTGTTGCAAAAATGGTGCCCTTTAGGAATAAAATACTCAAATATGTGTGGTTCGTTTGGTTTGTTGATTCATTGTTTTTTGTTGTTCTTTCTATGGAGGCATACCAATGGTAAAACCAGTCATCTAAAAATATGATGGCTTTAAGTTTCAGCTACCTTTTCACTGGGACTGAGATACTCCTACATTGTCTTTGAAAATGAGTGAACTCTCAGAGCACATTGGAGATGAAAGTTGCCCATTTAAATCAAATATGTTCTTATGAATAGAAGAAGGCTTGCCTTTTTTATTTTTTTTTTTTTTTTGGTAGCTCAGTGTGTTCTTTAATAGTCTGACCCATTTTTTAAAGGAAGACTGTCTGTGGCTTGAATAACGCTTGGAAGTGTTTCCTATATCAAAGAGCTTCATTTTGCTGCCATTTTTTCTGAAATCAAAAAGGTCTTGACAGTGTAAGATTTACTTTTTCTTGGTAAATTTACACATTTCTCAACAAGGCTGAAGTAATTAAATAATAGCGAGTGAAGGCCAAGAAAGAAGAGAATTATGCCAATATTTCTAGCCGACTCTGTTTCCTAAGTAGTGAAATATATATTCTTCTGTAATATTCAGTAATAGTGACCTTTATGCTTGTCCTGTTTTGGCTGGGATAGAGTTAATTTTCTCCCTAGTATCTGGTGTGCTCAGTGCTATGGCCCGTGCAGCCCAGAATCCACAGATTCTGTTGCTGTGAAATTATTACTGTGAGTAGGATCTAAGATTATACATTTTGTGACTTCAACTTCAGCTATTTTTGATGATTTTCAAGACCACTTGTTGGTTGTTCTGGTGTTCCTCAGTGGCTCGACTCTGGGGTACATGAGCATCGGTACATGAGCATGGGACATAAGCAGGGTTGGGCTCGGTTAGTACTTGGATGGGAGACAGCCTGGGAATCCCGGGTGCTGTAGACTTCAAAAAGAACTGTCATGGTTTAGGTGCAGCCAGCAGCCCACAACCATGTAGCTGCTCACTCACTCCCCCTTCTTCATCGCCCTCCTCCCAGAGGGATGGGGAGGAGAATAGAAAGAATGTATCTCCCATGGGTTGAGATAAGAACAGTCCAGTAACTAAGGTATAACACAAATCACTGCTGCTACCACCAATAATAATAATGATAAGGGAAATAACAAGGGAAGAGAATACAACTGCTCACCCCCTGCTGACCGATACCCAGCCCAACCTGAGCAGTGACCTAACCCTTCCGGGTAACTGCCCTCAGTTTATATACTGGGCATGACGTGCTGTGGTATGGAATACCTCTTTGGTTAGTTTGGGTCAGGTGTCCTGTTTCTGCTTCCTCCTGGCTTCCCCTCCTCCCTGGCAGAGCATGAGACTCAGAAAGTCCTTGGTTAGACTAAACATTACTGAGCAGCAACTAAAAACATTGATGTTATCACCGCTGTTCTCAGGCTGCAAGTCAGAAACACAGCACTGCACCAGCTACTAAGAAGGAGAAAAATGACTGCTACTGCTGAAGCCAGGACATAAGGGAAAAGCATATTGCTGGGTGTGGACTCTGAATGCATGAATAATTTGATGTAAAATAAATTGCATGAGAAGTCTGAAATATAAATAATTAATTAAATAAATAAATAATAAATGAATAAATAAAAATAATTAAATAATAAAAAAAATAAATAATCCTCATCTTAAGAAAAGTTTTAAGTAGGTGTTCATTCAAATGTGTGTCCATGATATATAAGAAATAATACAAAATTAATTATCTGGGAAGAAATGATAAATTCAGAATGTACTTATTGACAAGTGGTGGTGCTGCTCTATACCTGTTTAAATGGTGATAAAATTGTAAGCCAGTGTTCAGTATTGAATTTGCTCTTTGAATATTAATTTAAATAAGTCAGTTGCTACATTGTCCTGGATTTCAAAATATAGCTACACTTTTCATCTCCGTAGATCTCAGCAGCTGTTGGTGTATGCTGAGATTTGTCTTACTTTGGAAATCACTGAGTGAAGATCTAATAAGTGTGTTTTGCAGGTTACAGACTTAAGGGATCATAATGGAATTTATATCAGTTTTTAAAGTTGTGGTCTTCTGAACAAAATCTGGAAGGAATTGGAGGATTTCAAGTTATGCCTTACCTTTCAGTACAGCCTCGCAGTCCCTGTGTTGCTTCATAAGACCGTATTAGGAAAAAAGTCCCTCATTCTCCTATCCAAATTTCCCATTGGTTTACACACTTGGAATATGCTCATAATTCTAAGTGGTGAAAACAAATTAAGACCTTCTTTCACTTCTGCGTATTTTTGATTTTTTCAAGTGGATGCCTTTGTTTATGACAGGAATAAGATACAACTTCCATGTTTTAGTCTTCCATTGCATATTCCTCTAGGAGTTCTCTGTTTGATCTTTGTTTTCCTATCACAAACTATTGACTTCTATTAAAAATCATTCTAAACTACTGCCAAAAAAGTTCTGATTAGGAGAAAACCAAAATAAACCCCAAACCTTTATCCCACCCAAAACCTTTAGTCTCTGAAGTGGTAATCCATATATATTTATTTGTAGTAGAAGATTCAGTGATGATTAATAGACCCATTTAATTATTTCTTTTGTCTTGGTCTAGAAATGTCCTAGGAATTTATCAAGGTGTGGTCATAAATAGCAATGCTTAATATTTGTAAGAGAAGTTTTGTTGTGGAAATCATGTGTTATTCTAAGTACTTGCTTCTCCATACAGAATTTAGTCCCTCAAGATAAGACAGTGGTGGAAAAGCTGTAACTACTTTTGTACTTTTACAATCCTGTTCTTTAAACTTGTATAGAGCAGGGAAATCTGAGTGGCTTTCTTGTCCACCACTGATAGGAATCATTGACATTATTAAATTTTTTGACGGAGTTTGACAGAGGTTATCTGTGTTTGACTGAGATTATCTGAGCCTTCTAGGAAAATGGTCCCAACTTGTGATCTTATAAATTCATGATTTTTCCTGAGTATGACGAGATCCCTAAGCTGCTCTTTTCCTTTGCTAGTAGTTCGTTTTTATCTTTGGCTGGTTTTGGTGATTGATCCAAATGACAGATTAATTCAAATTAACTTAAAATATCATGTTTATTGTGGGGTCATATGGTAGACAATAGGTACCTCGTTCCCACAGCTCTCTTTGAAATATAATTCGTAAGTGGCCATTGGGTGTCACTGTTGCTGCTATTAATAGATGTTCCGATTGCTGTTCCCCTCACCATCAAAGGAATAGGCTGGAGGATTAATTAGGAGAAAAGAGGGGTTCACAGTGATTTCAAAATCTGAATTTGACTTCAAAATCTTTTCCTTTTGCTGTATGGAAAAGTAAGACAGAAATACAGACAGCAGTGACTGATGCGAGTAAAGGAAAAGAGCAACAGTGACTGAAATGTAGTTTCCATATGTATTCTACAAGGTCTAACATGTATAGTCAAATGCGATTGCTTTGGGATAATATTGACCTTTTTCCATTAAGGAACAAATTTCCACTTAAGTTAAATCAAATACTGGTTTGATTGTTAAGGGAAGAAAGGAGTATGCTGTCATGCTGTAGTTCTTAAAATAAAGAAGGAGTTTGGAATAGAAAAAAAAAAAAAAAAAAAAAAAAAACCCAAACCAAACACTGAAAAGCCTGAAACTGTGAAGCAGCATTAAAATTAAACTTACAGCTCTTCCCATATTCATTAATGAATGAGTGCTTTACATTAACAGCAAGCATAGAAAGTGACCTGTGGACCTCAAAAGGCTGATATATTTCATGCTACTGTCAGAATAAAATGTGGTTTTTTTTTTTCCTGGGTTAAAAATAAGGCTCTGATACTACGACATATGCACGTGTGATTCAAATTACTACCTGCAGGCTCTTCTGTATTAGGCTTTGCACCTGCTCAGAGGCACTGTGACTTCCATGAGCCCCGAAGTCCGTTTATATGGAAATGCTGTAGGTCCAAAATGCATACTATAGTTCAGGAAGAATGTATTGTTTCAATGACCTTTTTATCTAGGAAATCAAATCAACTCCATACACCATCAATATCTGTAAAATATCCATGAAGTGTTTCTGACAATGAATGTGGTTAGACTGTATTTAATACATCTTGTGCTTATGCATCTTTTCAGTAATAAGAGTTTTATATATGAGCTCTTTTTCTTGGTAGGAGTAAACTATTAGCAGAGAAGATCAATATCATTTTTTTTTTCATATTTTTTAGATCAAATACATGAATTTTGTGTATAACTTTAATATTACCAATTTGCAAGGTCTTCAGATGTTTTTAGGTTTCAGTGAAATGGCTTTTTCGTGATCATTTATATATTTGATATTTTTCTCTTCATGAAGCTATAGAACTCTATGGATATTTCTTACGTGGATGCTGTTATGTTTAAATTAGCACAATATTAGCACAATGCTGTGAGTCAGGGTAGTGGTACTATTTTTCCCTTCTTATCAGAAGGTATCACTGCTGGGCTGGGAAGCACAAAATTGTTAAAGGTGCTGATTGGTGGGTGAATTCACAACTGAGGATGAAGTAGGTTTATGTTAAGCTTCCAGATCCTAACTGGAGAGCAAAAAATACATAGCAATATGTACTTTTGTTTCTTATGCAGTAACTCAAAAGTAATACACATGATATTCAGCAACTATTACAGCAATCCAAGCTCGTAGCATATATTTTGTTGATCATAGGTTCTATGTTGATCATAGGTTTTCCTGTAAGAAAATTAAAATCATATTCCACTAAATCTTAAACAGGTACAATTCCTTCCTGATGGAGTAATTTAATTTTATAGGGATCAAAGAAATCAAGCATAGGTGTATGAATCTTTTAAAAAGATTGAAGAAATCTTAGCACGGTAAGATTCTTCCAGGACATACAGTATTCGTTCTACTTGACTGCATTTCAAAGAAAAGTAACTGGCCAGTACTTTCATCATTTAGAGCTCAGGCTTCAGATTTTCTTTGAAAGCAGCCCTCTCTTTTGTGATAGTGTGGAGCTGCATGGCGTACAGAGAAATTTTAATGGAGGTATTTAATGATTTTGAAGATTTCTAAAATTCAGAAGATTAACTTCTGAACATAAAAACAAATGTTTTAAACCAAGGGACAACTCAGTTCCTGCTCTGTCATTTGTGGTGTTGAAGGCAGCAGACACAACATTTTTCACCAAGAGGAAGCTTGAAATATTTTCAGAAATTTTAAGTGTACGTAAGTACTTTTGATATAGAATTAGAAAAACCCTCATTACTCCCTGTCAGCTTAAACAAGGTGTTGTTGGGGGTTATTGTATGTTTCTTGTGTCTCTTTCAGGTATCTGAGAGTTCCTTATGCAGGTGAAACTTAATAACACAAATAACACATATTGGTATAGAGCTTCATACTGTTGAAGAACATTAGAAACAGTAAACCCTCCGGGAGAGAAACAATGATAAATGACATCATAGTTTTCCCAACAGATCACAACAATAATTTTTACACTGAAAATGCTGGAAAACTTTCAGTTATGTTATCTCCAGATTCAGCAAAATACTTCAAAATATATTTATTACCTTTGAGTCTCAAGGAAATAATAGAGTGTTTGATTCACTAAAATGAAACCTGTGTGTATAAAATGTGTATGCATGGTAAAATAGGATGCACCTCATATATTTGCATTATTTTTATACTATAAAATATAGAATACTCTTGTATATTATGCCCTGATGTTCGTAATAATTCTGCCATTTTAGCTCTTGACAATCTCAATGTACTTTACATGAGCTACATTTGTTTAAATAATGTTTCCACTTCAGTCTTGGACTTTTTTTGGTAACTTTCATGTCTAGGTCCATAAGATTCCTTTTTCCTTTGTATTAGTAGAGTGTTAGCACACTACAACATATAAATCACCTAAAGTAGACAAATGTCCAAAATTTACCAAAATTTTAGTACAAAATTGCCAAGAACTTTAAGTTATGAAATTCATCTTAATTTTTAACATGCAAGCGTACTGCACAGAAACTAAAGGTTCATGTTTTGTCTTGGCCAAAAGGCGTCCTGTTCACAAGTGGTTTACCTCATGTCCACATTTCTTATTATATAACCTACACAATTAACTGGATGCTGAGATCAGTGTCAATGGCCTGTGTTTTGCTGCCCTTCATACAGGACAACCTTTTGGAGGTAGCTGCGTAAACCAGTATTGTCTTAAAAACACACAGTGTATGCTGTGAGGCGTTGTCTGGAAGATGAACACTCAGAATATCACTGTATCATGTTGGCACTATATTCAGATAAAAGGAGACAAAGAGTCTTTGAGACTGTATTTTTCTTGCATGTAAACAGTGATTATATGGGGCTGGTTTGGTCAGACATCTGCCAGCTGTGAAATAAATGGTAAACAGCGACAAAATGCTTAAAAGAACAAAGAAAGTGTTCGGGTAGTATGAAATATATATAAAAAATTAGAAAATAGAAAAGAAAATAAATCATACTGCTTACTCAAAAGGTTTCTCAATGTAATTCTGGAAACCATTGAACAGAGATCATAAACTGAGGATTAGAAAGCTAAAATTCTCAGATTTATAGTGCAAGAATTTAAGTACCTTCAGCTGAACTTTAAAAGATACTTCTGTAAAAGCTGACATTTCAGCAGGACGAGTTAACTTATTCATATCTGCCCATTTATCTTATGGTTTTATTATCTATGTACGGTCCATGAAAATGACATTATAGGAAGATCTCACTAAAACAAATTATTAAAATAAGAAAATGGGAGATTAATTTAAGATCTTGATAAAGGAATGTACATAAGGGGATTGCTTACCCATTAAAAAAAGAATCCTCATAAAAGCATGCACAGTGGGTAACTGCACTCAATTAAATTCTCATTCAAGTTTACGCAAATTTGCTTTTTCCATTGCTGAATTGCAGAATTCATTGTCCTGGAAACAATTCAGTGTTCTGGAAACTAAAGCTTCTTCAGTTGTTTCAGATACCTATAATCTGATGTCATGATGGCTATTTTTTTGTTTTAAAGGTAAACTTTAGTGCAGGCATTATGAAAGAACTCCTGGCTTGTGGAAAAATATAAATGCTAACATTGTATCTAAACTGTATTGTACCCAAAGCTCTAATATGCTGACTTCCATCACCAAAAGAAAAAGTACAGATTTCATTCTCAAGCTTCTCCTTCAGGCAAATTGTCCTATCTCTACCTTGAATTTTTACATCAGCTATGACTTTTCAAACTTCAGCTATTAATGAAGCCCATATAATGCAGGCACAGGTTCCAAAAGAGAATGCTATGTGTGTCTTGTCAGTTGTAGATCTTTCAAAATTACTCTGAATAGGCAATCCTCTTTCTACTCTCCATCCCTCCATACATACAAATGCATGTGTTAGTGTATTTATTATTATTAGAGACAGTGTTTATGTTTATGAATGAAACAGGAGATCAGAAACATAAACTGGAACTTTCGTAAAAAACAGAGAGTACAAGAGAAGCTTATAGGTATCCAAGCAGTGATGGTGAGGCAGGCTGGCCAGGCTAGATAGTACAGAGGCTGGTTTCTCTTAAAGGCTCCAAAGAATTCACTTGTTAGTGAGGAAGATTCCCATTAGCATTTTGTGTGAGAATATTATTCTTCATAAAACTTTTGGACCGGCTTTCTTCTGAGATTTCATATGATAAATATAGATGTTTCAGCTCCACTCCAATGTCCTGTTGTGAATTCTCCTGCTGATTCATGTTTTAGTGGCTGCCTCTTTTTTAATCTGCAGCTGTGTATGAGGCAGATGTGGAATGGTGAATGTCCTAATTTCTGACCAGAACAGCCAGATATGGCAGCTCAAGACAGTGCCTAATGCTTGGAGATGCGCCTGCATCAGCATGCCTCACAGCTCCTGAGGAACCATACATCTTGTCTGATTGTTGAATTAATTATCTGAATAAATGGAAATGTTTAATAAAATTAATACTGTGGAGACATTTAGAAATGCAGTAAATCCCACAAGCACTAAATGCTGGAATATGTTTTTCCAAAAATGTTTGCTTCTGAACTCTGTTTGCTGCTTCATTGAAATTAATTTTCCCCTCTGAGACCTCCTGGTGCTAGAACTTGTATTGTTTTGCAGCCTCAGGGCAATGATTGGCAAATTATTGTTACTAAAAGCTAGAATCAGCTCTGAAATAGGTTACTTTGTTTTTATCACATAGGGTCTTAACTCTCAGTTTCTCACTGCACCACCTACACACTAGATTGTGGAGTAAATTGCTATGACCAGGGACATTTGAATGCTGATTGAGGTTTATTGTTAATTCAGAAACAGCTGAGAGGCAGTAATGGTTTTGCTTTATGATCGTATGGCTATGAGAAGGTAAACTGTGGCAGAAAAGTCTGTATGTACTCAAGGATCAATAAAAATGTTCACACAGAACTTGCAGGATTTAAAGGGGGTGGAAAAATGTTTCTACTGAAATGGGAAGCTGTCCTACTTTCTGTATTTTAGAAAAGTCCATGTTCAAAGAATTCTCTGGCCTGATCTCGTTAAAGAAACTCAATAACAGCTCACAGCCTTCTTAGTAATAATTTGTGTGCCCCTGTGTCATCAAAATCCAGTAATAAAATCCCTTTGCATTTTCATGTTTATTAAGAAGAAGGTCTGTACTCCAGGCTGATTTAAATGTTTAAAAAAGTGTAATAAATCTGTGTTTCAAATTAAAGTGTTCATAAGATGACAAGTATAATCAATGTCTCTTCATATGAAATAGGCTGTAGCAGCCTCAAATTTATTACAGCTAGCAGAGGGTCACAGTATCCTACTGCTTCATTAACCATTTTGCTTCAGATACATTGCAATTCTTAATTTAACTTGATGAAAGACTCTTGTTTACTCAGCATGGGACCTACTGGCATATGATGCCACCTCCACAGCGTTCAGAATTACCTTCCACAAGCAAAATGAGCACAGGCTGATCCCTGGAAGAAGGGAGATGTGCTGCGCACTGTAAAGGTCTGTACAGATTTTGGTACTCACCTTGCTTGAGAGGTGCGCTGTGTGGTGTTACTTTCCTTTTTTCCTTCATGATATGCTCATCTACACTGATCTGAAAATGTTTGGTTTTGAGGCCATTAAACATGATTTACCACTTTAGAACATGTGAAAATGTTAAAGGTTTCTCTAGGCTTACTTGATTCAAAGCAGGTCTGCTATGGCATAGTTTCAAGGAGTAAATTTCAATAACAATTTGTTAGGGAGAGGACTTGCGGGATTCTTTTCCTAAATTGATTACCTCTCTCCTTCCTATCTCGTGCATATGCTGTTCTCTGCTGCTTCACTCCTTACCTTAGAAACAGGAAGGCAGATTTTTCTCTGCTGCTTTATGGAGGGCAGCATAAGTACACTACATGAAAAATGTGACTCATAGCTATGCTGCTGCTTCATGGTTGAGAAAAATATTTAATTTCCTAGATGTTCACTTGTAATAGAAAGGCTGTTCTCTATTTATTTCAGCCTCACAAGGTCTTTTTCCTTAACAGCTCCATACAAAGGGAAAAAAGATACCAGCAGGAGGTAGACTAATGCCAAGGCACAAGGGTGTGGAAGACCAAGGAAGGAAGAAGCCAGCAGGAGTAGGCTGGTGATGGAGCAGAAAGTAATTACAGTAAATGAGAAGACTGATATTGCCCAGAAAGAGGGTGCAGACTCTGGAGCTGCATCGCTGTGAGCAGCTTCCAGAAATTACAAAACAATACAAAGATTTGGTAAACTGTAATATAATAGATTAGGGAATTTAGGTTTTCTATCGCAGGATTAGGTGTGAAGACTTTGTGAAGCTATCATCAGCTATTCTGGAATATATAAAATTTTTTTAAGGTTTTTGTTAAAAAGAGAACATCTTCATGAGCAGAAAGTGGACTACAGCTTGTTTAAAATTTAATATGCCTACAAAATTGCAAACTCATAATGATATCAAATCTAATTCAGAAGGTAGCGTTAGGTTCTTTAAAAGAGCCCTGTCTGTGTTCATGGTGTGCAAACTCATGGTGTGCATACATGGCGTGCTGTGTGTCCAAGTGAATTATGTCAATGGTGCTGCTTCATATGTATTTGAATCCTTGTTACTACTTACATATACAAGGGTTTACAGTCTTCCCTCCACTGAATTCTTTGTCCTGGTTTCAGCTGTGTCCTGGTTTCAGCTGAGATGGAGTTAATTTTCTTCTTAGTAGCTGGTGCAGTGCTGTGTTTTGGCTTCAGTCTAAGAACACTGCTGGTAACACAATGATGTTTTAGTTGCTGCTCAGTGGCGCTTACCCTGATCAAGGACTTTTCAGTCTCATGCTCTGCCAGTAAGGAGGAGCACAAGAAGGCAGGAGGAAGCAGGGACAGGACACATGACCCAAACTAACCAAAGGGGTATTCCATACTGCAGAACAGGGCTGGGCCGGGTATTTGTCAGTATGTAGTGAACAGTTTTAGTGTGCATCACTTGAATTTTTGGGGGACAAGGTTATTTCTCCCTCATTTGCTATTATTATTAATATAATGATAATAATGACAATAGTATTACTAATCATAATTATCACTATTCTACTATTTGTAGTATTGCATTATTGTTCTTATTAATGTTATTATTTTTATACTATTTATAATATATATTGTTATAATACATAATGTGCCATTGAGACTGCTATCCTGCAAGGCCATTATGACTGTAAGCAGTACCACCTCCTGTAGCTTACTTCTATAGTCAACTTGGTTTCTGTTGTAATTTCACTGCTGTGTTGAAAATGTATTTGGTGACTTCTGATAGAGTACAAATACACAACCTGAAAAAAACCAAAAAAAGTTAAGCAAGCTCAGCAGATGGTCAGATCAGAAGGACCTCTGAAATCTAACAGCAGATTTGTAATCTGTAGTTGTCTGGTTTAATTATAAAATATAAGTAAGTTTTTGTTTATTTCCTCTACATCAAAACTAGAAGGATTAATATTTAATGCTCTCATGGTGTAAGTTTATCTCATAGCTTCAAGTATTAGTGACTATTCTGCCATATGTTTAAAGAATAAGAATTTTTGTATATTTAGGTTTTGTAAATATGAGCTAAGCAATGATAATTATATATTCTTTCAGTTAAAATATGGGTTATTACCTACACATGTGTGACTACCAAGCACAATCGTGGGAAGTAACACTTAAACTTGATGGCATTGCTTCACATTATAAACAAAGTGAAACTGGACTTGAAAACCTTGCTTCAGTGATAAACCAGCTGCAAAAAATAGCTGTTGAGCTTTGACGTTTTGAAGTATTTTTTTGCTTATTCTAAAATGTTCAGATAAAATGCAGTATTTCAAATGTTGTGTGCAATATGGAAGATAATCAAACAGCAAATGTTACTGTTCGTCAGTTCAGTCACAAATGTATGTATGTGCAATTATCTCTAATTATAGAGTGGGAAGAAAATGGAGACATATGATGATTGCAATATCATTATGACATTTAATATGTACAGTTTTCAGCCTCTATTGTGAGCATCTTTTCTGATGAGGAATGAAATCTATGTTGCAATTTTTTTCTGCCCTTGAAGCAGGTGTTACACAAAGCTACATTCAGAATTCTTTTCCGCCTTAAAAAGTGTATTCAGTGGCTTGTTTTTGAGGTGACAAATGAAAGCTGATGAAGTGAAACTGCATCAACTGTGCAGCTAAATATTTGGTTGCTGTTTTTTTCAATAGTTGTGTGTATGATTGTTTGTCCGCTACTCTACCTCTTAACATTTATGAATCTTACATGGCTGTTTATTAACTCAAGGTTACCTAGCATGACATGCAGCTAAAACGATCCTGAAGGCTTTAGGATAGTTGTACAAATACCAGTTGTACCATTAAACTGGTAGTAGATATCATTCTTAGAGTATTAAGACCTGACAGAGCTTTATAGACTTCCAATAGAAAAGCAAGAAAAGATATTGAGGCATAAGCTTAAGCTGACTTATTAATTAGGACTGTTAGTCCTGCACTGTCATTTGAAGTGAGAAACCTCTATACAATTTTCCTGTCAAGACAGAAAAAAAAAGAAAAAAACACAAACCCTACAGCGGTTAGTGCACTTCTCCAGGGAGTGGGTTGATATTCAGATCAGTCTGTTTCTACAGCCTGTCCAAGACACCCTAAATGGCAGCTCTATTTGCTGTGATCACCCAGCCTGCTGGGAGTGAACACTGCTCATATGGTCATAAAATGAAGATATTAAATCAGGGTCACCAGCAAGAAGCAGGGCTCTTGAGATTTCAGCTGGGTCAGAAGCCTGGTGCCTCTGTCCTCAGTTCCCTGAGTTTCCTACAGGTGTCCCATGACTTTCCTCTTCCCTGCAGATGTTACATTCAGATAGCTGGATCTGTTGAACTCCCTGGTGGGTGCTGCCCATCCTCACAGGTGACCAGGGCACTATGTCTATGTGTCCTGGGTTCAGCAGTAGCAGTCATGTTTCTCCTTCTTGGTAGCTGGTGCAGTGCAGTGTTTTGACTTTCAGCCTGGGAACAGAGCTGATAGCAATATTTTGGTTTGGCCAAGGACTTTGTGAGCCTCATGCTCTGCCAGGGAGGAGGGGAAGCCAGGAGGAAGCAGAGACAGGACACCTGACCCAAACTGACCAAAGAGGTATTCCATACCACAGCACGTCATGGCCAGGAGGTAACTGGGAGTTAGCCGGAAGGGCTGGGAGTCTGCAGGGTTGGAGGAGGTATCGGTCGGTGCTTGGTTGGGCTTGGGGTGGCGAGTTATCAGTTGGCTGGTGGTGAGGTGTTGTATTCTCTTCCCTTGTTATTTCCTTTATCATTATTATCATTGGTGGTAGCAGTAGTGATTTGTGTTATACCTTAGTTACTAAACTGTTCTTATCTCAACCCATGGGAGTTGCATTCTTTTTGACTCTCCTCTCCGTCCCTCCGGTAGTAGGCGGAGGGAAAGAAGGGGGGGAAGTGAGTGAACGAGTTGCCTGGCTGGGTTTGAGCCACGACAGTTCTTTTTGGCACCCAACGTGGGGCGCGAAGGGTTGAGATGGTGGCGGATCTGACCGGATTGATAGTCATTTGTCGCAGTGCTGATTTGTTGGCTCTCGGGGTTGTTCCTCTTGGTCTCACGGTTTCAGAGTGTAGTGCATTGCTTGGAGCCGGTGTTTGCTGTGTTGGTGTTTATCAGGTGTGGGGCCTGGGCTGGGGTTCTTGTCTCACTGTGCTTTATGGCAATGGCTTGTGGTGCGGGTGGGCTCCAGCGGCGGGGCGGGACGGACGTGGCCGTTGACTTGTACCTGGCCGTCCGGCTGCTCTTCACCGTCCTGGCCCTCGCCCTCGCCTCCATCTTTGTGAGGCCGCGGGGAGCCGAGGGGGAGCGGCCCCGGGAGCCAGCGGCTGTGGGAGCGACCCGGGAGAGCGGCCCCGGGGACCGAGCGGCGGCCGGAGAGGGTCTGGAGGCTGCGGTGGGACGGCTGCCGGTGGAGGAGGTCGGGGCGGTCAAGGAGCGGAAGGAGGCGGCTGCCGAGCAGCGGGAGAAGGCGGCGGAGGAGCCGAGCCCCGCGGCCGAGCCCAGCCCCGCGACGGCAGAGAGCATCCCCGGAAGCCGCCCGCCGAGCCCCAGGAGGATGCAGGAGACCACGCAGCATTTCCCGGCAAGGCAGAGGAGGAAGAGCTGGACTCAGGAAAAGAGAAGCTGGTGGTGGAGAGCCGGCAAGCACAGCAGCTACACCAGCCCCAGTGACAAGTACAGCAGCATCGTTTGAGAGTTCTGAAGGTTTTGAATGGCCTTTGGGTATCCTTGGGACCTGCCTGCTGATTGTGATGGGGATCAGCATGTTGGCACACATACAGACTATGTTTTACCCACAGCCATTTTGTCTGATATCAAAAGTTAAGCAGAGTCAGGTTTGGGTCTTGTCTGGGGTTAGACGACAATATAGGGTGACCAGGAGATTTTTCCCAAAGCTGGACAGTCATGAGTGGCAGGGTGTGTGGCACAGTATGGGCAAGTATCTAGTCCACTGGGCCCCTCCAGTGCTTTGGAAGCATTGGAGATGGAAGGCAGCTGCATGGAGTCCCCAGCAACAAGCTGCAGAAACTGCTGAAGGGGACAGTGAATTATTTTAAGCCTGGTGGGCCCATGGCACTTCAGGCCATCAGAGCAGAGATGCAACACAGAGATGGACTCATGATCGAGGGGTGGACTTAGCAATGGACACTATTGCCCAGGTTATTCACAAGTGTGAACACTGCACACAGTCTCTCCTGCTCTGAAAGACCGTTACAAGAGATGGAGCCTGGCATCATGGACCAGATGGATGCAGCAGCTTTATAGCTACTGGTCCATGCACTTAGATAAGAGTAATGGTATATTGAAAATGTGGGATCTGAGCATGACGTGAATGGTGTGGAATAAGGGGTGGATAATGTCCTGGGTTCAGCAGTAGCAGTCATGTTTCTCCTTCTTGGTAGCTGGTGCAGTGCAGTGTTTTGACTTTGGAGTCGGGAACAGAGCTGATAGCGATGTTTTGGTTTGGCCAAGGATTTTGTGAGCCTCATGCTCTGCCAGGGAGGAGGGGAAGCCAGGAGGAAGCAGAGACAGGATACCTGACCCAAACTGACCAAAGAGGTATTCCATACCACAGCACGTCATGCCCAGGATGTAACTGGGAGTTAGCTGGAAGGGCTAGGACTGCAGGGTTGGAGGAGGTATGGGTCGGTACTTGATCGGGCCTGGGGAGTGAGTTATCGGTTGGCTGGTGGTGAGGTGTTGTATTCTCTTCCCTTGTTATTTCCTTTATCATTATTATTATTGGTGGCAGCAGTAGTGATTTGTGTTATACCTTAGTTACTAAACTGTTCTTATCTCAACCCGTGGGAGTTGCATTCTTTTTGACTCTCCTCTCCGTCCCTCCGGTAGTAGGCGGAGGGAAAGAAGGGGGGGAAGTGAGTGAACGAGTTGCCTGGCTGGGTTTGAGCGATGACACTATGCTGAAGCTGCAGGTCTGCAGGTGCAGTAGGAATAGGCTTCCACCACCACCATCACCTGCATAGCAACTTCTGGCTGTCCTTGCTGCCTGCCCACCCCTGCTCTGGATCTGCACCCTGCCACTACCCTGGTTATCTCCTCATTCTCCTGGTGATGCACACCTGGGCTCACAGGTGCCTCACAAGTACACCAATACGTTTCAGTTTGCTCCTTGCAGAAGTCACAAACACCAAGGCTGTACAAGTGCTTTCTCTAGTGTCAGTTTGTACTTGCGCCATTGTGTCTTACCAATGTGCTTTGTCCTCATCCTACCCAGGTGGAAAACAGATTCTGCTTGGTGATCTCTCCAGCCAGCTGCCTGCACTGATTTGCTGGCTGGGGTCTCTAGCACGTTTGCCTGCCCAGAGGCTGTGCAGGGGCACCAGGCTGGAGTGCTACTCATGACAGCATTTGTAAGTACTAGATTTCATAGTTTTGAGGAATATCTTCAGTTCGCAGAAGTTTGCTCAATTAAGCTTTTTATATCCAATGTTACTGTGGGAGTTAAGAGCACAACCCAGCCAACAACCTTGCAATCATGCAATCATAGAATGCTTTGGGTTGGAGGGAACCTTAGAGCTCATCCAGTTCCACCCCCTGCCATGGGCAGGGACATCCTTCCACTAGACTAGGTTGCTCAAAACCCCATCCAACTGGGCTCTGAGCACTGTCAGGGATGGGGCAGCCACAGCTTCTCTGGGCAACCTGTGCCAGTGTCTTGCTGCCCTCACAAGGAAGAACATCTTCCTTCTGTGCCAGTCGGAACGGTTCCAGGGAGATACACCCCAAAAGGGGAAGGACCCCCTGCCTTCTCACACAGAGGGGGATGGCCCGAGACAGCCCCTGCCCTGTAGCTGTTGCGCAGAGGTAGGGGACCAAAAAGACGACAAGGGTTGGAAGCGAGTTCCAGTTCGACGTCGTGGGAAACCCTCCCCCCTTCCTGCCCTGCTTCCCCAGGTGTCCCTCCGTAATAGGTTCGAGGCCCTGGATCTTGAAGGAGAGGTAGGTGAGAATGTGGGGCAAGGCCAGCCCACAAGGCCACATAGGAAAAGGCAGTCGACTTTGCACCTCAAGACTGCCTCTGATAAGAAAGAAAGAAGGGTCATTGTAGTAGGCCATTCCCTTCTGAGAGGAACAGAGGGCCCGATATGCAGAGTTGACCCTCATCATAGGGAAGTGTGTAGTCTGCCTGGAGCCCGGATCAGGGATATCACTAGGGCGCTCCCCAACCTGGTGCACCCGACAGACTACTACCCGCTGCTGGTCTTCCAGACAGGTGAGGGGGAAGCTGCTTCCCGCAGTCTGAGGGGGATGAAGAAAGACTACAGGGCCTTGGGGCGGATGGTGAAAGAGTCTGGGGCTCAAGTGATCTTCTCCTCACTCCTTCCATCTTCCACTGATGATGTGGGATGGAATGGGAAAATTCAGTCCATAAACGATTGGCTTCGAGACTGGTGCTACAGGCAGGGCTTTGGATTCTTTGATAACAGCTGGTTTTATAGTGCACCATTCTGGACAATGACAAGTGGGAAAGGTTTGTATCACAGAGGCAAAAGGATACTGGGGCATGAATTAGCAGGGCTCATTTGGAGAGCTTTAAACTAGATTCGAAGGGGGATGGGCTTGTAGCTGGGCTTGCCCCAGTGGGGCAGCGCTCCAGAATTAATGAAGACTGGGAGGCCTCCTACAATCCTAGGGTGAAATCGGTGTGCTCAGCTCGCTCCCTGGAATGTCTGTACACCAATGCGCGCAGCATGGGAAATAAGCAGGAGGAGTTGTAAACCTGTGTTAAGTCAGGAGACTATGATCTGGTGGCAATTACAGAGACGTGATGGGACAGCTCACATGACTGGAATATAGTCATGGAGGGCTATGTCCTTTTCAGAAAAGACAGGCCAGCCAGGAAGGGTGGTGGGGTTGCTCTTTATGTGCGGGAGCAACTACAATGCACCGAGTTCTGTCCAGGGACAGATGACGAGCGAGTTGAGAGTCTGTGGGTGAGAATCAAGGGGCAGGCTGGCAGGGGGGATATTGTTGTAGGTGTCTGTTACAGACCACCAGATCAGGGTGAGGAAGTTGACGAGGCCTTCTACAGGCAGCTGAGAGCGGCCTCACAGTCACAGGCCGTGGTCGTCGTGGGGGATTTTAACTTCCCTGATGTTTGCTGGAAGGACCACTCGGCAACCCAGCCACAGTCCAGGAGGTTCCTCCAGTGTATGGATGATAACTTCCTCCTGCAAATGGTGGATGAGCCGACCAGGAGAGGAGCGCTGCTGGATCTCATCCTCACTAACAAGGAGGATCTGGTCGAAGCAGTAAGGGTTGAGGGCTGCCTTGGTTGCAGCGACCACGGGATGGTGGAGTTCAGGATCTTGTGTGGTAGGACCAGTAGAATCGCAAGTAGAATTGCAACCCTGGACTTTAGCAGGGCAAACTTTGGCCTTTTCAAGCAATTGCTAGGGGAAATCCCATGGGCAAGGCTGCTTGAAGGTAAAGGGGCCCAAGATAGTTGGTTGACATTCAAGGATTGCTTTTTCCGTGCTCAAGATCGGAGCATCCCAACACGTAGGAAGTCAAGGAAGAGGGCCAAGAGACCTGCGTGGCTAAATAGGGAATTGCTGGGTATGCTCAAGTGGAAGAGGAGAGTTTACAGGTCATGGAAGGAGGGGCTGGCCACTTGGGAGGAATATAAGGCTGCTGCTAAGAGGATGTAGGAAGACAGCTAGGAGGACTAAGGCCTCCTTAGAATTAAACCTGGCGAGAAGGGTCAAGGACAGCAAAAAGAGCTTTTTCAAATACACGGCAGATAAAACTAACACCAGAGGCAATGTAGGCCCACTGATGAACGGGATGGGTGCCCTGGTGACAGAAGATACAGAGATGGCAGACTTACTGAATGCCTTCTTTGTCTACTCTGCTGCAGGCAGTCCTGAAGAGCCCTGTACCCCTGAGACCTTAGATGAAGTCAGGTCAATGGAGCGGTTTGCCTTAGTTGATGAGGAATGGGCTAGAGATCAGTTGAGCAATCTGGACATCCATAAATCCATGGGTCCAGATGGGATGCACCCGTGGGTGCTGAGGGAACTGGCGGAAGTCATTGCTAGACCACTCTCTATCATCTTTACCAAGTCTTAGGAAACGGGAGAGGTGCCTGAGGACTGGAGGAAAGCAAATGTCACTCCAGTCTTCAAAAAGGGCAAGAAGGAGGACCCGGGTAACTATAGACCAGTCAGCCTCACCTCCATCCCTGGGAAAGTGATGGAACACCTTATCCTTGGTGCCATCTTAAGGCATATCAAGGATAAGAGGGTTATGAGGGGCAGTCAACATGGCTTCACCAAGGGGAAATCATGCTTGACCAATCTCTTAGCCTTTTATGAGGAAATAACACGGTGGATGGATGATGGCAGAGCGGTGGATGTGGTCTACCTTGACTTCAGCAAAGCATTTGACACAGTCTCCCCCAGCATCCTCACAGCTAAAATGAGGAAGTGTGGACTGGATGATCAGGTAGTGAGGTGGACTGTGAACTGACTGAAGGAGAGAAGCCAGAGAGCTGTAGTCTATGGGGCTGAGTCTAGTTGGAGGCCTGTAACTAGTGGAGTGCCTCAAGGGTCAGTATTGGGACTGGTATTATTTAATGTATTCATCAATGATTTAGATGAGGGAATTGAGTGTACTATCAGCAAGTTTGCTGATGACACTAAGCTGGGAGGCGTGGCTGACACGCCAGAAGGCTGTGCTGCCATCCAACGAGACCTGGACAGGCTGGAGAGTTGGGCAGGGAATAACTTGATGAAATATAACAAGGGAAAGTGTAGAGTCCTGCATCTGGGCAGGAACAACCCCAGGTTCCAATATAGGTTGGGAAACGACCTGTTAGAGAGCAGTGTAGGGGAGAGGGACCTGGGGGTCCTAGTGGACAACAGGATGACCATGAGCCAACACTGTGCCCTTGTGGCTAAGAAGGCCAATGGCATCCTGGGGTGTATTAGAAGGGGGGTGGTTAGTAGGTCGAGAGAGGTCCTCCTTCCCCTCTACTCTGCCCTGGTGAGACCCCATCTGGAATACTGTGTCCAGTTCTGGGCCCCTCAGTTCAAGAAGGACAGGGAGCTGCTGGAGAGAGTCCAGCGCAGGGCAACTAAGATGATTAAGGGAGTGGAGCATCTCCCTTATGAGGAAAGACTGAGGGAGCTGGGTCTCTATAGTCTGGAGGAGACTGCGGGGTGACCTTATAAGTGTCTATAAATATATAAAGGGGGAGTGTCACGAGGATGGAGCCAGGCTCTACTCAGTGGCAAACAATGATAGGACAAGGGGTAATGGGTACAAACTGGAACACAAGAGGTTCCACTTAAACTTGAGAAGAAACTTCTTCTCAGTGAGGGTGACGGAAGACTGGAACAGGCTGCCCAGGGAGGTTGTGGAGTCTCCTTCCCTGGAGACATTCAAAACCCGCCTGGACACATTCCTGTGTAACATTATCTAGGTGTTCCTGCTCCGGCAGGGGGATTGGACTAGATGATCTTTCGAGGTCCCTTCCAATCTCTAGCATACTGTGATACTGTGATCTTCTTAGATCTCATCTCAGTCTCCCCTCTGTAAAGTTAAAGCCATTCCCCCTTGTCCTGTCCCTACAGACCTTTCCCCAGGTTTCTTGTAGGTGCCCTTTATGTCTTATAAGACGATTATAAGGTCTCCCAGGAGCCCTCTCTTCTCCAGGATGAACAAGCCCAGTTCTCTCAGCCTGTCATGTATTTATTTTTTTTAAATGAATTTACATTCATAAAACCCCCCAAGGTCAGGACTTAACTGGAGGTTTTACAAATTCTCTGTGAGAATAAAGTTGGTGTTTTGTGTCCATGTGTGCTTTATCCCAAATGTTTTGAATCTCATAGCTCTTTGAGAAAATGCTTATTTTCTGAAGCAGACACTCTGGATAACACAAGGAAATACCAAAGCAATTCCTAGAAAAGGAGAAATTTCCTAGAAAAGGAGAAATCTCCTAGAAAGGAGAAAGCCTGAAGGACTTGCTACAGCAAAGCCAGTGACTAGCAGGAGTGTTTAGAAACGGAAAAATATTTTCTCAGCTTTTTGAGCTTAGTTTTTAAATCTTAGAATGCGGAAGATTAGGAATAAGGTAAGAATTGCTGAAAGTTGTGCTTGATTTTGCAAAACAGGTAAACCAAAATCCTTGCTGTTCTTCAACTTCACCAACAAAAACGAAGGGAATATACAGGGAAAGAAAAAAAGCTACTATCCTGTGAACTTAAAGGTTTGGAGAAGTCTAGGCAAAGCCCTAAAACTGGGTTGAACCTTTTTGTCTCTCTTCTTCTAGGACAAGAGTGCTGAAAATAGGCATTAATCTACAAGCAGTCATGGAGTAAAGTCTCGAATATGAAAATTGCTCCATGTGGGTTGGAAGTAAAACTCAACTGAGTGTTTTCAAATTAAATAATCTAACCTTTTCCCCTGACCACTAAAAGAAGCTCCTTATGTTTCTTCACCACCTTTGTAGGTGTGAAGTTGTGAGTGATATCACTGTTAAGTGATAGTATTTCAGAAGAAGAGCACATAAAAGATTCGGAGCCCTTCCCCGCATTTTCATTTTCCTTAAGAAAGTGAAGATTTCTGAGTAGTTTTAAAGCTTTCATTAAAAAAAACAAAACCTTCACGGACCCTTCTAAATTATAGTGTCTTGTAAGGAAAAGAGCAATAATAGCATTATTCTGTTCTTAGCTGTTTAGAAGTTTAATAAAACCTTTTAAGAAAAGGGAAAATGCAGGCATAGAAGTTGTTGACTGTGGATTTAAACACGTAACAAAACAAAACAAATCACAACACCCCCCTCCCCCCCCCAAAAAAAAAAAACAAACCCAAACCCACCCGCCTCATGGACTTACCTTAAAAAAAAAATAAAAAATTTCTGTGAAAATATATTTTTTAAAAACTTTTAGGTGGTAAAAGAAGAAATTACATTGTCCTGCTCTGAGAAGGAAATTCTCAAGTTGGAGGAAAGTTACAGGTAGAATTGTTCAGAGATCAGTTCTGGGATGAATATAGTTTAGTATTTTCATTGCAGTCTTTGACAGAAGAGTGCTAATGAGGCTTGCTGATAGAATAAAGCTACTCAGCGCTATCAAAAAAAGGGATCAAAAAATGGGTCACCTTGGGGAATGGTCTGCAAAGTATGAGATGAAATTTAGTAGTGCAACTGCTCGGTCATATCTTTAGGGAGAGGTAATAAGAATGTTCATTATTAACTGAAAGCTATTTAGTTGGAAATGATAAAAGATGAGAGGTATATAGTGCAACAATTTGTAACAGAAAAAGCATGTCATAGAGCCAACAGTCATAGAAAAGGATGTTTTCAAGAAAAGGGACAATGAGATCCCAGGATTCCTTGCTAACATACCATGTTTTTTTTTCTAGTATAGCAGCGTTTATTAAGCAGTGTTTAAGAAAAAGGAATTAATGTCTGACACAGGTATGGGTGATGTGCAATCTTCTGTGAGCAAACATGAAAAATTTATGCATTGTTTTTTCTGCTAGTAAAGGGAAGGTATGACCTCTAGAAAGGCAAAAGGACTAGTTAAGCTATATAAAAATACTAGTAAGTGAGCAAATAATCTAGGTTTAGAAAACCAGAAAAAACGTCAAAGCAGCAGAAACAGTGAGAAATTCTAAAAAAAAAAAAAAAATCAGTAAGGCTGGCGGGGGTGTGGTGTTGTGATGTTGACAATTTAAGTACATTTTGGGCATTCTAATTACCTTGTCACCCAGCAGAAGGTGTTACGGACTTTCTAAACATGATGAAGTACTACAAGAAATTTTTTGTTCAGGCTTTACATCTATTAACTGATTTGAGCTTTGTGGAGAACCTGAATATCCTCATAAAAATGTTGCTGTAGTTGTTTCTGTATTTATAGCCATTTTCACATATTTTCTTTAATGGTAATTTACTTATCACCTACTTTTGTACTTGTGGATGGATTCCTTTTTCTGCCCCAAGAGACTAAAGTCAAAAAGATGTCAAGAGAACCAAATCAGTGTATGCTGTGCTACATTTTTGACATCATAACTGCTCTCGAATTCCTTTTTATAATTTTTTTTCTGTTTCCCTCCTCCTCCCTTTTCAGTGACATTCTTCTTGCTTTTTCTTCCACTAATCTAGTTGCTGCTCTGATATGTTCATACTTCCATTTTTCTCATCTCTTCTTAACAAATCAGCAGTGAAATTGTTAAAGTCTCAGGTTTTACAGGTTTCGCCCTCAAGAGAAACCAGGCACATCACATCTTCGAACAGAATTTTTCATCTTGTTTGAGGTCACGGTGAGTCTATGCTAGTTCACACTTGGTTTACATAATAAATCAATTTTTTTAAACATGAAGATTAGGTATTTTACTTTGCAAGCAATAGCTCAGTTGTTTAAAAAATTGTGTCATGTACTTAAACAGTAGCAGCAGTTTTTCTGATCGTAGCAATGCTTTTTGCCCAGTTGAAATTCATGAATCTACACTATATGCTACTTCTAGATCATACATGAACAAATCAAAGTGGGTGAAGTTTTCAAATATCACAGAAGAGTAGTATACATCCATCAGAGATGGGATCCTGACTTTCTGGAAGTGGCATTCAGAACCTAAAGTATCTCAGACTGGTGGTCATTTTACTATATGAATAGCCCTAACAGATCCCTACCTTTCCATAAGGCATTCTTACAATTTATCTTTTTCAGACAGACTATAACTCTTCGCTTGCATTTTTGGAGGTTAAAGATAAAAGGAGATATTTTAAATATTCAGCAGCATCCTCTTTTGGTTAAGAGAGATAGCATTGGAGGGATTGACAAGAACTATGTTTGGGCAGTGCTGTCTGTCCACCCTGACATGCTGAACTAATAAAAAAAATATGGAAGAAGAGATTAAAGGGAACTAAATGGTGCATGCCAATTCAAAGAACACCAAAGAGTTACACTGGCCATCAACAACCATTTACCTTGGAGGATGGCATTTGATTTTCATTCATATGGAAAAGAATATGTCTCTCAAAAAATTGTGATTTTTCTCAGCATGATCATGGAAGAAATAAAACAGCTGACAGAGCTGCTGAGCTTGGTACTGAAGGCAGTGATTTAGGGAAACAGTCAGCATTTAGAAAGAGAAAATTAGAAAATAAAATAACTCTTGTTGTCCCATATTTTTTTAATGATATACTACTGTAGCTCTGATATGCATGGACATGATCTCATTTAAATCTGGGTTGTTTGAATATTGTTTACGCCTTAGCAATCTGCAGGGTTCTTTTTCCTAGAAGTACTTAAATGCTTTTTGCATTTTGATAATAAAACACTGAGATTTTGATAATAAAACACTGACTTAAAGCTTATGACTATAAATCTGTGCTAGCATACTATACTAAGTTCTGTAAATCCATGGGCTCTAGGCAATGAATCTGTTAGTGAGAATACTGTTGGATGACTGCATATTCTAGTGTTATTCAGAATTCTGAATGAGGATACGCTGACAGTTGTTGGCTGTTGAATAATTCAAAATTCTGGTTGCATGTGTCATTCATTCTGATGATCTAAAATAGTTTGCAGGGATCACACTTTTGACTTGATGTGTCTCTGAAAATACCAAGGAAGCATCTCCTTCATATTAAGATTTGTAGGTTTCCTCTTGACCCAAGACAATCTCTGTTGACTGCATCTCTGACCACCATCTGAAGTCAATGGGAGATTTGCTATTGGTTTATGTCAACAAAATACAGAACACAGAGAAGAAAACTCTGCACAAATGTCTGACATTGTCCATTCTCCTAGTGGTCTTTCATCAATGGGAGGCAGTTTTTTCAGACCTCATAAGGTCTTTTTGAAAATTGAGGGACTGAAACCTAGCTTTATTTAGAGTTTGTAGGAGTGTGCTCAGACTCAGTAGTACTCACTACCTCAATGGATTCTGGAATAAAATATTTCTTTGAGTGAGATTAATGGAGATTTTTCTATTTTTAATAAAGTAGATGGTTGAATAACACTGCATATTGTATAATTATTTATGATGATGCAGTGATAGCTAACTATTTATAAATAGGAAAAAAAAGCTATTGTTTTCTAGAAAATACACTGCAAAATAAATTCCAAAGATGTTCCTTATCTCCACTGGCATTCTTTCAAGGCCAATAGAAAGAAGTCACTGTTTTTTTCTACACAAAAATACAAATAAGTTCTTTTTTTGGTTTTTTTTTTTAAATGTGCTCTCATGAATGAAGATTCATGAAGTATTTGGAAATGTTATTTAAGTTGTCCAGGCTGCAAAAACAATCACTCTCAAAGTATTTTTTTAACCTCTTTCTTTCTTGTTTTCCCTGAAACTAATAATTGATGTGCTATTATCTCTGGAGAACAAGCAAGACCTGCTTTTCATTTTCAAGTGCTTTTTTCCCTGAAACTTACTGGCAGTTTTGTTGGCTTATTGCAGGCCTTTAAGATGTTGTTTGGGAAGGAAGGTTGCATTTCCTTTAACTGGTTGATAGCTTGAAATCCTGTCTGCTAAGAGTTTGTGAAGCATTTTAAAAGGAACCGGGTAGTGCTGTTTCCAGTGGTTCAAATGAAGACCAATTACACAGGATTACTATTTTTACTACTTAATATGAAAAAGTACTTACAACAGTGTGCCTAAATGAATTAGTGAAGAGAGAAAGAAGCAAAAATATTTCAATTTACAAAGTGGTGCATTAAGCATAACCGCCACATTTGGACAAGGAAGATGCTTAGGGATGATAGAGGACTTTGTCAAGATTGCCCTAGCAATCTGACAAAGCTGATCTTCCCACTGAAAGCACACACTTGGCTCCCCTCCTTTGCTATTTTCCATCAGCAGCTATTTGCTCCTTCTTCCTCTCCAGGCTTTGTGACAGTTAGTTCCAGATGACCTAATGCATCAGAAAAACTCTTCACTTTTGACACTGTGAGCAGCAGTGGCATGGTCTCTGTAGGCCGCTTCTAAGACATCCCTTGTAATTTTGTAAATTAGACACATATCTGCTCCTCAGGCTAAATTGTTATCTAGGAGGTTATGACTGCAGAAGAAGCTGCTATAACACCTGGGTCCAGATCCAACATTCAGCTTGACTCTAGTTAATCGTCCCTTTTCTGGAAAAAATGCCTTCTTCGAGAACAGAAAATCTCTCCTGCTGCTCCTGCTAACTCATTTCATTTCTGAAGACCATGTCTGATCCAGGCCACAGCAGAACTGTAATGTAGGGACTCTGTTTCCTTTCTAAAACTGCATATTGAATAATGATTGTCTTACATTTAATGCTTGCAATTCTAGGTATGAGGAACGGATGTTATTTCCAAGTATATCCAATGGATGCTATACTAAAACATGGGGACACTTTTCTAGTGAACCTCAAATGCATAATTTTACAACTCTATTTTACATGTTTTATACTTTTAAATTGTTAGAACGAGAAGAAATGCTACTTTTTATATCTTTTTCACTCAACACAAGGAATGTATTATTTCTACGCAGTGTGACTGTCCAAATACTCTGTGTGAGAGCAAAATCAAAGGCAGTAAAAAGAAAACTGCAACTGTGTGCTGCAGAACATGCAGAGATGACAGTGAAAGTATTAACAGAATCCTGTATTTTTAGAAGGCCAGAGACGTGACTAATCACAGACCATTTTTTGCTTTTTATGGAAAAGACTTGTTACTCAAAAACAAGAATCATGGCATGGTGATGGAATAAAGTGACAGGTGAAAATTTATAGGAAGAAGGGGGTTGATGGATATATTGATGGCTGGACACATTTGTTACTGCAGTTGATGCCCCTTCAGCTAATCAAGATTGAAACCAGGGAAAATTACATAATGATATCAATAACTATAGTTAATTTAACACATTATTTCGGGCATGCATGGAGGAGATAAGAACGTTTTATTGCCATGGGTTTAGAAACCTATGTTATACCCAAATGGCAGCGCCATGAGTGGGCTAATTCTCTCAAATACATGCTGCTAAGCTCCTGTTCACATAGTACTATATATTAAAACCTTAGCATACTGCTTCTCAGATACAGACAAAACTTTATTACAGATAAGTGTTGTCCTACTGTTCTTGTATTTCCCGTTATACACTCTCATAAATTCTCAAGGTATAGTTGTTGTAGGTTTACAAGATATTTTTTGAGTAAGTGTTGGAAACCACTGTTCAGTTTTCCAAAGAGAAAAATTAATGCTGCAAATGGCTGAATTTTTCAAGATCATAAATTCAGGTATAGGTGTGTGTATGCTGAGTTTTTTTCTGTTTAGATACCCAGCTTCATTGTTGACCACTTCCATAACCCATGGGGTGTTCAGAATTGAAACAGGAAGCTCCATGACATCAGAAACCCAGAATTTATGAGGAGCTTTACCTTCAGGGTTGCTAAAGACTTTCAACACAACCAATAAATAACACTAATATAAGGCCTGAACAGATTTCATGGATGTCGCTTCAGTCTTATTGGGATGGGAAACAGGCTGTCAGGGCTAGAAATTTAGTTACAACTATACATACATGTGCTAACTTTACAGTTGCCTGATTTATAACAATTTATGCAATGAAGGATCCCCTCAAGACACCCAAGTCATCATAAGCTAATATTTAAACTTTTTTTTAGAACTAAAATGTTAAGTAAAAGTTTCCAATGTGCTTTTTGTCTAGTTATTCTTGGGATGTAAGTGGGATGGAAGGAGGCCTTTAAGCAAAATGCAGTCTACACTGGACATTGAAATTAAGAGTTTTCCTAAGGCTAGCAAAGACTGCTCCATTAGAAGATCAGTCTAAACACTACATTTGAGAATGTAGAAAGACATTTATGCTACCTGTGTGAGCCTAGATTTAGGGTTTGAATATATTTAATGACTTGTTTAGTCAAATGTAATTGAGGAAAAGGAGACTAACTTCTGTAGTAGTATTTAGGAGTAGAGAACTTTAAAGGGACCCAGTTGAACCCATTATTGCTACTTATTTTTAGCAGAATGTTCTTGTCCCTATCCCCTTGTTTCCCTCCTTTCTCCATGCTTGCAAGTTACATGAGCTATAAGTCCCTCTTATCCCTATCTCAGAAATTCCTGTGATGGGAGCTGTCCCATAACAACTTAGCCCTAAGCCTTCTTACTGCGTAACAAGTGAGTTTTCCTTCATCCTTCCCTCTACCCATCAGTCTCCTTGCCCCAGCTTCGTGTTCTCCCAGAGAAGGACTGAAATTCAGATTTCAAGCTGCAGGTTCGTTTTTTTTTTAATGACAGACAGATGAGCAGCTTGAAGCCTGGGCAGGCAGCCAACTTCCCTTATCATTGAAAAAAAAAAAAAACACCTGGTCCAAAGGAGAGGAGAAAACTGAGAGAAAGGAAAAGAGACAACTAGGCATGTCATCAATTAAATGTCCTGTGGATATACAAATGGAGTGCTAACAGACCTAAAAGATCCCAGGAACAGCTAAACATGTACAGATTTAGAACCTACTGCCAATCTTTGTCAAACTTGGCAGCTATACTGATGACTTGATGTCATCGACAGGTTAAGTTGTTGAAACTGCAGAAATCTGATCTTGCTAGACATGCTCTTAGTATCTCAGTACAAGAGCAGTATCTGACTTTGGTATCTGATGTTGACAGAAAACAGTAGAAATCATGTCTAAATAATATGTCTAAGCTTCACAAAGGACAGTGTCTAAAAGAAGCACACTATGTATGTCCCAGCTCTGATTAGCTCAGAGAAGGTTATGGAAAGAACTAAGCAATGGAGCAGAAATGTATCAGATCTCACCAGGAAGAAGAAAAGAACAGCAAAAATTTATGTAATAGCACTGTCTTTCATGGCACACTTTCTGCAAGTTGTCAATATACAGTGAAACCGTACTGGAAAATGTTCTGAAAGAGGCAGTGTTGTAGCCAGTACTGAAAGGAGATGAGGCTGGTACTCATCTGAAATACATGTTCATCTACTTCTTCAGAAACCCAGAAATTTTTCTCATAGCGATCACTAGTTTTAACACCAAGTATGTGATGGGTTAGGGACAGCAGTGCAGCAATGTAAAAACGGGACTCAGCCATATCCTCTTGAGCTGAAGCTCACATGCTTGTTTGGTTAGAAAAGCTGCAGGAGGGAGCTTTTAGAGACACACCTTATTTGTGCGTAATGTCTTCCAGTCAGCACTGATTCTCTTACTGCCCTTTGTCATCCACAGACTAATTTGAAGTCAGTTTTATGACTAGCCATCAATATTTCCATCAGTAAACGTATAGTCATTTCTGCATGGCAATTATGTGGTTGTATTTCACATCTGTTTTAGGAGCTGTAAATGTGAAGAACTGATTAAATGCAAGTACAAAATATCTCAGCAGTGAGGAAGCTGATATACTTGAAATTGCATCTCAGTATAGTTTGCAGAAAAGGATACCCAAAGGCCATTCAAAACCTTCAGAACTCTCAGTTGATGCTGCTGTACTCGTCACTGGGGCTGGTGTAGCTGCTGTGCTTGCCGGCTCTCCCATCACCAGCTTCTCTTTTTCTGAGTCCAGCTCTTCCTCCTCTGCCTTGCCGGGAAATGCTGCGTGGTCTACTGCATCCTCCTGGGGCTCGGCGGGCGGCTTCCGGGGGATGCTCTCTGCCGTCGCCGGGCTGGGCTCGGCCGCGGGGCTGGGCTCCTCCGCGGGGCTCGGCTCCTCCGCGGAGCTCGGCTCCTCCGCCGCCTTCTCCCGCTGCTCGGCAGCCGCCTGCTTCCCCTCCTCGACCACCCCGACCTCCTCCACCGGCAGCCGTCCCTTCGCAGCCTCCGGCCCCACTCCCACCGCCGCTTGGTCCCCGGGGCCGCTCTGCCGGGCCTCTTCAGCAGCCGTCGGCTCCTGGGGCCGCTCCCCCTCGGCTCCCCGCGGCCTCACGAGGAGGGAGGCGAGGACGAGGGCCAGGCCGGTGAAGAGCAGCCGGACGGCCAGGTAGAAGTCCATGGCCACGTCCGTCCTGCCCTGCTGCTGGGGCCCACCCCTACTACAAGTCATTGCCATAAGGTACCGTGAGACAAGAACCTTAGCCCAAGCCCCACACTTGATAAACACCAACACAGCGAATACCGGCTCTAAGTAAGTTACAACATTCTGAAACTGTGAGATCAAGAGGAACAACTCTGAGAGCTAATAAATCAGCATTGTGACAAGTGACTATTAATCCAGTCAAATCTGTCGTTATCTCAACCCCTTGAGCCCCACGTTGGGTGGCAAAAAGAACTGTCGTGGTTTAAACCAAACCAGACAACTCGTTCACTCACTTCCCCCCCTTCTTGCCCTCCCCCTACTCCCAGAGGGACAGAGAGGAGAATCAAAAAGAATGCAACTCCCACGGGTTGAGATAAGAGCAGTTTAGTAACTAAGGTATAACACAGATCACTACTGCTACCACCAATGATAATAATGATAAAGGAAATAACAAGGGAAGAGAATACAACACCTCACCACCAGCCAACCGATAACTCCCCCCCCCCCCCCCCCCCCAAGCCCAACCAAGCTCTGACCGATGCCCCCTCCAACCCTGCCATCCTAGCCCTTCCAGCTAACTCCCAGTTACCTCCTGGCCATGACGTGCTGTGGTATGGAATACCTCTTTGGTCAGTTTGGGTCAGGTGTCCTGTCTCTGCTTCCTCCTGGCTTCCCCTCCTCCCTGGCAGAGCATGAGGCTCACAAAGTCCTTGGCCAAACCAAAACATCGCTATCAGCTCTGTTCCCGAGTCCAAAGTCAAAACACTGCACTGCACCAGCTACCAAGAAGGAGAAACATGACTGCTACTGCTGAACCCAGGACAATTTTGTATGGCATTATGGGAACATACCTGAAAGTCAAATTAGTTTTAAATTAAAATAAGTGTATTTTAAAATATTTCTTTGTTGAATTCACTTCAGAAAACTCTCACTGTAGTATGTAATAACTTCAAATGTGATTTATCTCAGGCCTTCATAAGTAGAAATGTTGTCCTGCCCACCTTGTTTAGCATTTTGACTAAGTTGCTATATAGAACACAATATTTTAATTTATCTAAAAATTAAATAATAGAGGTGCTATTAATTTGTGTCTAAATTCACACAAACATGTCACTGAAAATTCAGAAGTCTGAAATAAGAGATTTATAGAAGAGGCAAAGGCTTTGGTTCTATTTAGAATTTTACTGTGACTGTAAGATATATATCCTTTTTCTAACGTACAGCAGCTATTTTTGAACTATGTTTAAAATTGAACAGATCACTTTACAAATGACTGCACCTACCAAAGGGAAATGAAATACTTTGTATACTCCTGGAAAGGCTCTTCAAAAGTATGCCCATCTGGCTTTTTTTCAAACTTTTATCCTTAGAACACCAATCACACTTTGTGCATGTTGAACAGTCTTTTCATGAGACCCAAAGACTTTCACAGATAGTCTTTCCCTTACATTTTTAACCTGTCTTTTCTTCTTAAAGCATGATATTATATTTTAGTAGTAACATGGGATCTTTTAATATCTATTTGTTTAAGGAAATTGCTAATAGGCCATCAAGAGTAATGTAAGAATTCTGTTGTTACCATGAAGAGACGGACTTCTGCAGCTACTGTTTGCAAAGACAAATATGGTGGTGTGCTCTTTCTACTTCCTGCTCTCTTTTTGATGGTCATTCATATTGGTGTACTCAAACTAAAATATAGACTTCTTTTTCATTAATCCACAATGATTTTTTTTAGCTTTGTTATGGTTTTAGTATCAATTTTTAATATTTAGTTGCTAATGTGACCACTAATAGCATGAATATTATCAGTGTCTGTGTTAATTTTATTATTTGGACATTCAAGCGAGAAGAGGGCAAAGTTAATCTTGTTACCAACACCTAAAGTTATGTTTAACTGCATGTAAATAACTGTTTTCTTTCCCTTAAACGTTATGTGAATTATGTACCTTTGGGCCCAGTCCTGCTTTTGTGTAATTGTGTGGCTGATCTGCTAATGTGCACAGACTTACACATCCATGCATGATTTATTTTACTCATGCAATGGTAGGGGTGGCTTTAACTGTGTATTAAAGAGACCCTGCTCCTCAGAAACCTGCAAAGGCAGGTGTGTTTACATACTTAGGTTACAGTGCTTTCAAACTCGAAAGTGAAATAGTAGCCTTATTAAATGGGAGTGCTAATTACTGGTCTTGGTTGAATCAGGTTCCCACCAAAGTTCTATGTTAAAAGTGAAATTCTCAGAGGCATTAATTCTCTTTGCATGCAGATACAGGAGTCCAGTAATCTATGACTTTCAGAGCAACAGGGAACCATTCACAGATTCCATATAACACAAAAAAGTGAACTCCAATTCAGTACCTGCATGAATTCTTTGTTGCTTTGTCAGTTTATAAACCTAACGATAATTAAAAAAAAGCTACATAGAACATTATTTTTGTGAAAATTGTGTCATTGTGGAACACATGAATAGGCTTGAAACAATATGAGCTATTATCAAGTTCATGGTATGCTGAGTGATGAACTGGCTGAAGGGTAGAGCTCAAAAGTTGCAGTAAATGTACTTGCACCTAGCTGGTGACCAGTCATCAATGGTGTTCCTCAGGGCTCAATTCTATGGACAGTTCTTTTCAATATTTTTATCACTTGGAGGCAGGAGTTGAATGCTTGCTAGTAAAACAAAGCTTGAGGGTGCAGTTGACTCCCTCAAGGACCTTGCAGAGGGATCTGGGTAGACTGAGCATTGGGCAACCATCAGTGACATGAAATTTAACAAAAAGAAATGCAGAACTCTGCCTCTGAGATGTAGGAATGTTGGATACAAGTGAAAACTGGGAGATAAGTGGCTGAAGCACCCCTGCAGAAAGGGATCTGGGGTGCTGGTCAACAGCAGGCTAAGCATGTATCATCAGTGTGCCCTGGCAGCCAAGAGGGCAAACTGCACTTTGGGGTGCATAACACACAGCATGGCCAGCCAGACAAAGGAGGTTATCCCACTGTATTTAGTGATGTTCTGACCTCATTTTGAGTGCTGACATAGTGGTCAAACATTAAAACAGGCTTCCCAGAGATGTGGTCAATGACCAGGCCTATTAGTGCTTAAGACACATTTGGACCACATTTTTACATGTTTTTACCACACAGTAAAGCATAGTAAAACTACACAGTTTTATTTCCATCTTTTCTCTCATTCTGGTAAAAAGAATGTTGGATACTTTGAAAAATGAAAGTTATGACAACAGGACCTCACTCATCTCACCCTTACAGGCTATCAATGCCTACAGCTGAATAAGTAAGGAAGGACAGGTTTCAATTCTTGAAAATGTTTGCATGTTGATGGAATTCGGCTAGTCCAGAGTAGCTCTGCATATTAAGTAATTTCAAACTTACCCCTGAAGATCCATTATAGAGAGGATGTCAAAACAGAGCCCAGAGCTGTGTACCTACAGCAATTACACATTCAAAACTTTTCCAGCTCTGGTATCTGAGACTGAATTAATTTAATATTTACCATTTCTCACACAATCTAGACTGTGCTGAAATATAAGAGCTCCATGCACCACTCAAAACTACAGATGGATTACTGAAAATGCGACACATTCAGCCTTTATTTGTAACAATTGTTTCATTTTGTTTACTTTAATTTTAATCTTCCTTTACTCTAAACACTCTGCATGTGCTGTTAGCTCTATTTGTAAGTAATAAGCATATTTCTGTCCCAGTGCCCACTTTTAGAATATCAGGCTACAGCCAATATATTTATATGAGACACACCATGCAGGATGCATAGGTGCAACAAAAGTAATGTTTCAGGAACACAGAGCATGCAGGCAGAGCTCTGAGAGTGATTTCAGATGCCAAACCCACCAAGTCCATCCTTAATGATAGAGCAATCTATTTTGAAGAACATAAATTGAAGCTGACCTTCCTTTAAGGGAAAAGGGAAATTTGTTAGTGAACTCAGTGTGCTCAGAAATCCTTCCTGCCTCAAACAGTCTTTTTTCCTATCAGATTTAGGTTGACACTAGATAAAAAACATACAATATGAAAGCTGACACATAGTTAATCTTTTTCTATTTCGTTCCCTCAAACTTGATTATTTCTTCCCATGTATTTTTGTCATTCCAGATCCTTCCCATTTCACACCACTCTCTAATCCTTGTGTGCGCATTATCACTTCACAGAAACAGGGCTGCTGCCAAAAGCTTTAATCCTTAAGAATACAAGATATTAGAGACCTCGACCCCATCATGCAATGATGCAGAAGGTGTTAAAATCTGTCAGCTACAATCAGAATTCAGCTAAGCATGGAAAGCTTTGACAAAATAAGTCAAGCAAGGAAGCATTTTCTTCAGTTCTGCATAATGGAGTGCAAACTGTCTTTGATAAAGCTATAGAATATGATACATAATTATTTTATAAAATATAAATTATCATACAATTTTTTGTAAAGTAGAATATGATGCATAATTTCTATAATTTCTTTCCTGCAAGACATGTTTGAATAATTGTGTGGGCTAGGAAGAGTGTAATCAATAAAGACACATCTTTGCCCTCACTGATATTATATGCTATTTGGTGACTTGAGTATTCTGTGGAAACAACCCATTTGGTTAAAAGGATTAAATCTTTCATCGTGCACTCATGTTTCACTGATCACTCCCTACATATTTGACTTAAAAACTTAACTGGCATGGAACTGGGAATCACACTTGAGTAAAATAGTTGGCTTATTTATAATCTTGAGTAGCTGTAATAAGTTTATTAGCAAGTTCTTCATCCTTTTGTCAGTAGCATGAAATAGAATCTCAATGAGTCACAGTAAGAACTTCTCCTTACACAAGGGAACTCATCAAGCTACCAGAGAAGCTCTGTCAGTTCCAGTACTGGCTCCTATATACATACTTTATTGACAGATTCTGTTTGATGCTCCTCTAAGCAGGAGGATGCTGTGGTTAGGTTTGCTTGGAAATCATATTTAAGCCTTGTAACTATACCAGTTGTTGTTGCTCTTCTCAACCTACTGCACTTTTTTTTTAATTTTATTTTTGAGTTCTTGGGACACCTGAAGATTTTATTTCTTGTCGTGGTTTAAGCTCAGCCGCAAATCACACAGTCGCTCTCTCAATCCCCCCCTTTCCTTCCCCCACTCCCAGAGGGATGGGGAGGAGAATCGAAAGAATGTAACTCCCACTGGTTGAGATAAGAACAGTTTAATAGCTAAGATATAACACAAATCACTACTGCTACCACCAGTAATAATAATGATAAGGGAAACAACAAGGGAAGAGAATACAATACCACCCACCAATCGATAATACCCAGACCTACCCCAGCAGTGGTCCAGTCCTTCCAGGTAACTGCACCCAGTTTATATACTGAGCATGACATGCTGTGGTATGGAATACCTCTTTGGTCAGTTTGGGTCAGGTGTCCTGTCTCTGCTTTCTTCCGGCTTCCCCCCTCCCTGGCAGAGCATGAGGCTCAGAAAGTCCTTGGTCAGACTAAACATTACTGAGCAGCAACTAAAAACATTGGTGTTATCAGTGCTGTTCCCAGGCTGAAAGTCAAAAACACAGCTCCGCACCAGCTACTAAGAAGGAGAAAAAATGACTGCTACTGCTGAACCCAGGACATTTCTTTTTTTCCTTATTTCTTTTTTTCCTTTTCTCTTTGTTATGGATAGTACAACTGATATAACTGATATTCTTCTGTGAAGATATTTCTAAACACGTACAGACATAAATTCTTTTTAATAAACTAAAAATTTTACAATTGAGAAAAACCAGAGAAAAATAGTGAAACTATTTTTAAGTGTGTCAGCATGACATGGAATGACCTTTGATTAGGTTATCTTTAAGCCATGTTCTCTTGTCTTCTATTTGTCTAAAGATAGGGTGGCAAAGATTAGCTTGGAACACATCATTTTCAGGTGGTATAATACAGACATATGGGTACTTCAGTCTTCTGGTTTTATCCTTAGTGTAACATAAATATCCAAATTGTGCTCTTTTGAAAAATTTCCTCTATTGGACGTGCACAGAAGAGTGAATGAGTCAGTGGCTTATTAACAGTGCCTTCATGATGATTGTTTGCTGCTGGGAAATCATGGATCTCACATCACAAATGTTAATGTGGTAAACTATTATAATGACTTTTATAATACTTGGATAAATCAAAAGCTACTGCTGGTGCACTGCACTTTAACCATTCTTAGTGCTAGATGCTGAATGGCCTTTCCATAAGGAATAGGGAGAATGATATATTGGGCATTTAAATGACAGAGTTTTAAAAGATTTTTTCAACTGTTTAGAGGAAAAGCTAACTGCAGTGCAGAAGCTGACTTCTGTTGCCAGTAGTGATGCAGTACAATTGGTGATGTAGTTTTGTGATTAGTCAAGACACTGACACCTTGGAAAACTCTCAATTCATTGAAACACAAATTTCTTCCTAGGTATGGACAATTTTGAAAAGCTTTAAGTGGCAATACCACATGGGAAGCACTCCACACTGGATATATGTGGGTCTCTTCTGGAAAGTCTTGGGAAGGGCTGGCAGAAATGCAAGTGTATTCTTGACCATGAGAAGAAACTCTGTAATGAGTGCATTAGATCTGGAGAATATTTTTGTCTTCCTCTTGAACTAATGTGGTGTCAGCAACGTTCTTCTCTTTCCCATCTTTAAATTGGTTGACTGCTTTATTTAATCTGTTGGGATTCCTCTTCTGTCTTTCACTCTTTCGCCATGAACTCAAAATTTGGGTGAGTTCCTCTGGACTTTTTCTGGCTATCCTATAGTTCTGCATTAAGATTCATAAACAGCAAATACCTTGCTTGCCAAAATTCCTGTGCAGCTTGAATGAGGTGTATTAAATCAGATAATAAAGATGTTGCCTGCAGACTGCCTAGAATTATCCCCTAGAAGTGCCAAAATGGTTATTGCACAGTGCAATCCCTCCTGAAAGACTTGGTCTCTTTCTGCAGCAGAAGCAATGAATGTACCTCCTCTCACACACTCAAGTCTTATCAAAGTTATGGCATATATTTATGTTTGGCAAAGGTTTTTTTTCTAGAGGATGGCCTGGATGTTACAGTTAGCTGTATTTTCAGTGTTGAATAAATATGACATCTGAATTAAAAAAGAATAATGTGCATTGTTTTGTGCAGCCATCTGTTTGAAAAAGTATCTTGATTATTGCTTAGCAACTAGTGCACTAGCAATATGATCCCTGTGGCTGCAATCTTCTTATCAGTGTCAGCTCCTGAGATCTCCCTTTCCCGTATTTCAGTCAGATAGCTGGAGCAAAAACATGAGACTAATGCAGTGCTGTTCTGTGGCTGCTAGCTAAGACTGCTTCAGTCCCTAGTTAATGAAACACTTTATAATAAATGTCTATGGGTTAATCAACTTGAAGATGTTCAGCCTCATACCAGCAGTCTACCACCTGCAGTCTAAAGTTTGATATATCATCATTGGAAGATTGAAATTTCTCTCATGCTGCATATGGGGCAATGCAATTTTGAATATGACACAACAGATACGAAACAAGTGTCTGTTGTCTGTTGTTAAATCAAACCAGGCAGGAAGATGCAGCAAAAGGCAAGCCTAGAAAGTGTATGTGGTGGAGTAGTTTGGCTTTCATTCTGGAAGCCACTGTCTCCAGCTTTTATCACCCTGAGCTAATGGTCCATGCATAGCTGAAAACCTCTTTTTCTGGTCTTCTGAGGAGTCAAAGAGCTAACAGGCTTAAACATACTCTGTCACCATAGATGTTAGTGTCAAGTGAGAATTTATGGCTCTGCTACACCTGAAAATACAATGTTGCAGAAAAGAGATCACTCTTCTTGGAATAGCCAGCTTTGCATAGACCACCTAAAAGTCTTTCTTTCTGAAAAAGAAGCAGCACATAAACATCTCTCTTTCAGATGGGCAGCAGAGGTGTATAAAATAGTGTCCTGGGTTCAGCAGTAGCAGTCGTGTTTTTCCTTTGTGGTAGCTGGTACAGTGCTGTGTTTTGACTTCCAGCCTGGGAACAGTGTTGGTGAAGCTGATGTTTTCGGTTGTTGCTAAGTGATGTTTACCCTGACCAAGGACTTTCTGAGGCTCATGCTCTGCCAGGGAGGAGGGGAAGCTGTGAGGAAGCAGAGATGGGGTGCCTGACCCAGGCTAGCCAGGGAGTTATTCCATACCACAGCACGTCATGGCTGGGGTGGGGGGTAACTGGGAGTTACCCGGAAGGACACGGGCTTCCGGTGGGACTCGTTTCTTGGCGGGTGGTATCGTATTCTCTTCCCTTGTTATTTTCCCTTATCATTGTTGTCATTGGTAGTAGCGGTGGTGATTTGTGTTGTACATTGGTTGCTGGACTGTTCTTGTCTCAACCCATAGGAGTTGCACTCTTTCGATCCTCCTCCCCGTTCCTCTGGGAGCGGGGAAGGGGAGAGCCCCGCGGGGGGGGGCTCAATTGCTGTCAGCCCAGAACCACTCACTGGGAGTGAGTGAACAAGTTGCCTGACTGGATTTAAACCACGACAAATAGTACCAAAGCTATAGCATCTTCCTTCTGTATAGAGAAACAGTCAGTTTCTAACTGACTTACATATTAAAACTTTAGTATCTATTACAAGAAACCTGGAATGGGGTGTTTGACAAGTGCCTGTAGGGACCAGGGGGAATGGCTTTAACCTGACAGACGGGAGACTGAAATGAGATATTAGGAAGAAGTTATTCACTGTGAGGGTGATGAGGCCCTGGTGCAGGTTGCCCAAAGGAGGTGTGGCTGCCCCATCCCTGGCAGTGCTCGAGGCCAGGTTGGACAGGGCTTGGAGCAACCTAGTCTAGTGGAAGGTGTCCCTGCCTGTGGCAGGGAGGTGGAACTGGATGAGCTTTAAGGTCCCAGGCAATTCCATTATTCTATGATTCTGTGATATATGAAATCATTTTCAGAAAACTATGCAGGTTGGGTAATCACAGACAAGTACTACCACATGGTGCAGTTTTCATAGTACAATCAGAAGCCCTTTTCATTCTTTCATCTTCATAAACTTTGCCAGGACAATTCTTATTCTTACAACAATAAATAAATTCTTTCTCTGATGCATGCAGTAATCAAACCAGCCAAGATATTTCTGTGAATTTTTGACTAATTTCTTCCTCGTTCTTACATGAAATACTTTTTAGATACACTTGAGGTGTGGTTTAAAATGAATCATAATAAAAAATAATTTCCAGATGAGCTCTGGAAGTTAAAGTTTCAAAGTCTAACTGTACAGGACAATGTTAACTTATATAACTGTTTCCCTGTTCTCATGACAAGTAATATCTAGTATGAAACGGATGCAAAATTACTCAGAAATCCTGATTTGTTTGCCTGTTGACTGAAAGAAAATTGGCCCTTAATACTTAGTTGTCCATTGGAAATGTTCATAACTGCAGAATATGTGGGCAAAATCACAGGTTGGAAATAATAATTGCCTTAAATACTTACAACACACAGTCTAAAAGAATGCTAGGCCATTTGGAATTATTAAATTCCTTTGTAGGTTAGCAGTCCTGCTGTGTGTAAGTGCTTATTTTTAAAAATAGGCACTTGTATAGCACAGCTGGATATGAAGAGGAAAAAAGACTTTCATGTTCTAAACAACCTAAAATTTCTTCCCTGTGATTTTCTGAATATTAATTTTTTGTGTGATGGATGTTGTATAATTTTTTGATGTAGCTCCATCACTTGAAATACTGCAGCACGAATAGGCTTTATAGTAACTTGATATTATTTTCAGCATTACTGGGGTCAGAAGTATTTTATAAAAGGAAATTATTGTAGACAATTAAAATGTGCTAGGGATCATACTGAGGATGGAAAGGACATATTTTCTTTCAAATTTTCCCAGATTTTATTCTGTGAAGGGTACGTAATGACTAGCTACTGGATGATGAAGTCATTGCTTTATATCAAGTTAGTCACTATGCCACAGGACTTGATGGGCTTTGGACATCTAGATTGTCCTTTTGAAACTAATATTACAGTATCACAGTATGCTAGAGATTGGAAGGGACCTCAAAAGATCATCTAGTCCAATCCCCCTGCTGGAGCAGGAACACCTAGATAATGTTACACAGGAATGTGTCCAGGCGGGTTTTGAATGTCTCCAGGGAAGGAGACTCCACAACCTCCCTGGGCAGCCTGTTCCAGTGTTCTGTCACCCTCACTGAGAAGAAGTTTCTCTGTATCTTCTGTCACCAGGGCACCCATCCCGTTCATCAGTGGGCCTACATTGCCTCTGGTGTTAGTTTTGTCTGCCATGTATTTGAAAAAGCTCTTTTTGCTGTCCTTGACCCTTCTCGCCAGGTTTAATTCTAAGGAGGCCTTAGTCATCCTAGCTGCCTTCCTACATCCTCTAGCAGCAGCCTTATATTCCTGCCAAGTGGCCAGCCCCTCCTTCCATGACCTGTAAACTCTCCTCTTCCACTTGAGCATACCCAGCAATTCCCTATTTAGCCACGCAATATATATTAGTTATAGGTGAGCTTCTTTGTTGTTCACCAGGTAGAACTAATATTCTGAGAAGGATGCATTATTTTCAGTATGTTTTGGTTTTCACTGTTATTCTTTCAGTGTGAGGGTGTAAAATCTAACAGCATCTAGAATGAGAAGAAAAGTAAATGGTTTTAGTTCCTAAGTATGATTATATCATATCTTTAGATTTGCATGAAAAAGGCGTGCTGACACATGTACTTATGTTGGCAGCACTGGTGCCATATCCTGACTATTCTAGAATTTCATCATCATTCTTGCAGCCAACAGTGCTGTTGTTTTGTTTTCGTTTTAAACCTCTTCTGACAGCCCTAACACCTCATTTCTTTAAGTAGCAACTTCACTATTTACACATTCTCAAAGAGCTGTGGCTGTTAGAAATTGCTTCTTCCTGGCACTGAAAAGCCCTAATGATTCAGTCGCGCAACTTCGGTTACAAAGGTGCTTGTCTTTTATCCCTGCCCAGCAGATGGCAGCATAATCAGTTCCAGCAAGGTACAAATAATTCTCTAACCATATGAACTGCAGTGTGCATGTTTATTTTAGAGAACATACGGAATATTTTTAACAACTTGATCTAGTAGAAATTTTCCCTTCCCATGGTAGAGGTGTTAGAACTAAATGATCTTTAAGGTCTCTTCCAACCCAAACTGGTCTGTGATTCTGTGATTCTGTGATTCTAGGATAACATACTCCCGTCTGCCTGTGTAATCCCCCTATCATTCCAGAAATTTTATTCTTTGTACTGCAAAAATACAGAATACTGCACAGTTTTCTCCTACTTTAAATACTTCTGATGCCAGAGATACAATATTTTAATGAGTAAGACAGGTTTACCTTTCCTATTTTTCATTGGGCCTTTTTCTTCAGTTATGAAGAAAGATGAAGTAATTACATGTACATTATGATTTTTTGATGCCAGTACTGATAGTATTTTGCCTTTTGGGCTCTTTACCCTCAAAGGTCTGCCTTTGTTTTCTCACTCAGATGCTCCCCATTATCATGTCTACCTGTTTTATTCCCTACTCTTTCTTTTTGGACAATTCCTATTCTGCCACTTGCTCATATTCCTGTTCACCCTGCCTACCTCAAAACAAATAATCTTAAGCAGATGTCAGCTTATCTGTTTATCTTTGTAACAGTTTATTTTGTGCTTTGATTTTGTCCCTTGCTATTAAACAGCATTTCTCTCCTCACTGAATGCTGAGCAACCACTCAGCAATTGTTTTCCTTTGCTCTAAGTAAGTGTGACTTTGGGCCCAAATTTATGGGATTACAGAATTTTTCTATATGTGCCTTAAGATGAACTCTCAGAAGTAAACTTATTGTCAAGCTCTGCAAAATGACTTCTTTTGAGATTTCTTGATGATTCATTCTTAGCAGACACTGAGAAAGTAATGTGAGAGATCACTCACTCCAACTTTCATAAATAACAGATTAATACAGTCATATAAGCATAACTTGGGGGAGTGAACAGAAGGAAAGAAATAGAGCACTAACTGTTCATTATACACCAAGAGGGGTAGTTTTCAGCATTGAAATTAAAAATAAAGGGTGTATTTAAGACTTATAGAGAAAAACTGACACTTTGTTAAAAGAACAGATACATGTAGTAGAAAAGGGAAAGATTTTTATAGAATCCACAAATATTGAAATTTCTTAGAAATTGCCTGAAAAGTAAAGCTGTAATTGAGAACTTGGACAATACTGGTTCAGCCAGCAGGGACTGCTGATCAGAGACTTCAAAATCTTTCTAGTCTGTGTTAGGAAAGCTTCCATTTTCATAAAGCCACAGAAATCAGAATTGGAAAAGGGCTCTTAAGTCATTTAGTTGCCTCCTGTCAATACTCTCTAATGTATTCCTGATCTTGACTGCTTTCTCACATCTAATTGGAAAAGATTCAAGTGACAGAACTCTCACTGCTTCCCTGGGGGTACAGGGTTTAACTGATCTCATGGTGAGAAAATTACTTCTTAGGTGCAGGAAGTAGTTCTTAAGAATGTGTCTTGGAAACTGATAGAGATTTGCATAAAATCTCATTGAGAAGGCAAAGCTATTTAATGTAATTTTGCAAATTCAGTACTCATGTTTCCTCTCTGTTTCACTTTTACCAGGAGCTCAATGCTAGCATTTTAATTGAGCTGGCTCTATTATCTTACGCAGTCTCTAATATGTGCCATCTTACCCAGCTATTTTAACACTCACTTTTGCAGGAGGACAGTGGCACTATTTTGTCAAGTACAGAGGTATATACCATAAAACCATAGAATGCTTTTAGTTGCGAGGAATCTTAAAGATCATCTACTTCCAATCCTGTTGCCACAGGTCCATTTAGATTTCCAGCAGGGACTAGCCAGCTGCATGCTGTTAGGTTTTGAACTTAACTAAGCTCATGCTAGAGTCTATAAATTAAAAAACTGTATCACACTGCAATCACATTCAGTCCTTACTGAATGCAGTGTATTGCAATTTATTAACATAAACTTCTACTCACTGATTCACCTATGGAGAAAAAGAGAATACACTAACAAAACAAAACCAAATAAAAAAACTCCACCCAAACAATTAAAGAAACACTTAAGGAGATGGATTTCCTCCCTTTTTCCCAGGCTCAAACATCAGTCAGATGTTCAGTCAAACATCACCCCTTCTTAGTCTCATGTTCCCATATCTTCACCATGTGTTACACTTACCTATCCCAATCCCAATGATGTGGCAACAAGCAGTCTAGGGGGCTGGGGTTGCATGTGTATTATGTGTATGTATGTGTACATGACAGTCATTTTTCTCTTCTTCAGAAAGGGTTATCCATGTACTGCAGTTCCTCTGTGGATGATGTAGAAGTTCCGGCTTCATTGAAGGCACACTACAGGCATATTTTCTACTATATTATATACATATACTACAGCATATATCTGCTATGACACATGGAATTCCAGTTCATATTTGTAGTTGAATTGCTTTGAGAATGTCAGTGTTGTTTGATGTTGATAAGTTAATTAACTCTAATTATATGAGTGACTTCCTCATGTCAACTAAGAAGTGATCACTCCTTAGGTTTCAGAATTTCTCCCTTTTTTAACTGGCTGCTTCAGAGACCTACTTGGTGTTTCAAAGATTACGCAGTTGAAGGGAGATTTTTTTCTCTTGAACTGGTGTCTGTGGCAGTAGAACCCCTAAGCTTGCACTTTGTCTTAGCTTCTTAAAGACCAGATCATGCAGTATGATTTAGTGTAGTTGGTTGAATCTCAGCCTGCTACTTGCAGAAGGGCCATTATGGTTTTGATTTCTTTTTAATGACATTTAGAACATTTTCAATTAAAAGAAAAATTTGGGTTGATTTTGTTTTCTAATAAAAGTAATGGGTGTTTTACAGCTAAAATACAAAGAACTGAGCAGCCTGGATCTTCCAAACCTCACTGATCTTATTGTTCACCACATACTGAACTTTATAGGCCTGTTAAAGGGTTAGCAAAAATCAGTTTATATCCACTTTAGATACCTACTGTAGTGCAGATACTGGATATATATATATATGTAGTTCTGATGCAGTTCTGATGAGATGATGTGAAGAGCTCATTACCCTCCCAGCCAATTGATAAGTGGTTAGTTCGTATTGTTGAGATGCCTGTGCAACTTGGTACCATGTAGTTTGTTTTCTTTTGAGAAATGTGTTGCATACAGTGGGATGTCAGATACATACGAATGACTGTGTTTTCTTCAAAGTAATGCTGATGAAGAAAAGCTGCAGCACATTCATACCATGATAACCTGTGAATCCTATGACTCGTGAAGGACGGGTCACTCTTGTCTAAGATTTTCAAATGCATAAAAAGGAATGTCCCTGTTAAATTTCTATGAATTTTTATGCTTTTTTTTTTTTTTTGTGAAATGGCATGTTGCCAAATAAACCAGTTCTTGTGGTTCTGCAATATCATGCTTTGAATATAAACGTCTGCTGAGGTAATGTATATCCATTAGGTGGGATCTGTCTATGCATCTCAATAGTTTTTCAGTATGATAAGACTGTGCAAAAGTGGGATTGTGATCAGCAGGATGCTGTTCTGATATTTCAAGAATTACACTGTGCCTGTTGGCATCAAGCAGGACCAGACTACAGTTTTCCTGCCAAAGCACTGAATTCACTGAACAGAATCGGCATGGGATATGGACAAAAAGGCTGCAGCCTCCCATATGATTAATTTATAGTTCTGTCTGACCTGACTGTCTGTCCTTGGGTAATTTAGAATTAGGAGATTTTCTTGCATTCCTTTTCTTGCAACAGTTTAATAAAAGATATTTGCTTGTGCTTGTTAACTTAGAACCCATATTGCTTAGCTGGACACATGCTTTATTTATCCCTTTAACTATTTTCTTGATGATCTGTCAGACCTCCCTGAATTTGTGAAACCTATCATCTCAAAACCTGCAACAACCTAGCCAGAGAGCCTAAACTGATAAACTCAATCCGTATTGCCTTATTTCATACTTCAGTGTGAAAAGTGACAAAAAAAATACCTGAACCATGTCTTCATTATGTACACACATGGAGAGTTTTGCAGACTTTCCGAAAGAATAAGAAACCCCTCTGGCTGAAACAGTAACTTGTAAAGTCTGGCTTATCATTTAACACAACCCCGCCCCCCCCTCCCCCTTCCATCACAATGTTCATATTTCACTGAAAATACACTGTGGTCAAAAGAAATCATTTCCACAGGTCTCAAGAGAGTCCTTGCTAAAATCATGTAAGGAGACGGCTGACAGGTGATCTTTCAGTACCATGGAATCATACAGTGGCTGACAGTGGTTAGAACAACCCCAAAATATGGAGAGAATCTGCTTTGTGAGGGATCATGAAGGTTAAAGGCAAGAAAGAGAACCTCTCTGGCTGAGCACCATATTGGAAATATCCTTATTGCCTGATCTATACTTCAGTTTTCTTCTTCCCACTTTTAGTGGTAACAATCTGGACTAGAAGATACATGACAAGAAATGACTGAAATTTGGAGCTTTAAAAAATATTGCTTATGATTTTTTGGTCTTTCTGAGTTTTAGTGATATACAACGTTATTTTTCTTCTTTAGAAATGCTTCAGATGGAAAAAAATACTGGCAATGGCTGGCAGTAAGAAGAACAAAGTCTACTGAAAGCTTTTTTCTTCAGTTGCAGTTCAGGGAGGCTGATGTAATGCACAAGAACTCCCTCTCTCCTGTAATCACCTCAGCAGTTGTGCAGGTGCAATCATCTGTGGGGCTTTGCTGGCATGATTTGCATTAAAAGTAGTCTCTTTTCTCTGTGTTTGATGCTGCTTTTCTTTTTAACCCAGATAATTTCATTGACACAGCTGAACGTGTCATCTTACCCTAACCATTTCAGGGACTGGTGGGCTGGGAGGAAATTTTTTGAACTGGTGTTTTATGTTCTTTTTGGCCAGCTTTGAATCAAATACATGTCTGGTACAACTGCATAGATCTCTAAAGTGATGTATATAGGAGACTGGTTTGGACCACAGTCATTTCTTTCTCTGATAGTAAGGAATCATAGAACTTACCTTGCTTTTTGTTATATCAGAAAGTTCTTTAGTCTTTTAAGTCATCTTTCCTTTCTAATAAGTTGTTGTACTTGTTAAGAACTAGTATAAATTTCTTTTCTTGCACTATTACAATGCCAGTGTAACATAATCTTGGCCATAGAGATTAGTGGAAGGACTAGCTGCCCTGAGCACATACAGCTGTGTACTACTAGTTGTGTGCGTTGCTCATTATTTCCAAAGTTGAAAAATTTTGAATAGAAATTAAATCACCATGAAAACAGGGGATAAGTTGGATTTTGGATTCATAAGATGATGTCATTCATGATATGGTTACCTCTGATTCCATGTTGAAGTTATGGGATGTTCTGTCTGTTTTTTTGCCCTTGTAGTGCTTGGTGATTGACTTTCTTGAACTGTATGTTTTACTGTTTGATTGAATCAAACTGTGTTTGATTTGGGTTGCAGTGCTTCACCACACTCACAGTAAGGAATTTCTTGCTTATATCCAACTTAAATTTCCCCTTTTTAAGTCTGAGCACATTACCCCTTCTCCTATCAGTCCTGATGAAGACACAGTTAGTTTCTGGGCTGCAAATGTACACTGCTGGTTGTACATGTATGAATATATAATGTGTTACAAATACAGCATGATCTCAATGCTACTGATTTCAAATCTCTTTACAAATACAGCATGATCTCAATACTACTGATTTCAGATCTCTTTACAAATACAGCATGATCTCAATACTACTGATTTCAAATCTCTAAGGAACTTGATTCTGTGTTTTAGTTATTATTGTTAAATATAACAAATGGCCAAAACATGGGTTTAGCTCATGAAAAGAAAAGCAGATTTCATAGATACTGAGGATCATTTGAGGAAACTAATATATACTCATCTTTGATAGATTCCAATGCCAGTTTTAAACAGGCATATTCCCCCCTTCACAGTGAAAGTAAATTGTAACAGAAGTTTTATTGTCTACATAATAGCAGAATCTTTTGATCTCCTTCTCTTTTATGACAGTATTAGCCCCTTCCTTCATATAAAAGTAGGGGTAGAACTGCCTAGAGAAGTGAAACATAGGATAAAAGTAACATTTTGGAGTTGGAGACTGAATTCCACCTACATATTGATCTGAAAAAAAAAAAAATAAAAGGATCTGAGCAGAGTAATTTCCTGCAATAAGCTCTGGAGATATTTTTTCTAATAATTTTGCTCTATGTATCAAGCAGCAATATGGAAGAGGAGGGCTCATGTCCTGCTGAGCATAGTCTGTATCTGATATTCAAAATTTTCCATTTTTGAAGATTCAAACTATTAAATGAATACAAGCAAAATGGTCTTAGCTAGCTGTGGTAAGTAGATGCCTGCAGTAATGCAGAATATGAATTTAAGAAACCTGAGATTCAGATAATTCTTATTTACCCCTTTATTGGCAAACCCAAGATCAACATATGTTAGTGCCTCTGTAAAACATTCCTGTAATATTCAGTGCTGACCATATGTTGTTGTCAAAGAAAATGATCTCTGAATTTTCAGCTGAGAGGCTCAAACTGAGTTTGCTGATTATTATAAGAGTGCTTTCTTCAGCAGAAAGATGAAATACAGCTGTGCAGGTCATCTAAGCTATTGCAAGTTCTAAACTGTGTAGCAAAAAGAAAGGAAAAAAGAGGCAAATTGCTTATGTTGTCTGCTTCTCTCACATTTTAGGTATGATTCAAAGCTTAAAGGAACAGTAACTACCCCATTGACTTTGATGAAATTTCATCCAGTGGTATTACAGAAGTCACATGAATTTTGGAAAGTCAAGGTTATCTGTCTCAACAAACTGTTTCATGGACAATAAGACCAAAATAAAATCAGAATGTTTATTCTTCATGGAGCAGATTAAGCTCCATGACAGTATTGCTTGTGCTAATATGGAGGAAGATTGACTACTTAAGTTTGTTAATTACTGTATTTGTTATAAAGTGTTAATTTTTTTGAACAGATTATGTGTAAAGTAAAAAAAAGAGAAACTTTTGTATAAATATCTTTCCTGATATAAAATCTTCTATTTCTATAAAACTTCTGACACAGGATTGAATAGTAAGGCAAAACCAGCTGATACTCTAACAACCTTTTTGCACCTTCAAAACCAAAATGCATATATTTGCATGCTGTGAAATACAGCACAAAAACTACATTTTTTAATTAAATTACTTTTATGACTAAAACAAATACCTCAGTGTTCAGATGCGCTGAAAATTAAGTAAAGGAAAGAATATATTTAAAGTCAATAGCATACCATCTCTAAGCATAGAAACTAGGTTTCAGGGACTAGGTCAGTCTGGGTTACTGAGAAAAAAGGCAGAGAGGAGGAACAGTACTTTCATTTCTATGGCCAAGGTGCTTAGATAGCTGCATATGTATAGCTTTGCTCTTGAAATGTGATAATGAAAATTTTCTTTTGGAAGACCTAAGCTCCTCTTCCAACTGCTATTCTTCAGTTCTCTGTTTTATTTGATAATATATATTTCATAATATAAATAATTTTTTTAATACTTGTCCTTCTTATACTCCTCCCAGTCCAGGATAAACAAAAGCTTATTTACAGAACAACCCTGGAACTTGTAATTCTGTCTGAGAATATACATCCAGTTTATGATGGGCTAAGGGCTCCTGCCCATGGAGTCCCATAATTCTCTGAAAGCGAGTATTATCTAGCCATTTTTTGAGATAAAACAGTAAGACATTATACACCTGTTTCAATTTTCTTATGCTTTCTTTCTGGTTTGCCTATTTTTATTTTTTTTTTTCAGTCATTAGGAGATCTATGGTGTAGCAAAAACTGCTATTTATTTTCCTTCTTTACCCCTGTCTTCCAGAAGACTCATGCAAAAAAAAAAGGCTGGAGAAATTGAGATAAAATTGCCTTAATTAATCAGGTATTACCTTAAGATAATTTCCAGTTTCACTAAAGTAACTTCTGCTCATGAGATACCACAATTGCACTGGCAGTGTCTTCTTACTATCAGCTATATTCTTCTATGGCTAAATAAGATTTATGCTTGGGAATATCATAGAGTCATAGAATCACAGATCTGGTTTGGGTTGGAAGGGACCTTAAAGCTCCTCCAGTTCCAGCCCTCTGCCATGGGCAGGGACACCTTCCACTAGACCAGGTTGCTCTAAGCTCCGTCCAACCTGGCCTTGAACACTGCCAGAGATGGGGCAGCCACAGCTTCTCTGGGCAACCTGTGCCAGCACCTCAGCACCCTCACAGGGAAGAACTTTCTAATGTCTAATCTCAATCTCCCCTCTGTCATTTTAAAATCATTCCCGCTTTTGTTATTACTACAGACCTTTGTAAAAATATGGATTTATATAACATCCTGGAGGTCTTTTATCTCATAAACCTTACTCAGCAAGTTTTTGCTGAACAGATGTTCAACTTTTGCAGTCGTATTCCCTGTTACATTAGAACAATTTGCCCCAGAATGAGTGCCTGAAACTTCTGAGGGTAATTCTCAGTGTGAATCTACTAAAATAGGAAATTTGATTTCATACAATCCTGTAAGCAAAGCATGTTGCAACAATATTCATCACCTTTTTTATTAATGTTTCAGTTTTCTTAGCCTGAAATCTCTATGAATGGCTACTTAACACTCTAGAGGTTATCAGCTTGCAAAACCCACAATAAACATTTCACAAATATGTGATTTGTGAAATATTCTAAATATGTTGGAGTACATAAAAATGTACAGTACCTGTGATGATGCTGTATTTAAAGATACAGACATAAAGAATTTTGCTTAGACAGTGTGTAATTTGAACATATTTTTTTTTTCCTTTTTCTTCACCTAATTCTGGCTAGTCTTCCCAGTCAGAGCTGCAAATAAGGATCTGCTTTATGGAAATCAAAGAGTAGCACTAAATAGAATGGGAAACACATAGTAAAACTTTTGTCTTCAGCACTCTTCTTCAGCTGCAAAGGGCAGCATCTGGCTGAGTGTTCTCATGTCTGCATTGCAAATTGTACTTTAGGGACTTCTTTATTAGAATTTATCATTCCGGGCACAGGGATAAACATCCACACAGGGCACTGAGAGTTTCATGCACAAGCTGCATTTCATTAAAAATTGCATCTTCAGCTCCTCATAGTTCACTTTGAAAATGCATGTATAATGTAACCTTGTGTCATTGGCTTCACACAGTATGTCATATCAACTGTTTCAAATGGGAATTGTAAATAAAGGTAAAAGAAGACAGTATTGTGGTACATTTGTTCAATGCCAAATACTTTCAACATTTGTCTATGTTAAACCTAGGGAAAGCCAAGCTCAGAAACGTAACCCTTAGTTAGCAGAAGTCTGGAACTATAATTCAGGACTGGATAGATGTATTTTGCAAATTCTGCAGATTGAAATCTTGACATTGAATTGTGATGTGCAGCTTACTAACAGTCCATTTGTGGTGGCAGTTCACTATAGGATGTTGGCTGGGCCTCACAAGCCCTTCTGGGAAAATACTTCTTACTGCAATATTTTCTTTTAAACAAATCATTTCCTTTGAAAGGCCTAATATCAATCCCTGAGGAGCACAGTTCATCACTGATCTTCATTTGAGCATTGAGCCACTGACCGCAATGCTTTGAGTGTGACCATCCAGCCAATTCCTTATGCAGAGAGTGGTCCATCTGTCAAATCCATGCCTCTTCAGTTCAGAGACAAGGGTGCTGTGCAGGAGAGCGTCAAATGCCTTGCACAAGTTAATGTAGTTGATGTCAGTCCCTCTTCCCTTATCCACCAGTTCTGTGGCCTCATCATAGAAGGCTACCAAATTTGTCAGGCACCCTTTGCCCTTAGGGAAACCATGTTGGTTGTCACCAAACAGCCTCTTATTGTCCTTTGCACAGTTTCCATTAGGATCTGCTCCATCATCCTGCCAGGCACTGAGGTGAAACTGACCGACCTGTAGTTCCCTGGGTCTTCCTTTTTACCCTTTTTAAAAATGAGGGTTATGTTTTCCCCATAAATCAAACTTGCAGTTTCTTCCCAGTGTAAATTTCTTATAATACTGTGCTTTTCAGAGGAAGGATTAAAGTGGGACCATGATGAATGTATCCCTGAAACAAATTTTCTTCCCCTTTGAGGTTAATCACTAATTATTTTTTTTTGTTAGGTAATCTATGAAGTCATGTCTTCTTCCAAATGAAATGCTTTCTCTAAGGCAATTTACTCTGCCATTAAATAATTCCCTGTAAGAATTGTACTGTAAGATATTTATAGCTTCAGCTGAAATTGTGCTTAGCTACTTTTGTTATAATTTACTGTGGTAGTCCTTACATATATTTAAAACTTACCATGATTATGAGATTTCCAGGTTTTTTTAATTTTTTTTTTTTTTAGGCAAACTTCAGGGTTATTGAAGTATTAGCATTATTTCCCTGTTTGTGAGTGGAAAATATATGAGCTGATACCATAGTAATAATAGTGTCTGGCTTGCAAAGAAAGATTAACAACATCATTTAGCAAAACAGAATTTTGTATAATCAATGCATCCCTTACCTTGAAACACCTTAACCTTGAAAGAAGAGCTACAGGGCTGATAAAAGGGGAACTCCTGCCCCAAAAGACAATTACTAGACAAACAAGAAGGCAACAAAAGCAGCAGTACCTGGGTGAAAGATGAAGGTGGCGGGAGATCAGACCAGTGACTCAATTCAGGACCAAAAAGGCACATTTAGGAACTTTTGACCAGTGAAAAGTAATTCCTTTCTTTTCTCTGAAATATACATAACCTTATGTGTGCAGAACAGAGGTGTGCTAGCTTTTTTGGAGTTCCAACCTAACACCCTATCTTGTGCAAAATGCCAGAAAGATAAAGTACCTCGACTCTGTGTATATATTGGCATTTTGTGCACTGGGACAATAATATTTCCAACAACTTCTAGCTGTTCTCCTGCCAAATTCCCTAGACATTTTGCTAAAAAGTCCTTTTAACCTGCACATCTGCACATAAACCTGCAAAGACTTTCAATTTCAGCAGACAAATCATTTTGCTATTCAACTACTTTGTTCCCAAATGCTCTTTATTATGGCTTAATTATTTTTGGTGATTTTTATGCCACACTTTCATTTTGAACTTATCTAAACATAAAATTTCAGATTTTAATGTAAAATAAGTTACCTGTCTGTCTTGCAATAAGAATGGCACATCAAGGGGTCCTGGCACATCTTACAATAAATATATGCTTCATCTTTATTGTAACCTTGCCAAACTGTCAAAGCTGGTCCTTAAATATATATTTGGGCTGCCTGATTTCTTCAGACTGATTCTATCTGTTTTCTCCTTCTGTCTTTGCCTCCTAGGGTCTCAGTGCAGAAACATGGCTTTTCTTGGAGCAGTTTACACTCAACCATCATATGTCAATTTTGCCTACGTGTAAAGCTGTGTGACTGTTTTATTTGATCCCTCAGAACTTATATCTTTAGGGAAGTATGTGATGGGAGGGTGAAATATCATTTCATGCTTGATAGAAGCTCTTGGGCCTAAAGCTCTCTGAAGATACTTTAGATATATAGATACTATATATCTCATATATAGATATAGGTTATATAGATACTATATATAAATAGATATATAGAAAGTATTTTGAACTACAGATAGTTTTAAAGATGGTATTTTCTTGTGTTACCGTTTAAAAGTTATCAATCAATAGAAAAAAACAGGTCTAAGTATGCCTGTTTACTCTTAATGTATTACCATTTGTATGCCAGTCTTTAACTAGAAACTGGTTTCTTTTAGATGGTAACTCTACTTGGAGCATAGAAAAGACAAAGTGAGAAAGTTAATGAGCAGCTAAAACCTGATTTAGCTCACTGTCTAAATGTGTGATGCCATGTTTTCTGTGCTGACTTTCCAATGGGCTTATCTGTCAGCAAGATTCACAGATATTTGTTTTCTCTTCCACATGAAGAAAGAGACATTGTCCTCTGCCCCATTTTTAAGATTAGGAATTGAGACAGAAATATAAAGATCAGCAGTATTTGCTAAACTTCGATGCTTCAATTTGAGCCAAGGAGGACCTGACAACGTCACAAAGTCTTTTCCGAGTTTGAATCATAGCTTTTCTTCGTCTCAGTACTTCAGAAATTCAGGTTACAACTTCACAGGTCAGGCATTAAGAGAAAGTAACCCATAGCTACTGACAATTTGAGCAGAATGTCATGGATGTGATTTACTTAAACTTTTTTTTCTTCCCTCTTAAGAACTTCTCTCTCCTTCACTTTTCTGATTAATCAGAGAGTAAAAAGTCATATTCAAAATGCTGACAGGGGTTATAGACTGAATTGAGCTTCTTCCCAACTGGCAGAATTTGCTGCCCTGAGAAGAAAGATCTGCAGAAAACAGGAAAAAGAGCAGGGACCTTTGGAGTGTCTCACACTCAGATGCTGTCTGAAAAGGTGAGGCAAATGCTGGTGATAGAAAAAGTCAGAGAAAATGTTTGATGTATCTTGACTCCTCTGTTAGCAGCAATAACAAAATGGCAACAGGGTTAAAGGCAAAGTGTTGGGCCATGGTAGTTTCCTCTCCTCTTTGCCTAGTTAGGGAAGGTTCAAGTCTGGAAAGATGCTGGTTCCAACAAAGAAAAGGGGTTTCAGTTATGTTAATGTGAATTTGTATAATTCACTGATTACTTAGCCGGATCTTTAAGTTTGCTCAGTTGCCTGCCTGTCTGATTTCAAGGAGCTGAAAGGTTTTTGTTGGCATGAAAATTTAGGTGCATATTTACATCCTATATGCACATCTAAGCTATCAGGATTAAAAGGCCAACAATTTGTTTTGTTTTGGGAGTACGTTTTTCATGTCTAACTATTGTACCTTCTTTCTAGTCCATAGACAATTTTTATTCACCTAAGAATATTAAAATTTTCTAGATTTTAAAGAAAATCTCTGGTTTCATATTTGGATCCTGGTTTGACCCTCATCACCCTCAGATTAGTGAATTTTTCACTTGTAAGAATCCACTTGAATATACAGATAATGATAATAGCATTCCAAAATCAGGTATCCTTTATGTAAGACGCTGCCTGTTACTGATGATCCGTTTGTAGTACATGCCACATACTGATTCAATTACAATGAGTTGGAAGGAAAGCTATAGGACTAGCCAAGTAGGCAGCTAAGTAAGACTCTTCCCACTACCCCCCCGTCCCCTCCCCCTCCCCCCCCCCGACTTTTCCCCTCTTTTTTACTCCTTAAATGCTGGCTTTACTGATGGCTGTTGTTGTAGTATAGATGAAAATGTGATAACTAATTTGAAAGCTGACTAAAGGTTTTGAATGTAAGCTGTTAGCTAGGGAGTCAGGTACAATTAACTGTTCTGCATACAACTGTTAGTAGCTCTGGGGGATCTGGATTAGACCTTTTGTATTTTACTGAAATTATTGAGAGGGAGGGGCAAGAAGCTTCTATGAGGAAAACCACATAACTTAAAACATTTCTCTAATACAGCCAAGGCAGATGATAGTCAAATTCTGAAAAGCATATTTGTTAAACAACCAGCAACAAATATTCTGTAAGCTTTATCGAATGTGACTATCAGGTCAGATAACTATTTGATAATAGCAAGGTGTGAAAAGAAGTGCATTTTCGAGAGAGCAATAATTTTCTGAATTTAGATAAACTGTCTATGAATTCAATGTTTATATGTGTTTCTAAGCATGTTAAATTCTTTTTACTTTATTCGTGAGAAGTGAAGTCTTAAAAATTTACATATGTTCAGATGTTTCACAACTATTCCACATTTACCCTCTCCTCTAGTTTCTTGGCAATATTATGAGGAATAATTAGCGTTACAATTCCTTGGTGATTTAAATTATGAAACTATTGTGTGACTTAGAGGAAAGTGATGCACTTGAAACTATGAGAAGTTTTTTCTTAACAGAAAAACAGGTGTTTAAATATTCAGATCACCCCAGCACTACTTACCTATTTATACTCGTGATATTGAATTTGTTTAGACTCAGGGCTGGAAAACTGGTACTGCAAAAATAACTAGCCGAACTAAGCAAAGAAGCGACAGGGCTTCCTGATATAATAGTGAATGAGTAATGGCTCAGTAAGATTAAAGCTAGCCTACATTACAGATGCAAGGTAATCTTACCCAAGCTTCATCATGGTCTTAGTTGATTGTAAAAGGAATATATTTTCTTATGTGAAACCCAAAGCTCTCAAAATTCTATAATGAAGAAAGTTTGAGGGTGATGCTGAATGATGTCTGGGTAGACAGGTTTTAACAGGGAGACATGAACAGTGCAAACCTTGGGAGTATACAGAAGCTGCAGATGAAACATGACTTTCTGCACCGTGGCCGCAATCTTCCGTGTGCCCAGGTAAAGGCAGTACAACTTCGAAGATGGGTGCACCAAATGAACATGTTTACTGGACAAGCAGAGTCTTCTTTTCCCAGCTGTTCTTGAAGAAATGAACACACGTGTGCATGTCCATGGAGAAATGCCCTTGCATAAAAGTTGGTGTAGCTGAATGATCATGGAGGAGGAAACCCCACTGTGCGTTCAAAAGCATCTGTTGCGTTGAACTGTGGACACTTACTGTTGCAGGCAAATTTTGCCAGCAGGAACGGATGGATTCCTAGTCATCTGGATGGTGACTAACACAAGAATGGAGATGTTGCTCCAGGATCTGATCATCAAGACAGTGGGTGCTACAGGGTGTAAACAGAGAGTTGCACCTCCAAAGCTGGTGAGAAGATCAGGCCCGTCAATACATAACCACCCTGTCCTGTAAGCCATGGCAATGGGACATACGCTGCAGTAACAAACGTGCCATCTGAGGAGCTGTGGATACCTCAGTGGAATAAAACCAGCCACCTTTGTAAACTCCAGTACCACTAGCACTGCTGTGAAGGGGCCAGCGCCCCGTGTCTGCAACAGTGAGGCACCCCTTATTAAGCTGGGTTAAATAGGGCATACCTGAGAGGGCTGAAAAATTAATTCCTCACCTTCAGGGCAGTGAGGAGCTGTGGAAGCAGTATCTGTGCCTCCAGGGAAACCTGATAGATGTACCCTCTATGGCAAAAATAGGACAAGATACCACCTCTGCAGTGGCACAGGAACCTTCTTCTACAAACTTTGTGTAGAGTCTTTTACAGTCTCTGATGTAGACTGAGCAGGGATGAAGAAAGAGTGGCTAAAGTGTGAGATTCCACCCAAAACACTTCCACCATCACAAGTTAGAAGGTGTTGTCATCCTAAACCCTGTATCCTCCAGCTCTTGCTGACTGAATCTGCTCCAAGGACTTGACCCCTAATGGGATAAAAAAGAAAGTTGACCTTCATGTTGCCACTGGGAAAAGAAGCACCCAAGCCCTCCAAGAAAATTTCCATAAAAATGCAAAAAGAGAGAGGTCCCTATCCCCAGTAAATCAAGGAGGGAGGGACTAAGCAGACAAGGGAGAAAACCCCCACCATGCCAAAGAAAAATACCAGTGGGAGAATGGAGAGGTAAAGCAGTGCAGGTCCTCGCTTGGACTCTGCACGAAGCCACGGTTGCCATGGCTTGAATCTTCTCCCATGTCTCACAAACCTCCTGCAGCTTGCACTGCTCTGCACTCCCCTGCAGAGCTATCAAGGCACCCTCTGCAGACACATCTGCCGGTGTGTGGGTATGAGAGACACCTTCATGCAGGGTTCCCAGCAGGAGGGCTGTTGGTGCTAGCTGTCAGGTAGCTCCAAAAGAGATACAAGGACATTAAGAAAAAAAGGTTATAGCAGGCAATAGCTTGAAGATGTTGAGGTCTGCCTCAGTTTTGTTAGATCTCCTGATAACACACCAAAGGCAGCCATTGGTATAATATTTATAAAAATACTGTCCCTTTGGAACATATAACTGTATAACTCTGACACAGATAATGAAGTTGAGGATGTTTAGGAATAAGAAGAAATGCTTCTGTGTCTAGTAAGTACTGTTCACCATGTTATTACAGATACAGACCTAGTGGTGCTTTAAATTTATTCAGGCTAACAGAAATGCAAAGTAATAAGCACTCCAACAGCTAGCCTGAAATTTCATCAGGATGGATTTGATTTCTTGTTGGAACAAGACCTTTTGTGACCTTCAGCAAGTAGTTTAAAAGTAGATTCACAATGGGACTGACTCACTGTACATCAAAATGAATTTCTCAAAATTTTAGATCAGCAACTGCTTGCTTCTGTCAGGAGCCAATCTTTATACACTTTGTTTTTCACTTATAATTACTTATGTGTCTTTAAAATAAAGAAAATGTCAAGAGTAGATTTGTTTTTTCCCATTTTTTTCTTTTGATCAATAGCTAGGTTCACCTGTAATCAAATGTACATTTAAGTATTTTCTCTGTTTAAGGTTTTTCTTGGGGAAGGAGACTGGGAAGGGTAATGACCCTTCACTCTGAAGAAGTCCCTAACCACTCGACTAATATCTGTTGTAGAAGTCTTGCTGTGCTTTATTGGAGCTTGTCTGCTTTCGAATGATTCTTCAGAATAGAGTTGAACCTGATTCTCCCATGTTTAAGCCTGAAATATCCCTAGGAACCAGGGAATCAATATATTTCTGTTTTACTATCTGTTGTGAGAAAAGACTTCTCTGAATTTAGATGTCAAGGAGGAAGGTACCTCTCTCTCCAGTTGGGCATACTATCCATAGTGTGCTTATTGTAACATTCTTTAACTGCATGACAGGTACTCTATAGTCAAATGTCTATTTCAGTGTCATGGGCTCCAGTATGCAGAAGAATTACTGGCTGTAATACTGAATAACAAAGAAACTTAATGTCTAGAGCCTAGATCCCTTAGGGCCTTAATTCTCCTTTAATAAACTGGCATTGCTTTACCTCATATTTTTAGACAGAGGTGCATGTAAATGCAGCATAGATCAGTATTATTTCTATGTGTGTACATGTAGTAATGTATGCTGTGGTATGCTGGAAAATCTGTGGTGACAATTTCAGAGTAGATTCCTAAAATAGAAGTAATGTAAAACTGATTTAGTAATATTGGGATATTGAAAAATAAATTTTGTTAGACTTATTACAAGCAGCTTCAGTCATCTGAGGGAGAGACAGAAGAAGCCTGCTCAGTGAAATGTTGGGAGTGGGAAAAAAGCTAGCATAATCACCTGCACTCTCAGCAGTTAGGCAGAGAACTGTCATGCAAAATATTTTTGTCAAAGAATCCAACCCCATGAAATCACTGACGGTCAAAGGAATTATTGTTAGCATAAGAACTGACACATAACCACCGGAATGGTTATATGAGGTGCTTTATTGCAGCGCTGGGAAACCAGGGGCACGCGCCCAAATCTGGCTTCAACCCCGTTACATTGCGCTCGCAATTTATACACTAAAAATGTCGTCACTAATACATATTCAACACAGACTAATACATATGCATCAAGGATTGCCACATCAGTCTATTAAGACATCAGCTGCTTCTGCGCTTGCGCAGCCCCCCTCTGGCGGTCGTCCTGATGAAGTAAGGAGTCTTCCTTGGATGAAGTAAGAAGTCTTCCTCAGGTCATCCTGTCCACTTTTCTGTTCCTTGGACATGTCCCAGTCATTATGTGGACGCCAGCATTCTCTTGTTTTCACTTGACTACTCCTGGTAGCTTCGTGAGTTCCGCTTCGGTAGAGTTTCACAATACTCCCCTGGATCCACCCATCTACCCTTCCGCATATATGGCTATGTTAATTGCTTATCATTATAGCTACCATTGTAATATTTAGTTATAAAGTAACTAAGATACACAATAGCAGAATTTCAACTTGTTCTTAATACAAAAGAAACCCTCTACTGATTAACAGATTTTCAAATATAATCATCTTTTCTCTTTGTATTATTGTTTCAACACACAATTTCACCTATTACTAACATTATGAATGAATAACATATTTTGCAGTATAAAACTGGGGATGCCAGACAACTCAACAATGAAATAATGAGTTGTAGATTTCTTGTAGACTGTAATAATGTAGGCCCATTGAAAAATTTTTTGAAGGTGTATCTTTACAGTTTCTAAATCTTTGTGGGAAAGAGTATTCCAACTAATTTTGGAACTGATATTATTAGAGATTGAAGAGGAAAGTGAAAAATTGTTAATTGTAACATTTATATTTAGTTCTTTTTCAGAATCTTATCCCCTCCAACTTGAGACAAGGAGGCACAAAAGCACAAAATGGAATATAAACCTTTGTAAATAAGTGGAATCAGTTCTAAGTAACGATGGCTTTGTAATGGAAAATAACTGAGGATGAAGATAAACCCTTGTAGCTGACATAGTTTTAGGTCCTTATGACCTTACTACAAAAAGTGCAAGAAAAACAGGATAGAAAAACAGAACCTGGGGATGGGGAGTATCTGGGGCTAGCAGATGTCCAGGGTGGTCGCAGTTAAACTAAGTGATAAGTAGAAGGGCAGGATGATTGTTGTGTTTGTGGTGTTAATGAATCCATTAAGCTGGTGTAAACATCTACTGGGGAGTATCAGGGGCTAGCAGGTGTCCAGGATGGGAGCAGTTTAACTGACAAGTAGAAAGACAGGAGGAATGTTATGTCAGTAACATTAATTAAGCTGGTGCTTCAAAGGCTGCCAGAAGTTATGAAGACTGTTGGAAGAAGTAAACGACCCTCAAAGACCACCACCACATTTTTGTACACATGTGGGAAACTTTCTGGAAAATGATGTAATTCATGCGTAGCCTCCTGAATATGCATGTATGCCCAGTGACTATATAAGGACGGCTTGTGTAGCAATACGGTGACACATGTTAGAAGGAGCTATCCCCTGTGTCTCCTGGCACCGCAATAAAGAATACCTGCTTGTCAGCTTGAAAACTTTTCTGGTGAGTTTGTTCCTGGAGTTTTCTCCGAATCAAACTGGAGAATATCTTGCTAAATTATTTTATGTAATACAAAACAGTATTAGTCAACAGCTAGGTAGAACTAGCTCATTTCACTAACATTTGCTAGGAATTAACGTTTCTCTCTCCTGTTCTTTGACCAGGATTTATGACCTCACTTGCTATCCACTATCGAAAACAAATGCAGTTCATCATTAAACATATGTTGAAATGAAGATGTAAACTTTATCCTCTAAATCTTAGTCTTACTGTTAAATCTTAGTCTTACTTCAAATTGTTGCTTGAATTATTATGCCTCCATCAGCTTTTTTGTGTTGAAACACCTTAAACATCTGTCCTGGAAACCAAAAAAAAACTGAGACAGGAAATCAGATAGTTCAGCTACACAGAGATTGTAAGTGATAATAGTTTTACATTCTTTTTATTGGACAAGAGCACCAATTTTAACAGCCACAGGAATGCATAATTAGACTTCTAAGAATTCAATAAAAATTATTTTTTTAATTATTAAAATGAACCATCAGTGAAATAATTTGTTAACTGCGTAGAGGTAACCCTTATTAAGTGTCTGAAATGTTTTCCCTCCAGCAAGATGCTTCATGAAAATCAAATTATTATTTCCTGGGAAGAACTCAGAAATAGTAATTAAAATAATTCATTAATATAAACTATAAAATCAGATATGCTCCAAGGTTATCTAGCCACATTCTTGACATACCCTTAAGTAGTACTACAGTATAGTATAATTTGAATCAAAATCATAGATGGTTTGGGTTGGAAGAGTTCCAGCCCCATGCCATGGTCAGGGATACCTTCCACTAGTCCAGGCTGCTCCAAGCTCCGTTTAACCTGGCCTTGAACACTGCCAGGGATTGGGCAGCCACAGTTTCTCGGGGCAACCTGTGCCAGTGTCTAAAAAGCATAATTGACAGTAGAAGGCTTTTTTGCTCTCTGGTGTGATAAGGAACTATTACAAGTTATAAAGTAACATTAGCAATCACGTAAGAATAAGGAGTTAAAGTGCTTTCTTCATTTTACAGGATGTAGCTGCCAGCAGAACCTCCTTTAGACCAGGTTTTATTTTGACATCCTTGTATGTAAAAAAAAAACAAGATGAGAGGACAGGAAAAAAGTTGAGTTTTTCAGTGTGAAATTCTCAGGGTTTTTTTTTGTCATAGGTTCTGAAGGCAGAAGAACAAGTCTCAATTTGATTCAGCTCAGTGTGAGATACTGAATACTGGAAGCATAACTGTGAACTAATAATTCCAGAACTGAGCTTTCAGATTTTCTGTAAACTGCCTAGACTGCTAAGAACTGTGAAATGTTAAAAGCACAAATTTTCAAGTCACAACATGAGAAAGAGCTTGAAAGCATTCCCAGCTTTGTCAGAAACAGGAGATTTTAGGTTTGTTTTTTTTTTGACCATTGCTTAAAGTCCTTGCAGTGACTGTGAATATAGTGATGATAATCTATTTAAACTTGAAATATGGGTTAGATCTTTGCAAAAATTACATGCTAATTTAAAAAGAAAGACCACGGTGTTATATAATTTAAGACATGTCTTCCCTGTTGAAAGAGAATATTCAGTGCTTTTGGCATTAATTTCAAAGGAATGACAAATATAATGGCTCTTATTATATTTTAAATAAAAGGAAAGGCAGGATAGAACTTTATATGGAAGCAATGAAACTAAAAGTCTGGTCCCAGTTGTAAAATACTTTTTAGTTGACTTAGACTCTTATGATTTTGTGAAATATTTGGTCATATAAGGATTTCAGGACTGTGAGCACACTGTGCATCAAAGCAGAATAGTAGATGAATACATTAAAAAGCATGTTAGATTAATGAAGGTAGTGAGAAAGTTTTCTAAAGTGGAATGTTTGCCAATATATAGCACTGTGCTCTTGTTTTGCAGCTATATAGCATTTGGAATAACCCTGATACCCCTGCCCAAATCATGGCACAAAATTTTTCAAATACAAAATGTCAATAGTGTGCCTGCTGTACTTTTGTGGGTTGCATTAGTGTTGTTGAAATTGGAGTTGTTTCAACTGAAGATATTTGTGTACCTTAAAAAACACTGTGATCTTGGAATACTGCTCAGGTGGAATCCAAATGTAAACCAGTCACTTTGGTACACGTGTTTACTGCCCTTCTTTGAATAAACAATAGAACCTTTCTTGTATATCAACAATACCTTAGAGAGCCAAGGAACTTGACAAAGAAAAACTGTTTTTATTTTAAACATTTATTATATTCCTAGCTTGTATATGGAAGAACTCTTGAAGGGGCAGCAAAGAGAAGAATCGAGCAGGCATGTTGGGAATATGACAAACAAAGTAATAAGAGAAATAATAGCCATGGCTACACATCTGGCCTGGATTTTGTAGAACACCTGACTGTGTTCTATGCTCCTCCACTGATTATCCATGCTGTGTGAGTCCTGAACCAACTCCAGCCCAACTGATTTCAGTCAGGGTTTTTTCCCTAAGCTGAAGCACAAACCTGTGTAGCCACAGACATTATTCAGCAAGGCTAATGGCTGAAACTTGATTAGATGGCAGTCCTTAACCTGCTGCTGGATAAGTCACTTGGTTTCTCTCTTGTGGCACGTGTATGCCTTTGTGCTTATAAATTCTAATATTATCTTTGTTTGGACAGAAGTTCAAGACATTGTTATGGTTTACGATTTTTCAAGTACATGGATTTTTTAAAGTGCTGAAATATGTTGACCATTGTGGGAAAAAAATAATGCACATATTTGGCACACCTGCCTTAAATATCTGATGCTTTCCATGTGCTTTGATACTAATAGTAGTATGTCACATTTTGTTATTTAAACATAAGAAATTCTTCTCTCAATGAACATGATATAAGATGAGAATAAAAAATGTGCAATATGATTTCATGAAACAGCTATCTTTGCAAGCTGACTAAGTGCAAAGTGGCTTTAATGGATTATAGTGTAACACTTGTACTACACAGGCTTGTTTATTAGATTTTGCATGCAACATAACTGCTAAAGGAAAGCCTCTCTGTATTGGTCTGAAGTCTCAAGTAAATGGTCATACAGATGAATGTATATTGGAAGACTTTAGAAACCTATTCTGATAAGATTTATTAAGCAAACATACAAGTTAATCTATTCTGGTGAATTAGAAATTCCATGTCCCTTCAGAAGCAAATAGTGCCATTTTGTTTTGTGAAAGGAAGCAGCATTGTAGCCACTGCACCTCTGCATTGATTGAGACCAGGTGCTTGGTAAAGTAATAACTAGAAAGCTAGATCTCTGGCTTCAACAGGAGGCATCTTTCATTATCCCATTTAATCCAGACCTTTGGATCAGCACAAAATATTTCTTAAGGGTGCTTTGAGGATGCAATCTCGCCTTTCACATCATATTCAAAGTGTAAGCTCATTGAAACAGAGAGTCACCTCCCATTCTGCCCTAATAACTCTGACACCTCCTGGACAAACACTTGTTTGACCGACAGTGCGGGCATTTTCAGTATCTAAGAATACTGAAGGTTACCTTCTGTAGAATGTAATAGCTTCTTTGTGACAAGGCTGTGAAATACAGAGTAGTGTCATTGGAAAGTTGTGCCATTTAATTTTCCCTGTGCAACACAGTGTCATGGTGCTAAACTCAAGGTTGAACTGTAATTTTCAGTCTCTTCAATTTCCTCAAGTTTAATTGTATATTATATGCTGCTTCACTGGGCCACAATGTCATGATACCATCATTCATGAGGTGATGCACTTCTTTAGCCCTCCCAGGAGCTGATGGAAATTCAGATGATTATTCCAACTTTTAAAGAGAAATTGTCCTCACTAGGCCCTTCCTGTTTGAAGTCACAGAAATAAAGCTGTATGTTAAAGAATTGATTTGTTTCGGTTTCCAGAAGATCATACTTCAATTGGTGGTCATTAAAGTGTCATGTGTATTTTATACAAGTGTGTAAATAGACTAATAAACTTTGGCATTAGAGGCATAATATCATATAATCATAGAAGAGTTAGGGTTGGAAAGGACCTTAAGATCATCTAGTTCCAACCCCCGTGCCATGGGCAGGGACACCTCACATTAAACCATGTCACCCAAGGCCTTGTCCAACCTGGCCTTCAACACCAGCAGGGATGGAGCATTCACTACTTCCCTGGGCAACCCATTCCAGTGCCTCACCACCCTTCTTCCGTATATCTAACCTAAACTTCCTGGTTAAATTTGAACCCATTACCCCTTGCCCTATCATTACCAGTCCCTAATGAAGAATCCGTCTCCAGCATCCCTTCAGATACTGGAAGGCTGCTATGAGGTCTCCACGCAGCCTTCTCTTCTCCATGCTGAACAGCCCCAACTTTCTCAGCCTATCTTCATACGGGAGGTGCTCCAGTCCTCTGATCATCCTTATGGCCCTTCTCTGGACTTGTTCCAACAGTTCCATGTTCTTTTTATGTTGAGGACACCAGAACTGCACACAATACTCCAAGTGAGGTCTCACAAGAGCGGAGTAGAGGAGCAGGATCACCTCCTTCGACCTGCTGGTCATGCTTCTTTTGATGCAGCCCAGGATATGGTTGGCTTTCTGGGCTGCAAGGAAATCATTTATTTGGTTCTCCAAATTTAAGATGTATCTACCCTTGAACTTTATTAGTTATCCTATTATGTATAACTTGCATGACCTGTTGTAATAAAAAACATGAGAATATTGACTGTTCAGGAGCAGTACCATCAACATGTCAGGAAAATTAACATTGAGACATTCCTTTCTACTGATAACATTGCTAATTTGCAAGCAGTTGAGCTGCTGTAATTGAGCCTGAACTCTTGTTTTCCATTGCTGTAGACATAAAAATAGATAAAACAATGCACCTGAATGATTTTCTTTTTTTCTTTCCCTGCATGGGTTAATTCAATAAATGTGGTAGAATTCATGCAGCAACATATGCTGGGGAGAAATCCAGCTGGAAAGAAGCTTGGCAGAAAAGGACATGGGGGCCCTGATGGACACCAGACTGAAGATGAACCGCAAAGTGCCCTTGCTACAAAGGTGGCTAAGGGTATACTTGGCTGCACTAGAAAGTATTGCCTGCAAGCTGAGGGAGGTGTTCCTTTTCCTTTATTGGTCGGTGAGGACACACTTGGAGCACAGCTTCCAGTGCTAGGCTCCCCAGTTCAACAGAGACATGGACATACTGGAGAGAGTCCAGTGAAAAGCTGCAAGGATCGTTAAGGAACTGGGGGGCACCTCACATATGAGGAAAGGCTGAGAGAGGTGGGACTGTTCAAACTGGAGAAGGCTCAGCAGAGCTCAGGGGCAATGGGCACAAATTGAAACATAGGTGCTTCCATCTGAACACAAAGACACTTTTTCACTGTGAGAGTGATTGAACACTGGGACAGGTTGCTCAGGGCAATTGTGGAGTCTTCATCCATGAAGTCGTTAAAAACCCGTGTAGATGCTATCCTGGGCAACTAGCTTTATGTGGCTCTGCTTGAGCACGAGGATTGGACAAGATGATCTCTAAGATGTCCCTTTCCAACACAAGCATTTTATGATTCTGAGGGTTAAAAAAGGTGCAGGTCAGTATCAATATCTACTATACCATATTAATACTCACCTCAGCTCATCATTGTCAAAGAGACTTCTCATTCAGTAATAAGACATCATTCAAAGAGGAGAAAATGTGGTCATGCAAACTGCTGAGATGCTTACATTACCTATGAGTGTGGGTTATGGATGTGGACAATGTTTTGGAGTTGATAATATATATATTTACTTGATGTCAAATCACAAATCTTTATCTCATTGAATTCTGACAAGATTCCATAAGCAGTAAAAAAAATAAACTCAGATACAGCTCTTGGGCCCATTGGACTGTTCTGTGCTGTTAAATCATATTTTTATTTGGAAATTTAAAAAGACAAGTGTTAAAAAGGGAATCTATTTTTTTTTGTGTATAACCTCAATGTCTGAGACATTTCACAGATGATGTGTGGGGTACAGCTTCCTGAAATCTGCAAGATTTATCATTTGCTAAGATTCTTCTTTTTCAGTGGAAAAGTATTTCCTATCCTTGCATTTAAAACTTTCTTCTAAAATCTGGCATATTGTTTGAAGTATAGTGGGGTATCAAATGCATTTAACTCCTGAATTCTTTTGGAGTGTATCCTGGAAAATTATGCCAGCTCTAATATATGTAGCTGACAAATTGGCTGAAAAGATAACTGTAATTTGGTCTTTGCAGAAATCCTCATTTTATCTATATCTTGTTATATAGGGATCTTAAGTGAGTTTTATTTTTACTCTGTTAGAGTATCTGCCAGGTACCAGTCACCCCCTTTATCTTGGCATCACAGGTGAAGAAGGCAGAAAGTACTTGTAAGAGCATAAAATCGTTTTTTGCTAAGGTAGCTAATTATGTATATATATAGATATATATCTCTCTATATAGATATATCTATATGTATAACTTCAATGAACTTCAGTTCTATATCTATATGTATAACTTCAATGAACTATAGTCATAATTGCTAGAATTTTTGGTATTACACATCAGAAAATAAAGTTTTTCTTTTTTTTTAGTAAAGTTTTTTGCAAGATATTATTTAAGTATGCATGTATTGTGTTCTCTACTTAACAATCAGAGAATTCTTGAATAAGACTTTGTAAATTAACATTTTGGGTCAGTTAGTTTGGTAGAAAACACAGCAGATGTGCAAAGCTGGTATATGAAAAGCTTGGAAAGTTCTTCATTAACACAGAATGTATTTTCATTTAATTTTTTTGTTTAGTGACTTGGATCATATTTGTTGTTTCGTAGTCTGGTGATAGTTCATCCTGTTACTGCAAAACCATTAGCTGCTTTGATGGCTGATATTGGCTGAGACAGCTTTTAGGGCTTTTTCTGCTTCTCCATGATTTACCAACTTCTGTGGAGAAAGTACTGTACAGTTGTTGTCATATAGTGTTTACTTTCTTACAGGTTCTGCATCTTTCATTCTCCCATTCTGTCCAGAATTTTGGATCATTTTGGAAACATTTAAATGCTACTCTGGATCATTTTATTAAAGCTGAAAATACTCTTGGAGTTCCATGAGGAGGCTTCAAAAACTGTTTTTTGTTTTTGCAATTTTGACTGGAATTATTGCAGGATAAGTTCTAGTCTCTGTATTTTAGTACAAAATATTTCTTAAGGGTGCTGTGAGGATACAATCTTGCCTTTCACATCATATCAAAGTGTAAGCTCGTTGAAACAGAGTCACCTCCCATTCTGCCCTAATAACTCTGACACCTCCTGGACAAACACTTGTTTGACCGACAGTGCAGGCATTTTCAGTATCTAAGAATACTGAAGGTTACCTTCTGTAGAATGTAATAGCTTCTTTGTGACAAGGCTGTGAAATACAGAGTAGTGTCATTGGAAAGTTGTGCCATTTAATTTTCCCTGTGCAACACAGTGACGTGGTGTTATCTAAACATGATAAAACTCTTGGAAATTAAAAGAACAGTCCATAGTTTAATTACTTTTATCATATCAACACACAGTTGGAGATACTGATTTTGTGTTTCTACTCAACTTGTGAATTTTGATTAAGTGATTTTATTCAGGCTATTCCACTATATCAAAAAGCTATTTGCTGTTTTATAGTATCTTATGATTATCATGTGACTTTTTGTTTTATCAGGAAACCTATGCTTGTAACTTCTTATTTTGGGGAGCTGCATTTTCTTAGACACTGTTTTTCTGGAATGTTTTCCTAGATGATGCTAGTAAATATATTAACCATATGAGAGAGAAGGATTCTTGTTTGAAAGCTAAACTGACATTTAGTGGTGGGATTATTCACAATTAATGAGGGATTAATTGACATTTAGTGGTGGGATTATTCACAATTAGTGACAACACACATGCATAAGCATAATTTTAAGTGTATGTATAACACCATTTACCAAGGAACCATTTGTCTGCCCTACCTAAAGTCTTTATTTATGTCTGAAACCAGATTGCTCAGAGAAATATTTGTGTATAGGGAGAAGGTCAAACATGCAGGCAAACTGTAGATAAAGTACCTGGTACAAAACCAAGCAACTCTTTTGATGTGTTATCTGACAAAATCAATGTTCAAACATAACTCCCAAATTATTACTTTCCATTTAATTTGCTTTGAGAAGAAAAAAAAATTGAATCGCTAGCCCTCTAACAAAATTGCTTTTCTGTTGTTTTATTTAGATTTTTGCTAATATATATTGGTGGTCAGGGTTTGTTAAACAAACACATACTTTTGTCCTGAACTGCTTACGGAGCTTGAGAAAATCCCATAATCTTTGTAATGGGCTTCCTGGGCAAGTGTTTGGCAGGTATAAGAAACTAACAACCACTGAACATTTACGCTTGACATCATCTGTTAATAGCAGTCCTTTGAAGCTTAGCTGCTGAAATGCCATCAGCTTCAGGAAACATGAAATGCAGTAATTCCTGAGGGAATCTTATATGAAGCCTTTAATAATGAAGCTTGACTTAGATCAGTTATTATTGAATATTGCATCGGCTGTGATAAAACATAATTTTTTAATTCAGTCTTATTATTGTCTGCAGCTAGTTTCCAAAATGTGATTTATTCCTTATGGAGAATACCAACTGGACAGCTTGGAGTCCAAAAGGGCAAAGTCTGTCTGCAATGCCAGTGTCAAAGGTGACTCTTGGCACTGCAATGCCTGAACTGCTGTTAGATATTGCATTTTATATAGTCACAGTCTTTCTCTTGCATATCCTCCCACATGTGGTTTGCACCTGAAAACCTGCATATATTAGTAACTCTTTATGAATGTGCTATTATGACAGTACTCAAATAAGGCTCTTTCCGAGAAGTATCTTACTGTTCACATTTCCTTCACTACCAGTGTATTACTTGATGAAAATGAATGATAGTGCTATTTCCTGTCTTTGTTTTGAATTCTTTTTATTATTTTTGCTGTAGCATTGATGACCATTAGTGTAGGAAGTGACTCTACTCAAGTTTCCAGCTCGCAGGACTATGTTAAACCCCAGAAAACAGAAATGATAATGAACTCATAAAATGGTTCAGTGACATGTGATTTTAAATGAGTCTGTAATCTTTTGGAGGAAGGGGTGCATGATATTGAGGATATTATTTTATGGTACTGCTAAACTGAAAGGTGACTTGCTTCCTCTTCTTTTTCTCCTCTAAGGTTTCATTCTGCTTTCACATCTGTGGTGCTTTTTGAACTGCTTGATGTGCCATATAAGCTTGTCAATATTTTTTCAAGAAGTCAATATTTTTTCAAGAAGTCAATATTTTTACATTGGGTCAGCATACTGAATTAGTTCAGCTAAAGTTCTGGTAATCATCAGAGAATATATGATGGAGGGAAGGAGAAGGCAGCAAGAAATGTCCTTTCAGCAGATGCAATCGAATAGGTCAGCAGCCAGTTATTTAGCTATGAAAGATAATCCACCACTGACCCAAGCCTGCGGTTCACATTTTATACTGTATATTGTATTACGGTCCATGGGTCAGAACCTGAGATGTAAACAGTGCCATAGTCTTTAAACTGGCAATGTTTAGTTTCCAGTAATCTTGACCCAGGTTTTCAAAGACTGCTACTGTCCCAGAACATGTCAGAGTGCTCTCACAATTGGAAAAGACAAGCCTTAGATTTGTGTACTCCAAGTACATAGCAGACAAATTCTATATCTGCTTTTCCTGTGAACACTTCCCTATTTATAAACAGACTTTATGTAGTTCGCCCCGGTTTACTCTTGTGTAGCACTTGGTCCTTAAACATGCCATTAATCACCTAACCCTGTGCCAACCACCTCAAGTACTTTAAAAGGACTTTATAGGTTTTTAAGTTATATGTGGGCAAGTAGGTGAAAATTAGCTGTAGATGTGTGCTTGAAACTGTGTGAAAACACAACATAAATCAAACAATATTCTAGCAGTAAGTGGGGCTGGCCCAGAGTTTTGTCATCTGCCTTTTTCCTGGAATACAGTACCTAGGAAAACCCCAACACTCTCTTAATTAACTGATTAACTGTTTGCTAATTTTAATTAGTTGCAGAACAACAGAATCAGTTGATTTTTATTAGTATGTTTTCGTTTGTATTTTTGTTGTTTTTTTTTCTGTATGTAATTGCAAATTCTTAGCAATACTAAAATAAGGCTTGTCCGTCATTTCTCTGCTTAAGTGTGGACAGCTAGGGGACAAAAGCAATTTGAATGCAGCTATATCAATCTCCTAATTGACAGCCTGCAGCTACCTTAAATAGCACAAATGTTGTTTGTTTTTTGGTTCGTTTTTTTTTTCTGATATGAGTGGTAGCTGAGGTAGCTAAAATGACAAAAAGGGTTTCTTTCATTATTTACTTGAATGTTTTTCAAACTACACCTACTTTAAGAGCAGTTGCAAAAACTAAATATCCAGCTTCTAGGTATTGTTATCAAAGCAAAATGGCCAGAAATTGTGTCTTAGATGGTATGAAAAAAGAAAAAAAATCACTGAGAGGAAAAGCTGTGCATGTAATTCAAAATTCACGTGTTTTGCTTGATCTCTGTTAAAATTTCTATGCTTCTTTTCCTTTTTTTTTTTAATAAGTCTTAAATACCTGAAAACCAATACTTTTAATACAACCTGTCCTGGGTTCAGCAGTAGCAGCCATTTTTTTCTCCTTCTTAGTAGCTGGTGCAGTGCTGTGTTTTTGACTCTCAGCCTGAGAGCAATGCCAATAACACTGATATTTTTAGTTGTTGCTAAGTAATGCTTATTCTGACCAAGGACTTTTTGAGTCTCATGCTTTGCCAGGGAGGAGAGGAAGCCATGAGGAAGCAGAGACAGGACACCTGACCCAACCTAGCCAAAGAGGTATTCCATACTACAGCACCTCATGCCCGGTATATAAAGTGGGGGCAGTTACCTGGAAGGGCTAGATCGCTGCTCAGGTCTGGCTGGGTATTGGTCAGCGGGTGGTGAGCAGTTATATTCTCTTCCCTTGTTATTTCTCTTATCATTGTTATTATTGGTGGTAGCAGTAGTGATTTTGTATTATACCTTAGTTACTGGACTGTTCTTATCTCAACCTGTGGGAGTTACATTCTTTCCATTCTCTTCCACATCCCTCTGGGAGTGGGGGGAGGAAGGAGTGGGGAGTGAGTGAGCGGCTGCATGGTTCTGAGTTACTGGCTGGGCTTAAACCATGATACACCCACACAGCATTCCTTGGCTGAAATCTATGGTTAAAATATCATTGTGGCTCAGTCAGCCACCCAGTCTCTCTGTCACTCCCCTCCTTTCTAGGAGAAAAGGATGAAAGGGAAAGGAGAAAAAATAACCGCTACTGCTGAACCCAGGACAAATATCTACCTATATTGTGTCAGATAAGTATTTTTTAAAGTATAAAGTACTTTCAATAATTCATAGATTTATAAATTATTCTCATCATCCGTTCCTCCTCCCAAACTTTACATCTTCCAAGTAGGAAACAATAGACAACTGTTGACTTTGTTCTATCCAAAATACAGATAGACCTTGGAGCGTCATTCCAGAGATTCTTCTTTCTTGTTAAAACACTGTTTGCATCTAAGGCCACTAATTAGTTCATTCAAAGTATCTTCATCACTAAGAATGTCTGTTCTTTTTAATTATAAATGATATGATAAATATGTGTATCCCAAGTTTGATAATATTGATTTCACTAGCTATTTTGTCAAAACAGTTGAACATCCTGCTGAACAAAATTTTTCCGTTTAACATTGTTGTTACAGTTAGATCCTTTAAATACGTTTACACTGATGTGACTATTTTGCTAATATAATGAAATTACAGATGTAGTTGCATTGTTCAGTCCCAGTTAAGTTTTTTATTTAATTCAGATGCATCCAGGAGAAAAAAAGTCCCTCCCAGTTCCTAAACAAAACACTCTAAAAACAAAATAACAGCTAATAGTGTTTATAATGGTCACACTTACAAGAGATATGTTTAATGACCTTTTTATATAGAGGGAAATTTCTAAAAAACGAATGCCATTATTTTGTGGTACACCCAATACTTGAATTGTCTTTATATATGTTACATTAATAGTTTCTTCCAAGAGATAACTGTATTAACACCTTTCCTTTGAGGGGACAGAGTATAAATTTCCTGAATCACCTCTATTAAACACCATCTTGACTGCAAGTTATGGTTATCAAAAAAACTTCTACCAATTTTATATATTTCTTTCATAGCCACAGCTCTTGTGTCATGGCTGAGTTAAATTCATTGCAGGAAGAGATATTCAAACAGGTAGCAAAACTTTATGCTTATTTGTCCAAAGCTTTCTTTTATTCTCTGATGGTGTTTAAAAATATAGGGTATTTTTTACTGCTTAATTTTTTTTCAGTGTCAAAAAAAGCCAAAGTTAAATAAAGTATGTCATTCAGAATCCTGGCAAAGAGTGAACTTATTCCAGAACAATCTTCTATTTAGTACCACCATTTAATTTTCCATCCTATACTTAAAAGGAAATGAAGTTTGTTTCAAGGAAGGATGAGCTGTGGATTTGCGGAAAGAAAGAATGACCTGACCAAACATAGTGTTTAAAGAATATGTCAAATGTGAAACTGTTATAGGAAGGTTCAGAATCCCTAATGAGATTTGAATTGATGGCAACTTAGCCGATGGCTTCATGATACAAATTTACAAGAAGTTACAAGGTTATTGTTTCATACAGAATGACATTCTGGGTGGAGAGCTGCTTACATTATGTTTGCATTCATTTTCCTGTAAGGGCAGTGTGTAGGATTGCTTTCTCTCACAACATCTACTGTATGGCTTCTGAAGATCTTTTAATTCCAAGAAAACAATTTTAATAATTTAAAAACCAAGAGGTAAGTACAAACTCAACTAATCTTCTATAAATAGCCTGAAGTTGTAATTATATAAAAGTTAAGAAGAGGTGGTGTCTGTTCAGAAGTACATACAAAACTCTTTTTTTACATAGTTTTAGTAGGAGTATGTAAAACATGAATCAGGATAAGTTCTGCATTCAAATGTAAAGAGAAAAGCAGTATCTGAAAATGCAGGAATTATTTATCTGGCTACCAATTATGTAAGCTTCCTAAATATGTCTAAGCACATCATATTTCTGTTGTGCGATGTGTTATTCTGCCTGTGTTAGATTCTGCTCTGGCATGTAAAGAACAAAACTGTAGTCGGTTTTGCTGGATTCTTTTAATAACCATTGCCTCTGAACATTCATCTTCGCAAAGTTTGATGCTAAACAGCATCCATGGACGTATGTTTTTAAATAATTTCTTGTCAGACTACCCAGAGAAATCACAGTTAAGCAGAAATACATGCTTTGGTGGGTTTAAAAATGGTAGAAATATTTTACAGGATAGAAATATTTTATAGGTAATAATTTCCAGTGTGCATCTTGTACTACTGTTTCTTGATCTACAGGAATGTGAATACTCTATAAACATGTTTCTAAAGAATATATATGTGACAATGGCTTTCCTGCCATTTCTGAATATTAAAATTAAAAATTTCATTTTAGACCATATTACTTTACGATTTATGATATCAAGTGATAACTGGTGCTTAAAGAAAATGAGTTTGTGTGCAGCATCACTGTATTAATTTCAAATTTTTACGATTAATCTTGTAATAATTCCTTAAAAGAAACACCATATGTCTGTCAGAATGTCTCTGAAGCAGCAATAAATCATTAGGTAAAAAGCACTTCAGTATTTTTAATCTTGATGGATACATACATCTTTTAGTTGTTTTAACTACATACTCCATTACAGGCTGCCCACGGAGGTTGTGGAGTCTCCTTCCCTGGAGACATTCAAAACCCGCCTGGACACATTCCTGTGTAACATTATCTAGGTGTTCCTGCTCCGGCAGGGGGATTGGACTAGATGATCTTTTGAGGTCCCTTCCAATCTCTAGCATACTGTGATACTGTGAAGGCCACTGATATAGTACTGGCTGCAAAAGAAATGCTAAAATCTACATTCATTTAATAACAATTTATAAACATCTGTCATCTGATATTTACAAAACAGTCATATTTATGGGAGGCATTTAATAACTTTGGTGTTTTGTTGATGGCAGATTGGAGAGAAAAGAACATTGTAGGAACTGAAAACAATTTAAATGATTGTTGCTGCTATTTTCCTTGCTGACTTCTTTGACATGAAGTGTTCCACAAGGTTTTGACAGCTGCTGAATTGAAGGAAAAACAAACAAGCACCAAACAGCCACAGAAACTCAACCCAGAAATGTAGTAAGTAGGAGGAACAAACAGCTTCCTGTGGAAACACTGAATTAAAATTGGCATCCAAAATGTCTTTAAGTAAAAATTTCAGCAATCAGACAGCAAATAACATGGTGACTTGCATGTCCGCTTCTGGAATCTGTAAGGAGTATTATTTTACCGTTGCCATGACTTCCTTCCCAGGAAGATTTACCCTCCTGACAGGCTGTTTAGAGCATATCTTTCCAAGTAGTGTATTGCAGCCAGGACTGACAGGCACTCTGAGGTCTTTGAATGAACAATGTGTGTGAAGTTATTTAATGTTGACTATGTCTGAAAAATTAGGATGAACATTTTGACCTGTGATTACCAAAATGTTAAAGGTTGAAAAATTCAGATTTGTCACTGTACGATTATTCTTAAGGGAATGTTACTAGCAACTATGAAAGCTTGGGATTTTTTTGATTTTAGAAAGCTTTTCTTTATCTCAGTGGCTGGACATGTAGCCTTCATTTGTGCTTGATTAATGAAGGGATTGAGACAGATAGCTAAACAAAACCTGAGCATTATCTAACATTAACCCTATCACTAGTCAATATATTTGTTGCTTTCTCTATTTCACATTTTTTCCATACCCATTTATAAAATTAGATTATATTGAGATAGACTTTTATTTGGGGTTATGTTTTGATTAGGTTGCTTTCACTGCTGTCAGAGGAAAATATTATTTATTTTTTGAGATCAGGGGGAGAGGCAAAGAGCTGAAGACGAGAACCATCCAGTAATTTAAGTTGTTTTTTGCAAGAAAAGTAACACCTGATTTTTCAGGTTATGTAGAATTACATGATGTTTTGCATGTTCAAAGCACAGGGAACTGTGAATTAATTACTAGAAGTAGAAAATGAAACAAGGTATTTTTAAATGAAAAGCAGTTCTACCCAGGCAGGCTTTGAAACCTACAATTTTAATTCAGACTGAAAGTGTAAAATTGAAAGGATCCTAAAAATGAATTTCTAAATTGTCTTTTTTTGTGAGATGAAGATATAATTTTGCCATAAACTTTCTAAATTGGTGTTAATCTGATGACAACTGAATGATGAGTGTTGCTGTGGGTCTTTCTACTTGGCTGTTTTGTAAAATTTTTGTCTGGACTTTCACTAATGTTGTCATCTGCTGCCCCACTGGCCAGGTCAGCTTTAAAAATCAATGTCATATGATAGTTTTTTGGTGTGTTTTTTTAAAGAAATATAGAGAAGAAATAAACTACTTTTAATGTCAAGGTAACAGTATGGTCCTAGATTGTGGTTTTGGATGAGAGATGACAAATTCTCACTTCAAACTCATTTAATGTTTATGCTTAGGTATCTGTGTACTTCAGAATCATGGAAATTCAATTGTATATAGTGTTTAACACCTCTTCTTCAATATTTGTAACTTGCAGGAAAGATCTAGCAGACTTGGAACAAGATAGTCCCAAGATACAGGTCTAATGTGAGCTGAGCACAATATTAGTTGACCTGTGCAGTGAGAGCTAGGTGAGAATAAATGATAAACTTTATTTTAAAAATGAATTATAGGTCCAATATTTTTCTTAGACCTCCTCTTGCTATTAATATATTTTAAAAGCCCTTTCAAAAGTCTCTATCAAAATAGGCGTGGAGTATGCAAGGTTGGGAGAGGAGGGGAAAGGAAGCTGATTACTTTTTGTCCCATTTTGCTTTCAGAAAAAAAAAATAAATCCATGTTTGTGTGACTGCTTCAACCTGGCAGAAGTAAAAAGCCACAAAAAGCCTTTCAGGTTGGATTCTGCTGTCATTTGACAGTTTGACAATGTTAGCTTTTCCATTCCCACAAAACTGAGAGACAGACTGAAAACAACAGAAGAACAAAACTTAAATGAGCAAAAACCCCACAGCAGTATGATGGTAATTCGTTTGTGATGTGTTTTAGGCAATATGGTGTATGCAGATGTCAGAGTACAGTTCCCTCTGAGCAGGTTCTTTCAGAAAACTGTTAACTGTGGAGGGTGTAATGTTTAATACCCTTTTAGCACAATACAGATGGAAGCAACTGACACAGCTATTTGCCTGAAAAAAAAATAAAAATGCCACCTTCTTGTCCTTTTTGTGTTGAGATAAAGTCAGGTTTGGAGCAACAGCTGTGGTCAGCCACACCATGCATTATTTTCTGAGCTTCATGGGCACATCATGCCTCGTCATCTTCTCTGAGCCTTTTTCCATGGTAGGGGATAATTGGTGAGTCATAGCAGAAACTAGCATTTTTCCCTCATTAATGCTTTCTTTACTAAGCTAGACAAGCTGTTACACTTTGAATTTTAATCAGCAAGAAAGTAAAGGTACTGTTAAAAATACCAAAGGTCAGGAAAAGATATGAAATCATGACTGTATTTCAGGAAAGAGGTGTAATATTGACAAAAACACCAAAACCACAGAAATGCATGCATAATATGGGATGAAGTTCCTGAATCAGAAGTATGATAAAAACACAGTGCAATGTCCTTTACCTGATTACTGTTGGTGGTGACAAACAGATATGAGTAGCTTTTCGAAATTTGAGATATTTAGATTTGTAGTATCTGTATCTTCTTTCTTGCTCCTTCTAGCTAAATAACACTGCCTTCCTATGTCTATTCAATCTCGGGTCAGTTATTTGGTGAACTTTATAATGTAAAAATACTTGATAAACACTGATGAGGAAGAAGTGAAGTAGATAACAGAATTTTCAGCATGACAGTAGTGGTTTTCTGCATGAATTTTCAGGTATGAATTATGTATCCAACTATTTAAAGTATTTTGGAGGACAATAAAAATATTATTTTATGTATACACAGATTTTACAGTATCCAATCAGACATAAAAGTAATAAAATCTGTAGTTGTAGAAAAAGAAAAATGTTATTAGATCCCATTAATTAATTTTATGAGCACATCCAAAAACTTGATCTTTTGTAACAGGCATAGATTAGAAGAAGGCAGCACAAGTAGAGGCAGGAGATGTGGGGAATGGAAAAGGAAATATGGTAGAAAAATGTCTTTCTTTTACCTACAACTGAAATCTTGAGAGCTACTTTTTTAAAAGAATCTTCTGTTTGACTGGCTTACAGGAGTGAGGGGAAGCAAATCAAAGAAAAAATGTAATAGTGAATTTTTCAGCCCAGACAGCTTGGTAATGTAAGCTATAATAATATTTGCGAAGGTGTTCCAGGCTGAAGGAACTGTTTCAACAGGAAATGTTCTCATCTTTAATGATAACTAAGCATTGTTAATTTTGTGTGTGTGTATGTCTCTATTTCTTCTATGAGTTTATCTTCTCTTTTGATGTCAGTCTGCTTTTATTTCTATCTGAATTGGTGAGTCAAAGTCACTGCATTGATGCTGACAGATGATCAAGAACAATGATTTCTGACCTCTTAATTTAGAAGGAGGACAGACACAGAAAGGACGAACCCCAGGCTCTTAGACAAGTGCCATGACCCTTACTTTTCCAGGTATAAGAAACCTGTCACCTTCAGGCTGTACTACTTCTCTAGGGATCCTCTGACTCATGAATCCTGTCCAACAATATTTTTAATCTTCAGATTAGAAGACAAAGTTCTGAACAAGAAAAATACATTTGCTGAAATTTCCAATCAGACACTGCTTCTGGGGACTCAGCTTTTGTTCTGTGAGGTAAAGTGTGTACAAACCTGCTAACAAGACTGTTTCTAAATCACTCTGTGCAACATTTGAGTTTGTTTTTAAAAAGAAGATTGGATTCATAAATGAAGATCAATAGGTTGGTCAGATGAAACTTTGCAAAATAGACAAGTGGGTCATGTTATTCCAGTTTCTAAAGTGAAGGAAAGTTTTCCTTTACTTCCCAAATTAAATGTATTGAAAGATGAACTAGGAGTATTAGAGAATGTGATCTGTCAAGGTATTTAGCCAATCAAAGTGTTGAAATTTAAATGACATAAACTCCAATAACTTTGTAATGAATTAAAAAAAGAACCCAAAAGCCAACCAAATATAAAAGCTGTTCTTGTAAGATAGGAAATCTTTTTTCTGTCTTACAAGCAAAATAAATACACAGGTTGTAGTATTTCTTGAATGGTCATGCTAAAGGAATCACACTATGGCTATGCACAACTTTTACCCCTGTATTACTGATTTAGAAAGGAATATATGCAAGTAACTTTGATCTCTTCTAATTAGACAAATAGTAATCAGTGGTCATGCCTTTTTGTTTGCCCAGTCATGTGTTCTATCAGACTTCTATGCAGCCTTGGAATGATTTTCTTTTTTAATGGCCTTTTCTTTAATTTCAGTGGAGATATCTTGAAATTATCATGAGCCAATAATAATCCTAAAATTGGAACGAGAAGGTTGGAAAGCACAAGGAAAAACTTGCATGTCCTCTGCAACATTCTGAGAGTGAAAAACAGCAGTAACTAATAGGCAATTTAACTGGCTAGTGGATAACTCCAAATATTTCAAAGACAACAGGAAAAGTATAACTCCCACTGACTGATGTGATATATAGATTTCCTCTGTCTCTTTTTCAAAATAAGCTTAATATTGAGAGAAACTCTCTACACCTCTTTATTTATATTGATAAATATATATGAGTTTTGGCCTATCAGTGGCAATTGTGTATTTTAAAAAAATAATTCTTCAAGTCCTAATCCTCCTTTCTAGGCCCAATTGCACACGTAATCCTTTTTTTCTGTTTCCATCTGCTAAATTTTATTCCGCACAGAAGTTCCTAAGTCAATCTGAATAAATTTTGAGTGTGCTTTGTAAAATGTGATCTCAAATGCTTCTCTGTATCAAAGGATGCAATCAGACTCTGCAAGTTTAATCTTTTTCAACATTCAGTCAACGTGCTGATTGGAATATTTTTACCTTTTCTTCTGGGACAAATTCGAGTGAAAGCATGAAGAATCCTTCTTCATTTGTGTTCCAAAAAGGAAGACAGGGAGTTGGCTTCTTTCTTGCATTCAGCTAAACTACAACTGTCACAAAAATTCAGTAGGCAGCAAAAGTGGCGTTTGATGGATTGTAACTTATGCTCCTGCATCTGCTTCAGCAGCTTACTTTTGTTGAAAATAATCTGTCAGTGGGCTATAATATCAAGGTATGGCTGTAGTTTTCTGTTGACTCAGGACTGTGAAATAAAAGATAGCTGTTCTATGACTAGGAATAATGAGACACTGTAATACTGGTGTTAACTACAGAACAGAAGAAGGAAAGAAGGATGCCAAAAAATTACTGGTTCTCCTCAAAAATAAACAAAGACATAATCAAAAATATTTTTGGACAACAATAAGATTGTACCTTTGCATGTGAGAGAGAATCTCTCTGGAAAATAGGAACAAATGGATATTTGTATTTCATCTTAGAGTCAAGTCAACTTTCTGATAGAGAAAATATTGAAACATAACTTCTAAGGAATTTTGTTTCAATATAAAAATACTACATGTTGTTTAGAATACATAGTTTTTTTTTTAAGTGGCCAAGGTTGCTGAGTACCACATTATTTATTAGGATTATTTGACTGCTGAATAAAATTGGTGATTTTTAAGAATCACACCAGAAATATCTGCCTGGTAAGCACCTTCACTGTGTCTAGAGTTTCAGCTACTGCTAAACAATGATTAAGGAAAAGTCTATAAAAAAGCAGGTGTATTTGTTGAGTGAATAGAATATTTCTTTACTGCACTAAAGCTGAGCATTTTTTAATTCTTTCAGGGAAAAGGCAGAATAATATTTGATCAGATTTTGTCTTGTAAGTGATGTGTGATCTTTAGACCAGGTACTATAACTTGATGACATCACAATTTATTTGTGAAAAGCAGCTCACAGGAATTAAACTCCAATATTGATTCTTCTTTAAAGAGCATTCAGCCTTACTTGGTAACGTCTCAAACTGACTGTATTCAGATATTGTGTACTATTTACTATACCTTTTTTTCTTATTTAGTAGAAATCTACAGAGGCAGTAAACTTTGTCCATAAGTATCATGTTAACTATTGTTTACTATTGAAAAAGTTCACTTAAATCTTAAAAAAATATTACAGTAAATATTTTTAAATGTTTTGCTGGACATTTAGTCCAAAGTACAATTTTCTTCTGAGGAATTATTTATTATTAAAGAGTTTGAGATATAAAGTGAACATCTTGACATTTTGCTTCATTTTTTACTCCATTTACTGAATTTTACTCAAGCAAACCTCTTCTGGGGCAGTGAGACTCAAGCGGTGATTGTGGCTTTTGCTTAACAGAGAGAATGGCTCATCAACGGGAAAAGAACTTATTCTATAACTTCAGCTTTTACTTCTAGACATTTATGTGTAGTGCAAATGTAAAAAAAACTCTGGCCTTTCATATGCACAGGAAAACAAATACAGCTACCAATATAATTTGGCTTACTTACTGGATAATTTTTTTGTACAACATTACCTGAAAGTCACCTATAGTGATCCATTCAATGAATTTCTAAACAAGGAAAGTAGAAATAATTCTACCCATTTTCCTAATTAACTACAGTAATTAGTTCAACAAGATTAACACTATGACTTGTGTATTTTGCCGTTATAAAAATAGATAAACAATTAGAAATAATCAGACATTTAGACATTCAGATCCTTTTTTTCTTTGCTGTATTTGAGTTTTTTACATTTTAGGATGAGAAATCCGTATGTTTAAACTATCCTATTTTCTTGTATGTTAGAAAATTCCCATTTTGTTCTCCCTGGTGACCCTGTTGGTTATCTACTTACTAATATTCAATTTCAAGGGCATGTTGAAGAAAACATCAAGACAAGCTACTGACTCATATTACTTTTTCAAGAACACGGGGGATGAAGGGCTTCTGTCACCTGTATCCATTTATATTTATGGGAACAAAACACTGTGTGTGAAAGGGCAAACGTAAATGATGAGTCAGGTCTTCATTATAGCAGACATACTTCAGTTTTGTTGCCCTACCTTGACAGTTCACTTGCTAGAGGGGATAATGTAACCAAATTAGAGCTGTCTGTCAAGTCTCTTTAGGGGGTCCTTCTTGTCTTTCACAATGTGGAACATCAAGCCAAAAGGGAATTTTAGCACAAATCAGTTTTTATGGCTGCGGGTATATTCTATGATATGAGTTTCAGAGAAATATAACATAGGTGAATTCAAGCACACTGAATTTTCTAAGCTATCATCTGTTAGCTGAGATGGAAATAGATAGATAAAGGAGGAGGTTTTGAAGGTAGACTTTTTAATTTACATTTCTCAAGAGACGTATTGTTCCTTGGCTTACTTTACACACAAGTCACATGACAGACTATGAAATGTGCACAATGAATCGCTAGTTACTCTGTTTTGTAGAACCACTGCATTATCTAGGCAAGTCCAGTGAGATGTTCTTTATATGTCATGATAATGGAGATGTCTGGTTTGCAGCACCTACTCCAAGAAATCCCATGAAGTGTCATTTCAGGGTCATCGTGAGTTCAAATAGAGAAGTAGATCCAAGACTGAATGATTTAAAGTTATTAGTTGGAATCAGATCCAGACTTTCTTGTGATGTTACTGAAAATATAGAAGTGTGTTTATAATATCTTATTTTCTTTTTCCTGTCCCTCAAATAGAAGTAGTTTTTGTTCTTTATTCATATATTCCTATCTTAGCTTAGTTGTTACTAAATCTTTTGAAGCATAAATATTTTTCAAGTTAAGAATTAATTAAGAACTACTGAGTTCTGTAAAATTAAACTGAAGAGGATACAGCAGTTCAGAAAATAAAAGATTTTTCCAGAAAATCTCAAATAGATCAAGCTTGACCTGTAAAAACAAAACTCAGCAAAAATATTCTCCAAACAGCCTTTATGCTTTTGTTAGTATTTCTGCACAAAGAGCCTTAGAGATGATTCTGGCAAGTATTCAAATATGATCTTGACATTTCTTTCCTGTTAATTAAAAAAAAAACCAACAACCCAAAACCAAAATCCAATCCCCCCACCCCCCAAAAAAACCACACCAAAACCGAAAAAACAAATCCACAGAAAACCAAACAAGCAAAAAGCAAATCAACCAACCCAAACATACAAGTCCTCAGTAATGGATCTCCTCTTCAAAGCTGGAAATAGATATTTTTTTTCTTTTCATGTCTTTCAGAAACCTACTTTTATCATAAGCATGGGAGAAGGAAGGAGTCGGCTTTGGCAATACACTTAGTCCAAATGACATATTCAGTAATTTTTTAATAATGTCAGGTAAGCAAAATCCTTAACAAATCTTTTCACACTGGCAGCCCTTTGGATGTGGACTAGAGGTGAGGTAGGGAATTTGCATTCAGAATACAAAATGATTTAATGTTTCTAGGTTGCCAAAACAAGAGTGAATAACCCCTTTAGCTAATCTGATACTGTTTTGCATCAGTGTTTTAACGATCATGTGACTTTACTGTGCATTTTAGATGAGACAGCATAGGGTAGGTGTCCATCTATGAAAGAGGCTGTTGACTTCAAGATTTCTTTTATTTAAGTAAATTGCCTGTGATGACAGTAGTTAAGGATGTGGGGATTACATAGCAGTGAAAGTGTGTCTTCTGATTAATATAAAACACATTGTTACCTGCAAGTGGAAATGTACACTGATGACTTTGGACCTGGGTGTGAATTGTGATTCACCGATTCTCAAATTTCAGGGCATGACTTATGACATGGAATATTAAGAAAATTGTTTTGGTAAAATACGTATTCTAATAAGAGGTCAAATTCCAGTTCACCTCTGTTGATTGCTAACAGGGGTGACTGCTGTAGTGCTACCCATGTAATTTCAACAGTTATACTTGCGACATAAAGGAACACTAGTAACTCCATTTCTTACATACAAAAGTTTAGGCACTGACAAGTTAGTGCTTCTCCAAGTCATACAGCATATCAACAGACAGCAGGACAAAGGATAGCATCTAATCACTTGAATTGCTGATTCTGCTTCTTGAATTTTTTCTGCTCAGCCATGTATTTATCCATTGCACTAAAAGGTAGTGCCCCTCTTACACAATCCTGTTTAAAACTGGAGTGTGCAGTAATATGTGAGGTCTTTCTGTAAGGTGCTTGGCACTCTCAGCAGTTCAGAGCTGTCTGGCTGTTTGCCTAATTGAACTCCAAAAAATTTCATTTCTGTGAAAACTGTGTGATTAATGTCCTTCATACTCTCAGTGTCCCTTGCTTCAGTGCTTATGAGTTTAGTTCCTGTATTTCAGACTGCAAAACTTCTTCTGCCAGTGGGGACATTTTGAAGTACTTTTCCTTTCCATGTGTTTGAAGAACAGTATTTATTTTTTCTTTTCAGAGGAGTTTTTAGTTAAAGTTACAGTAGATAGTTTGTTCAGAGATATAAAAATCTCTGAAGATTTTTATATTTGTGCGTAGGAAGGAAATGGGAGCTGAGCATTAGACTATGTTTGAATGAAGTTAAACACTCCTATGCTAGGCATTATGATAGCCAAGTTTGAGTCTGTCTGAAGAGTACTTTACTGATCTGTTGTAACATCTCTCTTTTAGTCATTGTGGCCTGAAATGGTTGAGATTTTTGCTTTTTTCCCTCAGAAATACTCTAACACAGAGAAGTGAGAGAGTCTGGGAAATGAAGGAAAGCTTCAGAAATCACTACGATGCCTCCTATCTGTTATTTGTTCTCAGTTTTGTCACTGTCTTGCTGTGTGATCTGGGGCAAAAGTAGTTTCCCCTCTGAGTGTCTTGGCTTTTCCACCTCTAATATGGGATTAATAGCTTAATCACTGGCCAACTGCTGGGTTATAGATGGCTGTTCTTTCCTCTGGTCCAGAGCACATTTGAAGAATCAGCGTGTTGTTATAGACAGCTTACTGCGAGTGTATATGCCCTTCTGATGTATTAAAATCCCAGACAGATACAGGCAAATATTCTGGTTCACAGAGGTAAAGCTGTTTAATACTGTATCTTTGTAAAGAGAACTTTACTGTCCACTCAATAGTAGGAGCTGAAAATAGTACTGACTCTACATGACCTTCATCAGCTTACTGAAGGCAAGAACACGATGTGACTATAGTAATTATAATTTTACAGATTGCATATAATTTTGGAGGTCTAGAAGTAGACATTTATAAAGAAATTACTCAGAGTTACATGAGAGTTTGGAAGACTTAAGAGAACAGCCAGTTAAGGTAATGTTTCTCTTTAGGCTTATTTATTTGAGTCTTAACAATTTCAATAACAAATCTCTCAGTAAAGAAATAATTTACCTAGTGGAGCTCTTTATATGTATGGTTGCTTTTTATATTTCTAGGAAGGATTATAAAATTTTGAAATTCACCTGACCTTGAATTTTCAAAGAAAAACTCAAAGACTTTTAGCACAATACTGTGGTCTAATATCTTAGGAAAAAATTATATTTTTTGAAGTTGAAATAGATTTTCCATAAAAGTGACTGATGAGGGTGATGATAGTCCTCAAGATAAAGTAGCATTCTGTTTTCCTTGTCTTTCTTGTAGAAAGATTGCTTTAGTTTCTGATATTAAATCCTAGGATAAGAATCAGTAGCATTTCAGAACACGAGTCCTCAAATATTTATTTTTGACCACTATTCTCATTGCCATGAGGTAAATTTTTGGGGTCCTTATTCCTTAGCACATATTTTAATTATTTTTTTATTTATCTATGTATTTGTGGATTATCGTTAACTTGAAAATGCATCTGTGCACCACAGTATTAGTTTGCCACTAGCTGACACTCCCATTTTTATATTTTTCATGATGCTGCTCAAGTTTATCAGCTTTCATGTTCACAGTGCAATGTAGTTCTGTATACAGTTATTTTTAATGATGCTTTAAATTTCAAGTGAATATTTTTGTGCAACCAACTTAAAGTAGTTGGAAACTAAAAATTAACTTTGGGTAATATTTCTGAATTTAATCAAACGAGAGTGCAAAAACACCTTTGACTGCATTTGAAGATGGAGAATATGACTATGGTGTTCTATAGATGCATAGCTTTTTTAATGACATAGAACAGTCTATAAATTCAGTGTTGCCTGTGTATCTTGGGAAAAGACTTTGAGAAGAAAAGAATAGGCTGACAGGAAAGTATCAGCTATTTCAGATGCTTAGGCTACCTTCCAGTCTTACTAATCCCTCCTTTGTTTAGCAGGGTGGATTGTTATTTCTGTGTTATTATAACATGAATGTTAAGACAAGCTGTTTAACTTCTGACAAGGTTATTCAAAATAAAATATGACACGAGAGAGAAAACCATTCTAAAAATCCCACAGACAGATTTTTAAACACTATTCTGCCTTCTAACAACTTTGTCTTCTAAGGAGATGCTAAACCAAATGTTTCATAAAAAAAGGTCAAAATTAATAAAGAATAATAAAATCATGTACTCGAAAAAGATCTTTAGGATCATCAGCTGTAAACCTAACACTGCCTGCCAAGTCTACCACTAAATCATGTAGTCACATCTTTAAAAGATGTTTAGATGGGCTGTTAAGGACTTGGTTTAGTGGTGGACTTGGCTAGGTTAACAGCTGGACTTGATCTTAAAGGTCCTTTCCAATCTAAAGAATTCTGATTCTATGATCTACACATCTTTTAAATACCTCCAGAGATGACTCCTCCACCACTTCCCTTGGGAGCCTGTTCCAGTGCTTAATAGCACTTTTGGTAAAGAAATTTTTTGCAATATCCAATCTAAACAGTCCTTCAGGCAGTTATAGAGAGTGATAAGGTCCCCCCTGAACCTCTTCTCCAGACTAAACACCCCCAGTTCTCTCAGCTGTTCCTCATCAGACTTGTGCTCCAGGACCTTCACCAGCTCCGTTGCCTTCCTCTGGACCCACTCCAGTACCTCCATGTCTGTCTTGTAGTGAGAGGCCCAGAACTGACACAGGATTTGAGGTGTGACCTCACCAGTGCCCAGTACGGGGGGGGACGATCACTGCCCTGGCCCTGCTGGCCGCACTATTGCTGATACAGGCCAGGATGCTGCTGGCCTTCTTGGCCGCCTGGGGCACAAGCTGGCTCATGTTCAGCTCTGTCAATCAGCACCCCCAGGTTCTTTTCTGCCAAGCAGCTTTCCAGCCACTCTTCCACAAGCCTGGAGCATTGCATGGGATTGTTGTGACCCAAGTGTGATTGTTGTGACCTCGTATAGTTGGCCTTAGCCCTTCAATCCAGCCTGTCCAGATCCCTCTGCAGACCCTTCCTACCCTCAAGCAGATCAACACTCCAGCTAACTTTGTGACATCTGAAAACTGACTGTCGGTGCACTTGATGTACTCATCCGTATCACTGATAAAGATTTTAAACAGAACTGTCCTAACACTGACCCCTGGGGACTTGTGACTGGCCACTAACTGGATTTAATTCCATTCACCACAGTTCTCTGTGCCTTGCCATCCAGCTAGGTTTTTATCTAGTGAAGAATACACCTGTTCAAGCTGTGAGCAGTCTGTTTCTCCAGGAGGCTGCTGTGGGAAAAGGTTCAAAGGTTTTACTAAACTCCAGTAAACAATGTCCACAGCCTCTCCCTCATCCAGTAAGTGGGTCACCTTGTTATAGAAGGACATCAGATAAGTCAAGCAGGACCTGCCTTTCATAAATGCACTAGTAAATGGAACTGCTTAAAATTATTAAAAGTGGCTCTGTGAGCACTTCCACCAGCTCCCTCAGTACACTTCAATGAATCCCATCTGGCCTCATAGACTTGTGTGTGTGTCAAAGTGGTGTAGCAGGTCGCTGATAATTTCTTTGTGGGTTATGGGAGCTTCATTCTGCTCCTCATCTCCATCTTCCAGCTCAGGGGTTGGTACCCTGGAAACAACTCGTCTGAAGACTGAGGCACATAATGGATTAATTACCTCAGCCTTTTCCTTATCTTTAGTTCACCACCCCCCCCCCCCCCCCCCCCCCCCCCAATAAAGGATGGAGATTCTCTTTAGCCCTCCTTTTGTTGGAATGTATTTATCTATAAACATTTTTAATTGTCTTTTTATGGCAGTAGCCAAATTAATTCTATCTATCTGGGCTTTGGGCCTTCTCATTTTCTCCATGCATAACCTCACAACATCTTGTAGTCCTCCTGAGTTGCTTGCCACTTCTTCCAAAGGTCATAAACACTTTTTTGCCTCAATTCCAGCCAAAGATCTCTGTTTAGCTAGGCCAGTCTTCTTGATGATGAGCTCATTTTTCAGCAGATGGGGATGGCCTGCTCTTGCACCTTCAGGATTTCTTTCTTGAAGGATGTCCAGCCTTTCTGGTGTCCTTTGCCCTTCAGGACTGCCTTCCAAGGGGCTCTGCTAACCAGTCTCCTCAACAGGCCAAGTCTTCCCTGCAGAAGTCTGAGGTAGCAGTTCTGCTGACTACCCTCCTTACATCTCCAAGAACTGAAAACTCCATCATTTCATGATCGTTGTGCCCAAGTGTCCTGGGTTTAGCAGTAGCAGTCAATTTTTCTCCTTCTTGGTAGCTGGTGCAGTGCTGTGTTTTGACTTCCAGCCTGGGAACAGTGTTGGTGATACCGATGTTTTTGGTTGTTGCTAAGTGATGTTTACCCTGACCAAGGACTTTGTGAGGCTCATGCTCTGCCAGGGAGGAGGAGAAGTGTCGTGGTTTAAACCCTAGCCAGACAGCTTGTTCACTCGCTCCCAGTGAGTGCTTCCGGGCTGACAGCAATCGAGGCCCCCCTCTCCCCCCCAGGGCTCTCCTCTTCCCCACTCCCGGAGGAACGGGGAGGAGGATCAAAAGAATGCAACTCCTACGGGTTGAGACAAGAACAGTCCAGCAACCAATGTACAACACAAATCACCACCACTACTACCAACGACAACAGTGATAAGGGAAAATAACAAGGGAAGAGAATACGATACCACCGGCCAAGAAACGAGTCCCACCAGGAAGCCCATGTCCTTCTGGGTAACTCCCAGTTACCCCCCACCCTGGGCATGACGTGCTGTGGTATGGAATGCCTCTTTGGCTGGCCTGGGTCAGGCGCCCCATCTCTGCTTCCTCACAGCTTCCCCTCCTCCCTGGCAGAGCATGAGCCTCACAAAGTCTTTGGTCAGGGTAAACATCACTTAGCAACAACCAAAAACATCGGTATCACCAGCACTGTTCCCAGGCTGGAAGTCAAAACACAGCACTGCACCAGCTACCACGAAGGAGAAACATGACTGCTACTGCTGAACCCAGGACATTATCCACCCCTTATTCCATACCATTCACGTCATGCTCAGATCCCACATTTTCAATACACCATTGCTCTCCCACATATATACATCCATATACATACAGACCAAGAGAAAAAGATCATTTTCTTAGTGCATGGACCAATCCCTATAATGCTGCCAAGTCCATTCTGTCCATGATGTCAGGTTCCATCTCTTGTAACAATCTTTCAGGGCAGGAGAGACTGTGTGCAGTGTTCACACTTGTGAATAACCTGGGCAATAGTGTCCATTGCTAAGTCCACCCCTCGATCATGAGTCCATCTCTGTGTTGCATCTCTGCTCTGATGGCCTGAAGTGCCATGGGCCCACCAGGCTCAAAATAATTCACTGTCCCCTTCAGCAGTTTCTGCGGCTTGTTGCTGGGGACTCCATGCAGCTGCCTTCCATCTCCAACGCTTCCAAAGCACTGGAGGGGCCCAGTGGACTAGATACTTGCCCATACTGTGCCACACACCCTGCCACTCATGACTCTCCAGCCTTGGGGAAAATCTCTTGGCCACCCTATATCATCGTCTAACCCCAGACAAGACCCAAACCTGACTCTGCTTAACTTCTGAGATCAGACAAAATGGTGGTGGGGTAAAACACAGTCTGTATGTGTGCCAACATGCTGATCCCCATCACAATCAGCAGGCAGGTCCCAAGGATACCCAAAGGTCCATTCAAAACCTTCAGAACTCTCAAACGATGCTGCTGTACTTGTCACTGGGGCTGGTGTAGCTGCTGTGCTTGCCGGCTCTCCCACCACCAGCTTCTCTTTTCCTGAGTCCAGCTCTTCCTCCTCTGCCTTGCCGGGAAATGCAGCGTGGTCTCCTGCATCCTCCTGGGGCTCGGCGGGCGGCTTCCGGGAAATGCTCTCGGCCGTCGCGGGGCTGGGCTCGGCCGCGGGGCTCGGCTCCTCCGCCGCCTTCTCCCGCTGCTCGGCAGCCGCCTCCTTCCGCTCCTCGACCACCCCGACCTCCTCCACCGGCAGCCGTCCCCTCGCGGCCTCCGGCCCCGCTCCCGCCGCCGCTTGGTCCCCGGGGCCGCTCTCCCGGGCCGCTTCAGCAGCCGCTGGCTCCCGGGGCCGCTCCCCCTCAGCTCCCCGCAGCCTCACGAAGATGGAGAGTAGGGTGAGGGCCAGGACGGTGAAGAGCAGCCGGATGGCCAGGTACAAGTCCACGGCCACGTCCGTCCTGCCCTGCTGCTGGAGCCCACCCGTATTACAAGTCATTGCCATAAAGTACAGCAAGACAAGAACCTTAGCCCAGGCCCCACACTTGATAAACACTAACACAGCAAATACTGGCTGTAAGTAAGGTACAACATTCTGAAACTGTGAGATCAAGAGGAACAACTCTGAGAGCCAATAAATCAGCATTGTGACGAGTGACTTAATCTGGTCAGATCTGTTGTTATCTCAACCCCTCATGCCCCACGTTTGGCGCCAAAAAGAACTGTCGTGGTTTAAACCAAACCAGACAACTCGTTCACTCACTTCCCCCCCCCCTTCTTGCCCTCCCCCTGCTCCCGGAGGGACAGAGAGGAGAGTCAAAAAGAATGCAACTCCCACGGGTTGAGATAAGAACAGTTTAGTAACTAAGGTATAACACAAATCACTCCTGCTACCACCAATGATAATAATGATAAAGGAAATAACAAGGGAAGAGAATACAACACCTCACCACCAGCCAACCGATAACTCACCCCCCAAGCCCGACCAAGCACCAACCCATACCTCCTCCAACCCTGCAGACTCCCAGCCCTTCCGGCTAACTCCCAGTTACATCCTGGCCATGACGTGCTGTGGTATGGAGTACCTCTTTGGTCAGTTTGGGTCAGGTGTCCTGTCTCTGCTTCCTCCTGGCTTCCCCTCCTCCCTGGCAGAGCATGAGGCTCACAAAGTCCTTGGACAAACTAAAACATCGCTATCAGCTCTGTTAAGGAGCTGAAAGTCAAAACACTGCACTGCACCAGCTACCAAGAAGGAGAAACATGACTGCTACTGATGAACCCAGGACAGGAGCAAGGGCCAAGACTGATCATTCCATGAGATCTACAGCTTCAGTCTCTGGTGAGCAGTTTCCCCGATGGAGTGGAAGAGCTGATTTTACTCCAGCTCCTGTGATAATGAAGAATAATCCCTTTCACCACGACTTAAGTGTCCAACGCTGTGACGACCATTAGAGGGGCCCTTCCTCCAACCAGGTGGAGGTAGAGGACAATCGGATTTACTGGACTGTGTGGATCAGATGGCCTGGCACGTCAGTCCCACTGAAGTATAAAGCTCTGGTAGATACCAGTGCACAGTGTACCCTGATGCCATCAAGCTGTCAAGGGGTGGTACCCATCTGTATTTCTGGAGTGACAGGAGGATCCCAAGAGTTGACTGTGCTGGAGGCTGAAATCAGCCTGACTGGGAGGGAATGGCAAAAGCACCCTATTGTGACTGGTCCAGAGGCTCCATGCATCCTCGGCATAGACTACCTCAAGAGAGGGTACTTCAAAGACCCAAAAGGGTACCGGTGGGCTTTTGGTATTGCTGCTTTGGAGACTGAGGAAGCTGAGCAGCTGTCCACCTTGCTTGGTCTCTCAATGGATCCTTCTGTTGTGGGGTTGCTGAAAGTCGAAGATCAGCAGGTGCCAATTGCGACCACAACAGCGCACCGGCGGCAATATCGCACCAACCGAGACTCCCTGATTCCCATCCATCAGCTGATCCGTAGACTGGAGAGTCAGGGGGTGATCAGCAGGATCCACTCACCCTTCAATAGCCCCATATGGCCAGTGAAAAAGTCTAATGGAGAATGAAGACTTAACAGTCGACTATCGTGGCCTGAATGAAGTCACACCACCATTGAGTGCTGTCGTACCGGACATGCTAGAACTTCAGTATGAACTAGAGTCAAAGGCAGCCAAGTGGTATGCCACAACTGATATTGCCAATGCATTTTTCTCAATTCCTTTGGCAGCAGAGTGCAGGCCACAGTTTGCTTTTACTTGGAGGGGTGTCCAGTTCACTTGGAACAGATTGCCCCAGGGTGGAAACACAGCCCTACCATCTGCCATGGGCTGATCCAGACTGCGCTGGAACAGGGGCAGGCTCCAGAACACCTGCAATACATTGATGACATTATTGTGTGGGGCAATACAGCGGAAGAAGTCTTTGAGAAAGGGAGGAAAATAATCCAAATCCTGCTGAAAGCCGGTTTTGCCATAAAATGGAGTAAGGTCAAGGGACCTGCACAGGAGATTCAATTTTGGGGAATAAAATGGCAAGACAGATATAGACAGATCCCTACAGATGTCATCAACAAGACAACAGCAATGTCTCCACCAACTAATAAGAAAAAAACGCAAGCTTTCTTGGGTGCTGTGGGGTTCTGGAGAATGCACATCCCAAGTTACAGTTCGATTGTAAGCCCTCTCTATCATGTGACCCAGAAGAAGAATGATTTTAAATGGGGCCCTGAGCAGCAACAAGCCTTTGAGCAAATTAAACGCGAGATAGTTCACGCAGTAGCCCTTGGACCATTCCGGACCGGGCCAGATGTGAAAAATGTACTGTATACTGCAGCTGGGGAGAACGGTCCTACCTGGAGCCTCTGGCAGAAAGCTCCAGGGGAGACTCAAGGTCAACCCCTCGGCTTTTGGAGTTGGGGATACAAAGGATCTGAGGCCAGCTATACCCCAACTGAGAAAGAGATACTGGCAGTCTATGAAGGGGTTCGAGCTGCTTCGGAAGTGATTGGCACTGAAGCACAGCTCCTCCTGGCACCCCGGCTGCCCGTGCTGGGCTGGATGTTCAAAGGCAGGGTCTCCTCTACACATCATGCAACTGATGCTACATGGAATAAATGGGCTGTACTAATTACACAACGAACTCAAATAGGAAATCTCAGTCGTCCAGGCATTCTAGAAGTCATAATGGACTGGCCAGAGGGCAAAGATTTTGGAATGTCACCAAAGGAGGAGGCGGTGCGTGCTGAAGAGGCCCCACCATATAATAAACTGTCAAAAAGTGAAAAGCAGTATGCCTTGTTTACTGATGGGTCTTGCTGTATTGTGGGAAAGCATCGGAGATGGAAGGCAGCTGTATGGAGTCCTGGACAGCAAGTTGCAGAAACTGCTGAAGGAGAGGGTGAATCGAGTCAGTTTGATGAGATGAAAGCCATCCAGCTGGCCCTGGACATTGCTGAACGAGAAAAGTGGCCAGTACTTTATCTCTATACTGACTCATGGATGGTGGCAAATGCCCTGTGGGGGTGGTTGAAGCAATGGAAGCAGAGCAACTGGCAACGCAGAGGTAAACCCATCTGGGCTGCTGCACTGTGGAAAGATATTGCTGCCAGGGTGCAGAACCTGGTGGTGAAGGTACGTCATGTAGATGCCCATGTACCCAAGAGTCGGGCCACTGAGGAACAGCAGAACAACCAACAAGTGGATAAAGCGGCTAAGATTCAAGTGGCTCAGATGGACTTAGATTGGCAACATAAAGGTGAATTATTTTTGGCCCGGTGGGCCCATGACACTTCAGGTCATCAGGGCAGAGATGCAACATACAGGTGGGCCCGTGATCGAGGGGTGGACTTAACAATGGACACTATTGCCCAGGTTATTCATGAGTGTGAAACATGTGCTGCAATTAAAGAAGCCAAGCGGTTAAAGCCTCTTTGGTATGGAGGACGATGGTTGAAGTATAAATATGGGGAGGCCTGGCAGATTGACTATATCACACTGCCACCAACCCGCCAAGGCAAGCGCCATGTGCTTACCATGGTGGAAGCAACCACCGGGTGGCTGGAAACATACGCTGTGCCCCATGCCACTGCCCGGAACACTATCGTGGGCCTTGAGAAACAGATTTTGTGGTGACACGGCACCCCAGAGAGAATTGAGTCAGACAATGGGACTCATTTCTGGAATAACCTTATAGACATTTGGGCCAAAGTGCATGGCATTGACTGGGTATATCACATCCCTACCGATCCTCCACCCCATCTCTCCAGGAGTGGGGAAGGGGAGAGCCCCCGGGGTGGTGGTGGGGGGGTGTTGGGGAACGAGACTCAATTGCTTTCAGCCCGGCACCACTCACTGGGAGCGAGTGAAGAAGCTGTTTGGCTAGGGTTTAAACCACAACACCAAGACAGCCTCCAACCATGGCATCACTCACAAGTCCTTCTCTGCTTACAAACAACAGGTACAGCAGGGCACCTTCCATGGTGCGAGATGGCTTTCTCACCAGCTGTGTCAGGAAGTTATCTTCCACACACACCAGGAACCTCCTAAGCTGCTTCCTGTCCACTGTATTGTATTTCTGACAGACATTTTGTAAGTTAGAGCTTCCCCAGTGAGAATAAGGGTTAGCGATAGTGAGGCTTCCCCCAACTGTTGATACAATATTTCATCTGTCTCTTCATCCTGGCTGGGTGGTCTATAACAGACTCTGATCATATCTGCTTTTTTGGCTTTTCCCCTGATCTCTACCCTGAACACTCAACCCTTTCATCACCATTGTCAAGCTCTAGGCAATCAAAACACTTCTTAACAGACTGGACTATCTCATCTCTCCTTCCTTACTTGTCCCTTCTGAAGAGTTTATAGCCATCCATTGCAGCACACCAGTTGTGTGAGTCGCTTCACCATGTTCCTGTGATGGCAACTGTGTCATAGCTTTCCTGCTTTTCCTGTACAATAGCTTCCAGCTCTTCCAGTTTGTTGCCCATGAATTGGTGTAAGTGCACTTCAGTTGGGCTATTGGTCCCACCACCTTTCTGGGGCAGGAGTCCTAATTCCTACATGACCATTCTCGGGTGCTTCCATGGTTTCTAACACATCAATAAGTCTTTGCTGTTGCATGGATCACCACTCTCCACCTCAATTGAGACTGAAGGATCTCCCTAGCACACTCTCCCTCAAACACTGGCATGTCACCCCCAGGATTATCTGTTATGAACCTGGTTTTATCCCTTTACTCCTTCAACCTAGTTTAAATTTCCTTCTGTGAATGCTGATAACTGTGCAGAAATCCTGTTCCCTCTTTGAGAAAGGTGTACCCCATCTGTCAACAGCAGGCCTGGTGTTATGTAGACCAAACCATGATCAAACCCCCCCAGAATTCTGCCAGTGACACCAGGCTTGACCCTAGATATTGATCTGCTGAGTCATCCTCTTTCTTCCCTCATCATTCCCTTCAAGTGGAAAGAGAGGACAGCTCTACTTGTGCTTCTGATCCCTTAACCAGAGATCCCAAGGCCCTGCAGTCTCTTTTGATTGCTCTTGAGCTTCTTTTTGCAACTTCTATGATGCAGTGTATAATTGTCTCAGTTAGTAGAAATGCTCATTAAATAAGGGATAAAATAATTAAATAAGTTGCATAATGAGCTACATCAACATCTAAGTTAATAATGAGAACAATTAAAATGTAGATCAATTTAATGACATCAGAGGAAGGTGTACCCACATTTCTATTAGCAATGATACTGCAATTAGTATTATTAAGGCCAAATTGTGTTTATCCTATATGCCTCCTGTGGGAAGCAGAGGCACAAGCACAGTGCCATTAATGCACTATATAGTTGATAAAGCTGCTTTTGTGGGTTGTTGCTCACATGAGCAAATGGCTTTAACAGGTGAGACAGAAGGTCCACCTGGTCAGGTGACTGGAGGGTACTGCAACGGTTGCTCAGAGCACAAGACCAGACCAAGCATTTCTGGTCATGGCCCTTGTTTTGTCCCAGCTTAATAAGATTTGCAGCTCAGAGGTTTTCTTGGATAGATTTTGTGGGTTTTTTTAGAACGCCTTTAGTACACTTCAAATGGACCTCTATACCCCTGTAGTCCTGATCAGCTTCATTTAATTCCAAGTATATTCCTGATATACTTGGAAAAAGATGGCAAAGAACTTCTCATCCTAAATGCACATTGAATGAAGGACAACTCAATTTCTTTACTTTTTTGAACTTGCTATGTTTATTTGCTGCTCTTTAGTTCTTAAGCTGGGTGTCCTTTTTACGTCATTAATGATTTTGTAGACCTTTGTCCTCAGGGCTGCTGCTCAGGCGAAAATAATTTTTATAACATGTCTGAGATGAGCAGTGCTAGAGCAGGAGTAAATCCTACCCAGGTGAGAAGGTTTTTCAGGATTATATCCTTTATAGGTAAACCATCTTTACAGTTCATTTTCTCTCCTTCTGATTTTCAATCATTACCAAAACAATTTTAAAAGCTATATAAAGATTATATGTATATTCAAATATAAATATATGTTTTAAAACTTTCAGTGTTATTGATTCTATTTTCAGAATTCTTTTCAGACTCTCCTACAGTGTTTAAAATTTCTTGTTTGCAGTTATTGCCCCTGTCAGGAGTTCTTTTGTGGTCCATGTATTTGAAGTGGAGGTGAGATGTAAGTTCTGTGTTTGGCAAAAGAAATTACTTGTCCATCAGTCTAAACCAGTGGTTTATTTGTGGCTTATATGTTAAATTACAAAAATTTATTTCATATTAGGGAGTAGGTTTTCTGAAGGATGATATCAAATGTGCATCAAGACATGCAGTCAAAGATGGACTAGCAGCAGTGACTTTCTAGAAGTACAGTGTGATGTAGGAGAGGTTGTTTGTCCACAGACAGAGAAACAACTTAGAATAACAGTGTCCCCGGCTATACAGATTCCTGACAAAAGAACACCACACTAACTTGTTGTAACAAGTGCATAGACCGGGTTGTCTCAAAGACAAATTCTCGTCAAAAATTCACTTTTGGAAGTGTAGTTGCCTACCACAGGCCTTTCAATGGTAAAAAGGACACAAAAAGGTACTGGATTATTCTTTCAGTATGGACTAATGCAGTTATAGAGTAACCCAGAGAGCACAATCAAAATAAAAATACCAAATTCTTAAAATACAGAGTACTGCACTCGCATACATACATAATACACATACTTATATATATTTTTTCTTCTTGTGTTGTTGACCTTGGTAATGTTAAAAATTATGAGTTTTCAGTTCATTTGAAATTGAAGAACTGCAGAATTTGTATATATGGAGCTGCATGAATATTTAATTTGATCTCACATTTCTAGGAACAAGCAGAGTATCTATTTTCCTTTGGTAAAGGTGAAAGCTGCAGCTCATTTTTAGTTACCTCATTCAGCAGTTAAGCTTCAGTTAAAGGCTAAAAACTATCCCTGCTTCATTAAAATTAATCAAGAATTACAACTTTTAGAAAAGTACGTAATTAATGGCTTGTCTACCCGAGGGATGGTTGAAATATATTTCTAGTTGCTTACTCTATTTATGGGAAATAAATAGTCATGAAAGAACATGCTTTGTTGATATTAAACTACTTCCTTCCACCTAAGAAATTGAAGAATCACTATCTCTTTTTATCATGAACATATTGGTGAGTTACAACTTATAATGTTTAATTTCCTGCAAAGACCTGCATGCTGTCTTGAAACCAGACTGCTTTCCTAGAAAATACAGAAATATTAAAGACATTTCACTAGAATGGTAGTCATAAGATTGTAAGACATAAAATCTTTATGCAATATTTAAATGGCTCCTCTCCATTCAGCAATTTTATGGTGCTAGAAAATATCCATGGTCACCATATGGAATGAAAAAAACCTGTTTACTGATTTTCAGTTTAATTTCTTCAGTTACATCTTGATTGTCTTACATTATTCCACTAATTATTTAGCTTTAGCTGTCTGATACCTCAAAGTCAGAAAATATTGTTTATTAAAATAAACAAAATCAACCCGCTGTGTGTGAGAACAGAAGTATGAGTAAGACAATACCATTTAAAAGTGTTCAGAATAGAAAACTCTCTCATCCTTTTCTCTCACTCTCATCCCTCAACCTGTGAGATCCTTTGTTGTAGTGGCAGTGGTTATTTCATGAAAGTTCAATAGTTAGAACACTGTGATCTCTCATGAACATTTCAAGCATCTGCTGAAGACTATCCTAAGCTCTTGCATGCCTCAGTTCATCTTGTTTACAGATTATACACTTGATTCTATTATTTGCATTTCACACAGTAAAGTTCTAGCTTTTTAAAGAATGCATGAATTTGCAATCAGGCATTTCCATGAAGAGGAATTAGACTTTTAATAGGAATTCCTATGAACACTTCCAGCTCATATTCACCATAAAGGCTGCAACTTGAAGGAACTAAGAGTATAAATATATTCAGCGAGTTTTGAACTATTCAGGATTTTAGTGCAGAACACCCTCTGCAATCTCCAGATGAAAATGCTAATAGTTGACAACCAGCTGAGTATGATTGAAACTACTGTAAAAAGGTGTTCTTTTTTTTTCTGCTAAAGGAATCCACATCACTTACTGTGAGAAATGATATATCTGTAATGCAGTCTTGGATTTCATTTGCTTACTTGCCTATACTAATGATGAATTCTCTATAAAATGTCAGAGATGATAGCCTTGTCTTATGGTAATCTAGGTTTTCTTTCTCTCATAGACTAAACCCATTACTGATGATGGTAAGAATGAAAATGGAGCATTAAAAGAAATTCTAAGATTTAAAAGACCCGATAAATTCTGAATATTAGGAGGAGTCTTAGAATGGATTATTTCTGCATGTGTGCCTGCTGATGTCATTTGTAGTAAATTTACACTGCATTTTCCTATTTAGTTGAGTCAAAGTGAAAATGATATTATCAAAGACTACAAAACTAGGTCAGTCTGAAAGGGTAGCCATAGATTAGAACTGTGAATAGAGCAAAAAACAATAGTTATGTCATAAAGAGTAATTCTCCCTGAGAAAGAATGAGTAATTCCACGGAGACTGCAGGAAGCTAAAAGCATAAAGGGAGTTCACCAATAAAATATATTGCTTTGAATAAGTATTTTTTACTATTAAAAAAAAATATAAAAAATAATCCCTGGTAAACAAAGCAAACTTAAATGGCTAGTTGACATGTCAGTTTTTTGCAGAAAGTATAAACTTCTTTGTTATTTTTACTCAAAGTAAGCCTTCATTGGTGGAAGTAGCTAATCACGACTGCTTTGAGACACAGGTTTTTAATACTTTTATGAAATGAGATAGACAAGAGCTTCTCATTTGGAAAATAATCCCCACAAATGGAGCTCTGCTTGGATGGTCTTAATGGACAAGAAAAGCCCATTTGTGGTCTTTAACACAGAATGCCTGCTGTGCTTCTCTGTGAGTAAAAGTAATTCTCTTTTCTTAAATTGCAAGCTAAATATCATAACCTCATGGTCTGTCATCTCTTATACTTTTCCAAGTACTCAGGTGACATTGTAATGATACTGAATTAAAAGAGGTTACTGTATTATGTTTTCTGCTTTAAATCTTTTACATGTGAGATGTGAAAACAATATTTTACATTAGATTACCAAAATTTCTGACACCCCCCCCCCCCAAAAAAAAAAAGAATCCGAAAACTTGAAAGAGAAGTTGTTATACACTTTATGTCTATTTTCATTTTCCTAAATCAATATAGGTTTTTCTGGGCTATTGCCTTAAGTTTTTATTTTCTTTTCAGGCAAGTTCCTGAAAACATTGTATCATAAAAAACACCTCAATAAATTCTACAGCAGTCTTTGTTTTGTATTTACCTTTTTGGAACATAATCTTTTTTTTTTGTACATATCCAGCAAAAGATCTTATTATTTTCTATTTTTGCTGCACAGGAAAGTGCCAACTAAATATTCTGTTGAAGGTTGAATAAACAGTGCAGTGTTGCTATAGTGAATGCCGGATATGTAGCACAGTAATTAAACTCATTAATAAACTACTAGCACCCAAACAGTACTTCTGAGGAACTGTGAAAATCAACAATTAATTCCTATGTTACTGTCATGCGTTATGAAAGCTTTCATAGTATTCTTTTTGCTAAAAAGTGAAGGTGCCTGTCCCTGTTTGTATAAGCAGGGAGTTATACTGGGCTCAGGTAAATCAAGAATAAGATAAAATGACTGGAGATCCAGGAAGAATCTGCTGGTTAGCCTCATTTGCTATCGAAGTCCCATAGCATGCCCTCAAAGAAGTTATACCACAGGGGTAGTCATAAACTGCATTACCATTGGGCTTTAACGGTAATATCTCAAATTCTGCTGTATGTCATCTGTAGGTAAAGATTGACTTTTTCCTGGGTAGTGTTAGAATGCCTATTCTTCTCTTGACATGCTTATGAAAATGTGATTGACCTTCTTAAAATTTATGTGAGCAGACTTAGGATGACTATATCTAATTTTTGCTGCATTCTACCAGCAAACTATTAAAAAGAGGAAAGACAGTGTCCACAAAAAATAGCTTGATAGAAAAGGTTTTCTTGCATTGTAATGCCTGGTCTGACATTTCTATACAGCAGGAACAGTATGACAAAAATCTGTTGTATTCCCTGCCATAGTGTCAGAATATCTCATCACCAATTTAGGAAATCATTGGCCTCAATATCACCTAAAGTGACTGTCATCTTTCCTTCCTGGGTGTGCATTACAGCAGTAATGATGCACAGTAAGTGGGAAAATCTTTAATGAAATATTTTTTGGTTGAGAGTGATTGCTAGAAAACTGTTCTTTAATGAAGTAATCATATATGCCCTTGGATGTCCTCAACATGCAGTACGTAGCTTCAATACAGAGAGCAGAAGAATTGCATTGGGAAAATTTCCATTTTTATCTCCTCCCTGGCAGGCAATGAACTGAAATATAATTAACCCTTTCATTGCTTTAGCTTTGCAACAAAAGTTATTCATAGGATGGGCATTTCTGTGAGCCCTCTGGTATTTGATTAAAATTTACAGACACAGCAAATGCCATCCCAGATACCCTCAAAGTTATGTCTATGACTATATTCCTAAATTCCATGTAATATGGAAGCTGAAAAAGCATCAAAAAGCTAACATTTATGCTTAATTTTCAAAATAATAGTTTCATATTTCATCTTTACTGCAGCCATCTGCAAAAAATAATTCTTAGATGTACTTATGACTGAAGGATCTTTTTTTCCCTGTTGCATGTGGATTTGGTTTAACTTTTTTAAAACATTGCTGTCTTTTTGCACTGCTCTTGTCTCGTGTTTTACTTCCTCTAATCTGTTTGGAAGTTGTCTTTTGATTTGGAACTCTGTTATGCAAGGCACCACGAACTTTAGAGCTATTTATTGATCTAATGAAAATACCAATGCTGTTGACTTATTAGTCAGACTTACTAGTGGCAGAAGTATTTGAATGAAGTCCTGTGAATTCAACAATCAATTTTTTTAAGTATTTCTTCATTTATTAATACATTCTGCATACAACTTTCCTGTAATTTGCCCAGCTATGATCAGTATTGCTCTTAATCCTTAGAAATAATATTTATTTTTCTAATCTAATTTTCATATCACTGAAATACAAATTCTGCATCTTTTCTGAACTATATTTTGTAAGAATTTGTTCCTCCATATCTGGAGGCAATTTGAATTTTAATGTTAAAAAGAAAAAATATTTTGCTTTTTGCACTGGAAAATACAGGCGTCCAAGTACCAGTACTTGTTATTCAGTAAGAGGTATTCAGTGACTGGCTTCATAAGTGATATACAGTTTCTTTGATAAAAAGGTTATTAGTGATAGTCTGAAAAACCTGTGTTCTTCCAGTATTGTTCCAAGTATTAATGGCGATGAAGTGAAACAGTAATGAAGAGAATTTTCTGTATTCTTTTAATAATATACATAAATACCTCTTTGTGTATTAGAACAGTAAGACCTCTCACAAACACTTGTGGTATCCTCTTGAATGTGCTTAGACAAAATGCAGCTTCTTCCTGTGAATAATAACTATGCTGCAGCTTATTCTTTTATTAAATAGGGTATTCCAGGCAGTAGGTTTATTCTTATAAATACTGGGTTCAGAAATCACAATAAAATTTCTCTAACAAATGTCTTTTGACTGTGAGGTGAAATGAAGTGACTATACATGCAAGTTACTATTTTTATGAAGAGCTGCTATCTCAAACTGACAAAGTGTCTTAAACCCAAGCAGAATAAAATATGGGCCATTGCTTTTAAGTGAGTTTTATGAATGCCATTGCAGAACTTCCTGTTCATTATTGACCTGCGTGTGTTGAGATGCCAAACCTTTTAACATCTAGCAGAAGGTACATTGCTTAATTTTCTTTGTACATTGGTGAGTATCTCCATTTGCTCACTTGTCATTCAGGAGACTGGAATATGTTTCCCCAGCTGGGAGTGGTTCAACAAGGGGAAGTGCAAAGTCCTGTGCCTGGAGAAAAACAATCCCAGACACCAGTATGTGCTGTGGAACCAGTGTCTGCAAAGCAGCTTTGTAGAAAAGTCATTAGGGGTCCTTGTGGGCATGAGGTTGAACATGAGCCAGCAATGTGTTTTTGTGGCAAAGAGGGTTAACTGTATCCTGAGCTGCATTAACAGGATTGTTGTCAGCAGGCTAAAGAAGAAGATCATTCCTCTCTCCTGAGCACTGGTGAGGGCACAACTGTTGTGCTGGGCACGGTTCTAGGCTTTCCAGTACATGAGAGACATGAACATACTGGAGAGAGTCCAATGAAGGGCCACAAAGATGATTAAGTGATTGGAGCATCTGACATATGGGAAGTCTGAGAGCTGGGACCGTTCAGCCTGGAGAAGACAAGGCTCAGTGGGATCTTATTAATATTATAAATACCTGTCAGGAGGGTGCAAAAAAGACAGAGCCAGGCTCTTCTCAGTGGTACCTGCTGACAGCAGGGGAGGCAATGGGCACACACTGAAAGACAAAAGCTTCCATCTGAACATTAGAAACATTGTGATGAAATGCTGAACGTCAGAAATCAGTGTGAGGGTGACTGAGTTGTGTGACAGGTTATTCCGAGAAGTTGCAGACTCTTGCTCCTAGGAGATATTCAAAGCTGTCTGGACATGGTCCTGGGCAACCTAGGTCGTCCTACTTGAGGTGGGAGATTTAAACCAGATGACCTCCAAGAGGTCCCTTCTCACCCCAACCATTCTGTGATTCTGTGAGATGCTCCCTGGATCATTTCTCTAAGCAAGCTCATTTTTTAGAATGTATGAAAATTCTAGCGGAATTTTGAAATTGTATTTCTTTATGGCTCAGGACTGAAGGAGAAAGAAACTCTTCGATCTCAATTTCCTAACTAATTAATGTGACAAACAGAAGCAGATGAACAAGAATAATAGAAATATAATTGCTGTAAAATAACGCAATAAATGACAATAAAATCTCATAATTTCTTACTAAAACTGAAAATAAAACCCCAAATCTTCAAACAAAAACCAACCAAACCCTAAAGAAATTAACATTCCCTTTCTCCACAAAGTATAAAGAATTTAGTTATGCTTTGCTCTGACAAGCTCTTTAACTTCAAAGTATGAACTGATGTAAGTATTTTCTGGACAAAACTGGAAATATGTTTACTCTTGTTGCACAAGACTTCAGTCATACCCTAAGCTTTACCATTGTATCTGTCAAACAGGGTGTGATTCTTATTTTATTTTTGTTTGCTTTCAGTCCCAGATGAAAACTGATAATTGAAACAGAAAAATTGCATGTTAGAACTATAGGACAGTTTTGGAATTTGCGTGTGCAGAAAGGTATGGTTTAGAAAGGAAAACGATCTAATCTAAAGTCTGTCTTTTATACTTCAAGATAGTACTTTAATAATTTTACATATAAGTAAGCCATGTTAATCACTAATGTGTGTCTTGTGTGCAAGGGCTGGAGCATGTGGTTTGAAAGTAATTTAAAGCAATTGGAGAAACAGAAGAATATGGCCAAAAATCTACCTTTGTCTCCCATGACTACATTTCTTCAAGGTCTGTGTTCTTCCGCGTAATGTTTCTTATGCATACAACATTCCCTTCCTGTTTCACTGTAATGAGGTGCAATTTCAATCAAATTCTTGATAGTCTGTTTTCCTTCCCAGCAGATGAAGCATCAATGCCGGCACTACTTTGGTGGGTATCTGGCATGCAGCCAGTGTCAACCCACCACAGGAATAAACAACATGTTTCTTCTAAATCAGAGAAAGATGAGTAAGGGCGTGCTTTTCTTTGTTTCATGACACTTTTTGTGAGGCCAAATTTTAATGGACCTTATGAGTTCCGTATATGGCTTAAGAAAAAAAAGAATCAAATAGGAAAGAATAAATGTCTGAAATACTAATGTAGGAGTGTGACATACTGTGGGAAAATGCAGTTTTAAGCTTGAGAATGTACTGTTTCATTATACTTAAGAACATCTTGTAACCTTACTGAACTGAGCGAATACTTTGCTCTTGATTTGCCTCACAAACTTCTTGAGTCAAATGCTTCACTTTTACGTAGCAGGAACATTGATGTGATATGAACAATGAATGCTGAATTAAACTACTCTTTGAAAGAATAAATAATAAGTCTGGGTACTGCCAGTGTGCACCTGCCTAGTCTGATTTACGTGGCATAACAAATGCTAAAGCGTTCACAAGAAAGCAGAGCCAGTGAATGAGAATTTTGCCTGAGTAACAAGGACCACAATTTTTGTGTGCATCTGTGCATACTTAAGAACATAGTAAGGATCGTGTGGGACACAGATCTGTGGTTTAAATTTTCACTGCTGTGAATTAGCAAATAATTACTGAAATAGAAAATCAGAAAAATAGAAAACCAAAAGGATACAGTAGCTGATAATCTACTGCATGTTGGCATGCAGGTATAAAGCATTGATCTTTGAGATTAAGTGGGGAGAAGAAAGAAATTAATTCAGTAAATCTCTCTTACAAGTAAGGGTACTCGTGCTCCCCATTCGTAAGAGAAAAACAGTTTTTTGTTTTCATGATTTTAATCTTTTTTCTCTTTCTCTTTCTCTTCTCCTTCATTTTCCTATGCTCTCCATTGCAGGCATTTCTAAGGGCCAACCATGGGAAGAGAGAGGGAGAGAGAGAAACCATGCTGTGAAATACATAAAGGGAATTTGACATTGTGTCATCTGCATGCTGTAGTATTTATGTAAGCAATGGATTTTTCCATTATGTGCAGATGTTGGAAACTGATATTTACTGAAATTGTGTTGTGGAAGGGTTTAACTTTGGTGAATACACCAATGTGTATTTCCAAACCAAATCATATTTTTACTTCATATGTATGCATAATATTTTTCACCCAGTTTATGACCTGCATAAGCAAGTATTGTCATTATTTTGGGACATGTGAGGACATCATTCCCATCACAAGCAGCTGAATATTTCAGGTGATATTTCAGGTTTTACACTGCAATTTCCTAACACAGTTGCTAGCCTTGCAGGCTGGCTATAATTAGTCTTGGAAACCATTAAACTGGCTTATATTCTGGCCTCAAGTTTTCTCAATGTTCAGAGTATAATGAATCTTGGATCTCTTACTCAGTAGCAGTAGAAACATATCAGTTTTCTGACTGCCAGTACTTGAGCTTATCATGAAGGAATTCAGGGGAGTCCAGAAGAGAATCCTAACTTTTCAGTCACTTTTGTATTCCTTACTGGAGATGGTCTGTGTTCTGCTTTTAGCTGCAGTTTCAGTGTGATTTTGAGAGAACAACCACTCTTGTGAAGTTGGATCTCAAGGAAGTTGCAATTTCAGAAGAACCCATAGAAATTTATGTGTACATGTGGTTGTTTTATTTCCAACAGTATTACTAACCAACACTTCAACATTAAATAAAAAGTAACCCTAGACTTTTACATGGAAAAGTTCTGGAAGTCTATGAAGAGCTGAGGTGAATTACAGCATTTTTTTTACATGCAAATAAATTCCTTTCCCCCATGATTTTGGGCACAATGGAACAAGTATCATACATACTGGTGGGAAGTCACTTAGTGACTTGTTTCCAGCAATGGAACTTTATTTGCCTTACACATTTTGGAAGATGAAGATGTCTCTTTCTCGTGGTTTAAATCCAGTCAGGCAACTAGTTCACTCACTTCCCCCCCCTTCCTTCCCTCCCCCTACTCCCGGAGGGATGGAGAGGAGAATTGAAAAGAATGCAACTCCCACGGGTTAAGATAAGAACAGTTTAGTAACTAAGGTATAACACAAATCACTACTGCTACTACCAATAATAACAATGATAAAGGAAATAACAAGGGAAGAGAATACATCACCTCACCACCAGCCAACCGATAACTCGCCCCTCCCCCAGCCCGACCAAGGACCAGCCCATACCTCCTTCAACCCCGCAGTCCCCCAGTCCTTCCGGCTAACTCCCAGTTACATCCTGGGCATGACGTGCTGTGGTATGGAATACCTCTTTGGTCAGTTTGGGTCAGGTGTCCTGTCTCTGCTTCCTCCCGGCTTCCCCTCCTCCCTGGCAGAGCATGAGGGTCACAAAGTCCTTGGCCAAACCAAAACATCACTGTTATCAGCTCTGTTCCCAGGCCAAAAGTCAAAACACAGCACTGCGCCAGCTACCAAGAAGGAGAAAAATGACTGCTACTGCTGAACCCAGGACACTCTTGAGGAACAGATTTATAAAAGGCAAAAAATAATCATTAATGACATATAAAGGTGTCTCCTAAAATGAAGATATTTGCCACCAGTTGTTACTAAGTAAATCTAAAAGGGAATATTTATAGGCACTGTTATTATGACATAATTGTAGAAGAGTAATCTGTACCAATCATGCAGTATTTAATCTTATGAAAGAGATACTGAGGGAAAGAGAAATTAAGACTACTTAGTAAGCACTGGAGAAAAGACGGCATGAAATGTTTGTCCATTGTGGCTGTATTTTCTGTTTCTTTAGAATGGAAGTTCAGGGCTATTTATTTCATTTGGTAAGCTGAGAAGGCTTCCCATGGACTGTATTTACAAATACACAAAATATCTTCTGTATGACAGATACTTAGTTGATTTTGAGAGATTTACATGTTAAAGCAGAAGGAACAGCAGTGTGTATCTGGGTGTCCTGGTTTCAGCTCAAGACAGAGTTAACTTTATTCCTAATAGCTGGTGCAGTGCTGTGTTTTGGCTTCAGTTTGAGAACAGTGCTGATAGCACAACAATGTTTTAGTTGTTGCTCAGTAGCACTTACCCTGATCAAGGACTTTTCAGTCTCATGCTCTCTCAGTGAGGTGGGGCACAAGAAGCTGGGAGGGAACAGAGGTAGAACACTGTTCTGCAAACAGGCAGGGTACTCAACAAAACAGCCACACGCTAGACATACAACCTGCACAGTTCACTAAACAAGCACACTAATGTGCATAAAGTATATATCTTTATATGTATAGAGAATAAGTACAATAAAGCAAATCAGAGACACATATATATGGAAAAATAACAATGCATCAAATCATTACTGTTTAGAGAGAACAGATTCAGAAGAAATACATCACCAGTCACGAGCAAATCACTAACCAGTCCTACACTTCAGCTGGGAAGCCCTGCTGCAGCTGGTGCTGGGAGTGCCAGGTAATTGGGAAAATTTCTACATGGTGTGTTCACCTGTAGGTGAAGCTTCAGATTCGGCCACAAGAGGGTCCCACTTTTGTACCCTTAGAAAAACAACTCCTTTATGCCTGATCTCTAACTGTTTACTCATGGGACACTGCAGCTTCTCATCATCTCACTGCTGGCCCTGCTGAGAGTGTTGTCCAAGCACCCAGCTGCAGCCAAGTATGAAGGTCTTAGAACAGCTGCACACTGTTTTCCCTTCTCTTTCCAATAAACAGTCACAATGACCATAAATATATATATACTTTATCTAATACACTTTGACAGAAATATAGTTTGTTATGTCTCACAGTCACTGAGTGGGGATCAACACTCGGCTAGGTTCCTATCCATTACAGAGACCTGACCCAAACTAGCCAAAGGGATATTCCATACCACAGCATGCCATGCCCAGTATATAAACTAGGGAGGAGTTGGCCAGGAGGTGTCGATTGCTACTCAGGGAGAAGTGATTGTATTGTGAATCCCTTTGTCTTTCTTGGATTTTACTCCTCTCTCACTTTATTTCCTTTGAAAAATATATTATTATCATCATTATTTTATTTTACTTTATTGAGATTATGATATTGTTCTTACTTCAACTTGTGGATTTTACTGCTTCTTCTCCCTATTCCACCAGGAAGGGTGAGAGGTGAACAAGCAGCTGTGTAGTACTTAGTTGCCACCTTGTCTTAAACCATGACACAGGGCTGGGCTTATTGCTGGTATTTTTGTTCTTTTCCTCTTAGGCTTTGTTTTATGTAGTAGTTAATGACCCACTCCTAACCCAGATACAGAGTATTCCAGCTTCTGAGTAGTGAAGTGCCTAATAAACATCAGACACTTGGTTCATTCTTCATTTCTTAGTGCAGATTCTACAAAAAATTACTAAATCACTTTTTGCTCCTTGCCCTCTCTTCTCATTATAAAAGAGAGTCTTGTAAGAAGTCAAGAATTGAATTAGTGGGAAAAATGAAATGACTGCTTTGGAGTTTAAAAATGTCCAGACTTAAGTCTATTCCTGACCTGTCATAATAATAAGATAGCTCCCTTGGAATCTGAAATGCTTCATCTTAAGCTGCTCAGTAAGTAAATACTGGAAGAAGGAATAAGAGCTCTTCAAAGCAGTTTGTATTCCACGTGCTTTTTCCACCTATTTCCACTTGTGTTCAGCATCATTCTGGTTGATTAGCTTTATGGCACAAAGGAGCTTATTCCAACTTTTGCATCAAGAAAATTTCAGTTCAGTACAAAGACCAAAATGTTGTGTATCACTCTGTTTGTAAAAAGTTCGGTAAAAAATTCCACCTGTAGTACTTTTGAGAATGCTCTTGCTCTGTTCTTATAAGCAATGCAGTATCTCATCTAAAACATGGTACAGTGCAAGTACTCAACAGTGAAAAATGTGAAATTGATTTTCTTCATAAAATTGGCCAAGTATATTTCAAAACCTCAAGCATCTAGTGAAAGTATATACAAAAAGTTTAACAAAAATTTAGGGTTCCTAATTTCACAGTTGTCCTGGGTTCAGCAGTAGCAGTCATGTTTTTCCTTTGTGTTAACTGGTGCAGTGCTGTGTTTTGACTTCTAGCTTGAGAACAGTGTTGGTGAAGCCGATGTTTTCGGTTGTTGCTAAGTGATGTTTACCCTGACCAAGGACTCTGTGAGGCTCATGCTCTGCCAGGGAGGAGGGGAAGCTGTGAGGAAGCAGAGACGGGGCGCCTGACCCGGGCTAGCTGGGGAGGTATTCCATACCACAGCACGTCATGCCCGGGGTGGGGGGTAACTGGGAGTTACCCGGAAGGACAGGAGCTTCCGGGTGGAACTCGCTTTCTTGGCCGGTGGTATCGTATTCTCTTCCCTTGTTATTTTCCCTTATCATTGTTTTAGCTGATAGTAGCGGTGGTGATTTGTTGCTGGACTGTTCTTGTCTCAACCCATAGGAGTTGCACTCTCTCGATCCTCCTCCCCGTTCCTCCGGGGGGGGGGAAGATGGACACGGACCTCGATTGTTGTCAGCTCGGCACCACTCACTGGGAGTGAGTGAACGAGTTGCCTGACTGGGTTTAAACCACGACAACAGTAAAAAGCAACAATGAGCTACCTGAACTCCTTTTAGACATTGATGGTATCACTAACACAAGAAGAGAATGGTCACTGAATGGCATGAAGGTGAAATTATAGCTAAACTGAGAAGACATGTTTCATTGCTGTTACTTTCCCTCATCAGAGCTTAAAAATGAAAGGGCTAGAAATTTCAGCTTCTTGCCTGTAGTCACCTCCTTTTTTTCTGTTATAGCAATTGTGCTTTGATCTAAATGCTTAGTCAGTAGGCTTTTTGAGTTTTTCCAGTTCCCCAGTAAATCTGGATGAGTAGTGGCATCCATCAGTTGTTTCTATTATGCTTATCCTTTCTTGTCTGATAATGAAGCTATTGAGCTAACAGAACTCTCCTTTGTCTCAAGACTCTTCCTATTTTCCATTTTGATCCTTCTGTTTTATTATCATTCTCCTTTCAGATCCATTGTGTATCTACAATTATTAAAGTAACCTGATTTTCCTCTCTTTCAGGTAAAGTATTTCTGATCCTGTCCTCTGGTTGTATATGACGCTGCTCTTTTCTAGTTTACTAACATGTCACGTCTTCTATATCCTGTTCAGACTTAGCTTTTGTCAATTATTATTTAATGTATTATAAATTGTGTTAATATTATTTATTGTTTTTACTGCAAGATACTAATAATGACTGATATAGACATATTTATTTGTAGTACTGTTTTGATACTGGCTTTTGCGAGAAACCCAGTCACAGTTTGATACTTTAGTAACAGCATGTTCATTCAAGACATAGCCTTGATTTTAATCCTTCATCTAAGTCAAACCTGAAATCTTGGTAGGAGGTAAGAGTTTGTATAAGCAGCAAGCTCATAAACTTCTGCATGTTTCTTTCTGTCTAAGCCCTATGAAATTCCACTAGAAATAGTGACACATTCAGCTTCCTACTTCATGTCTTCTTTATTTGTGAGTCTTGTTCTGTTTTCCTTTACCACAGTCATACTCAAACGTATGCTGTGAGTCACTTGTCCCTGTGCAGTTTATGTTTAAATTATGCCACAGATGAATGTATTATAAACAACGATGAAAAATGCTGGGATATCCTAAGGAGTATATCTAAGCATGTATACCTTTGTAGCACAACCTAGCTTTTTGGTTGAACAGTAAGCTCTAGTATTTATGTGAAATGTTTCTCTTATTCTCAGGGAATGTATTTTAGAAGGATAATTGTTTGTTTCTCAAGAACACCTGCATAAAGAGAGGATTTTTGTCTTGCACACCAGCCTACTTTTACACAGCATAACTTAGAACCATAGCGAAATATGTAAACTGCTTTTGAACCGGTGTCAATATGCTAGTGTTATGCTCTATTTAGCCTAATTAGTTGTACTGAAAAACAGTCTTAGTGAAACATAGCACTAAATTAGCTATATGGCTGCCAGTGCTAGAAAAAGACTCATAGAATCACAGAATAGTTTGGGTTGGAATGGACCTTTGAAGGTCATTTAGTCCAACTCCCTCTGCATGAGCATGGGCATCTTCAGGTAGACCAGGCTGCTCAAAGCCCCATCCAACTTGACTGATGGGGCATCTACCACCTCTCTGGCCAACCTGTTTGAATGCCTTATCACCCTCATCAAAAAAAAAGTCTTCCTTATGCCTAGTATAAATCTACCTTGGTTTAGCTTAAAACCGTTCCCCCTTGTCCTATCACAACAAGCCCTACTAAAAAGTCTGTCCTTGTCTTTCTTATAGGCCCCTTTAAGTACTGAAAGACTACAGTAAAGTCTCCTCGCAGCCTTCTCTTCTCCTGGCTGAATACCCCCAACTCTTTCTCCATAGCAGAAATACTCCATCCCTCTGATCATTTTTGTGGCCCTCCTCTGGACCCACTCCAACAGGTCCATGTTTTTTCTGTCCTGAGGACTCCAGAGCTGGATGCAGTACTGCAGGTGAGGTCTCACCACAGGAGAATAGGGAGGCAGAATCACCTCCCTTGGCCCACTGGCCACACTCCTTTTGATGCAGCCCAGGGTATGACTGTGAGCACACATTGCATTTTCATCCACTGGTATCCCCAAGTCCTTCTCTGCAGGGCTGCTCTCAATTCCTTCCTCTCCCAGGCTGTATTGATACCTTGCACTTGGTCTCGTGGGGTTCACATGAGCCCACTTCTCTAGCTTCTCCAGATCCCTCTGGATGACATCCCATCCCTCAGATGTGTCACCTGTACAACTCAGCTTGCATTTTCTGCTAATTTGCTAAGGGTGTGCTTGATCCCACTGTCTGTGTCATTGGTGAAGATATTAAACAGTACTGGATGGTATTTATGCCCTAAATGCTTGACTTGATAAGAAGTTGCAAATAAATCTTGAATGTCACACATCTAGGTAACCATAATTGGTCTCTGAGAATGCAGAGCAAAAAAGCACTTTCTTGCTGTAAAAAGTTTTAAAAAGCTACACTCTCAGGAATATAAAATGAAACAAAACCGAACAAAAAAAACCCCAAACAAACAAACAAAAACCCCCAAACCCAAACAAAACCAAACAAAATGCAAAACCCAACACACAAACCAATCCCCAAAAGAAGTCTCCAGCTCTCTTAAGTTTTATTCTGTGATTGTAGCTGTTATTTCTTTTAACTACTGATTAAGCTCAGCCAGTGATTCTCTGATTCTCCACGTATCTGCATGTGATTCTTTGAGGCTGCAACTGACTGTAGGCACAAAAAAGCAGCATTTCTGAGAACTATACAGGCCTCAGGATTATATAATTGTACTTACTGACAAATTTCCATGAGTTTGTATAGAGAAAGAAGAGTGTCTGTATCTATACAGGGAAGACCACATGAAGTATAGTACCATGTGACGGAAGCAAGGTTAGAGCTGATACATTCTTTCTGACCTTGAAATCAATGAATCAAGGAAAAGGACTTTAGCAGGGTTTATCTATGGCATGTGGTTTGTGGTTTGAAATGTGTCATTTGACATTTGCTTACAGACGTCCCTAGCTTTCTTCAAAATTTACTTAATATCTGCTAACAGGACATAATCAAAAGCATAAGCTTAATTATACTGACACGCGTTCATCACTGAACAAAATTGTGGCTTGTCTTACACTTCACAGTTAACACAAATACCTTTTTATGCCTACACAACATCATTCAACAGAGAGAATAAATAAAATTTATTCTTAAATCTACAGCAAAATTGTAAAAGAGAAAAAAGGCAAATATAAGGAGCAGTGAATTCATAGTTTAACAAGCATAAAGTATATTTCTATCTTAGAATCATAGAACCATAGAGTAGTTAGGGTTGGAAAGGACTTAAGATCATCTAGTTCCAACAACCCTGCCATGGGCAGGGACACCTCACACTAAACCATGACACCGAAGGCTTTGTCCAACCTGGCCTTCAACACCACCAGGGATGGAGCATTCACAGCTTCCCTGGGAAACCCATTCCAGTGTATTACCATCCTTACGGTAAAGAATTTCTTCCTTATATCTAATCTAAACTTCCCCTGTTTAAGTTTTAACCCATTACACCTTGTCCTATCACTACAGTCCCTAATGAATAGACCATCCCCAGCATCCCTACAGCCCCCCTTCAGATAGTCAGTTAGGTTAAGAGCTGAATTGTTTCCACCATTTCTATTTTAGGTAAATTATGGGAGATAAGAAGAGGGAAAAGGAAAAAAGCAGGGAATAAAATACATAGTGCACAAATAAATGTATCAAACATAAAAAATAGTCTGTGTATCAGAATATTTTCACTACATAAATGATACATTTCTCTTTCATTTGAGTTAAGATTTAGAAAAGTAGAAAGTGAATTATTTCCAGTGCATTTTCTTAAGGGCAGTTCTGACTATAAAGTTTTCTAATTCTAATAAATGCTCAGGTCCACAGCACTGAACAAACTTGTAAAAACTATGATGTTATTTTTTAAATATTTGCAAATGAAAATGCATTCACTAGAGGAGTCTTATTGAAAAGTTGTGGTATCTGCCCAATTTTTATAGAAATGCAAACACCTAGATGATGACTGCCTTTCTTTGTCTCTATGCTTCTTCTCCATTTTGCCACACTTTTTTCATGCATTCTGAAAAAAGAAATTAAAAATTAAAGGACTTTTCAAAAGTGGATTTATTTGTTTTGAACCATTAACTTTACAGCAGACTTCATTACTCTCCATAACTTCAGATGATTCCACTAACTCTATTGTGAATCTTGCTTTAGGCTCTTAAGTGAAAGGAAAAGAAGTAGGATTGCAGAAGAATAGGTAATACGTGTCAGGTTATGTACTTGATATAGGTGTAGTCTTTTTGTCTATTTATTTTTTATAAAATCCTTTTTTTCAGCTTGTAGCAGTCTTTAACTTTCCAGAGGTACAGAAAGGCTTTTGTAATATTTCCAAATGGTAGTATATTGACATTTTGATTTAATTTTCTCTTAACAAGAATAGAAATTTTACATGTTGGGTTGCATAGGTAAAGTAAATGGTAGGGAGTGGTGCATCTGCAAAATAGTGATTTCTGTAGTCTTGAAAGACAAATAATGACACTTTTAATAAATCAGGTGTGATTTTATGCCAAGAGAATGGGTGTAGGTATTTTACTTCTTGTAAAAATCTGTGGTAAGAATTTGATTGTGGACAAGCGCAAGGTCCTACACCTGGGTCGGAACAATCCCAGGCACAGCTACAGGTTGTGTAGAGAAGAGATTCAGAGCAGCCCTGTGGAGAAGGACTTGGGGATGCTGGTCAATGAGAAAATGAACATGAGCCAGCAGTGTGGGCTTGCAGCCTAGAAAGCCAATTGTATCCTGGGCTGCATCAAAAGCAGCATGACCAGCAGGTCGAAGGAGGTGATCCTGCCCCTCTACTCTGCTCTTGTGAGACCTCACGTGGAGTATTGTGTGCAGTTCTGGTGTTCTCAACATAAAAAGGACATGGAACTGTTGGGAGAAGTCCAGAGGGCCACGAGGATGATCAGGGGACTGGAGCACCTCCCATATGAAGATAGGGTGAAAAAGTTGGGGCTGCTCAGCCTGGAGAAGAGTAGGCTGTGCGGAGACCTCATAGCAGCCTTTCAGTATCTGAAGGGGGCCTATAGGAATGCTGGGGATGGACTCTTTATTAGGGATTGTAGTGACAGGACAAGGGGTAATGGGTTAAAACTTAAACAGGGGAAGTTTAGATTGGGCATAAGGAAGAAATTCTTTCTTGTTAAGGTGGTGAGGCACTGGAATGGGTTGCCCAGGGAGGCTGTGAATGGTCCATCCCTGGCTGTGTTCAAGGCCAGGTTGGACAGAGCCTCGGGTGGTATAGTTCAGTGGGAGTTGCCCCTGCCCATGGCAGATGGGTTGGAACGAGAGGATCTTAAGGTCCTTTCCAACCCTAACTATTCTATGATTCTATAAATCAGGAAATATCTAATTACTGTGCGTGAGCTTTAATTTACCTACTTTGTATTTTGTTTAACTACTTGAAATTAACCTTACCTTCCCTTCCCTTCCCCTCCCCTCCCCTCCCCTCCCCTTTTTCCTTCCCTTCCTTTTCCCTTTCCCTTTCCCCTTCCTATTCCATTTCCCTTTCCCTGTTTCCATTTCCATTTCTGTTTCCGTTTCCCTTTCCCTGTTTTCATTTTGCTTTCCTTTTCCTTCTTTCCCTTTCCCTTTTCCTTTACCCTTCCCTTTCCCTTTCCTTCCCTTTCCTTCTTCCCTTTCTCCCTCTCATTCTCCCTCTCCTTTTCCCTCTCCCTCTTCCTCTCCTTCTTCTTCTCCTTTACTTCATAATTTTTTTTTTTCCTAAGTACATAATACTTTTTATTGTGTATCAGTTGGGCTGCATCTTTATTGGTATGTCTGTACTGTTTGTCATTCATCAAAAGCCTTTCGATGAATGGCAGAGGCATTAATATGTACTTGACTGCAGTAACTTCATATGCTCTCTGGCAATTCCTTTTTCTCATCTGTATTTTTGGGCCAAGGGAGCTCCATCTGGAATAGCTTAAGCTGAGCAAAATCTCCCAGCCTGTCTTTGTATACAGGTTGCTTACAATGGTGGGGGAGCTTATGGCATTGAAGAACACTAGCTGTCTTCATGAATGTGATTTTTTTATAATTTGAGTTTTTTCAGGTCTTTGGTCTCATAAAGGCGGCAGTCTTGCAGATATGAAATCAGGGAATAAAAATTGCCACAGGATCCACTTAAATACTGGTAACTATCTAAAAGAAAGGTCACCTTCTGGTCCCTTTTGTGTTAAAATAAACTCAGCATCTTTGTAACAGCTATGGTCAGGCACACCATGTATTATTCCCTGAACTTCACGGGCACATCATCCTTGCACTTCTCCTCTGAGATTTCTTCCAGGCTAGTGGATAACTGGTCAATCACAGAGTGCTGATAAAACATGGCTGTTATTATAGTGAGGTCATTTCTTATCATCTTTGAAAGGTTCTGGAGATCTGATGCCCTCAGCATGTGGAGAATGGCAAATTTTCACCAACCCCCCAAAAACACCAAAAAGGCAGTCCAGAAAAAAGCGCACCAGTCTACTTCTTCTCAGTCCCTTGGAAAATCATGGAGTTAATCCTCTTGGAGCATATTTCTGAGCACTTGAAGGAGAGGAGGAATGGGAAAAGTCAGCATGGATTCATCAAGAATAAATCATACTGGACTAAGATGATCGCCTTCTAGGTGATAATAGTTCCTAGCATGCCATGCTACTTCAGAGCATTACAGAAATTCATAGACTGTTGTTGCACAGAATTAGTGTCATTCTACAGCTCTGCCCTGCCTGGCCTTGGTCCCACCTGGAGGACACACACCTTGGCCTGTCTCCGTTGGGATGCCTGATTCCCTGGTGTCTCTAAGCTGCCCTGTTCCACAAACCCAAAAATGTCTATACATACTCAATTTCGTTTTCTGGGTGGCAGACGAAAGGCTCTCCACCATTGCTTTGGGATACCTGCACAAAATATTGTCAGGAAATATACTGAGTAATTTTCAATAGTGGTAATTTACAGAAATGGTGGTTTCTCAATATCTGTCTCAAACATCTGCACATTACACTTACTGTTTTTTCAATTTAATATATCCTCAAAACAGGCTCTGTGTGGAGTGAGGTGGGCAAATGAGGCAGCTCCCCCACAAGAAAAGTTACAAACAAAAAATAAAGAATGTGTTATTCTGGGAGGAAAAATCTAATGCTGAACTTGAAGTGAATAGGAAGAGTGAATAAAAAAAGGTCTCTTTTTTTAATTCTTTTTCAGACTGATTATGAGAACAAAAATGTTTGCCTAATGTTGATGAACTTTTCAATCAATCTGTAAAAATGATCCATTTCCACATGGGAGGTATAATTGCATGTAAGAAGCAGACATTTTGCAATTATCTCTTTTATACATGTAAATATACCACTGAGTCCAATTGAAATTTGACTGTATTGATGAAACAGAATAAACAGCTGAATTTCTGGTAATCATGGCCTTTACAAGATGTCTGCAGTTGAACGAGACTGCGTTATGCATCTGCCTTTTAATATGACCTGCCTTTCTCTATTATACTGCTTCAATCCCCAAAGACTACATTACAAAACGCAATGGTTTCTCTGCACCGCTCAATTGCATGTTCAACTGTTTTGTGGAACCACAGAAGAGGGGGTGCATATTAATTATTAATTGATACATCTTTTCCATGTGCCTTTCTCTAATGCTATTTATGTGGTGCTATCAGTCGTGGTGATGAAAGGCTTTTCCGAATCTTTTTTATTAACCAATGAAGTGTATTATATCGTGTATTTTCTTCCTCTCATTCCCCCCCCCCCCCCCCCCTTTTCTTCATGTGTAGCTACTTAACATCAACTTTAAAAGCACTCTTAGCTCTTCAGATGTATTGCCATTATTAATCAAGACATTACACTATTATTCACTGTGCTGGGAGAACATCAGGTGATAATAAAATTACTGGTAACCAAATAAAACATACTTTTCTACTGCTGATCTGCTTGTGTAAGGAGATTGGGAATATTCTGTTCCATTACTTTCTTAGCCATTTTGCTCTCTGTGCCTCTAATTTCACCTCTAGGAATCACAGAACAACCCAGACACTTGCTATACGTAGAGGTGTACTGAAAAGAAATAAAGGAAAATTCTCCATTTTTTGCTATATCTCCACACTACAAGAAAGGTAAAATAAGTAGATGATTGCTTTCTACTGAAAATGCAATTTCTGAGAAGGAAACTTAGTAATATAAAAACAATATAATTCTATGCCTTGCAAGCAGTAACTTCACCTAATTAGCTACAACTGCACTACCTTTTTAACCTTTCAGAAGATATCTTCAGAAAGTCACTTTTGAAAATTATGTTGTCAGTGGTACCATAAAAGGTGTTTTAAACCTGGCACAAAGGTACCATTAGCATTCTGGTTTAATTGCTGGAATGATTCCATTAAATTTTTCATTATTATTTTTATTTTTATACTACCAGGGAAGATAGAAGCCTTCATCTACTCTGCAAGGCTGCTAAACAACAAGTACAACAAATGCAATCATTACTTTTGGTACATTTTGATGGCATCTTACTCCAGCTGCTATGAGCCAGTATAGACATTCTAGAAAGTAACCTAGTAATCTTTTCATTTTAAAAGCAATTACTAATGACCTATACTTGAACATACCTTGTAATACTTCTGCTGTTGTATTGTTTTTTGGTGCTTTGTTTTTGGTTTGTTTTTTTTTAATTATTGGCGTACAGAGGCTCAGCCATCTTGTTATGTCTCCAAATCCATCCTATTTTATTCTATATTTCTTCATTTTTGGCTCAGTCCCTTTTATCCAAAAAGGGGAATGCCAAAGCCAAAAAGATTTTTTATGTGATAGATAAAAAGAAATCTCTTATGAAATGGCCTTTCTTATCTAATGATGAGACATTCTTTCCTTTACACCTGATGCGGTGTTCATTCATGCTTAGCCCATTTAGTAAGTGAACTAGCAAATGTGTCAGTGTGAAATACACTAGTGAATTCTTTATTTGTAAGTGCTCATTGAAGGATGGTACTGGATTAAAAATCATTTTATGTGATCCATGAGAACAGTTTATGAGAAGGTGTCCTGGGTTCAGCAGTAGCAGCCATTTTTCTCCTTCTGGGTAGCTGGTGCAGTGCAGTGTTTTGACTTTCAGCTCAGGAACAGAGCTGATAACAATGACGTTTTGGTTTGGCCTTTGTGGACTTTGTGAGCCTCATGCTCTGCCAGGGAAGAGGGGAAGCCAGAAGGAAGCAGAGACAGGACACCTGACCCAAGCTAGCCAAAGAGGTATTCCATACCACAGCACGTCATGCCCAGGATGTAACTGGGAGTTAGCCGGAAGGGCTGGTAGACTGCGGGGTTGGAGGAGGTATCACAGTATCACAGTATGTTAGAGATTGGAAGGGACCTCGAAAGATCATCTAGTCCAATCCCCCTGCCGGAGCAGGAACACCTAGATAATGTTACACAGGAATGCGTCCAGGCGGGTTTTGAATGTCTCCAGGGAAGGAGACTCCACAACCTCCCTGGGCAGCCTGTTCCAGTCTTCCGTCACCCTCACTGAGAAGAAGTTTCTTCTCAAGTTTAAGTGGAACCTCTTGTGTTCCAGTTTGTACCCATTACCCCTTGTCCTATCATTGTTTGCCACTGAGTAGAGCCTGGCTCCGTCCTCGTGACACTCCCCCTTTATATATTTATATACACTAATAAGGTCACCCCTCAGTCACCTCTTCTCCAAACTATAGAGACCCAGCTCCCTCAGTCTTTCCTCATAAGGGAGATGTTCCACTCCCCTAATCATCTTCGTTGCCCTGCGCTGGACTCTCTCCAGCAGGTCCCTGTCCTTCTTGAACTGAGGGGCCTAGAACTGGACACAATACTCCAGATGCGGTCTCACCAGGGCAGAGTAGAGGGGAAGGAGGACCTCTCTCGACCTACTAACCACCGCCCTTCTAATACACCCCAGGATGCCATTGGCCTTCTTAGCCACAAGGGCACAGTGTTGGCTCATGGTCATCCTGTCGTCCACTAGGACCCCCAGGTCCCTCTCCCCTACACTGCTCTCTAACAGGTCGTTCCCCAACCTATACTGGAACCTGGGGTTGTTTCTGCCCAGATGCAGGACTCTACACTTTCCCTTGTTATAGTTCATCAAGTTACTCCCTGCCCAACTCTCCAGCCTGTCCAGGTCTCGTTGGATGGCAGCACAGCCTTCTGGCGTGTCAGCCACTCCTCCCAGCTTAGTGTCATCAGCAAACTTGCTGATAGTACACTCAATTCCCTCATCTAAATCATTGATGAATATATTAAATAATACCGGTCCCAGTACTGACCCTTGAGGCACTCCACTAGTTACAGGCCTCCAACTAGACTCAGCGCCATAGACTACAACTCTCTGGCTTCTCTCCTTCAGCCAGTTCGCAGTCCACCTCACTACCTGATCATCCAGTCCACACTTCCTCATTTTAGCCGTGAGGATGCTGTGGGAGACTGTGTCAAATGCTTTGCTGAGGTCAAGGTAGACCACATCCACCGCTCTGCCATCATCCATCCACCGTGTTATTTCCTCATAAAAGGCTAAGAGATTGGTCAAACATGATTTCCCCCTGGTGAAGCCATGTTGACTGCCCCTCATAACCTTCTTATCCTTGATATGCCTTAAGATGGTACCAAGGATAAGGTGTTCCATCACTTTCCCAGGGATGGAGGTGAGGCTGACCGGTCTATAGTTACCCGGGTCCTCCTTCTTGCCCTTTTTGAAGACTGGAGTGACATTTGCTTTCCTCCAGTCCTCAGGCACCTCTCCCGTTTCCCAAGACTTGGTAAAGATGACGGAGAGTGGTCTAGCAATGACTTCCGCCAGTTCCCTCAGCACCCGCGGGTGCATCCCATCTGGACCCATGGATTTATGGATGTCCAGATTGCTCAACTGATCTCTAACCCATTCCTCATCAACTAAGGCAAACCGCTCCGTCGACCTCACTTCATCTAAGGTCTCAGGGGTACAGGGCTCTTCAGGACTGCCCGCAGCAGAGTAGACAGAGACAAAGAAGGCATTCAGTAAGTCTGCCATCTCTGTATCTTCTGTCACCAGGGCACCCATCCCGTTCATCAGTGGGCCTACATTGCCTCTGGTGTTAGTTTTGTCTGCCATGTATTTGAAAAAGCTCTTTTTGCTGTCCTTGACCCTTCTTGCCAGGTTTAATTCTAAGGATGCCTTAGTCCTCCTAGCTGCCTTCCTACATCCTCTAGCAGCAGCCTTATATTCCTCCCAAGTGGCCAGCCCCTCCTTCCATGACCTGTAAACTCTCCTCTTCCACTTGAGCATACCCAGCAATTACCTATTTAGCCACGCAGGTCTCTTGGCCCTCTTCCTTGACTTCCTACGTGTCGGGATGCTCCGATCTTGAGCATGGAAAAAGCAGTCCTTGAATGTCAACCAACTATCTTGGGCCCCTTTACCTTCAAGCAGCCCTGCCCATGGGATTTCCCCTAGCAATTGCTTGAAAAGGCCAAAGTTTGCCCTGCTAAAGTCCAGGGTTGCAATTCTACTTGGTATTCTACTAGTCCTGCCACACAAGATCCTGAACTCCACCATCTCGTGGTCGCTGCAACCAAGGCAGCCCTCAACCCTTACTGCTTCGACCAGATCCTCCTTGTTAGTGAGGATGAGATCCAGCAGCGCTCCTCTCCTGGTCGGCTCATCCACCATTTGCAGGAGGAAGTTATCATCCATACACTGGAGGAACCTCCTGGACTGCGGCTGGGTTGCCGAGTGGTCCTTCCAGCAAACATCAGGGAAGTTAAAATCCCCCACGACGACCACGGCCTGTGACTGTGAGGCCGCTCTCAGCTGCCTGTAGAAGGCCTCGTCAACTTCCTCACCCTGATCTGGTGGTCTGTAACAGACACCTACAACAATATCCCCCCTGCCAGCCTGCCCCTTAATTCTCACCCACAGACTCTCAACTCTCTCATCATCTGTCCCTGGACAGAACTCGGTGCATTGTAGTTCCTCCCGCATATAAAGAGCAACCCCACCACCCCGCCTGGCTGGCCTGTCTTTCCTGAAAAGGACATAGCCTTCCATGACTATATTCCAGTCATGTGAGCTGTCCCATCACGTCTCTGTAATTGCCACCAGATCATAGTCTCCTGACTTAACACAGGTTTCCAACTCCTCCTGCTTATTTCCCATGCTGCGCGCATTGGTGTACAGGCATTTCAGGGAGCGAGCTGAGCACACCGATTTCACCCTAGGATTGTAGGAGGCCTCCCAGTCTTCATTAATTCTGGAGCGCTGCCCCACTGGGGCAAGCCCAGCTACAAGCCCATCCCCCTTCGACTCTAGTTTAAAGCTCTCCAAATGAGCCCTGCTAATTCGTGCCCCAGCATCCTTTTCCCTCTGTGAGACAAACCTTTCTCACTTGTCATTGTCCAGACTGGTGCCCTATAAAACCAGCCGTTATCAAAGAATCCAAAGCCCTGCCTGTAGCACCAGTCTCGAAGCCAATTGTTCATGAACTGAATCTTCCCATTCCTTCCCACATCAGTGAAAGATGGAAGGAGAGAGGAGAAGATCACTTGAGCCCCAGACTCTTTCACCATCCGCCCCAAGGCCCTGTAGTCTTTCTTCATCCCCCTCAGATTGCGGGAAGCAGCTTCCTCCCCACCTGTCTGGAAGACCAGCAGCGGGTAATAGTCTGTCGGGTGCACCAGGTTGGGGAGCGCCCTGGTGATATCCCTGATCCGGGCTCCAGGCAGACTACACACTTCCCTATGATGAGGGTCAACTCTGCATATCGGGCCCTCTGTTCCTCTCAGAAGGGAATCCCCTACTACAATGACCCTTCTTTCTTTCTTAACAGAGGCAGTCTTGAGGTGCAAAGTCGACTGCCTTTTCCTATGTGGCCTTGTGGGCTGGCCTTGCCCCACATTCTCACCTACCTCTCCTTCAAGATCCAGGGCCTCGAACCTATTACGGAGGGACACCTGGGGAAGCAGGGCAGGAAGGGGGGAGGGTTTCCCACGACCTCGAACTGGAACTTGCTTCCAACCCTCGTCGTCTTTTTGGTCCCCTACCTCTGCGCAACAGCTACAGGCCAGGGGCTGCCTCGGGCCATCCCCCTCTGTGTGAGAAGGCAGGGGGTCCTTCCCCTTTTGGGGGGTATTTCCCTGGAACAGTTTCGACTGGACCGCCAGGGAGTTACTCCACCAGTCGATCTCCCTTTCACACTCCCTGATGGTCCTCAGTGTCTCAACCTTCTCCTTAAGTCTTGCCACCAGGCTAAGCAGATCTTCTACCTGCTCACATCTCACACAGGTGGAATGCTGTCCTCCCTCCCCCGGCAGCAGCAGGCTCTGGCACTCCCTGCACCCAGAGACCTGAACAGCCACGGTCTGGGACGGGGTCTCTGTCTGAGTTGCTGTAGTCACCTTACTGCAAGCTCTCTTTCTGGAGGCAACCATATTGGCGCGCAGTCTGGGACACCAGCAACACGACCTGCTTGTTCCTCCCTGTGCCCGGTGGGCAGCGACCGGTCGCGGCCCTGTCAAAGACTTTTTCAAGGCAAGCAGCAGGGGAGTGGTCGCCGTCACCGTGGGAACGCCCCCCTCCACGTCAGCCTCTCTCTCGCAAGGGCTGCTGGGGCTTCGGGGATCGGGAGATGTCGGGAATCGTGATGTCTCTGCGCTACCCCCTCTGATTTTCCTAATCTCCGTTGACCCTCGCGTCGCTGAAGCGTGCCGGCTGTGGCTCTAGCTAGGCTAGCTCCGATCAGCTGACTGATCAGTATGCGTCAATGCTTGGTCGGGCTGGGGAGGGGGGGAGTTATCGGTTGGCTGGTGGTGAGGTGTTGTATTCTCTTCCCTTGTTATTTCCTTTATCATTATTATCATTGGTGGTAGCAGTAGTGATCTGTGTTATACCTTAGTTACTAAACTGTTCTTATCTCAACCCATGGGAGTTGCATTCTTTTTGATTCTCCTCTCCGTCCCTCTGGGAGTAGGTGGAGGGAAAGAAGGGGGGAAGTGAGTGAACGAGTTACCTGACTGGGTTTAAACCACGACAGAAGGGAATATTTAGAAACTGTATTTGTAAACTCCAGGTTTGGCATGAAAGGATGGACCTCTGCTGTCAAGAAATACCACTGTCAAAATATATGTTGATGCATTTTAATATGTGTACCAAAATTTTATCTGCTGTTTTGTTTGGAATCTGTGATGTGTGGATGTACGTGATTGCAGGTTAACAAAGCATGCAGGGGTGGTCCTGAGTGTGTCTGATTTATGAGGAATGGATAGAGAATACTGCTTTCAGAGGGAAAATCAACATTTACTGTTGCCATAATCAGAGGAGCTGAATTAGAGTGGACTGAATTTCAGATAGCTCAGCTAGGTATAAAAAAACTGTGCTATTTTCAGTTGACACTTTGTGTGTGTGTACAAAATTCCTACATAGGAACAATTGTAAAGCAAAGAAATCTTTCCCACATTCCTATAATTTGACTGACTGCGCTTCAGGAACTTATCAACTTTCTCATTACTGTTAAAAACAAGACACAAAAAGTGTAGGATCAGGTTTGTTAATCTCAAATATCTTGAATGCTTGTGGAGTTTCTTTGTTAAGTTCCCTTGCTTCTTCATGCTAGTGTGAACATAAAGACAAGGAGTTGCACAACTTTGGCTACGAGTTGTGTTTTAATAATTAAGGATTATCAATGGGAGCTATGCCAACAGTTAGCTATTTGTCAATATCATGGTAGCTGTGAAAAAAAGCAGCCTTTCCTTGTCTGCAGTAGTGTAATTGCATCTACTCAATTGAGGAAAACAAATGGTTCTCTTCCATGGTTTTACATGACTATGCTGTTGAAAAGAATAACTGAATGTAATGAGCTTTACTATCATCAAATTTTCATTTCATCTTTGGATTTAAGTGGAAATTTATGTTTGCAGGAGAACCACCTCCATTATTTTAATTTTGTGTGAAAATTTAATAATAACAGTATTTGCTTGTGTTCTTTCTATGAAAATGTAATGTTTGAAATTGTTCCTTGATGTCTAAATTGTGCTTAAATTATCTATTATTTTCATTCAGTTTAGTTTTGTCTTTCTAAATTGTTTCTCTCCCCCAGCTCTACAGATAGTTTTAATTGGCTTAGTTGTATTAGGCAACTAATTGTAAAAACTACTGATGAACTTCTCATGAGATTGATGGCTAATTTTCATGGAATTAACAGAGCTTGTATTGAAGACTGCCACATGCAGCATTACTTTCTAGAAGGGCAGTAATTAAATGCAAGTTGTGTAGCTACTGATGCCTTTCATTGATTTTTCAGGGCACTTATTTTCTGCTCTTTTCTAGGTGAAACTGTTAGGATGAAGCTTTCTACTAGGGTGGCAATAACTCATAGATATTTTTTTAATTGTATTGCCCTATCTTGGTCTCAGGTTTGAAGTAATTTTTCTAACCTCCTACTTCCCCAGCGGGGATAAATAAGATGTTGAGAGAGATGAGACTATTCTAAGTTCCCAAGAAGAGTAAGAGTTATTTGCATGAAATAGATCAAATTAAATATCACGCAAATCCAGAAAACGCTTACAGCACAATTTAACTCACTTAAAAGCGTGTGTCCCATTTGGTGAATAGTTTCCTTTTTCAGTTAGTAATAAAGTTGTGGATGACAACTTGGCAGTTAGGACTTTTTCATTTTGCTGGAGGTGCTCTATAAAAATTAACATTTTATGTGACAAAGACATGTTTTTGAGCTTTTTCATCATCTGTTGGATTCTGAAATTCTTACCAAAATTCAGAGGAAATGTCCAAAGTATGGGATGAAGTTTTCTGTGTATTTTCATTGCCTATTAATGCAAATTGAGAGTAACTGCAAAGTCCTGATGTGCAAAATTATCATAATATAGAAAGGCTTCTGGATGTTTGGCAGTGTTTTTTTTTTTTAATTAAAAAATTAGAATTTCTTTGATACTTAAAATATGTATTTAAATATGTAATAGAATAAGCAAAATTGAATTGTAATGGGTGTTATTAAACCTGCATCTGAAACAACTCCTTTTGCTCTTTCAATAGTGGTGATTATAAGGCTGGTCTGCAGCTTTAAACATAAAGTTAGAGCTATGAAAATAAAATTAGATTGTCATTATAATTTTAATCAAATTCCATGCAATCAGCAGCAGAATTTAAACTATAAACATCAACAACAACAACTGAATTGGAAGAGATGTTTCTGTCCTTATCCATTTTAAGCATACATACATTTTATTTATGATCTTCCTGATCTGAGAAAAATATGTCTCTAGCAGCAGAACAAACATTTATTTGAATTGCTATTACCAAACACATTTCCACAGTGGATGCTTGCTTGCTTCTTGGTAAACATGAAGCTGAACAAAGCAAAGCTAAGAATTAATTCCATTCTGAGAGAGAATTAATACTTGTACAACATATTATTACTTTTTTGTTAAAATGTTTTTATTTGATGGAGTTCACAAACAGCACACATTTCTTGATAATGTAGAACTTCTATGAGATTGAAAATCAGCCACTCCACTTGAAGAATTAAAATGTTTTGAAGATTCCTGACAATCTGTATGAGTCTAATTTTCTTCACTGACATTGAGTAGTGTAGCAGTGGGATTATTTGCATGGTGAAGTATTACTCAGCATGAATAAAGATGAAAGAAATGGGTCTTAAATTAATGTAATGTGAAGAAAATTTCAAAGACAAGGTTGCTAATAACATAGTAAGACCTCAGTTTTCCTAAGCATCAGTAAGGTGTGGATGGATGGTATGTTTATGGATCTGTTGTAAGATCCATAATTATTAAACTCAACTCTGATTTAACTGGAGCTTGAGTTAAACAGGAATGTAGGACTCTGATCTGTGAGAAATCACACGAGTTGCTTTGGTGGGTCTAACTCTATGCTTAGATTGGGTAACCTCTATGTATATGCTATAATTCAGTGAAAATATATTGCTTCAGGTGGGCAAACCACCTTCGGGCAGCATAGGTAAGTAATCACTGTGTGACAGATAAAGATCAGAACAAACAGCATTTCATTTTTGCCTGTACAGATTCTTCTATAACACTGATCTCTGTGAGTATTTGCCAAGGAAATAGCAGTTCACATTGTTTTTAGAAAGGATGTGAAGACTGAGAAATAGATAAGGAAATATTATGTTATACATCGTCAAAATACAGATTTGCTAACACACCATTAGAAATGGAAATCAGAGCTTTTAAATGTGTCTGGATTAAAAAACAAACAAAACCACAAACAAAACCCAACAAACCACAACACAGCAAGCAAATAAAAGCACAAAACAAGCAAATAAAAGCACAAAACAAAAAAGCCCCACCAACGTAGAAGCATAGAAGCAAAAAGGCTGAAATTAGGAGAATTTATTCTATTCGGGAGGAGATGGATAAGTTTTGGTTTACTTTTTTTAAGAATCAACAGGAACATTTAGAAGGCATCAGCTGATAATGTGGAATTTAAGACAAAATAGGTATTTTGAAAGGACAGGAGAAAAGGCATGCTCCGTAGAAACTTTCTGGAATATGTCAGGATCAAATTTGTGTCAGAATGTGAAGTTCTTAGAGGAATGCAGTTTATTTTTAGTAAAAAAGACTTTTGGGTGGAATGACACAGGCATCAGAAGGTGGAGATACTTTGGATGTGTTTTCATAAAATGAAGATTGTGAGAGATGTAGAAGTGAAAAACTAAATAAAGCCTCCAGAGAACATATCAACTAAAGTAGGCATTAAGATGCTGGGAGGAAGTTCTAATGGAGAGAGTAGCCTATAGAGAAGATAGACAAATTTTAAGGGCTCCGAAAACACACTATTTTATTGCATCCTCACAAAGGTGGAAAGACATTTTAGAACTGGTGAGATCTTAAGCTTGCACAACTAAATTTGCTGTAGTGTATGTGTCACATCCCTATAAGAGCAGATGATAAAGTCTCAACAGAAAATAACCCTAACTCGGCAATAAATCATTAAGTATGTATAGCAAAGACCTGCTGGATTGTGTAAACAGATGTGCAACATGGAGAAAAGGAGAGATGCTAGGATGCCAATAAATCAGTATTTTGTGCCAGGAACAAAGGGCTAGCACAAGGATGGGCACAGAGAAACAGAAAACCAAAAAACATAACCAGCAAAGGATCATAGAAAAAAAGAAATCTGTTGTAAATGTTAGAAACAAACATACAAAAGAAAGATTGGCTCAAAACTTAAAAAAGCTTATAAATATATGACAAATAATAAAATAAGCATTTGGGGATGGAAGTGGCAAAGGGAAGTTTCATCTTGACTGAACTCTTAACTCAGTTAATTTAAATCACAAAGGAATTGAAGATGTTGGCCAGCTTTAAGTTAACCAAAGGTGTTAACTTGAATAGGATGGATGGAAATTGACCTTAAGTACTTGAATAATTTTATGGAGCTATGAGTTTCTGGGAATCCACAGAAGGTAAGTGGTACCCAGAAACCACAGTAGAAAAACACAGAATAGATCTTTAAAGGGGGAATGGAGATGTGTGCAATAATAGAAAAGTGAGCCTAATGTTACTTGCAGAAAGATACTAAACTGTCTGTATGTAAATGAGAACATGAGAAGTGCATGCGGGTTCTTTTAATAAGCAAGTTGAATTCAACCTTTTCTTTGGCAGTATGTGTGAACTCATGAAAAATGGAAAAACCACCATAAGATTCAGTAAGCTTTATCTGCTGTTCACATTCTCCCATGCAAGTATGAGTGCACAGATAGTTCAAGAATTATACTTAGTGTGCTGTGACTGGTGGATTTCTGTCTAGCTGAGTGGTCATGCTTATTTGGAAGGACATGCTAAAAGAAGTTTCAGGATGCTGTTCCATACTAGTAGATTCCGTGACGATTTGAATAACTAGATATAGAGTACACTTGTAATTTCTTGGTGGATAATAGCTAGATAACAAGGTTTGCAGGTGGTTTGAAAAAAACAAGATTAGAATTCAAATTGATTTTGATGCACTGGAGAACTTTTCTGAAATCTGTGAAAAGGAATTCAATCATGATAAACACAAAATTCTTTGGTTTAGGGGGAAAAAAAACCCTTAAAATTAAATAAGACAAGATATAAGTTTTTTTTTAAATCAAAGTAAGATTATGAGGAAGGATCCTCTTTTAATTTTCTCTTCTTTGTGATTAGCATAGGAGTCTTAAAGCAATAATTAGTTTCAACACAAAATTTTCTTTTGAGTACTGGCTTATCTGAGTTTCCTGTTACGTAGACTGACACATTCACCACTGAATCAGTCATCCAACCTCCATATGAATTAATTTAACTCTGTGTAATTAGCTCAAAAGAAAGACTGTGGCAACAGCAGTGGTTTTGTCTTTTTTTTTCTTTTTTTCTCTTTTAGATTAACAGCTAGTAAAGAGACTCAAAAATAGGAAACAGAGTTGGAAGTGATGAATTTCAGTAAATCATACAGTAATCTATTCTGCCCCAAGTCAAGTTTAATTATATCTGGGATATCTCAAGTTCATCACAGTAGTAGAAATGTTTTTATTTTTGAAGTTGCTAACAAAAGCATTTTGAACACTTCTTAGTTGTGTTCACAAGAAGTTTCCTTTTCTCTTTTCCTCTTCAAGAAAGAGACTAAATGTACTGGTTTGACCTTATATTCCAAAGCAAAACTATACAAAAAAAAAAAAAACAAATTACAATAGCAAATAATAAGAGGACTCCAATAGCTTTCATTTTAAAGCATCATTTAGAATTCTGTGAGAAAAAAAAAATCATCAGCTGATATCACTACTTTTTTCATTATTTTTGTTTATATTTCATTGCAGGTTTGGTTTTTTTTTGTTGGTTGGTTGGTTGGTTGCTGGTTTTTGTTTAGAACAGAGAAATGTTTTAAAATTATTTGCAAGAAGTGTATGTATACACATAATTATGTATATATAAAAAAAAAAGGAAGCTCAGACACATAGTCCAGCCAATTTTTTTTTTTGTAGAAAAAGTTTTGTTTAGTGTTGGATAGAAGCAATGTGAAATAGCAGGTATTCAACATATTTATCTATCCCATCTGAGAGAATGCCTGTCAGGTGTGATGGATGCAATATTTTACTTGTCTTTTCTGTTATGATAAAGAAGATTTGAAACTCTAGACCCAGGCAGTTGCTGTCTCTCAATGTTTTTGAAGAATTCTCTCTTATTCTCACGAAAAGATAAACCAGCATTCCTAGTACTTTTGTTTCTTCTAATTGTTAGGTACAAGCAAGTTTGACTGCAGCTATATTTGCTATTATCTCTTTTCTTTGGGTATTTCTTTGATAAGGTTCTTAGAAGACATAGATAATATACCAGAGATATCTAGCTAGTGAGTCCTTGTCTCTGGATACAAAGGACAATCCTCATTTCTTACAGCATTCAAAGCTATTTTGATTATTGAAGTGAATTCCATTTCTGTATAGACAGAGGGAAGAATTGAACAATACCTCTTACGTCAGATTTTTCTATGTAAGAAAGTTCCTTTAAACACTCCAAAAGAATGGAGTTTTTAAGCCATGGTTGGTATAGAACTATATTTGGACAAAGTTTCCTACATTCTAAATGTGAAACAACTGGAGAAGGCATGAAATTGGAACCAACATGTTGGATTGGAATGACAGACCATTAATAAATTTTAGTTTTGGTAACATTTGATAACATAAAATTTGCAAAAGTACCTCACATTTTCTTTTCCTTGCAGGATTATCTACAGTGAACCATTACACTCTGTATATTTTTCAGTACTTAAATGTGAAGTAAATGTCCTTTTGTGTGGCAATGCATAATATGACTAAAACCAGGTGCAGACTATGAAACAAGGTTCAAGCTGCTATTTATCTTCTTTTTTTATGTAAGTCTAGTCTGTCTGAGTGCAATTATCAGTGAGGAAGATAAACTTACTTCAATAAATGCTCATACTACATTAGGTATCTTTGAGACCATTTATGCATCTTCACATTCATGCATGAACAGCAGATAAATACCTTTTGTGGCTTCTTCACTAATATGGCACTGCTCAAGGAAAAACTGTGAGGAAAATCTTTTAATGGTTGGGTACTGATAAAGTGTGTACAACTCATATGGCAGAAATCTGGTCTAATAGAAAACCTATTATTCCTTTTTCTCATAACTGGCTACAAAAAAAAAAAGATAAATATCTTATTTGTGGATATATAAATACATTTTTCATGTATTGGTTTAGTCAATGCCTACTACAGTTATTCAGTGTTTTCAGCCTTGAAATAATAGAAGACAAAAGTTATATGCATATTGAATGAGCACCTAAAGTTGTAATGTTTCTTAATCTCTGGCATCAAATCTGTATCAAAGTTATGCAGTCCATTAAATATTTAGTTGAAGCTAAATCAGCAAAATAAGCATAAGGTACCTAAGACTGTAATCTTAGAAGGATAATTACCAGGATAGAATTGTAACATAACCTATAATGTGACATTTGAAACCAAAGCTTTCCATTTATGTGACTTTTAAGCTTTTCTACAGAGCAGATATTTCCTGTTGTGAAGTGGCATTTCTATATGGCAAAAAAACAGTGAAAGCAGTGAATTTATATTCAAAATGACATAATTTCCTCAGTATCATAGAATCATAGAATAGTTAGGGTTGGAAAGGACCTTAAGATCCTCTCGTTCCAACCCATCTGCCATGGGCAGGGGCAACTCAAACTGAACTATACCACCCAAGGCTCTGTCCAACCTGGCCTTGAACACAGCCAGGGGTGGACCATTCACAGCCTCCCTGGGCAATCCATTCCAGTGCCTCACCACCTTAACAAGAAAGAATTTCTTCCTTATGCCCAATCTAAACTTCCCCTGTTTAAGTTTTAACCCATTACCCTTTGTCCTATCACTACAGTCCCTAATGAGTAGTCCATCCCCAGCATTCCTATAGGCCCCCTTCAGATACTAGAAGGCTGCTATGAGGTCTCCACGCAGCCTTCTCTTCTCCAGGCTGAGCAGCCCCAACTTTTTCAGCCTATATTCACACGGGAGGTGCTCCAGTCCACTGATCATCCTCGTGGCCCTCCTCTGGACTTCTCCCAACAATTCCATGTCCTTTTAATGTTGAGAATACCAGAACTGCACACAATACTCCACGTGAGATCTCACGAGAGCAGAGTAGAGGGGCAGGATCACCTCCTTCGACCTGCGGGTCACACTGCTTTTGATGCAGCCCAGGATACAATTGGCTTTCTGGGCTGCAAGCGCACACTACTGGCTCATGTTCATTTTCTCATCAACCAACACTCCCAAGTCCTTCTCTGCAGGGCTGCTCTGAATCTCTTCTCTGCCCAACCTGTAGCTGTGCCTGGGATTGCTCCGACCCAGGTGTAGGACTTGCACTTGGCATGGTTAAACCTCATGAGGTTGGCATCAGCCCACCTCACAGGCGTGTGAAGGTCCCTCTGGATGGCATTCCTTCCCTCCAGCGTATCAACCGAACCACACAGCTTGGCGTCATCGGCAAACTTGCTGAGGGCGCACTCAATCCCACTGTCCACATCAGCAACAAAGATGTTAAACAAGACCAATCCCAACACCGATCCCTGAGGGACACCACTTGTTACTGGTGTCCAGCTGGACATTGAGCCACTGACCACAACTCTTTGTGTGTGGCCATCCAGCCAGTTCTTTATCCACCGAGTGGTCCATCCATCAAATTGATGTCTCTCCAATTTTGAGACAAGGATGTTGTGTGGGACAGTGTTGAACGCTTTACACAAGTCCAGGTAGATGACATCAGCTGCTCTACCCCTGTCCATCAGTTCTGTAGCCCCATCATAGAAGACCACCAAATTGGTCAGGCAGGATTTCTCCTTAGTGAAGCCATGCTGGCTGTCACCAAGCACCTTGTTGATTTTTCATGTGCCTTCGCATGCCTTCCAGGAGAATCTGCTCCAAGATTTTGCCAGGCACAGAGCTGACACTGACTGGTCTGTAATTAATTCCCCGGGTCATCCATTTTCCCCTTCTTGAAAATAGGTGTTATATTTCCCTTTTCCCAGTCATCAGGAACTTCACCTGACTGCCATGATTTTACAATGGCTTAGCAACATTGGTACAATGGCTTAGCAACATTGGTACAGTGGCTTAGCAACATCGTTTGCCAGCTCCTTCATGACCTGCAGATGGTTTTCTTTCAGGTCCCATGGACTTGTGTACGTTCAGGTTCTTAAGATGGTCTCGAACCAGATCCTCTCCTACACTGGGCCTAGGGTCTTCATTCTCACAGTCCCTGTGTCTGCCTTCCAAGACTTGGATGGTGTCGTCAGAGCCTTTGCCAGTGAAGACCGAGGCAAAGTAGTCGTTAAGAGCCTCAGCCTTCTCCAAATCCAGGGTGTCCAGTTCTCCTGATAGCTTCTGGAGGGGAAATGTATAAAATGTAGTAGAGTTTCTTCAGTAGAAAATATAACTGGTGATTTACTTGAGCCTAGGAAAAAAATACTCAATATTACTTTTGCCCAGAACGAAGGTTCTAAGGAGCATATTTGCTGCAGGAGATTGTGCATATGAAACCTGAATCAAATCCCTAGAAAGCTATGGAAAGTCTCTCATTTCATCAGTATTGAGGAGCAGGATTATTACACATCTTAGGGGGTGCTGTACTTAAGTTGGATAGTTATGGATGTACACAGATACTCCCGTTTTTTTTAGAATTACAGTACACCCACTGCTGAAAAAGCTTGTTAAAACACAGTGCGTACAAATAAACTTTGTTGAAGCTGTGTCTGTCCAGCCTATTACTTAAATAATTGTGCCATGGTGGAGCAGGCATTTGCTTATATTTGTATGAACTCTCCAGAGGAATCAATGGAGTTTTCGGAGCAACCTAGGAATTCTTATTTCACAGAAAATTTCAGTCTGCAGAGAGTGTAGGAAAAAGCACATCACCTATAGAAACCTCTGCAGATAAAAGAATAGCTGTCATAGTCTTTGGAGAAGAGGAGATGCAACTAGAACAAATGCCCTTGACTATATCAGATTTAGATTCCTACAGTTTATTTCTGTATGCCAATTAACCATGTTGTTGAGGGATATTAGTTGTTTAGCTTAAATATGTTTTAAATAGAATGAGTCAGAGTTATAACATTGTGTGGTTTAATATGCTATTTTCTCAGCTTTGCTTACTTAGCTTTAGTAGCTAGATTTGCTGAAGCCTTAGGCTGTAAACTGTGGACTTTCACCTAGGCATGCTTTTGACTGGAATAGAGCTAATTTTTGTAGTAGCTGGTACAGCTACTGCTGTGTTTATTGTTTAGTATGAGAAGAGTGTTGGTAAGACACTGAAGTTTTAGTTGTTGCTAAGTAATATCCTAGGTCTAGGATGTTTTTAGTGCCTGATGCTCTGCTGGCAATCAGGTGCACAAGAAATGCAGATGTGAAGGAGGCCACAACTGTCATCAACAGCTAATGGCCTGCATGTATAGAAACAGAGAAAGGATCCAATAAGGTGTTAGAAGACTCCAGACCAAAATTCACCATTGGACTAAAAAGCATGTGAGGGGAGGGTGCATAAACTGTAAGGGTATAGTTACCCATAGATTTCTTTGGAGCCCACCTTTGGAGACCCACAGCTCGAGCTGCCCCTTTTGCTGTACCACTCAATTATTAAACCACTTTTTCCTGGAACTGGTCATCTGAGACTGGTGCAGGAAATACAGGGTTGAGCCTGAAGGAGGAGGGAGCGTGCCTGAAAATGAGTGTGTGTGTGAGTGAGGAGCCAAAAGGAGCACCCATTGGCTAACTGGAGTTACCCAGCGTGGACGGTTTCCGGTTGTAGCTAAGATAGCTGGGAGGTTAACTGAACTATCCATGTATTGTGTAATTGACATATCTTTAAGAGATATTAATAAATGAATATGAACAGTGCAGCATCTTGTCTATCTAGCAGTTTGGCCATCCAGTGAAGAAACGGGCAGTAAGACAGATATCCTGCAAAATATCCTGCTTAGACGGATTCAGACACCCAAAGCAACCTGTTAATTTCAGCATTTCTGATCTTCAGCTTTGTGCTACTTCCATCAGATTGCTTATCCATGAGAAATAAAAGAGTAGAATTGTTTTTTTTTTATCTAAATCTGACAAAATTATCTCAATCTCTAATTGCTGGCATCTTTCACTGTCTAAATCTAACTTTCATCTGCTGAGGACTGTGAGAGGGAATCTTAGGTAGACATTAGCTTCAGCTAAGTTTTTCAAATACTTTGGATACCATTCACCCTCTATAACATACTCTTCTGGGCTTTCTAATTCTTTCTGAGGCCAGAAGCATTTGACTGCAGCAACTACAATTTCTAGATGTAATCACTATATTCAGTAAATCCTTCACAGAGACAGTAATTTTTGATGTAGCATTGTATCCTAATTTATTATGTTATAGTGATACACACCTTTTATGAGAATTAATTACATGGAAATAAAAACAAGTGAACAAATTGCTTGTGCTTTGTGAGTACTCTGTTTACTTTGTTTTAGCACTTCAATGCAGATGCTGCAGTTCAGGAATAATAGGGAGGTGCCTGAAACTAGTGACTTATGTGTAAAACATAAATATTCTTTTTAGCATTTGTTTGTTTCTGAGTGGTGAATTGCTAGTGAACAGAATGTGGAAATCTGAAGGCACGAATTTTACATTATACATGGCAGCATGGCATTATATTAGGAAGTGACTACCATAACAGCACAAGTAAATAATAGCACTTTAGGGAACAACAACCTCACAGCAAAAATCATTGCACCAAGAATCTGTGTGTTGTCTTCTTGACTTTTTTTAGTTATGACTCAAAGTGACTTAATTTCAGATGAGAAGGTAAGATTTTGTCCAAGATGAATAGATATGAGAGAGTATCAGCTGTCAAGGGACACAAAACCTCACAAGATGTTGAATAATACTTTCAAGATGCAGTGGCACTGACTGCTTTTTATATTTGTCATGGTTTAAGCTCAGCCATAAATCACGCAGTCGCTCTCTTACTCTCTCCCCCCCTTTTTTTTCTCCCCACTCCCAGAGGGATGGGAAGGAGAATTGAAAGAATGTAACTCCCACAGGTTGAGATAAGAACAGTCCAGTAACTAAGGTATAACACAAATCACTACTGCTACCACCAATAATAATAATGATAAAGGAAATAACAAGGGAAGAGAATGCAACACCTCACAATCCACACACCCATAAAACCCAGCCCAATCAAGCACCAACCGATACCTTGTCCCACCCTGGCAGTGAGCTAGCCCTTCTGGGTAACTCAGTTACATCCTGGGCATGACGTGCTATGGTACGGAATACCTCTTTGGCTAGTTTGGATCAGGTGTCCTGTCTCTGCTTCCTCCCAGCTTCCCCTCATACCTGGCAGAGCATGAGGCTCAGAAAGTCCTTGGTCAGACTAATGTTTGAGCAGTAACTAAAAACACTGGTGTTATCAGCTCTGTTCCCAGGCCGAAAGTCAAAACCGCAGCACTGCACCAGCTACTAAGAAGGAGAAAAATGACTGCTACTGCTGAACCCAGGACAATATTTTAATAGATTCTCAAATCTATTTAAAACTTGGGCTTATACCACACTTTTTGTATTAAAGAAATAAGAGTAAATATGCACACCTTGTGCAAAGACAGCTGAAGCTGCTCCATGAGTATCCTTCTTGGAAGGACAAGTATTGAATGGAGTGCAGTAACACTGAAATTTGTTTTGGAATAATATATAAACAAGGTCATGCAGATTTTTACTCATTATATCAAAACTAACAGGTTACATCTGTGGAATAGCCATACAGCTTTTAAATTCAAGCTGAAATATTTCTATAAATCTGAGCTCAATTGATAATGCATTGGGCTAGCACTATGAATTTCAGTACCATATTCCTGTAATATATTCTGGGAAGTGTTTGTTAAGATTGTAGTAAGAGAAAAGTACTCTGGCTCCATAAGGCATTGTTTGAGAATATCATATATTCAAGATAACACCAAAAGAAAAAAATAGAATAGTCTAAAGTTTTTCACATACAGGTAAACCTCAGTTTTGCAGAATCAGACAGACTTCCAGTCAGGCACATGGCACATATCCTTTTCATGGAGGCATTCTTTGCCAGTATGGTCATTAGAGCTCTTGCAGGGTTTTATTAGAAGAAAAATCCAATTCATCTTTTCTGGTGTTTGGAAAAAACATTCATGTGAAATCATGCTGCTTCACTCGAAGATGAAAACAAGGACAAGTGGCACCAAGTGGAAACTGCTTACGAACTCCTCTATGTTTAGCTAGCCAATTTTATCCTATGGCCAAAGGATATCCCCAGCCCAATGCAGTCATGAAGAAAAAGTTATATATGCAGCATTGCACAGGTTAGCACAGTACAGCACTTCCTGTGCCTGCTCATGTTAACTGCTCAGTGGTCAGTAATTTTTTCACGTGCAACAGCTTCCCAGCTAAGATCAAGACAAGGATGCCAAAGAAGTACTCTTCATCAGGGACTGTGGTGACAGGACAAGGAATAATAAGTTCAAATTTAAACAGGGGAGATTTAGGTTGGATGTAAACAAGAAATTATTTATTGTTAGAATGGTGAGGCACTGGAACAGGTGGCCGAAGGAAGCTGAGAATGCTCCATCCCTGGCATTGTTAAAGGCCAGAGTGTACAGGGCCTTGGGACACATAGTCTAGTGTGAGATGTCCCTACCCATGGCAAGGGGTTAGAACTAGATGATCTTAAGGTCCTTTCCAACCCAAACAATTTTATGATTTTATGAGCACAGCTCATTATTCAATGCAAACGTGCTCTTTTAGGTTTTCATAATCTCAGCCTGATTCCCCAGACTTCAGCCTTCCATAACTGAAGATAAGGATCTTCCATAAATGATGGTACTAGGGAGAAGTTATGCTTCCTGAAGTATATTGAGAAAAGATGATAAATATTAGTTATGTTACACTTTCCTACATGTATTAAACACTAAAGCAGTTGGAAATAGTGGCACTTACCACTGTTTCACAGGACATCTGAGGTAAATTTAGATCCAGAAATTGACAGGTTTCAATGCTTCAGCTGTGTTAAACATAACACAGTAAATTTGTTCCAGTGTGATACTAGGTCTCTGATCATTGAGATTAAGAAAAGCTTGAGCTGGATTATTAGTATGATGGTTTTCTTATATAGCAAATGCCCTTTTTGTATGGATTGTTATTATTTCCCAACTACTGGAAAAAGGGAAATATAACCCCTATTTTCAAGAAGGGGAAAATGGATGACCCGGGGAATTACAGACCAGTCAGTGTCAGCTCTGTGCCTGGCAAAATCTTGGAGCAGATTCTCCTGGAAGGCATGCGAAGGCACATGAAAATCAACAAGGTGCTTGGTGACAGCCAGCATGGCTTCACTAAGGAGAAATCCTGCCTGACCAATTTGGTGGTCTTCTATGATGGGGCTACTGAACTGATGGACAGGGGTAGAGCAGCTGATGTCATCTACCTGGACTTGTGTAAAGCGTTTGACACTGTCTCGGCATGACATCCTTGTCTCAAAATTGGAGCGACATCAGTTTGATGGATGGACCACTCGGTGGATAAAGAACTGGCTGGATGGCCACACACAAAGAGTTGTGGTCAGTGGCTCAATGTCCAGCTGGACACCAGTAACAAGTGGTGTCCCTCAGGGATCGGTGTTGGGATTGGTCTTGTTTAACATCTTTGTTGCTGATGTGGACAGTGGGATTGAGTGCGCCCTCAGCAAGTTTGCCGATGACACCAAGCTGTGTGGTTCAGTTGATACGCTGAAGGGAAGGAATGCCATCCAGAGGGACCTCGACACACTTGTGAGGTGAGCTGATGCCAACCTTATGAAGTTTAACCATGCCAAGTGCAAGTCCTACACCTGGGTCGGAGCAATCCCAGGCACAGCTACAGGTTGGGCAGAGAAGAGATTCAGAGCAGCCCTGCAGAGAAGGACTTGGGGGTGCTGGTTGATGAGAAAATGAACATGAGCCGGCTTCAGTGTGTGCTTGCAGCCCAGAAAGCCAATTGTATCCTGGGCTACATCAAAAGGAGCGTGGCCAGCAGGTCGAAGGAGGTGATCCTGCCCCTCTGCTCTGCTCTCGTGAGACCTCACCTGAAGTGTTAAGTTCTGGTGTCCTCAACATAAAAAGGACATGGAACTGTTGGAAGAAGTCCAGAGAAGGGCCACGAGGATGCTCAGGGGACTGGAACACCTCCCGTATGAAGACACGCTGAGGAAGTTGGAGCTGTTCAGCCTGGAGAAGAGAAGGCTGCGTGAAGACCTCATAGCAGCCTTCTAGTATCTGAAGGGGGCCTATAGGGATGCTGGAGAGGGACTCTTCATTAGGGACTGTAGTGATAGGACAAAGGTTAATCGGTTAAAACTTAAACAGGTGAAGTTTAGACTGGATATAAGAAAGACATTCTTTACCGTGAGGGTGGTGAGGCACTGGAATGTGTTGCCCAGGGAAGTTGTTAATGGTCCATCCCTGCAGTGCTCAAGACCAGGTTGGACGAGGCCTTGGGTGATATGGTTTAGTATGAGGTGTCCCTGCCTATGGCAGGGGGGTTGGAACTAGATGATCTTAAGGTCCTTTCCAACCCTAACTATTCTATGATTCTATTGTATGAGATCTACCAAGTAATAAAGGGATAAATATCTGACCTATTTTTAAGCTTTTTTTTTCCTCTTATTGGCACAAAGTTGAAAGAACTGTTCAGCCACCCAAACAAATTTTTACGAATGATATTTGTCTCCTTGTTTGAGCAGAAATCCATGTGGTTTTCATGAACTGTAAGAAAAGCTATCAATTGAGCTGAGTGCAGCCAATTGTTTCTCTTTTACAAAAGATATCATGCAAATCACTGTGCAACTTAGTGTCAGAAGAGCAGTTAATAATACCAGTTTAATTGACTGACTAAGTATAGTGAAATGAAACAGGCAATAATGATTATATGCAGCTTATAATGATTACTACAGACTGGAAGTGCTGTGGTAAACCATAACCATAAATGAAGGGAAACATTAGGTTAAGTGTATTCAGTGCTAAAAATCTAGGTAGCTAGACTCAAAAAGGCATCACTTTAATGAACTTTCTAAAAAATAATTTAAAGCTTAAGAAAAAAAATCAAAAGACTATTTTTACATTACAAATATAAATGTGGTACAACTCTCCAATTCAGTGTGTGACCCCAGATTCACAAAACTATGCCTGGAAATACAGTTTATCCTACTGAATATAATCCAATATTTTCTGTTGATTGTAACAATTCTTTATTCTATTGAAATTCAGAGCAGTTTGCAGCCCTCAGAAGTATCTGCACTTAGTGATTAGAATCACCTGTGGCAGAGACAAATAGGAGAATGGACTTTAGGAAAGAAATCCTTAATAATTCTGTAGAATAAATATCCAATTTTTAAATAGTTTTAAGTAGCTGAGGGATGGGATTAAAGGTTTTAAGTAAGTGTGCTTATGCCATAAAAAAATGAAACAGTTTACATATGGAAAACATGGGTGACCAAACCTAATTATTTAGTTTAATGCCATGTAAAGTACATGTGGTCTTTAATAGATAATATTTTCTCCTTCTAATCTGTAGGACTTTGACTAAGTGTATTGAAATTTGAGTGAAAGTTGCAATGTTTTTATTTCTTTGATCTGTTTGAATAAATATATATGAAAAATAAAGTTTCTTAAGTAGCTGTTGCTGTGATTACCTGTGTGTATCAGTGTATTGCAAATTTAAAAGCGAATGTATAAAAAATGAAGATTGGTGGGGTTTTTAAACTGGTCAGAACCCATCATTAATGTTCTGTGGAGTATGATGGATGCAGAGTGTGTAATAAGTCTTGTGAAACTCATGTTTCTTGTGAAACTCATGGGATTGTTTAGATCTAGCTAGGTTTTCCTGACAGTGCTTTTATTGATTTTATTATCCGCTCATTTGCTGTTATTCTCATCATTCCCAGGAAGGAAGGACTGGTTAATCCTGATTAGCTAATTAATCCTTTGTTTTACTCAGCATATATTTTTGTGCCAAGTGTTATCCCTCCTTCTGCAACACTCCCTTCACAACATTTTGGAAAGACTCTTTTCCTCCCTCCCTGTGAAGAAGGGGCCAACACACGGATGCATGAGTGCAGTCTGTGACCACTCGGGGTCCCTTCATGCTGAAACTTGGCGCCTTGCACAAGTCATTTATCAAGCTTTCTGTAACAGCGCTTCTTGGAGTGGTGGACACACTTATTGTTGGCAAGCCTCAAATACCTAATTTGCTTTCAAAGAACTTGGGGAGTCATTTTAGTTCTGCTGTGCAGTACTGCAGAAGACCATAGTTTTTGTTTCTGAGGATGAGTTTCTCTACAGGGACCAGGACTGCAGTTTCTTCAGTGTTATACCATTGAAACATTACAATGGGAAAAAATAGTTCTTTGTGTGCTGAAGTACTGTTATGCTCCACTGAATATCAAGGACCCCTTCATGAGTGCTGACTCGGCATCCTATTATCAGTCTTGGCCGTGTGTTTCTTATATTGAGAAATATTTCTTCTGGAAAACTTTGGCTTCCTGTGCTGAAATAAAGTCTAACGATATAGCATAGTAAATTTTGGGAATAACAGAATACTGGGAGTGAAAGCCTAGCTGCATGAAAATCACACAAGTTTTGTTATGGAATTCAGAAGAGCCAGGACACTATGTTCCAAGAAGTTAAAATATGTTTTCAGACACAGTTGCTGAGAATTGTCAAATGCAAAAATACACAAAGTTTGATAACAAAATGCATTTCCTAGTTGATATTTCTTATCAAAGCCTTGTGGTGTGAGCAAGGCTGATACCATGATAATTCTAATAATACGCATGTATGCTCAATATTGAAGAGTATATATAAAAAATAAAGGTATTTAAAACTTTTGCATAATTTTAGCTGGTATATGTGTAGGCAAGTGATTGACCATAGGCCTTAAGTTTCAGTGAGGGCACAGCACAAATTTTATTAAAACCTATATTCAATTATTTTACTGGGATGCCTCCTTTCTTCTTCTGTGTCTTCCTCTCTATTAAAATCATTATATTATTTTAGCTAACTTATATATGAAGGATCACTGTTTCCTTCCACCAGCTGTTTCTGTATTGTAGTTGTATTTCCCTATTTGCAGGTAATATTCTGCTTCCTTGTACAGGCTTCAGGAAGGAAGTTACTGTGTGTAAAATGGTGCTGCTACTATACTGGGCCTTTGCTGGGCTTTTGCGTTGAGTTCTGTATTCTTCTTTTAATATACTTGCATTTTTCAAGTGAGTGAAAGTTTTCAGTTTTTGGTTTAATGACTAAATTACTTACATACTTCATTGAATAATCTGAAAAGTTTTAACCAAAGAATCAATAATTTCAATGGAAAAGGCATTCATTAAAGCAATGGGAGTGCAAGCTCATCCGTATAAATGTAGACCTGGAAATCAGCAAATGGTTTGGTATAATGACATTGTAGGTAATAAGTGTTTATGGAGGAGGAACAAAGAAGCAGGGCTTATCTCCTAATGGAGATCAGATGTGAACAGGTCAAATTTTTTAGCCCCTCAAGGGTGCACTAAAATTGAGTCAAACGAACCAGTTCAAATGATTCAGAACTATGTTCAGAGGTAGTCTGTTCTGTTTATTTACTTTACTGCTGAAGGTGTGTAAAATATGTGCTTGTGCTTCTCAGGTTATAAAAGTAAAATGTATTTTATGACGGAAAGATTATTGGTTCTGAGTGAATATCCAAACACTACTCAGAGAAAGAAAGGGATATCAGTCTAATTCTTAGCAGATATCATCATCACAAAAGCACAGGCACTATTAGTAGCCTTATTAATTGTTATCACTAACAGAAAAATAAGCATAAGAAGAATTATACCTTTACTTTAGGAAGTGTATTTAGGTCATCGTTTAGGATTATGAGGGGTTTTTCTTGCTTTCCTTTCTGTAAATATTCTACAGTTAAACCTATGTGTTGTCCTTTTAGAAATTTCCACTACTTGAAGTTTTAGTGGTCATAAGAACATTAAATAAACCAGTTTCTCAGTATTTCCCAGCAATATAGCTTCATTCTCATTTGGTATGTGTAAAAATTTCAGTTACTCTAGCAAAAATATTGAATATCATAAAATACTAACAAAATACAGTACTCTGTATTTCACACATATATCAGTGTCAGTAACTGAAAATATATTTGAAAGTCTACAGATGTTGGAATGTTTTTGTCACACAACAAACCTCTGTACTGAAATGGCAATTTCAGCTAGTGAAATGGAAAATGCTTTGGAAGCCGAAGCTTCTTACTTTATATAGTCAGTACTACTGTTGTGGGACAATGAAGACTTGTCAAATGTACTTGTCAATCAGCCTACATGGTAGGTCATAGTAGATATCTCTCTGTGGACATATTCAACACCCATCTGGACAGGGTCCTGGGCAATCTGTTCTAGCTGTGCAGCTGGACTAAATCTTGATAGGTCCCTTTCTACCTAAATGATTCTGTATTCTGTTATCAGTATTTACAGGTGTGCAACAGTAAGAAAAACCTTTGGAATAACATGCTGTAAAGAAGCACTCTCTGTCAGCTTGCATGCGGTATATGTCTTTAATTTCCAAGTCAAGTATTAGTTTTGTCACTATTATGATTTCTGTGCTAAAAATATGTGATTTGTTTTACTTAGTGGAATAATTTGGGTCGTTGTGCTCTCGTTAAGACAATTTTACAGCAGGGCTACAGTCACAGGACACTAAAGTAGTTAAGTTGCCCAATAACAATGAGGTTCACTGCAGGCATGGTGTGCGAAGCTCTTCCCCCATCTCTCCTAGGGGTCCTCATCCTTTACCCTCCTGTCATGTACTGGGACAAAACCGCTCAATTTGTGAAGATATGATCAAAGCTTTTCTGCATCAGTGTCAGGCGTTCAGAAGTACAGGTTTGGAACAAAATCATTCCATTGTGAAGGAAAGGAAGGAAATGAAGTCTGCGAGACAGACTTTTTCATGTATCCAGCTTCTTGGTCGCCTTTGAAAAATGGGTCTCACTTTAAAAGTTTTATTTTGTACTGTAACTACTGCAGTGTGGTGCAACAATCCTAGTATATACTGTAACTTGGCAGAACTATGTTAGAGCATTTTGGAGGTTGGAGTATGTATGAGATAGGAGACTTTTAGCTCTGCCTGTACAATATGATCCTTAATGGGTAAGCTACATCCTGCAATTGCTAATTACAAGGAGGTATCTAAATACAGAACAGCTAACTGCTGTGTGGAGCCCAATAATAAAGGTTTTGTAAATATTTTCCTTACAAAAGAAAAAAAAAACAACCCAGAAAACACTGAGAGAATGAAAATTATCCAGAAGAAAATTTTCTGACTGCCTGTAAATACTGTGCAACATTTAACCCCTCCTAGATCCCACATTCTGCCAGACAACTGTTGTGACCCAGGAGATGGAGACCCCACTATTTGAAGCCAAACTGATCACTGGGAGCATTTCTTACAGCAGCAATGCCTTAGAATGAATTAGTAATTCATTCTCTCCTGTAACCTACAGTCTTCACTTCAAGTTTAATGATCATTGCATTTTATCTGGTTTGTTATTTGCCTTATAGTGGGAAGTGGTATGCCAATTTAATCATATTACTTTTTTCTTTTTTTTTTCAAGAAAGACTAATTTTCATGCTTTCTTAAATTTCATTTTAATAAGTCTGTATATAATATGACAAACAGTAAGCAGTTGAGTCTCAAGGATTTAGAGATCTGCAAGGTTTTACCTTATGACTCACACTATGATTCAAGTAATCCAAATTTATTTAAAGATTTATGTAACTAGTTCTGTGATTCATCCTTCGATTTCTACAAAACATCTGTTTTAAACATCTCTCACAGTATTTCTAAATCAGGTGAGGCAGATTTAGCTGCATTCAACTCACTGTGAAGACAATTAAAAATAAATTAAAAAAACAAAACAAAACAGAAACAACAAACCAAACCCAACAGAGACACTTCCTTTAAGTAGGAGACCAAGAAGGGAAACAGTCGCTTTTAGAATTGTGTTTGAAACATTTCCTCTTCCCATATATTATCAAAGGAGAAAAAAAAACACTCACAGAGTGTACTGCCTCTATCTTATAATGGTGTAATAAACACTTAGTGTCTGGGAATTTATTCATGTGCATGAGTTTTAGGAACTTTAAGAGTGGCTATCTCAGGAGATGCAGAGTTTTAATTCAAGTAAAGAGCTGTCATTTAGGAGGGGAACTCCAGAATGTATTTGGGAGCTGAACCAATAGACAGAGTTGAAATGTGGCTATTTGATTTGACCTCAGGCAATGTAGCTGTTGTATGGCCACTTACCTGGGGAAAGGCTCAATTATACTTGCCTGTAGCACTGCATGAAGCTACAGCTGGAATAGGAAGTAAAATTGGTATTAGCACTGGCAGTAGCTCATTGATTATTTTTTGCTAAAAAAACATTTGCCTTTTTGTGTCCTTGATAGCCAAATAATGTACATTCTAATCACAGAATGATTGAGGTTGGAAGGGACCTTTGAAGGTCATTTGGTCCAGCCCCCATCTCAAGCAGGATAGCCTGCTGCCCAGGACCATGTTCAGATGGCTTTTTGAATGTTTTCAGGGATGGAGACTCCACAGCCTCTTTGGGCTACCTGAAGTTTGGTTTTTCTGTGTCTCTGCATGCTCAGACAGTCTCTGTATTCTTTGGAGGTTACTTATCCACCTTCTGTATGTTTCCTTCTTGTGTTTGTTTTCCCAGGAGTTCATCCATGCGGGCCTCCTAGCATTTTGCCTGCTTCCTGCTCATCAGGATGGACTGCTGGTGGACGGTTTGGAAGTCTTGATCCTTGAATACTTCCCAGCTTTCTTGGTTCCTTTTCCTTTGAGGATAGTATCATGTGAGACTCTATGAAGATATCTGAAGAGGCCAAAGTCTGCTCTCCTGAAGTTCAGTGTTCTTGTCATCTTTCTCAGGATCCATTCTATGACCTCTGTAGCCAAGGCTGCCTTTGACCTTCACAACCCCAGTGAGCCCCTCATTGCTGGTGAATATGACAGGACATCTCTCCTTGTTGGCTTCTCTATCACTTGATTCACAAAGTTGCCATTGGTTTCCAGAAATTTGGTGGACTTTTTGCTGTGTAGAGTCTCCAGAAGATTACATTAATTATACACAGAGAAAGCAAGCTAACTGACTCCAAGGAGTATTGTGAGCTTATTATTTATCATATATAGTCCTAAGTAGTCTCTGCTCATATGCTTAATGACCCAATTTCCTTTTCCAATCAACATGTAGCTTCACTAATCAACTTTAGTTTATTTATTATACTACATAACAGAAGAATATGGCTGTGCTCTCAAATTTGATTTAAAAAAATATATTTCTATCTCTGACCGGGTGTTAACTTTCATGAGTACAGAAAATAATAGACAAATAATACTGATTCATCTCCAAAACATCAATATTGAATAAAAATGTATTTCAAGTTTAAGATACAGAGACATTTGCATCTAGACATGTCAGGGCTTTGAGAAAAGTTTTTTTCCCAATGGCTCTTGTTAAATTAGTTTTAATTGTTAATCATACTTTCTGCAAATTCCAGAACACAACAAATTTCAGTTTTGAAACTGTCCTGTACCTGACTTCTACAGAATATTCAATTCAGATCAAATAATAATGCTTTTTTTTTGTAAATTATTATATATGTTGAGAGTAGAATTGACCAAAGGAACCTTTTTGGAATCTAAAGAATCAAAGTCTCTTGATTCAAAATGCTGATTTTTGTCAGAACTTTAGGAGAGAAAAGGTCTCCTTGACAGTGCTAAGAAGATTTTATTTGCATGATTTTTGGTTTTGGGTTTTTTTTTTGGCATATGATAGGAAATATTTAAAATTAAGATTTCAAGTAAATTTTACCTCTGCAAGATGTAATTTCCCCCATAAAGCTCAAAGGAAAATTTAGGTATACAATGTCAAAACAAATTTTCTTTTTAGGACGACGTCCACAGACCTGATTGGGCAAATCGTTAGGGAATTGTTCAGTGCAGATGTTACTGTGGAATGGTAACTAATATTTTCCACACTGAGATCAGGTTCAAACTGAAGAAGAAGTATGAATTCCTGTATGATGAAAATGAACTATTTAGGAACTGTTGTGTTGTTCTCATCAGTGTTTAAAAAAGAACAACAACAACAAAAAAAAAAAACGAAACAAAAAAAACCTCAGCACTAATGAACACTAAATGGAATGGAAACTCTGTTTGAAACCCACACATGAGACTGAGTTTTACTGTGTTATATGTAATAACCAAATAGTGTAATCAATATCGGTTAAACTTTTTCATGCTACATGTATGTAAAACTTTGCTTACATGTTCAAACACCATACCTCATGTTTAACTTTGTTTTGCATATTCTTTTTCTTGCCTTTCTTTTTTTTTAAGTTGTTGGAATTGTCTATTAATTCTGTAGGAAGCTATTCATTTTTCACTTTCCACATTATCGATATTTTTCAACATTGCTACCCTAATTCTGAATACACTGAAGATGTAGATACACATTTTGCTCTTGTTTTTTAGTAGAAGATTTGAGAATTGAGTTTTTTTACCATGTTGGGTTTGCAATCATGAAATACTGAAGTTTGTTGAGATTTTGAAACTGAATTGTGGATGGCTTTTGCCACTGAATCACTAATGCTGCAAAGCAGAACAGTCTGTATTTCAAGCTTCTGAAGAAAAGTGAAAAAAAGACGAAAGAGCAGCATGTGTACCACATTATCAAAATGTGAACTGGAGTATATCATACCTGCTAAGCAGGCTTTGACAGTCTTCTTCCCAGTAATAGACCAAAGCTTCTCTTTTTTTCTCTATATGACGTAAACTTTTTTTTGATCCACTTAATGAAGCATGGTAGTAGTTCTGGAGGCCTCAAGAGGAGACGTGTATATGAATTTATGATCTAATGAATGTTAGAGCTTTCTGAAAGCACATTATAACTCTGCAAATGGTAGTGCTTATAATAATACAGACTAGGTGTTCAGGACTTTGACAAAGTACCATATGTGCCTCAATATTTGTGTGTGCATGGGAGGGAGCAGGATTTAGGTTGCCGTGGCAGGTGCTGAGGTATTTGAAGAGTCTCAGAACAGTCAGAAGATGTTCTGAACCATATGTGTAAAAAAACCACTTAAAGTGGCAAAATTGAGGGAATGAGCTTGAAGGGAGGTGGAAAAATAGACTTGTTTTGTACTTTCCCTTAAACATTTAAAAAGAGTCTCCTGAAAGAATAAAGATCATAGGAACCTTTGTTTGGGAAGAAGAATAAAAAAAAAAAGTTTGCTAAACTTAGCTAAATAAACAATTTGACATCATTGTCACAGAATAGAGCTAACACTGCAGACTTCATCCACTTGTATTTGTGTTTGTTCATACATATTGATCACTGATCAAGTAGGCAAATATTGGTATAATAGGATCACAGTGTGATCATAAAGACCTGAAATAGCACAACTATGCTTCAGAACAGTCATCAGAGTCTTGAATGAGTCATGAGGACTTAAACTGAAAACTTTTGGAACAAAGAAATACATAAAAATGATCTAACACAGGAAGCATCCAGTAGTTTTCAAATGGCATCACGCAGTATTAATATTTGGATAACAAACATCTATCAATATCTATTGCCACAGGGTGTTTAAGAATGGACAAAGGCAACAGAAATCATTTTCCTTGCTCTGGTGATGCAGAACTATCTGCCTTGACTATCTTTAAAAGTGACACGATTCACAAGACTTACAATCAGGAGAAAACACACCCCAGATGAAACTTGGACAATAGTGAGTGCATATTCAGTTACCTAAGATAACTGTTAATGTTTATCAGAGGTAGTATTTTACCACTTGTCTCTCAGGTTTGTCTCTCGTATTATGAGTTTTGCGAGCCAGATTTATATTACTCTATGTCATGTTTCTTAGATTTTTTTTTTTTTTTTTAAGTGGGGGAAGGGAGTGATATTCTCAGACTGTAAATGTGTACTTTTCATTGGGTTGTACTTTAGGATTTCTTAGGAGCTGACACAGATATGGTACATAATAGTCACTTAATATTGAGAGTGTAGAAGAGTGTATTTTACTGGAAACAGGAACATTGACATACTTTTGTAGTATTTACAGTGACTGCCTTGTGGTCTCCAGATGGACCTTAAGATGTTTGTTATGACCCATGAAGTCCTAAATGGCCTATCAGGAATTAGATCTCTCCTCATGCTGTTCTGCCACAGCTGCTACCAACTCGTATATGAGACACAATAGTTAGCAGGATGTAAACCATGAAAGCTTTCTCTTTCATCCTCAGTTCAAAGCAGTCTGAAATTGGAAGATTTCTGGGAAGTCTATAACAGATACATGCGATATAGTTCTACAGTGAGCAGTAGAGGCAGAGCCAGGAGGAAGCAGGCTTCTGCCTGAAATTTGTGGAACACACCGAACTCACTTTGGATCTCAAGTGTAGTTATTTTTTGAATATTTTAGACTGACAAGTAACAATAAATAACATAGTTGTATCTCAACAACAGAACTTTGCTAGTTGTTAACTGTAAAAGCATCAAACTCTTTACTGTTCTTCCAGTGTATTGTCATTTCTAGCCTTGCTTAGATTAGCAAAACATGGTAGCAAACACTGTACCAAATCTACAGATCATTAATAAAATAGTTTTTAATAATTCTTTGCAAAGAATAATTTAATCTAAATTATACTTGTCTAAAGTATTAGTGTTTTCATGCAATGTTCTTGATCTTTTTTCTATTTGCTTATATGCTGTCTATAGAGATAGGAGAACTTACAAAATGAGCATTAGTCAGTATTATGGAATAACAATTATTTCATAGTGAAGTTCACAGCTCTCAGAAGTGCAGCTGTTTGAAGTTAGATTTTCTCACCTGTAAGAATACAGTTGCCTAGAAGACTGTATCTGATTAACCATGTCTGATTTAAGCCATTGAGAACAAATTTGTGTTTGGTATCTGATTTTACATGCATGTATTTCATTCCATTTGAAGAACTGGGGAAAATGTACAGTTTCTCTATTCATACCCATCAAATCCATATTAAAATCCACTCATGCAATGCAAGCTGAGGAGGAAATGAGCTGGGTTGCCTGGCAGTGTTAGAGAAACAGAAGCTGTCAGACGCATTTCCATATTATACAGATTATATGAGCAAAGCAAGTTTTGCATTTTTGCCTGAGAAATAGAAGACATCTTATTTCACAGTTTAATTAATTTTAAAAGAATGTAGACCACCAGAGAGTAGGATGCCAACAGAAAGGGACAGAATTCAGTAAGCCTGTCATTCAGTAAGCATATACACACATATATATATACATCCATATATATATTTTCATATATTATATGATAACCAGAAATAAAAATTGCCTAGAATTTTTCTCCCTCTTTCGGGACAATAGGTACCCTGAAAATAAGATGGATATGGATACTTCCTATATCCATCTTAGCTGGTAAAATGAGGTTTCTTCTAGACAAGAGCAAGGAAGAAAGCCCTAAAACTAGATTTCATACAAGTAATAAATGTGGTTTCATAATGCAGTATTGGATCAATCTAAACAGAAATAATATTTGGGGTTTCATGTACAGACATGTCTGTATAGACATAGGCAGAAAATAATAAATAATCATAAAAGTAGTTTTTATAATTCACTGCAAAGAATAATTTAATATAAATTACATTTGTCAAAAGTATTAGTGTTTTCACATAATGTTTTTGATCTTTTCTTATTTGCTATATGTAATACTATATATATATATATAAAATGCTATCCTTATATACTAAGTGTATGGTTAGTCTCTGGGTAGGCTTAGTGAAAGGAGAAACCCTCAAAAGGTCAGTGCAAATTTTGGAAATTTCAAATTCACAGTATTCTGAAATGAATGAATTTTCACATGTTAATCAAAATTTAGGATACCACTTCTTAAAAAAAAAATAAAAATCTGATTGTATCATCTTTTCATGGGCTAAAGTAAATGGTATTTAATTTTCTTTGTAAACTGGCTATTTTTGCACTATTTTTAAGTAAATAAACTTTCTAAAAACATGACAATTTGGACATTTATTTTAATAAGTGCTACATGACTACTTAATCATGAGTGTTGCTGTATGTGTTCAAGACTAATTTGCTTTTGAAAGCTGAGAAATTAAAAGATAAGATGAAAAAGTGATTTTAAGATTTTGCTGCAAAAAGTAAAAATAACTTTTTATACTTACATTTTGAAACAAAAATAACATAGTATAGCTTGAGGGCATTATATTCAAGGGTTGGCTAGTGCAGCAAAATGAAGGTATTATCCTGAAGCTTTTTTGTCTGTGTATTGCAAGATTATGCCTCTCAGTGGGTATACTTAAAATACAAAATTTCTCAACTTTTTTTTTCAGATTTTGGCAAATTCCGACTTAGAACTGTAATACGTGAATTTGGTGGCCATACATTTTTGCTAAGTGAAAGAATATACTTCAAAGTCTGATAGTACTAAGCTAACACCCTTTCTTTCAGGTATGCAGGAATCAGTTTTCAAAGAGAAATGTGGAGGCTGACAGAGAATAACCAAGTATTGTTAAGAATTGCCAGTATGAAAGGTGTCTTTGTAGTTCAGGACCTCTTACAAACATAGTCCTTTATGTCTTGCTCACACTTCGGCATATGCGTTTCATATTTGCAGGCTGTCGACGCCGAAAAAGCTATTACTCCTATAGCAGAGTAGAAGGTGCTCCTCATTGTCTCACACCAGGTATTAAGACATGCTCCAGCTAGCTTACGGTTCATCGCTAGGTGGGGGTATTGCTTACACTACTCTGCCTTTTTCAGGCTGCCAGAAGTGTTTTTCTGGGCTCTACCGCGATGTGCTAAATACCAAATGGCAGGAGGCCCAGTCCCAACCATCTACCTGCCTTTAAGTCTGATGTAATTAAACCTTTGTGAATAGTTCAGGAATGAACCTTTTGTTAGCCATGTGCATACTGATAGAATGAAAAATGTATTAGGTTAAAAGCACTTTCTTTGATAAGGGTGCAGCTGCTATTACATTCTATTTTGGTATCTGCATTGTCCTGATTCTCCTCCACCCCAATGTGCTACACTCAGCTGCCTGCGAAATACCTGCATCTTTGTGGCGAGTGACATCTTACATGAATGTGTTTAATCCTCACAATTGTAAATCTTCCCTCACAATAAAGAACTTTCTTTGCAATCTACAACCACTTCCATGTTACTGCTCTTGAAATTAGTTTCATTCGCTGTTTTGTCTGCACAACACTTAAAAACCAGAAGTAAATTAAACAAAATACAATACTGCGTGGGTCACACCAGAATTTTTCAGAAAATTAGCCATTTCCTCTTGAAAACTTTCACTAGTTTTTCCCAAAGCTCATTCTCTATCATGCACAAGACAGCATATATGCAGCTGTAACACATCTGTAAATGTTCAAGTCCTTCACCTGTGCTCTATTCACCATAGGTGTGATTGCTGTTTGTGAGGATGGAGGCACGGACCCAGAGGTAGAGTGCAAGCTGGATCGTTTATTGAACAGATTACATGATATTTATATGCTTCCAAGCAATTAGCCAAGCACATCTGTGTTTGCCTTGCGTTTACATCAGTGAAAGGTCTATATGATTTTCTTATCGACGTCCTCTTTCCAGTTCCGATGTCCTTGTTCCTTGCCAGTTCCAACATCTTCCAAGTACCAGTCAGGGACAGGTCACTCTTAATTGCCTGCTGTAGTTCCTTCTTCTCATGGCCACTCTTAATTGCCAGCTGTAGTTTCTCCTTCCCATGGTCTCTGGCAGCTTTGATACATTCCAACCCCCACAATTCCCCCTTCTTGTTTTTGCAATGCAGTATACACATCTTTCAAAAGCTTGGGATAACATTCGCTGCATACATTGTAATAAGCAAGGTACAACACATATAATGGCAAAGAGAGCAAGCAAAAAGATCATTCCTCCCTTAACCAGAGCAATAGCCACCCAGTTATGCCCCAATTAGAGAAAAGTGATGATAACCAATCTTTATCATCCTCCCTTAACTTCATTACACTGTCTTTTAATTTACGGATACTTTCATGTATGGATTCTGAAGGGTCTGACAAATTCATGCAACACATTCCTTCCAAAATTTGGCACCCATGTCCACGCACTAAGAGGAGAAAATCGATTGCTGCTCTATTTTGCAAAATCGCATATCTTATAGAGTCAACATCAGTGAGCAATGCAGAGAGAGCAGACGCTGTAGCATTAGTTTGTTTAGCAAGCCAACATCCTAACTTATTCAATGTTGCTAAAGCTTGAGAGCTAGCTACTCTGGGAGCTAAAAATGAAGCAGCTATTGTTTCACCTGAGTTCCAAAAATTTACTTTGTCGTCGCAGCTCGGTTGAAAAGCGTGCTTTGACCTTTGAGAACGCAATCCTCGTTTATTTATTATCATAGTGTTACTAGCGATAAACATGCCTAAGGTCCCTACTGCACACAGGCCATCCTTTATACGGGATAGCACCCTTTGCCAGGCCCGATCTTGTGGCAGCTGAGGCATGGACTCTGTTTCTGGCTACAAACAAAATCCCTTATTGAGTGAGCTTACAGGATTTTATAGTATTCTGCTTAGCAGTTAGTAGGGGTTAGTTCCTTTGGTACTTTTCCATCACAAATCAATTTTATTGATCATGCACTCTTTCAGCCAATCACATTACTGTCCACACACGTTTGCTCGAATAATTATTTCTAAACATAGTTCTCTGCTATCACTACTCATTACAATCTCACTTCCACTTCCCCTTGACTACACATTCTTTATCTTGTCTTAATCATCCTCCTGTTTCCAAATGTACAGTCCTCAGAAATTATCTTGATGCTCTTTCTTCGGTTCCACCCGATGTTCTTTCTCCAGTTCTTCCTGACTTACCCCGTTCACTTCTCCCAAGGTTTGTGGCTGATAAGAGTCCAGATGCCCGGGCTCTCATCCAGGTCTACTGGCGCAGCTTCTTGTGCAGCATTCCCCTCATCTCCCCCTTCTTTATAAACTAACAAAACATTGTTAATAGATTTAGCAAACAAACGATTTACACAAGCAATTAAACAAGGAAGTTTGATTAAAATACACAGAGATTTTTACACAGGTTAATGTGATTTTAATAATGTTTTTCAAGCATGCACCTATGCCCTATTCTGAGAGCAAACTTTCTAGCCAATTCCAGCTAGTTCTCACTCGCAACTTCTGAACTCCGTCCTTTAGGTTTTGAATTGCATCATGGACAGACTCAGAATGATTAGACAGGCTCATGTAACACATTCTATCAAAGTCTTTACATCCATGTCCTTGAGCTAATAGCAAAAAATCTATGGCAGCTCTATTTTGAAGGGTAGCGTGTTTGGCTGAATCGTTATCTGATGTTAAGAGACCACTGCTGTGGGTGAAAGACCTGCGGGGCAGAGGCTGGGTTTCTTCCCGCCTCTCACCGGGAGAAGTGGACCCCCCGCCGTCCAGCAGCGCGCATCTTGGCTGGCGCAGCGCGTCCCCGCGCCTACCGGAGCACGCAAAGGCGAGGAGCGGGCGAGTATCACAGCCCTCTGCCCGCGGGCAGGCAATGGGGGAGCCCGCCGGAACCTGCTGCTGCCGTCGCCGGGCGAGTGAGTGAGGTCGCGCAACGGGGAGGTGGAGGCGGCGCGCCCGTGCTCCGCAGCTCCTTATCCCACCGCTGCCACCAGGCGAGGCCCCTCGGTCGGAGGGGAGCCCCCGCCGCAGCCTCCGCTCGGCTCCCGCCGGAGCGCCGTTTTCCTCCCCGCCGTCCAGCCCGCGGTTCGCCTCGTGACGGACGGGATGTGGAGCATTCAGGTTGTGGGGCTGGTTCACAGCACCTTGATTTTCCGCTTGTTTTTTAATGTTTTTCCACATATCATGCGGGTCAGGGCGGTAGAGGTGGGGTTCTCTGTCAGGGTCGATTGGTCCGGGATCAAAAGAGTCATCTTTGCCTGTCTCGTTTGCTGTTGCAGCCTGCCGGCGGACATCTTCCCACAGATCGATAAGCGCGGGAGGGTGTGTGAGCACCGCCAAGGCTTGTGTCGCATGACAGCCAATGCCAGGATCAGGCGGGAATAGATCTGGCTCAGTTTCTGGGACTACTGGCCCCGGGTGTAGAGGATCCGGAGTGTTCTCATAGACTGAGTGCCATATGGCCAGCAATTTGGGTGCTGCCGCATCATCTCTTGTGGCTGCGTCCCAAAGGTAGACCCCAATCTTGCCCCATATTCCCTTCTGATAAATATTAGTTGATGTCACCTCTGGGGCATGGGCTGAGGCCCATAAGTCTTTCAGTTTATCTTCATTTACAGTAACCCCCTTCTTCACTAGGAATTTTACTAGTACTCTGTACATCGATTTGTGCTCGGGGGATACTGAGTTTCCCATGTTCCCGTTCCCAGCTGCTTACCTCAGTCAGAGGTATCGGTTAATTGCTGCAGCCTTTCGGAGTTCAGCTGGGCTCCTCACTGGTAGCCAAGGCACGGCTCTGTCTTGTCCCTGTTCGGGCACTATTTGTGAGGATGGAGGCACGGACCCAGAGGTAGAGTGCAAGCTGGATCTTTTATTGAAAAGATTACATGATATTTATATGCTTCCAAGCAATTAGCCAAGCACATCTGTGTTTGCCTTGCGTTTACATCAGGTGAAAGGTCTACATGATTTTCTTATCAACGTCCTCTTTCCAGTTCCGATGTCCTTGTTCCTTGCCAGTTCCAACATCTTCCAAGTACCAGTCAGGGGCAGGTCACTCTTAACTGCCTGCTGTAGTTCTTCCTTCTCATGGCCACTCCTAATTGCCAGCTGTAGTTTCTCCTTCCCATGGTCTCTGACAGCTTTGATACATTCCAACCCCCACGGCTGTTCACGTACAGAATCTGGAATACAGAATCTACATAGCTTAAGCTATATTACTTTATTTGCTTAGCTCTGCAAATCTCTGTCTTCACTCTATTAGCCAGAGCAGTATCTAAAGTACATATTTATACCTTAATATTTGACTCAAGATTAGAAAACCATCTCTGCTATTTCTTGCTCAGGATGACAATATAAGCAAAATTTTTCTTGTAAGATAAATGGTGTCGTTTGAAAGTATAATAAATCATGACTATCACTAGCCAAACAAACTAATATAAGAATTTGGAAAACAGTTATGGCTATGAAAGAAAAAGGGAATTAATATACTAGTACAAATTAAAATTTATTCGTTCCCAATATTCTGAATATTGCTTGGGCCATTTTCAGTTGTTTGTAGAAGTGATTTTACATAGTTTTCAAAACAAGGAAACTAGTGGATAGATGTCTTTCTATTACTTCAGAAAAACTGAGAAGGATTTTTGAGAAAGCTCTGCATCACTTTAAACTTAGTGTCTATTACTGATCTATACTTGTGTCCAGTGTCTTAAGGTTGTTTACTATATTCTGTTCATAAATTTTGGATCTCACTTTTCAGTTTAGGAGGGCAATAATTTTAGATATTAATAGTGATATTCACAAGCCCAGTTAAGTCTGGTTCTGAAGAAACTGGAGTAAAACATGAATGGAATATAAAACTAAAGCTATAGATTTTTAACTCTTAATTCACAGCTGGCATTTAAGGAAAGCTAGAATAGATTCTGATATATGTGCTATGTCTCTGCAAAGACACACTGAATTTTTCCAATATTGAAGAACATTGCTGTCTATAAACCAAATGCCACTTCCATGTCTCTTTGCCTCAAAGCCTCCTTAAACTGGTAGGCACAATAAGTTAAATAACAGTTATAATTACTGATGCCCTACAGTTCTCCTGTGTCTTTCTAACACAGCTAATTTCAAAACATTCAAAAGATTCTGAATCACCCTTTGCAAATGTAGGGTGAGCTGTACAGCTGAAAATGCTTTTTAATCAAATGATGGTACAAAGATAGTGTTTTGTCTTCCTAACTGCCTTTCATTTAATTTCATCTTTACAAACTCAAACAAAAACTTGTTCATAGCTTATGGTTGCAAGAGGGACAGTTAGCTGTCTTTCTGAGAACAGTAATCTGTTGCCTTGTACAGAATCAGAAGAGAGTGTCTTGATGTCCTGGGTTCAGCAGTAGCAGTCATTTTTCTCCTTCTTAGTAGTCGGTACAGTGCTGTGTTTTTGACTCTCAGCCTGAGAACAACGCTGATAGCACCAGTGTTTTCAGTAGTTGCTCAGTAATGTTTAGTCTGACCAAGGACTTTCTGAGTCTCATGCTCTTCCAGGGAGGAGGGGAAGCTGGGAAGAAGCAGAGACAGGACACCTGACCCAAACTGACCAAAGAGGTATCCCATACTACAGCACGTCATGCCCACTATATAAAGTGGGAGCTGTACCCGGAAGAGCTAGATCACTGCTCATTTGGGCTGGGTATCAGTTGGCAGGTGGTGCGCAGTTGTATTCTCTTCCCTTGTTAACAATTTCCTATTGGTGACAGCAGTAGTGGTTTGTGTTAAACCTTAGTTACTGGACTGTTCTTATCTCAACCCATGGGAGTTGCATTCTTTTGATTCTCCTCCCCACCCCTCTGGGAGCTGGGGTGGAGGAAGAGGGGGGAGTAAGCGAGCAGCTTTGTGGTTTTGAGTTACTGACTGGACTTAAATCACGACACTTGGTGACTAGAGTAGCTCAGGAGTTGCAGTACTAAGCACCTTGTTTTCCATTTTATAGCTTACCCTCCCTGGGAAATTTATCGATACCATCTGTCACAGATGAAATATTAACAGAAGTCATCATTATGGGGTCAAATAAAAGTTTTTATTAATGATTAAACTATGATTGTATGACAATTATTTAATGATTGAGTGTTATACAATAACTGAATGGTGGCTTAACAATGATTTAACAATAAAAGTGATAAATTGGTAGCAGTCACTCTGCTTACTACACTTCAAATAAGCAAGCTGTAGCTTGATAAATGAATGTCATTAGTACACAATGTACTTTTAGTCCCAATGTAAACTGTTGCTTACTTTATTATAGGTTTCAGATGGTAAGTAAGGTGTCTCTCAGCCTCAAGGATCAACCTTGAGAGGCACCGCTATTCAGAGGGATTGCTGCCATGCAGCCAGTTGCTGTACAGGAGGGCTCAACGTGCTTAGAAGGGACTGCAAATATGTATTGTAGAAAGTGAAAGACTTTCACTCAAGCGCTCCCTGTAGTTTTTGTGCAGTTTTAGTTTTGTTTAGTCACAGTTCAGGTCCTTACAATTAGCTCCTGATAAGACATAGCCTAGATTCCTAAATTTTCTGTCCACAAAATAGTGAAAGAACAGTGAAAAGCAGGTAACGATTAACTGCTATATTGCTGTATATTGGTGCAGGACCACAGTTGTTAAGTGGAACTCACTTTTTGAAAGTTAAAGCTGATAAGTTGTGGAGACATTATTCTCACAGGAGAATGCATAATTGGTACATAAACTCTGAATAATCCTGAAAGATACAGCAAGGCCATGAGAGGCCCAAAGAAGCTTAAGCAAGCAAGATAAGAAGAAGCTGGAATTCACTGAGTTAATGAGAACTGTGGACTGTTGGCAAGCTTTCCAGGTCAAGTTCTCACACCTGTGCTTAACCAATTATATGTTAGTCACTAAGGGTCTTCAAGACATGTATCCAATCATAATATGCCAAATCACTGTAAGTGCATGTAAGAAATAGTATATAAGGAGTTAAGGCTTTGTAATAAATTTGGCAATCGCTTGATCACATTGATCGTCTCTGCATTGTCCGTGACTCCCGCGTCAACAAGTGGCGCCCGAACAGGGACTCTCCGATCAGTAACTCGATGAAGACGAGTTTGAAAGCCTGACGAAAAGGAGGGGGCAGGAAGCCGGCCGAAATTCAGCGCTGCCCCGGCGCTGGGAAGTCAGACATCTGCAAAACTTGGGGAATCTCGCCCTGATCAGGTGAGCGCCAGGGAGGAGATGGGGCACTTGCTATCCAAAGAGGAACAGGCAGTGGTGAAGCTCCTCCAATACATCCTCTCTAAGAGAGGACTGCAGTATGATAGTGCCGCCTTACAGAGGCTGTTAAAGTGGTCCCGTGATTGCGAGGTTAGTAAAGGGACCAAAGATGCACAGAAACACTCTACACTTTGGAGATTGGTGTTTGAGACTTTGAAAGAGATGAAATCGGAAAGGGCGGCGGTAGCTTCTGTATTTACCGCCACAGCTCCAGAAGGGGCTGTCTCCCCTAACCCCCATCATAGTGCTGTGGCTATGACTTTTGTGCCTCCTGTGGTACCTGGAACGGCACTGAAAAAATCAACGGCCCGGAGCCAATGAAAGCAAGAGCCAGGTCCGCAGATGGCCACATACCAAACGAGAGACACCTGACAAGAAAGGCATAGCTGCGAGCAACGGAGACCCTGAGTTCAGACTCCGAGTCCCCTGAATCCGAGCCAGATTTATATCCTCTGCTTCCAGACTCTGACTCTTCGTCTCCCGGGTCGGTCTGCTGAGCTCATCAGCAGCTACTCACTGGCCTTGGAGACACTCAGCTGCAGCAATTGATGAAAAAGCTTGAAGCCCTCGAGACTCAGACTGAGACATCTCCATCGGCGCCTCCACCTTATCCTCTGTAAAACCCCTTCCTTAAAGAAGGGGAATGGGGAGGGGGTGGGAGAGGTATCGGGGGGCACAAATTCTGTGCACTGTTGGTGCGGGTTAATCAAAGATGCGATTATTAATGGTGAATTTTCTGCAATGGGCCTCTCTGCATATCCTGTGTTTACTACACAGCAGGGGGTTAAAGAGTGGGAAGCTTTTGATCTCAAAATAGTTAAGGAGGCCTGACAAACAGTGACCACATATGGGTTAAAATCCTCTTATACTCAAGCTGTATATGTTATGATTTTTTTTGCGATTGACAGGAGACTTTAATGATGCCCCTGCTATAATACATGGTCAGGCATTAGGTTCAGGTTATATGACTAAAACTCCGGGTATTCTGGTCCAGTACAAGGATTTGGAAACCAGCATTTGGAAAGGTCCTGTGGAAGTAAAACTAACAGGTTGAGGTTATAAGTGTGTAAATTACAGATTCCGGTTTGTGGCGGGTGCCAGCTCAATGGGTGAAACCCTGGAAAGAGTCAGCATCACCCCAGGACACCCCCCTTGTCCATGATTGAATGAATTGAAATTTGAGCTCATGACATCCGTTTTATGGATGTTTTCAGTCCTTCTTAAAGTGAAGGGAGCAACCTTTTTTACGTTAAAGTAAACAAACAAACAAACAAACAGAAACAAAAAAAACACCACCCACCCCCATGCCTCCCTCCCCCAAACCTCCAGGGAAGCGAGATCAGCGCGGCATACAGATGTATTGTGTGATTTTCTGGTGGTGGGAAGGTCTCTCTTATGCTCCTATCAGGGGTATTGGGCATACTGTGACGGACCGTGGACTTGGGAGCCCATATACAACTCATTTAATACAGTTTCTCTGTGATACTCCTGTACTAGAAGTTGGTAAATATAAGTATGTCCAGGTTTCTATCAACCTTTGGAGACCTTTATAGATATTGCTGGCCATTTCTTCCAACATAGGCCGGCCACCTGTGCCGGAATGAGTGTGCATTTTGGTCAGTATAAAAGCCCAAGCCTCATACGATGTGGGGGAGGCAGAGTCTCTGCGGGGACGCCCGCTAAGGTTGAGCCTGCCACCTCGCACTGCAATGATGCTTCTCGGAGCTGGTTTGCTGTTAGTCTCCACAGGGTCCTTGTGCCACGTTCTGTATGTGGGACTGTAGTGGGAGTAATGGTTGTCTGGATTTTGTGCTTCAAATATTGTAGTTGTGTGGAGTGTGCTTGTGGGATCCCATACATGTGTGTGTTGAGGGCAGACGGTGTTCTGTGTATTGTTTGTTGTTGGGTTCATGTGAAAGTTTTTAACCAGTAGCAGTTCAACATTTCGGGCAAGAAAGGGTTAATGCAAAAGTGCAGTTGCCGGCAGGTATTTATGGTTGCTGCTGAAGCAGGCAGACAGCTGTAGCTCCTGCCGAGCAGGCAGGCTTTTATAGCTGCTGCCGAGCAGGCCAGCGTTTGTAGCTGTGCAAAGCAGGGTGAGCGACTTTTGGAAAAAAAAAAAAGAAAAAAACCAACCAAACAAACAAACAAAAAACCCCAAACAAACGAAAAAAACAACCAAAAAAAAGCTGACCTCCGATTCAGCTCTCGGTGCTCCACCAGTGGAAAGGCCAGGATGGACGCCAGAGCAGAGGAGTGAAGGAAAAAAAAAAACAAAACACCCCAAAACCAAAACAACAACAAAAAAACAACAACAACCAAAAAAAACCCAAACAACAAAACAAAACCCAACCTCTCAATCTATTGAGGTATTGAGGCAGTTTGTAGAAACACCACAGACAAAGCCTAAAGAGCACCCAACACAGTGAGTGCATGGGAGGAGCCTCGCTTAGGATGTTTAAGGTAACCTGGGGGTGAATCCAAGACCTAGAGGAATAGATAGATAGGAGGAAATAAGAACTGCTAACTGAGAAAGTGAGAGGGGTAGTGCAACCACAAGCTTTATGAGCCGTCACCTAAGCAGCATCAGGGTGGCAGGAAAAAAAAAAAAAAAAAGGAAAAAAGAGGCAATGATGCAGCAAACTCCTTGACTGTTAACGATGTGCAGTTTAACCTGTCTACTTCTCAAGAACTGATAACCTGGGGGAGAGGCTATGTTTGTGTCCTCCTGCCTACAGGTCCATGGCGACTGCCTGCAAAGTTTGTCAAGCCTTGCCATGAGCTGGACAGACGAATGGAAAAACCTGATGCCTCAGCTACAGGAGCTGACCGTGAATACCCCAAGCAGAGTGAGATAGAGGAAGAGAAAAACGAATGATTGCAAAACATCACTTGGAGGCAATTGAAAAGTAACATCCTGAATATGTGTGCTTGTAAAGTAGCTATTATTAGAGGCTGTGATTTTGTGTATAAAACCACCTGTATTTACTAGCCAGTTGCTAATGAGGAACTACGCCTTGTATTGTATAGATTTGTCACTTGTAAAAGAGATGTTAGAGTATGGAAATTTGCAGTAGCTGCTAGAAAATGCTAAGGCAAAAGCTGGAAAGATTCTAATACAATGGTAGTGTTATAAAGCAGGTGATGGAACAAATTAAGAGGGTGGGAGAATTCCACTGGTAAGAAATTTCTTTGGCTAGTCCCTTGCTGCCATCAGCATCTTCAACATGCTGCTGCACCCTGTAATAGTTACTCTGCTAATGTAAATTCGTGTGTGCCTTGCTGTAGTAGCAACTTGTTACTGGATGAAGCAGGTGAAACTGTGTATTGACAACAAGGTGCAAGGACTGAGGCTGACTAAATGCCTGCTACCACAGTCAAGGGCAAGACTGGTTTGGCCTCTGTGTTTGTCACCAAGAAGAACTTTTAACTCCGCTGTTGGCTGCAACCCAGCAGGCATGGAACGGTGGGGACGCATGCCATGCCAGACCTTGATGTGAAGGATGGCCTCCCCTGTTGTCAGAGAGCCATACAGCAGAAAAAAGGAGCAGACCCAGCAGCCTATAGTCGGCATATACTGGAGATATGATGGAGCCCAAATCCCCTGCTCAAGTAGGGTCACCCAAAACATATATAAAACAAAAAGGGGGAGATGTGGAGACAGTGTTCTCACGGGAGAATGCATAATTGGTACATAAACTCTGAATAATCCTGAAAGATACAGCAAGGCCATGAGAGGCCCAAAGAAGCTTAAGCAAGCAAGATAAGAAGAAGCTGGAATTCACTGAGTTAATGAGAACTGAGGACTGTTGGCAAGCTTTCCAGGTCAAGTTCTCACACCTGTGCTTAACCAATTATATGTTAGTCACTAAGGGTCTTCAAGACATATATCCAATCATAATATGCCAAATCACTGTAAGTGCATGTAAGAAATAGTATATAAGGAGTTAAGGCTTTGTAATAAATTTGGCAATCGCTTGATCACATTGATCGTCTCTGCGTTGTCCGTGACTCCCATGTCAACAATAAGTAGTACTGTTGCAAAGACCAAATGAGGCAATTCTCTGTTGCAAATTTTTTGTTGCTATTGAAGAATGTAAAGCAGCTGGTTATGAAAATGCTTTTGTTACTCTTTCTCATTCAATTATATGAAAGATGGAAAAAAGCTGAGGGTATATTTGCAAAAGCATAAAAAACCCTTATATAAACCTAGGTTTGTACTTGATGGAACTGGACTCTATGAGTTAGTCTGCTCAAAGCATGTACTATGAAGTCTTTCTGTCACTTCGGACAATCAAACACACCTTTTTTCAGGCATGACCTCAACAGTGAAAGCTGGTAATTTCACAAGACTGAATTCTGAATTTTTTCTGATAGGTTTTTTTTTTTTCCCTAATTGCTTTTTAATTAACAGACTTAAATGAAATTTCACCTTTCATTTTAACAGCTGGATTTCCTCTGAGGGCCTTTCATTGAATCCTAGATTCAGTCTACAAGCAGAATAGTGTTCTGTCTATATCTTTAAGTTAGAAAATAGTAATTACTCTAATTTATGGAACAGAAAAGGACGATTTCAATTTGTTCACCTTTCACGTTTTTTCTTTATAGGACAGCTCAGAATGGGCATATCATGGACAGCTCATTTTCTATCACTAGAATTTCAGTCTGGTGACCAAAGTGGTCAACATAAAAATTTGGACTGAGAAGCAGATTGTTTCAAGAGTTTGAGGATAGACTGAAACAAAAGGATTTCACTTAAATACTGTACCGTATACTAGTTGATTTCTCCGAAGTGTTATCCTTTTCAATTAACTTATACGAAAATAATTCATAAAACTACATGTGTACTGGAGTTTAAAAATAAAATTATATAGAAAACAGAAACAGTACCTAATTTTAAGCCATTATTTAAGTTACTCATAATATTAAGTTATTATGAGTGCAGTTTTCAGAACCTGTGATGTGAACAATGGAACTATAATATTCATACAATACACCTATTTTCAGAAGAAGAATATAGCGCTAACAAAAATATTTTGATGGAAAAATATTCTTAGAGAAAAGCAGATTTTGATCTAAACACAAATAATTTCTGGGATCCATTCTATTTCAGCCAGTCTTGAAATTAATAAATTCAGTATCTGTGCTTTTTGTTAATAATTTATCTGAATTGAAATCAAAACAATACATTCATTCTCAATCGGTGTTTTTGTATGTTCATTATTTCCATTTGTGGACAACAAACTATTTCTGTAATTTGGAAGGTAAGATTGAATCTCATGACTTAAGGAAAAAGAGAAGAAAGATGGAGCTTTCGTCTGCACATGAAGTCAGAGAAGCTAAAAACAGGAAGCTGAATTGTTGTCAAAGAAGTCTTTCAGTCACTTATAGAGAGTTTCAGTATTACAGAACAGTCAGAATTATTGTATTTTTGCAGTTGATATGTCCAAAGAATAAATAGAAAATTAAGTAGTCAGGTATTGTGCACATTGTGATCTTCTGAGCTGAGAACCATAATAAAGGTCAAGATATGCAACTGTAAGTGGACATAGATTTGTGTATTGGAACTCATAAAGTGTCCACAATGAGCTTTATCTTGAAGGCTAGATTTATAGATGTGCTGAAGGAACTGTAGAAACAAGAACATTTTCAGTATTTTTCATAAATTTAAAGCTGCTAATGAGCATTCTGCAGCTTTCAGCTGTTTAACAAATTATTAAGTAGTTTGTCTTATGTACAAGCCTTGAAGCTTGAAGTTATCATACAAGAAGCTAGATTAGCTAAATAATTTAACTATCAATATTAGCATTTTCTCTCCAAATGTGTCTAGACTGTAGCTGAAAAGAGTGTTTTTTAATTAGGCTAGAAAAACCAATAGGCTTTTTATATTTATATTTTTATACTTATTTGGCTTATTTATCTTTATATAGCTTACCTTTTTTAAAGTTGTTGCCTTTAGGCAGATGTTTTATTTGCCATGCCTTACTTGCCTTTTGTATAAAAACTGGTGCCACAGTACTTTCATGGATTTGACTACTCTGGTGTAATTCATTAAATACTGATTCTTTCATTGGCATCCCAGCAAGAAGTGAGGGGAAGAAACATCAAGTGCACAGAATTAAGTTATGGCTCTGTATTTCTTTGATAGATGTTTTCCATCGTGCAGTTGAAGCAATTACAGAAATAAGCAAATTTTTTAGGGTTAGCAGGAATATTTATCCTTTCCAAAGACAGCATATTGTGGCCTTACCTGAAAACATACTATAATCAATACTTTTCATATAAGATTCAGTGTTGCAATGTGCTGTGCTCTGCAGCATACCTTAAAATTTTTCCCAAGCTATCTCTGTTGATATGTGACTGAAAATCCTGTGAGGTAACTTTTTTATATTTGTGTAAAAACAAAAAAGATCACATAGTCGATCAGTTGATCAAACTGGCAGCATATTGGGAATTCAGTGAATTAGTATGAAAAGCTCAAGTGCTCCATGTAAAATATAAATGAACTGCTTTATTTTGTTAATGCTATTTCTTTATTACATGTTCAAAATTCATTTTTATAATCCAATTTTCTAATAATATGAAGGCATACAAACTTGGAAGTTGTTGTGCAGTGGTAAGCTAGACAAAATTGCCTTGAGTATAATTAGAATTAATCCATCCAGAGAAAATAGTGTTGCTATAAGCACCTTGTATGTCTGTATTTCTTGATTTTAGCTGTTTGATACTGTGTGAAGACTGCTAGACACTTCAGTATTCTGATTTAACAACAGAAGGCATATAGAGGAAATGGCATCTCAATTACAATTTTGACCCTGGCATTACTGGAAAGCAATAGGAATATTGCTAAGCTCTATAAAATATTTTTTAGAAGAGGAAAGATAAATTTGATAAGTGAAGTTTTCATACACATTTACACATGACAATAGATGGATATGCATTTATTATATCCAAAAAAAAGGTAAAAAAATTTTGGTAGATTATGCAATACTAATGGGCAATTCTCAAGATAAACCTGAAATACCTGTGATTTGAGGGCAGAAGGAGTGCAAGAAATAAAATCTGCTTTGTCTAATTTAAAAGCAAGATTAGATTTCTAACAAAGACCATTTTTTTTGTTACTAGTCTAAGGATAGTAATAAAGATAATCAAAACTGACATAAAATACTAAATTAGAGAAGAAGTAAAAATCGGTTTGCCACAAAAATTGAGCAGGAAAATATTTGAACTGTAAATTATTTTGACAAGCTACTTCCACATTCCCGCATTCAGTTTCATTGTTCCAGGTACATTTCATCTGTCTACAAAAAGTTTCAGTACGTTACAGTTAAGTTGAAAGATGACAAGTTTTGAAAGTTCTGTTTTCTGTCAGGACCAGTTTTGAAAGTTCAGTTTTCTGTCAGGACAGGTTATCTAGAGGTAAACAGATAAGTATAAAACTAAATTTTTTTTAGAGAGGTAAGGATAAAATAAATCTGGTTCATTCTGTCTTAACTAGAGTAAGCATTTATACAGACTTACAGAGTCTGTTTAAAGAGCTCGAATATTTTTTACTGCCAATTACCAAAACTACCAAGCACCCTAATAAACATAGGCATCACTGTATCTCCAGCAGCCTCTGTACTGAATCTGATATCACTGATGCAAACAGTCTTAACTCTATTGACAATCAAACTACATGGAGGCTAAGCAGGGACCAGTTAATACCTATTAACTTTGCTAGGTAAGTCTCCAGTCAATAGTACTATTAATAATGCAGTAAAGCAGCAGCCTATGTATGCAGAAATCAAGTATAATTAACTTTTTCTTATTAAAATCAGAACAGTTTGTCTGCAGCATGGACTGAAACAACATGAGTTGCAATTGGATATAGAAACCTGTCCTCTGAGGAGATATTCAGTATGCCTTTTTTTAACATAGATGCTCATTTTTGGGAAAGGTATAACTGTGTAGGTTAACTCAGTAATCTAGTGGCTGTACAAATCACCTTCATTGCTTTAGATCAGCCTAAATACTACTTTAATTTTATTTTAACAATATAATCTTTGCCTTTAATACTAGTCATAAAACAGCACTAGCTAATATCACAAGCATTTTATGTTAACCAAAAATACCCTGTCATTATTATTTTTTCAGCAATAAATCAGACCATCATAATGTTCTGTAGCTTCTCTATTTCAGCTTGCAAAAGATTGACTTCTATTAAGTCATTCTCCTAGGCTACAGTTTTCTTGGTGTGTGTTTCAAAGGAACTAAAACAAGGTAGGGTTAACATCAAATTGCAATGTGAAGACAGAACAAAACCTATATGGTGTGAGTGAAGGAGGAATTGCTCATATTCTTTATTAAAAAAAGATAAATAAAAATCTTAGTGCTCTGGCAATTCAGAAGTCCTTTTGTGGCTTATCTGTAAAACCAGAAACCATCAATATGAAGAAAGGGGCTCAGAGATGTAAAATACATATAAGACCTCTTAGGAGAAACTCTTCCCTATGTATTACATATACAGTGTCTGGAAAAAATCTAATTTACTTATAAGATTCATTAAATAAAATAATTGTACTATCAGAATCATCTCTAAATAAACCAACTACAAACAAATAACCTTGATATCACAGATTTCATCTGCTACCATGGGAATTGTTTTTGGAGGGTGATCTGGAAGACTGAAGGTTTACTTGCCTTCAAATGACACAAAATCAAAGAAGGAAGACTAGTTCCATTTCCTTCACAGCAAATGAGAAAAGGCATTTAAACAAATGAAAGATGAAGACTACCATGAGCAAAAGCACCCATAAATATGACTGCTTCTACCAGTAGCTAAAAATGAAGTCCAGAGAAATAACTTTCTGCTGTTATTCAGAAGATCTTACTTTCTTTTTAATAATCTCTACCTTTTTCTGAATATGTACAAACCACTTTGTGTGAATTCCACAAGGGGAATTTGTTCAATTTCTTATCCCCAATTTTTAATATTGTTCAGAGCCCAAAGACTGGTTGTTATTCATGCATAAGAATTAGCCAGACAAGGTGATATCTTAGAAAGACCAACTAAAAAATATGTAACTGAGTAATTAGGACATTATCTTGTGAACTGAGACATTTTCAGTCAGTTTCCTTTGGGTATAGCTGGAATTTATAGTGTGGTTGTTCTTCAATCCTGGATGCAGGACAGGTGTGGCATCACTGTCACCCTGTCTGACTTTGGGCTGTGCAGAAGTGAGCTGTCCAGATCTTCCAGATGTATTTCAGGTGATCTGAGGTTATTAGATTGCTTTGCAGGAGTTTGGGAAAATGACACGTTTTGATTTCTGATACAGTTTAGGCACCATCAGTCCCCAGCACCATCAGGAAAGTAGGCTGATATGGAGGCCAGATGGAAACATTTAAGTGAATGTTAGTGGGTGAAAGTACAAATGTGTGGGAAAGTTGTGGCCTTCAAAGAGTAGCAGTACCTTGTTTTTGAACTGAAATATAAGCCCTCAACTATATTTGTGGGTATAGCTAAATTGTGTTTCTCTCTCCTTATTTGTAAATATCTGTATGTCACATTATATGATATGAAATCTCTCTGAAGAAGATGAATTAATTAATACTTGGAAGAATTTAGTAGGTCATATACCAAAGAACACATGTAGAAAGGCTCATAAAGAGATTAAACATTAGCATATAAGCAGCATATTTGTTGTGCTGATGATTGCATTTGTTTTGGTTTGCAAAGTGACATAGGTGCTTCCTTGAGGCAAAGGCAGTGGGACTAGTGCAGAGCCGCCATGGTGCAGCCATGGAGAAGGGTAGGCCAGAGGGTCATCTTAAGGTAGGTCCAGCCCAGTGATGTGGCATCTTCCCAGGGATGAGGATGGGCAAGCCAGCAAGTCAGGGTGAGGATCATGAACATTTTTTAATTGTCTTGTTAGCTTCACTGAGCAGCCATACATTTTCTTATAGTGAGTGCATCAGTAATGACCTTAGCACTGCATGCACCAGCCTTCTTACACTATGCAAATATAAACAGAGTTTTGACAGATTAATCAGTGAGGACTGATTCAGGCTAATGGCTTTACCTCCTGTGGACAGCATATGAGGTTATTTAGGAGAGAGAAAAGAAAAAGCTATCATTTTGCACTAAAAGAGATAAGAGAGACTGGATAACTACATGACAGAACTGGGCTGTGTTGCTGAAATATAGTAAAAGCATAAATGAAAATCAGAGTACTTAGTGTAGGAAGAAAATCATATACATTTCTTAAAGTGCAAGTACATTTCTTTTTGAGTTTTAGAGGGAATTTTACCAAAGTGTTTACCAACTATAATATATTCTTGAGGGAAAAAAAAAGTAAAAATGCTAGAAGCAAATCTAGGGAATCTCATATTTTTTTACGAAAATATAAAATATTTTAAGAGAGGCAGCTAAATCCCTGAATGGTGATTCTACTGGAAGAATGTAAAATAACACAATAGTCCATACTGACACTTCCGTTACAAAAGTACTTGTGTATTTCATGCATATTTCTTGCCTCCTTGTTACTGAGGATGTGTGATGCTTGTTCCTTGGCCCATAAGAGATGATCCTGTTCTGTATTTATATTTGTAAGGAAAAAAAGACCCTATTTGTGTTACAATGCTTTAGATAAGGGTAGTTTCTGCTTGTTTATGGTAACAATGGCCCAGATAGCATCAATTTGAACTGGAGGAAACATTTGCTGGTTCCAGAGTAGTTGTACCCCATAACTGATACAGCCTTTCTATGATTTCTACTATAGAATTGATTTGCAACAGGTTCCCAAAACAATTATGAGGTACTCAGAAGGCCTGAATAAATTCAGGGAAAAGACTTTTCTTGCCTCCTGGCAAAATTTATAATTTTATCGGGAATCTAGAAAACATGGAGGTCACTGGTGACACAGGAGCAGGTCGGTTTTTTGCCCTATATGGAATTTTAAAGGTAATGTTAAAAGATCTATGGAATACAAACTGCCATGGAGGGAATGAAAATAATATATCCCTTCATTTCTCTGTGAATTGATGTACCCAGACTAAGTGGTGAGTTCTGAAAACTGTCACTTCAAATAAGCTAATGGTAGAAATAACATGCAGTAATGAAAGTAACACATGCCACACAAAATTTTATTTATGTCTACACAAGTATGTATACACACATGTGCACATATATTTGACATGGTGCACTTGTATGGCCACTCAGATAAAATTGCATTAGGTATAATGTGTTGCTCTTGCAACAGAGTCTAACCTGTTCTAATCCTTGGAATTCATTCAGTTTTCCTTTTGGTATTCTGTCATGTTCATTTTTATTGTCTCGCTCAATGTTATTTTTTTCTGGATCCAAAACAAGTAAAATCCACCCCTCAGTTTCGTGGCAACCACTTGTAACCCTCACCCATCTGATCGCATGTGGTTTTGCTCTCCGGGACCTTTTGGTTTTCTGAGTCCATGCTTTAACTAGATTTAATCAGACTTTGTCACACTAAGTATCCTCAGTTGTTGGGTACTTACTTAGTGGTTAGTCCTTCTAGAATTTCCTGCTAAATTGAAGCCAGTCTTACATTTCTCTAGTTCTCAGGTCTCACCAGCTAATATAGTCTTTAGGAAACTGCTACATTTTCCATGCTATTTAAAATGTATTTTATAAAGGATGATGAAACATTGCAATGACTTATAGCTTTTCCCCTGTATTCAGGACAGTGGACTATAAAGAGGACTCAAAGACCCATTTCACATATAATGATCCAAAGTTATGTAAACATTCACAGAATCAAACAGAATTTCACATAATCACAGAATGGCAAGATCACAAAATGTTGAGTTTGGAAGGGAGGTTATCTTGTCCAACCCTCATGTTTGCATAGGGACACAAGTTGTCCAAGACTGTGAATATCTCTAAGGATGGAGACTCCACAATCTCGGTGGGCAACCTGTAATAGTGCCTGGTCAGTCTTATAGTGCAAATGTGTCTCCTGATGTTCAGCTGGAATTTCCTGTGGCTCTATCCTCTTTACACTTTCCCTTCAGGTGAAGACATTAAGGTAAATATATATATATCAAGATCTCCTTGAGCCTTCTCTTCTCCAGGCTGAACTGAGAGTTGAAAGTCCCAGTTTTCTCAGCCTTTCTTCATATGAGAGATGGCCCAGTCCTTCCATCATCTTAGTAGCTCTTCACTGGACTCTATCCAGTACATCCATGTCTCACTCATACTGGGAAGACCAGGCTGGACATAGTACTCTAGGTATGACCTCATCAGTATGAACTAGTGGGGAAAGATCACTTCTATTGGTCCTGCTGGAAATAACTTTGCCTAATGCAGCCCAATATACTATTCACCTTCTTAGCAGCAAGAGCACATTGTAGGCTTACATTCAGCTTCATATTCCCCAGGACTCAGAACCTTTTCTATAAGAGCTGCTTTCCAGCTGGGTAAGCCCCCAGCATGTATCAATGTATGGGATTGTTTCTCCCAAGACTTTCCACTTTTCTTATTGAACTTCGTAAGCTTCATAAAGTTGCCTTTGGGCAATCATCCTCCTCAGTGCCCAGCCATTCAGCCAGTTTTCAGTCCACCTCACTGTCTCGTGGGCTCTGTATGGGCACACTCTCTGTATGGGCTGCTGACGCAGCCCATACATTAGCAGCTTCTGTATGAGAATCTTATGGGAGACAGTGCTGCAGGCCTTACTGAAGTCCAGGTTTTTTCTGAAAACTTTTGAAGCAGTATAAGAATACACATCAGATATTACTTATTATTTTAATGGACAAAAGGGACATATGTACTTTTACAGAAGTAAAATTTTGTTTTAACCTCCAGTAACTTCTATAAGGAATAAATAAAAAGAACTTTCTTTATACAAAAGAACATTTTTAGATTAATTTCATCTTTTCTAAGCATTCATTTTGAACACATGAAGTGATTTGATTAACTTGCTATGTTAACTTCAAGAATCTATCCATAAATGCTTTGCAAAATTTTAATATCAGAGACTCTGCATTTAGCTATAGCAAAATGAAAGCTTTACTTTGATCATAGTTGGAACAATGGTGGAATGAAAATCTAATAATGGAAGGTTTTAACTAAAAGGTTCAGAAATCAGTTATTCTTATTTGGAAAATCTGTGTGCACAAAGAGACTAACTATAGTACATTCACAGCATGTAGTCATGTATGCAGAATGCTCTTTTCAAAAGAACACATCACCATGTGACTGAGATAACACTGAAGTAACTTGCAATAAAAAGGAATGCAGAAGGATAATCTTCAGAACACCTATTCCACAGAAAAACCCAACCCAAAAGAATATAGAAGTACCAAGTACTATGACATCTGTCTTGCTATTGCTTTTTCTTAGTTTAGCTGTAGCTTCATAATACTTGTCAAATGCTAAATTACAGAAACTTAAATCTACAGTAAATAACTGTAACTGGACCAGTTGTTGCCTTCTCTGTTCCAGAACATATGTTCCACTTTCTGTCATAAAAAGTCAAGCCACGTTTCCAGGGTAAATATCCTGTTGTCTACCTTGCTGCCTAGTGCAGTCATATTTTTCCTTTAAAAAACACTTGTATACCACCTGTCCTTTCTGTTCCTTTGAAAAGGTTTGTCTTCAAATAGAAAATCTCTTTTTGAAATGTGGAAAGTCTTACACAATTCCTTTGAATAGCATTATACTTCTCTCATTTTTGTTGCATTGAACTGTCACTCTACTAAGGTGACATGAGTGGCATAATTATTTTAAGTTAGTCTCATTAATCCCTGATATGGTATTAAACATAAATTTCATTAAATTATTTTAATGCCTCTATGCAGGCTAATGTTTCTTTTGTTAATTACTCTCTAAGATAATTCAGCATTTATTGAGTTTCCAGAACCTTCTCATCCTCTGTATTTATACAGAAAAATAGTTTAGTTTAATATACTTCCTTCTGCACTGGTCCTTTACTTATCATATCTAGGGAGTGTTGCTTTTATCTGTCATATTATAATTCTTACTATTGCTATTAATAGATACTTTTTGGTAGCTCCACAAGGCTTTGATCATGGTACAAATGCTGAAACACACCACCTGTCCAAAGAAGCCTGTAACTGAAGACGTTACTTTCCTAAAATAATCACACTTCTGTAGAATCTATATTAAAGTGATTTGGTTGTGTAACAGTGACCTGTTTCCAGTGAGAAGTCAAAAGAGTCATTATTTAGTCTGAGCTGCAGAGCTGGGGGATTTCATGAATAGGAAAGTTTGCACACGTTTGACTTAACGCACAGTTTAAGGAGTGCTAACAGCAGTGGTACTTCATATTATTCACATTTTTAAGAAAGTATTGCTTGCACACAAGCACAGAATCATAGAATAGTTAGGGTTGGAAAGGACCTTAAGATCATTGAGTTTCTGCCCCCCTGCCACGCACAGTGACACCTCACACTAAACCATGTCACCCAAGGCTCTGTCCAGCCTGGCCTTGAACACAGCCAGGGATGGAGCATTCACAACTTCCCTGGGCAACCCATTCCAGTGCCTCACCACCCTCACGGTAAAGAACGTCTTCCTTATATCCAGTCTAAACTTCCCCTGTTTAAGTTTTAACCCATTACCCCTTGTCCTGTCACTACAGTCCCTAATGAATAGTCCCTCCCCAGCATTCCTATAGGCCTCCTTCAGATACTGGAAGGCTGCTATAAGGTCTCCACGCAGCCTTCTCTCCTCCAGGCTGAACAGCCCCAACTTTCTCAGCCTATCTTCACACGGGAGGTGCTCCAGTTCCCTGATCATCCTTGTCGTCCTCCTCTGGACTTCCTCCAACAGTTCCATATCCTCCTTCAGCCTACTGGTCAGGCTCCTTTTGATGCAGCCCAGGATACTTTTGGGTTTTGGGCTGCGAGTGCACACTGAAGCCGGCTCATGTTCATTTTCTCATCAACCAACACTCCCAAGTCCTTCTCTGCAGGGCTGCTCTGAATCTCTTCTTTGCCCAACCTGTAGCTGTGCCTGGGATTGCTCCGACCCAGGTGTAGGACCTTGCACTTGGCATGGTTAAACTTCATAAGGTTGGCATCAGCCCACCTCACAAGTGTGTCAAGGTCCCTCTGGATGGCATTCCTTCCCTCCAGCGTATCAACCGAACCACACAGCTTGGTGTCATCAGCAAAGTTGCTGAGGGCACACTCAATCCCACTGTCCATGTCACTGACAAAGATGTTGAACAAGACTGGTCCCAACACTGATCCCTGATGGACACCGCTCGTTACTGGTCCCCAGCTGGACATTGAGCCATTTGTGTGCAGCCATCCAGCCAGTTCTTTATCCACGGAGTGGTCCATCCATCAAATTGATGTCTCTCCAATTTAGAGACAAGGATGTTGTGTGGGACAGTGTCGAACTTTTTACACAAGTCTAGGTAGATGACATCAACTGCTCTACCCCTGTCCATCAGTTCTGTAGCCCCATCATAGAAGGCCACCAAACTGGTCAGGCAGGATATCCCCTTAGTGAAGCCATGCTGGCTGTCACCAAGCACCTTGTTGTTTCTCATGTGCCTTAGCATGCTTTTGCCAGGCACAGAGATGAGACTGACTGGTCTGTAGTTCCCTGCGTCATCCATTTCCCCCTTCTTGAAAATGGGGGTTATATTTCCTTTTTTCCAGTCATTGTGATGAAAGACAAGGTATTATAGAAATTCAATATTCCAGTACAGAAATGAGAAATGAACAAGTTTTTGTACAAAACTCAGTCCTACTCCTGTCAGGACTGACTTCATTATATGAAGGCAGCAGCTGAAATTTCTCATAAATTAAGTTTTAAAGTGCATGACATGTATCTCTGCTCATGTTGCTGGATTAAATGAGGTGTGACAAGACAGAAACTAAATGTGGCCTCTACAAAGTAGTATCTTGGAAAAGAACACAGGGATGTGTGATTCTGCTTTCAGTGACTATCTATGCTTCTCAGGATAACATGAAATATTATTGAAAATATGCAGCCAGTTTCTTACCTGTTGTTGATTATATTTTGAGCCATTAATTAATAATAGAGAAGAACTGAGAAACATTTCTAGGTGCATTTCAGGTTAAATATTTCTACCATTCTTTTCTTTGAAAATAAATGTGAAAGAAATTTTTATTAGATTGTCTCTCTGATTTCACTGAAGATCTAGGTTACATTCTCAAAAATATAATGTGCTGTGCCTCATCCCTCCCTTACTCTCCACTGGATGGTATTACAATGAGCACATGGGACTTGACATGTTATTTTTTAGTTTTCTAAACTTTTCACTAGGTTGACAACACCAGATAGAGCTTCAGTGTGTTGAGTCAGATGCAGAACATGGAAAGAAAATCTAGCTTCTTGAACTATCTAATGCCTTCTTTCTTAATAAAATCAGAATCATAGAATGGTTTGGGTTGGAAGGGACCTTAAGATCATCTAGTTCCAACACTGCTGCCACGGGCAGGGACACCTTCCACTAAACAAGGTTACTTAAAGACCCCTGAGCATCCCACCTGGCCTTGACCACTGCCAGGGAGGAGAAAAGATGGTCCTCATCATCTTTCTGGGCAGTGACATTTTCGAAATGTTTCAGTAGGAAAGAGCAACTAACTTTAGACTTCATTCATATGGTTTAGATCAGGTTTTAAAGGTGGCATTATCATTTCAAGGCAGTCTAAAACCCTACATTTTTCATTATGATTTAAATATGTCATCTTCAATATTGCCTGTAGTACTTCCCCAGGTAGAATCTTTCTCTAATAAGTAGTGTACCTATATACTATTCTAACAGACATGGCACATTTTGGTGATATACTCTGAGGCAAAGGAAAAAGGAAGTACTGGATTTCATTGTAGCCTTGAATTTCATGAATTCTCTCCCTATTCCACTAACAGAGTGGAATTGTGGCACTGGGAGGAGCTATATAGATATGATATAAAATAAGGAATTTTAAAAGCATCTTTTTGTCTCACTAATAATTACAGGAGTTTTATCTGTAAGGGATACTGTGTTAAATTATGGCCTTCAGGCCACTTGTGCTAAGTATGATATTCAGAAAAAATTGCATCATTTTACATTTGCAAAAATAGATGGCTATAGAGCTGTGTTGTATACAATTTCCATAGATGTATACATACACATCCCCACATAAATCGTGGGGGAAAGCAAAGGAGACATACTCTTGACATACTTCTGGACCTTGATGACAGATTCAATCTTGACTCCAAATCTAGGATGTCACCTTGCAAGCTGTTTCCACAGACACACTCAGAAGTTAGTGGCTACTAACTTAAGGTAACTAGCTGTTTAATGAGGCTGTGGAAGTCAAAGATACTAAATTTATATTCAAATGCAGTTTTCATGTGTGTTTGAAGTATGGAATTAAGCAGGTGAGAGAGGAACCAGCTCTTTGGAAAGAAAGCAGGTCAAGGCTACGTCTGAAATGCTGCGAATTGCCTATTATAAACGAAAGCTATCTCTAAGTGCCTAACATGTTAGCAATTTAACAAATGCAGTGGTTCCCATTCAGTGGCTTTCCTGAAAGGGTCCTTTAGCAAGAGGTACCTGGTGCTGGGTAGCAGTATAACTGATTTCCAGAACACTATAAAAACTGCATTCACCAAATTTGTGGACTGCAAGAATACAGACTCCAAAGCAGCCCAACTTTCCCAGAATTACCACAAAGACACTGGTGATGAAAGCTGTAGCAACAGTTCCTTTATGGATTTTGGATATAAATCTTGAGTAGTTCTCTACTGTGCCATAGACGGGAGTTCTAAAGTCTTCCTTCTAGGCGTTTATAGTATGTATTTGTGAGAAGATCTGCTTATTTACAAGATATTATAGATAATCAACTTTTGCTTCATTCTTTCTTTAAGCCATTTGAATTAGCTGCAGGAAAAAATTCCCTTCTTATTGCCATCGTTGTATGAAACACCTTTCTTTTGTTTCAGTATGACTTGAGAATTTTTTTTTTCCTCTTTTTTCCCCATAAAAAACTGTATTTGACATGACAGACTTAGAAACAGGATTTTTTTTCCTCTATATTTCCTACAATTTTCTTTTCTTTATTTGACAGATTTTTTTTTTTTTTTGAGATTGAATTATGTGAAAACTACCAAAAGCTGGGAACAGCAATTTGATTTTGAGAGCATTAGAAAGCTTTTTTTCCTGGAATCTTTGTCAGACCATTTAAAAATATTTATTCACTGCACATCAGTTACCTGAAGCACTTTTAAATTGTCATAAAATTCATTTGGTACACGAAGCAATATCTAAAACTTTAAAGAAGATATATGTTGCATATATAAACACAAGAGTTTATGTATAAATCTCAACTCAATTTTAAATTCAGAAATATTTTGTTGTCTCTTTTGATCTGGGCCCAGCTCACTTATATGAAGGACAGGCAAAAGAAGTTTGTGCAGGTGGACCCAAGAATGAAATCTAAAAGGTGATTTTTCTACTCAGTGAGTTTTCGTATGCATCCAATTGAAACCAATTGTATACAAGACATGGGACCTGATAGGATGAAGCCATGAATGTTGAGGAAATAACTATGTCATTGTGAGACTACTGTCAATTTTTTTTGGAAGGTCATGGCTGTTGTGAAAGCTTCCTGCAGACTGGAAGAAAACAAATGTCACTCCTGTTTTCAAGAAAGACAGAAAGAAGGATTGGAAGAACTACAGGACATGAAGTCTTTCCTTAATCCCTGGATATAAGCAGAGAGGGACATGTGGTCACGTGTCATCCCTGGCATTGGAACTTCTCACTCAGGGTCATCACAATCGGTTCCTCGAGATGTCATAATGGATCATCCTTGACTTGCAGCTTGCCCTGGCAGAGCTGCAGGCTCAGCACAATGCATTTGAGGTTACTGCGATGTTACTGATCACTCTATCCACTGTCTCTTGTACTGTGTTCAACATCAATGTTTCATGCCAGACACTGACGTCTTGGCTGTTTTTTCCAGGGCCCCACCAGGTTTATGTGGCTGTTGTACATATCGTCAGGCACATACGGCAAGAAAGTTCATTTGATAACACCCTGTGTCTCAGAGGCTCCAGAACAAAGTCCACACGTACTCCCAACAATCCAAGAACTGCTGGCGAGGCCGCTTGGTGCTCCCTTTTTCTTCCAGGGTACATCTTAATAGTAGACAGTCTGTGTAAGCACAATCCAAAGAGATGTGAAATATCCTCCAAAGCTTGTGCTCTTTATCCTCTTCATTCCCTCAGGTATTTCTGTCCCAACTCTGTAGAAATACACATTTAACTGCTTATAAGTATGTTTATATGCCAGTATGCATATGAAATAAATTTTATTTCAAATTACTAATCTTCCTTCCTTGCTTTGAACTGTACGACATTTTTTAGATGTGTTGCTACTGTTTGCAACAGAGGTTTTTAGCTGGAATGCCCCAGATGCCCCAGAAAACACCCCCAGACTCTTCATGGAGACAGATGATTCAACTTGATGTAAGCAATTACAGGATAAGTTTACTTATAGTGTTGCATGGCCCTTCTATTTACTCACAAAGGATTTTGAGGGGCACAGTGCTATTTGGGAGTTAAAACCTTTCCATTTATAAATGAATACAGTGTGCTATAGGGAGTCTGAAAGAAGAACATGGCTCCTATTTCTATTTCTCCAGGTTCTTTATTTTAGTCATTTTACTGTAAGTTCCCTCATGTCATGAAGAAACACACAGAGAAAAGACTGAATGCGTTACATTATCAAAACATGATGTGTGGTTATATTTATAACTTGTGCAACATGTCCGCAAATCAACCAAAAAAGACAAGAAAAACAAGCAAGGGCACAAAGGAGCAGACAAGGAAGTATAACAAAATCATTTCAAATGACCACTTTTTCCACTCAGCCCTGTACCTAGTAAACAAAGCAAGAAATCTGTACCAAGTGATTCATTCTTGTCAAAAGCAGAAGAATGCAGAGGACTGCATGAAATAAGAACAGTTCAGAACAGGTGATATGCCAGAAAGGAAGTTTTGACGTTAAAGTGGCATTTGTGGCCTTATGGGCTGAAAGGAAAAGGTACCCAGGGCTCTTTTCATTTTATTGTGGGTTTGTTGGTTTGTTTTTTTTTTTTCCCTTAATTCACCAAAAGTTTTCCTGAAATTCTACTTACAAAGAGCTCCCAGTGGAATCAGGAACACTTTCCCATTAATTCTTAATCCTTCAATTTTACGGAAACACACTTTTCTCTGAAAGGCGTGGGTTTCCATCTTGGATCATGGTTGCTTGGGCAGATACTTTTTCTTAATACTTTGATCAAACAAGAGATGTTTCTTTCAATTCTTCCAGAAAATATACACTCTGAAGCAAATTAAATTGAAATAATTTCTGCTAACTTGATCTTAAACTACTTTAAAGTTGCAGTGCAAAGGGTTATTTTTCTTTTAATCGATTTAATGTTTTATTTCCTTAGCGCTTCCTGCTTTCATTTCAAACTTGATTTATTACTTAACAAAAATCCTTTTAGCTGAAGTACTCCAGGAATAGTAATCTTAGGCTTGCAATTTAATCTGAATAGAAAATTTTAAATAATTTTAGTTACAATTAGTGGAAGTCTTTAATTCGTCATCAGGTTATTTTCCCCTGCCTTATTAATGATTATTCCCCTGCCTCTTCCACTGCCAAAGCCCTACAACTATAACACTGGTCTAAGAACTTACATCTTTTTTTTTTTATTTACATAGTTAAATGAAAGTTTGACTTTCACGCCTGAAATGTTTCTGAAAGCTTCCTTTGTTAATTAAACACTGATTTAGATAGTTTAGAAAGGATAAGACTGGGCCATACACATAGTTGCCATTTTATTGACAAGCCACAGAGTAATTTTTAGATGGTTTGGACTGACTTTAAATGCATTCATTTCCATTTTGTCATTTGATTGTAAAACTCAAAGTGTTTATTTTAAATTGAATGAAGTGAAAGTAGTGAGATAAGTGGCGAAATTCTTCTTGCTACCAGTACCTCAACGATAGCAACAACCACCTTACACATAAAAAATGTACCTTGATGAGACTGTTTTGAATCTTCAGCAAAAAATTTCTTCTCGACTGCCTATGGGCATTTCAGTAGATGGTTCTTACTAATATTATGCTATTTTTAATAACAAAGTATTTAATGGAAATAGAATTTAGGCATACCATTTGCTTCACATGTGTCTTAACAGTAGAGTAGATGTTATTTTAATTTATTTTATTTTATTTGGATCAATTTAAATGTAAGTACTTTATGTATATGTGGTGGGGTCATAGATTAGATCATGTTTTTCAGAGTAGCCAATAGTCCAGTTCCAGGGACAATCTTTGCATTCTGTGAGATGTAAGACCTATTTCTCTTCATCGTGTAAGTGAATCTAAACATCTCATGTAAACGTTCTGAAAAGGAGAATCGTCATGATCTTCATGATATGACTCTCAGGAAAAAAATTAAAAAATCAGATCAAACTATTAGTTAAACTAACCTGAAATCACAAATAAAGTGAAAGTTGGGATGTTGTAAAATGGGAGAAAAATGGGGCATTTTCTTATAAACTATTTTGTTGGGTTTTGTTGATATTCTTTGATAGTTTCCCCTTGTTGTTTGATAATTTTCCCTTGCTTTGGCCTTGACAACATGGAGCAGAACATCCTGGGAATTCAGTTTAGGACACATATGTTCACAACTGAGAAAAATGTGGTTTTATACATCACTCAGGTTTGACATGAAGTAATACAGCTGGGTGTTGGATGTATCCATGTAACACAATTATTCAATCAGGAAACTTGCATGCCTCAGGAATTTAATATACCTTAACAGGTTTATTAAAAGACAATCTGTAGATACTGAGTATCTGAGTGTTGAAATTTATCTGGTTTGCAAAGCCTCTGCTGCTTAAATGAAAAAGTCTACTGAATGTATCACCCTATGACAAGATTACTTAGCGTATGTCAATGTATTTCTCAGTACCTAAGACATTTTGTATATAGCATGTCTGTGTGCATATATAGCATCTTAATTACTGAGGTATGGAAATGGATGATTCCACAGTGATTTAAATTTAAATCATTTTTTTTTTCTTTAACTGATTGGTAGGTGACCTGCAATTAAAATGGTTTATTTGAAAAAATGAAGCAAATTAGGTGGAGCAAAGAAACAGAACTAATCAAAGATAGAAATAATTTAGCAACAAGCATTCTCTTAGCAGTTAAATCACTGTTTCTACAGCAGGCAACAGAAAAAAGACACAGTGAACTAGAGAAAGAAAATGTTCGTGTAGGTATATATAAACTCACAGTACATAGCTTTCTGCATGTGCCAGGTGTGAATAGTTGCAAGGCAGAATTTACTTTTGTAATAATCTGCATCTGATTACTTTATAATATCAGAAAGAAATCTCAGAAAAAGCTCTGGACAGGTCTTTGCTCAACAACATAGCTAGTATGAGTGCTCTCATTCCGATCACTTACAGGTGTTGTTATAAACTGGTACCTGTCCAGACTATGGTTAATAGTGCCAAGATAACAGTGAACTGAAAAGAAACATTACAGTATTTATCACAGAAAAATGTCACTGAAGATAAAATCTCCTATCAGCTAGAGAAGACTTTAATCTTATGTGTCTGTTGTCATCTATCTCTGAGAAATTGAAATCAAAACCACTATATTTTTGTTGGTTTTCAGAGAGAAACCTAGGGCGGAAAACTTAATACACTTTAGATGACTTCAGGATTTCCTTTTGCCACATCTGGAGAGTAAACAACCATCAAAAGAAAGGGAGAATACTTTCTAAAAGACAGCCATTTTCAAACTTCAGTATCATTAGAAAACATGATCACACAGAGGCAATGTAGAAGGTCTCTAGTGCAAGAGATTCAATAAAGGGATACGTGAAACTGCAGACAGACTCTGTTTTGTGAAAAGGATGTTCAGCTGGATTTTTTTTCTGAAAGCATTCACAGCATCACAGGATCATTAGGGTTGGAAGGGACCTCTGGAGATCATCCATTTCAACCGTGCCAGGGCAGAGCCATAGGGAGCAGGTCACACAGGAACTTATCCAGAGAGGGAGACTCCACAACCTCCCCAGGCAGCCTGTTCCAGTGCTCTGCCACCCTCAATGTAAAGAAGTTCTTCCTCATGTTAGGTGAAACTTGTGTTTTAGTTTATGGCCACTTCTCCTCGTTCTGTCGCTGGGTGCCACTGAAAAGAGTCTGGCACCACCCTCCTGGCACTTGCCTTTGAGATACTTATATGCAATAATGAGCTCCCCTCTCAGTTTTTCTTCTCTAAACAGGCCCAGATCATCCCCTGTGGCTTCCACTGGACCTCTCCAGTAGCTCCTTGTCTTTCTTGTACTGAGGAGCCCAGAACTGGACACAGTTCTCCAGATGTGGCCTCACCAGGGTCGAGCAGAGTAAGGATCACCTCCTTTGACCTGATGAATGCCATGCTCCTCCCAGGGCACCCCAGGACATTCTTATCCCTCCTGGCCACAAGGGCAGACTGCCAGCTCATGGTGAACTTGTCATCCACCAATACTCCTAGGTCCTTCTCAGATGAACAGCTCTTTAGTAGATCAGCCCCAACCTGTACTGGCATTTGGGATTCTTTCTCCACAGATACAGGACCCTACACTTGCCTTTGCTGAACTGCATTAGGTTTCTCTCTGCCCAGTTCTCCAGCCTATTGAGGTCCTGCTGAACGGCAGCACAGCCTTCAGGTGTATCAGCAAACTTGCTGAGGGAACACTCTATCCAGGTCATTGATAAATGAGTTGAATAAGACCAGCCCCAGTATTGATCTCCAGTGAGCACCACTGACTACCAATTTAAGGAATTTTGCTGTGACATTTCAAGTTCTCATTCACAAGGAACAATCTATGGGACAGTCTAGTTCTGGGGGTGTTACCTAGTTTATCAATCTCAAAACTAGAAAGCTAGCACGGCTAGTCCCTGGCCTGAGATTGCTCAGACTGTTAGTGGGCTATCTAACATAAGACTGTGAACCACGAACCATAGCTAGTTTGTTAGCACTGGAGCTTGGAGGGTTTAGTCTTAGAAGTACTTAGAGTCTTATTAGTATAATGGATGTTCTGGCACTTAAGTCAGTGCTTAGAAATTCTGGAAACACTCTTCCTTACCTGCTGACCAGAGAAATTATGAAAAGACCTAAGGAGTCTGGGAATTCAGGATGCTAGAAGCTGGAGGCCCTGGATTTCCACCTTCCTCGACAGCTGACCAGGAGGGGATCTTCAGCAGCTTCCCAAGTGGGCTGCCAAAAACTTGTCACATTTCAAAATCAAATTCCATCCACAAAACTCTTCTACATTGACAAAGCAGCAGTTGTCTGTAGAACAGTGTTTGTACTTGAAGCTGTAGGCATTAGTCTCCTGCAGATGCTGGTTGACAGGATGAAAGAACATGACATGACTTTTAGGTTGGAAGTACCTTTCTTAGAGTAATTGGCCTTGTTTTAGATATGGTATATTGCTTGTCATTGTGACAACATAGAGAGTCTACATCCACATCCATTCACGGCATAGCAAATTTGAGGATTCTTAACCAGCTCAGTGACATGAAGTTGATAAACAGCCAAAACAGAATTAAGAGCTGCTTGATTGTATGTAGCAGAATAGAGCTGAGATGTCACCTCGTGGCAGTTTGGATATATATTGTTATGATTCAGCACTGACAAGTCATTCGTTTTTAAACAAAAGCAGCAAGGTTAGATTCATTATACTTGAAATAAAATTTGAATCTTTTAATGCTTTGGAAGAAAATGGGATTATAATTCTACTTTTCTAGGAGTAAAGATTTTCTTCTATTATTTTCTCTCCTGGGAGTTTTAAGGCATTTCTTCTAAAGTACTTTGCTGTCAGGACTTCACAGATACTAAATAACAGTGATGACATTAATATAACATAAAGAAGAAAAGTAATTAACAGTAGAAATATAGCACCTTGGAAGGCATGCCTCACCACTGCATTTTTCCTCTTCTGACTTATGAAGATCAGCCCTTTTGAAAAATGTCATTGTAGACATTACAGATCTATTAACCATTCATGTAGCTGTGTACTTCTATGCAAAACTCATTTATGGTTAGTTTATGCCATAAATCCTAATGCTAGTCATAGTTTTCTTAATCTTGTAAGTACTATTTTCTTCATTTTAAATGTTTTTGGATATTATAATAAGAAATTGTAATTTTCTAGTTAAATTAATGTTTCTTTGCATAACAAAAGCTTGTCCACTGGTTCACAGAGATCTATTAAAAGCATTTGAAAGTTTGTATCAATATCCCCGGGGGGGGTTAATTTCAAGTTACACAGAATTCTTTAACTCAGTCCTGACCCAGTTAACACTTTCAAATTATTTCAGTAGGCACTGGCATGTTGTTATTTTGCTCATGCTCTCTAGAAGGAGAACTCTCCATCTTTGTGTTTCAGCTGAAAAACTCTTTGAGGACTGGATACAGTACTTAGGTAGGTCTAGCAATATATTCATATGACTGGAATTTTTAGCAGAAGGTTTTCTGTACAGCAAAGATACTTTATTTTATGCAACTGATCTGTGTTTTCCGATGTCAAGAGCTACTGCATTGTGTGGTTCTGTTTAAATGGAAGTATCATCTTAAAACAAATCACTAAATCCCTGGGACGATCTTCATCTCCCTTGGCATATCGTGAAGTTCTTCATAGTTCAGTTACCTTTTTCACTTACTTTTGGGTGCGGAAGTTGCAGCATCCGTTCTAACCTCCCAGGTTTGTCAGACACCTTGATAGCTCTTCCGTCTGCTGAGTTAAAATTAACTTAAAATCGTTTATGCAGCCTTTTTCATTCTTTCCACACTCTTAATGATTTGGGTATTTTCCTCAGACAAATTCTGCTATTCCAAATTTTTCCTGCTATGTTGTAGTCACCACAGACTTCTCTTCAAAGCTATGTGGAGAGCAGCTCAGCTCTTCCCTGCATTTCCTTCCTATATGTATTATCTGTTCTTCAAAGAGTTGTCTTCTTCAATTCAGTGTTGGAGAGTAGGAATAACCCTGTGCTGCCTCCAATACTCACTAAATAGGAAAGAGTACAATAATGCGACAGGCATGTAGTGATGCCCTTACTAAAAATACTTTTCCAAACTGTAGCTGTAGAGATTTTCTAGACAGAGCTGCTTTTTGTAGGTAAAATTCCATGATAAATTTCTATTTTATGGACTTTTCATTATCCCCTTGAATTCACATGTCAGTTCAGTGTCCACAACACCTTGTGGCAAGCAATGCTGCAGATTAATTACAGATTAAGCTAGCAATCTCCTTTTGTCTTTGAGATTTCATTGGGTCATTCATTCTTTGCTGGTTAACTGTAAAAGACAGTCTTCCAGAAAACCTCTGCCTCACTGGAATTCAACTACCTTGACACTATCTTTTTAAGGCAACATAGAATCATAGAATCGTTAGGGTTGGAAAGGACCTTAAGATCATCTAGTTCCAACCCCCCTGCTGTGGGCAGGGACACCTTACGCTAAATCATATCACCCAAGGCCTCGTCCAACCTGGCCTTGAACACTGCCAGGGATGGAGCATTCACAACCTCCCTGGGCAACATCAACTGAGGAAAAAGTGCAGTCCACAATAGTCAGAGACAAAAGCAGGGTTATCCATTCAGTAAATCAGACCTGAAATATAACATAGGCTTCTGGAATTGTAGCAACTATAGAGAAGGCCAAAGGAGACTTGCATTTTTCTGTTCTCTCTGAACCTCTGCATATCACTTTATTATTGGGGGAATAATAATGTTATAGCACAGACATGGGATTCTGAAGAGCGAAAATTATTTTATTTTTGGCTTTTGTTCTTCTGCTTAGTTGACTACAAATTTCTCACACATAGAATCATAGAATCATAGAATAGTTAGGGTTGGAAAGGACCTTAAGATCATCAAGTTCCAACACCCTTGCCATGGGCAGGGACACCTCACACTAAACGATGCCACCCAAGGCCTCGTCCAACCTGGCCTTGAACACAGCCAGGGATGGAGCATTCACAACCACCCTGGGCAACCCAGTCCAGTGCCTCACCACCCTAACAGGAAAAAATTTCCTCTTTATATCCAATCTAAACTTCCCCTGTTTAAGTTTTAATCCGTTACCCCTTGTCCTATCACTGCAGTCCCTAATGAATAGTCCCACCCAAGCATCCCTGTAGGCCCCCTTCAGATACTGGAAGGCTGCTATGAGGTCTCCACGCAGCCTTCTCTTCTCCAGGCTGAACAGCCCCAACTTTCTCAACCTAACTTCATACGAGAGGTGCTCCAGTCCTCTGATCATCCTCGTGGCCCTCCTCTGGATTTCTTCCAACAGTTCCATGTCCTTTTTATGTTGAGGACACCAGAACTCAATACTCCAGGTGAGGTCTCACGAGAGCAGAGTAGAGGGGCAGGATCACCTCCTTCGACCTGCTGGTCACGCTCCTTTTGATGCAGCTCAGGATACGATTGGCTTTCTGGGCTGCAAGCACACACTGAAGCCGGCTCATGTTCATTTTCTCATCAACCAACACCCTCAAGTCCTTCTCCACAGGGCTGCTCTGAATCTCTTCTTTGCCCAACCTGTAGCTGTGCCTGGGATTGCTCCGACCCAGGTGTAGGACCGTGCACTTGGCATGGTTAAACTTCATCAGGTTGGCATCAGCCCACCTCACAAGCGTGTGAAGGTCCCTCTGGATGGCATTCCTTCCCTCCAGTGTATCAACCGAACCACACATCTTGGGGTCATCGGCAAACTTGCTGAGGGTGCACTCAATCCCACTGTCCATGTCACCGACAAAGATGTTAAGACCGGTCCCAACACCGATCCCTGGCGGACACCAGTCGTTACTGGTCTCCTGTTGGACATTGAGCCGTTGACCACAACTCATTGCATGCCACCATCCAGCTAGTTCTTTAACCACCAAGTGGTCCATCCATCAAATCGATGTTGCTCCAATTTAGAGACAAGCATGTCGTGCGGGACAGTGTCGAACGCTCTGCACAAGTCCAGGTAGATGACATCAACTGCTCTACCCCTGTCCATCAGTTCTGTAGCCCCATCATAGAAGGCCACCAAATTGGTCAGGCAGGATTTCCCCTTAGTGAAGCCATGCTGGCTGTCACCAAGCACCTTGTTGATTTTCATGTGCCTTAGATGCCTTCCAGGAGAATCTGCTCCAAGATTTTGCCAGGCACAGAGGTGACACTGACTGGTCTGTAATTCCCCGGCTCATCCATTTTCCCCCTCTTGAAAATGGGGGTTATATTTCCCTTTCTCCAGTTGTTGGGAACTTCACCTCACTGCCATGATTTCTCAAATATGATGGCCAGCGGCTAAGCAACTTCATTCGCCAGCTTCTTCAGGACCCATGGATGGATCAGGTCCCATGGACTTGTGTATGTTCAGATTTTTAAGATGGCCCCCAACCAGATCCTCTCCTACAGTGGGCCCAGGGTCTTCATTCTCACAGTCCCTGCATCTCCCTTCCAAGACTTGGGTGGTGTGGTCAGAGCCTTCGCCAGTGAAGATCAAGGCAAAGAAGTCATTCAGAACCTCAGCCTTCTCCAAATCCTGTGTAGCCAGTTCTCCTGAGAGCTTCCTGAGGGGGCCTACGTTCTCCCTAGTCTGTTTTTTATTTGCTATGTACCTGCAGAATCCCTTCCTGTTATCCTTAATATCCCTAGTGAAGTTTAATTCTAACTGGGCCTTAGCTTTCCTAACCTGGTCCCTAGCTTCCTGGACAACATTCCTGTACTCTTCCCAGGCTGCCTGTCCTTGCTTCCACCTTTTATAAGCCTCTTTTTTCCTTCAATGTTTCCTCAGGAGCTCCTTATCCATCCAAGGAGGTCTCCTGGCCCTCCTGCTGCACTTCCTTCTAGTTGGGATGCAACACTCCTGAGCTTGTAGCAGGTAATCCTTGAATATCAACCAACAGTATTGGGCCCCCCTGCCCTCTAGGGCTGTATCCCATGGAACCTTACTAAGCAGGTTCCTGAGGAGGCCAAAGTCTTCTCTCTTGAAGTCCATGGCAGTGAGCTTGCTGCACGCTCTTCTCACTGTCCTGAGGATCTCAAATTCGACCATCTTGTGCTTGCTGCTTTTCTTGCCATGTCATGTAATGCATGTATTTCATATAAGCTGAAGGGAGAAAATGTAATATTTTAAAGAATTGCTGAACAGTTATAAATGAGAGAATGTAAAGTGAGAAAATAAAAATCTGTACAGTGATCTCCTGCGTCTACAAGTGACTAGAATTTTGTAAAAAATGCCTCTTAGACCTTCTGTGACAAGAAGACAGTGTTGGTGTGTTCCTCAATAAAGAGAGGATTTGCCACTTTCACGTATCGTAAACTTGTCGTTAAACATCAGAATTTTGTTCAACTGAATGTTTGAGGGAATGTTTGGACAATTTCCTGTGAATATATTAGAAAGAATTTAAAACACTGACATGTGTGAACATGCATATGCTTGTGTTTGGGGAAGAGGGTTGTGCGTCTATATGTATATGCATACACACAAGAATAATTATATCTAGCAGGTTCCATTTTAGAATTATAAAACATGATGAGGTATGAAGTCTCTCACTTGTCCTCTTATCTGCTAGCTCTCATTGCAGTGCAATTCTGAGGAAGAAAAACATTACCTTTTATAACATTAAAAAAGAAGAATAAAAATTTGCTCACTTGATTATTGTGGTTTAAGCCCAGCCTGTAACTCTGAACCACGCAGCAGCTCACCTACTCTTCTTTCCTCCCCTCCACCCCAGCAGGATGCGGAGGAGAATCAAAAGAATGTAACTCCCACTGGTTGAGGTAAGAACAGTGCAGTAACTAAGGCATAACACTGCTAAGGTATAAATCACTGCTAAGGTATAACACAAATCACTGCTGCTACCACCAATAATAATAATGATAAGGGAAATAACAAGGGGAGAGAATATAAAACTAAAAGGGGAAAAGGAAAAGAAAACTATAAATGCAAGTGCTGCACAATACAATTGCTCATCACTCATTGACATACACAGCCCAACCCAAGCAGGGTGGCTTGGGTGGCTCCCCTCAGTTAATGTACTGGGCATGATGTGCTGTGGTATGGAACACCACTTTGGCTAGTTTGAGTCAGGTGTCCTGTCTCTGCTCCCTTGTCACTGGTAGAGCATGAGAGACAGAAAAGTCCTAGATCAGAGGAAGAATTACTGTGCAACAACTAAAACATGGGTGTGTTACCAGCATTGTTCTCAGACTAAAGTAGAAAACACAGCACTCACCAGCTGCTAAGAAGGAGAAAAATATCTGTTACAGCTGAACCCAGGACATTGCTAGAGCCCTTTTGAGTCTTCATAAGACTCCAGTGTTTCTGGACTCCAAAAGCTTAGAGTAAGTTTAAGTGGAAAAAAGTTAATTTTGGAAATGACAAGCCTATAGTGTGAAATTTTATAGCTCTGAAATTTTTATGGAAGGATAATATAGAAAAACATTGTATCTGTTTACACTGTGTGTGTATTGAAGCACATTTGCAAAATTGTATCATGTGTAGGCTTTCTTAAATAGGGGGATATTATGCATGTACATATCTGTGCTACATTTACTGCACCATGTAGAAGGACTGAAGTGAGCCTTTTATTACTCATGAGCACATTTGTTGAAGATGCAGTGATGGCCAGTAAAATATCAGCATTTGTTAATAACTGCCAAAACACATCTTATCTTACACACAGCAACCCTGAATGGCTAATATTTATACAGATTTATTTTTCACTGATTTCTTAGACTAGTTTTGTCCAACTGTAACTCATCTGTCAGTGCAGAAGAAAAGATTCGCATGCCTGATATATGAAAAGATATGGGCAATATTTTACGAGCAGGTAATCTGGTATTATACCTTGACTTGTTGAAAAACCTCCAGTAGCTAAATAAAATTAAGTAAAAATATTAATTATTTAATGGACTTTGCCATAACAGTGACATAAAATAATTCACTGAAAAAGTGGATAGCTTGTGCTTATTTAATTCTTACGCACTTTTGAATAAAGCAACTGTTCATGGCTGAGAAACCAGAAGTACTTTTTATTGTAAGAAAATCTGCATCTTTTTACATACCACTGTGGTGCAGAAAAAAAGAAAAACCTTAGAAAGGTTCTGCGCCCTTGTCAATTCCCACAAGAACACTAAAGCATAGATTTAAGTTTTTTTTTAATGATGTGCCCATAACATCAGAATAATTCCTATAAATGACATGATATATTGGGCTGAAAACATCCCCGCTGCATATGGAATATCACAGTGTCTGACTTTATTTTCCCTAGGAATGCTATGGAACTTGATTGTTAGCCATAAAGGTCACCAGTAGAGTTGTTATAGTTCAGCTTACATTTCCTCCTGCTTTGCCTACTAGCTTGTCGGCCGATTCCCCTGTTTTTTTCACAGCAGTCCATTCATATTGTCATGATCCTTTCTCAGCCTATCTTCCTACGGGAGGTGCTCCAGTCCCCTGATCATCCTCGTCACACTCCTCTGGACTTCTCCCAACAGTTCCATGTCCTTTTAATGGTGAGAACACCAGAACTGCACACAATACTCCAGGTGAGGTCTCACAAGGGCAGAGTAAAGGGGCAGGATCACCTCCTTCAACCTGCTGGTCACGCTCCTTTTGATGGAGCCCAGGATACGATTGGCTTTCTGGGCTGCAAGCGCCCACTGAAGCCGGCTCATGTTCATTTTCTCATCAACCGGCACCCCCAAGTCCTTCTCCACAGGGCTGCTCTGAATCTCTTCTCTACACAACCTGTAGCTGTGCCTAGGATTGCTCCGACCCAGGTGTAGGACCTTGCACTTGGCATGGTTAAACTTCATGAGGTTGGCATCAGCCCACCTAATAAGCGTGTCGAGGTCCCTCTGGATGGCATTCGTTCCCTTCCTGAGGGGGCCCACATTCTCCCTAGTCTGTTTTTTATTTGCTATGTACCTGCAGATTCCCTTCCTGTTATCCTTAATATCCCTAGTGAAGTTTAATTCTAACTGGGCCTTAGCTTTCCTAACCTGGTCCCTAACTTCCCGGACAACATCCCTGTACTCTTCCCAGTCTGCCTGTCCTTGCTTCCACCTTTTATAAGCCTCTTTTTTCCTTCTAAGTTTCCTGAGCAGCTTCTTATCCATCCAAGGAGGTCTCCTAACCCTCCTGCTGCACTTCCTTCTAGTTGGGATGCAACAGTCCTGAGCGTGTAGCAGGTGATCCTTGAGTATCAACCAACAGTTTTGGGCCCCTCTGCCCTCTAGGGCTATATAGCATGGAACCTTACTAAGCAGGTTCCTGAAGAGGCCAAAGTCTTCTCTCTTGAAGTCCAGGGCAGTGAGCTTGCTGCACGTTCTTCTCACTGTCCTGAGAATCTCGAAGCTGGGTGTGAGGAGCTGAAATGGGACTCCACTGTCCATTATCTCAAAGACTGGTGTGAAGAATTGCTGCCCATTATCTCAAGTGTTGCTGCAGAAGTGAACAGTTGAAGAGCTGGCTGAGAGACCATAGAAACTGAATGCACATAAACCACCAGGAATGTGCAGTACCCGACATTAAGAGCAGAGTTTCTCCCCCCAACACATAATAAAAGGGGAAAAAGGTAATCGCTGTGGTGAATATCCACCTCCAATGATGACTACAGAAGCGGGGAGCCATCTGCCATGGAAGATGACCATGGACTCTCGAAACGCTGCTGGACCCACAGTGGTGACTATCTCTCCGCACTCCGAATTCTTGCTTAATATCTATCCTTTTTTCCAATTTCTCCTTGTCGTGGTTTAAACCCAGTCACGTAATTCGTTCGCTCACTTCCCCCCCTTTCTTGCCCTCCCCCTGCTCCCGGAGGGACAGAGAGGAGAATCAAAAAGAATGCAACTCCCACGGGTTGAGATAAGAACAGTTTAGTAACTAAGGTATAACACAAATCACTACTGCTACCACTAATGATAATAATGATAAAGGAAATAACAAGGGAAGAGAATACAACACCTCAGCACCAGCCGACCGATAACTCGCCCCCCTCAGCCCGACCAAGCACCGACCTATACCTCCTCCAACCCTGCAGACTCCCAGCCCTTCCGGCTAACTCCCAGTTACATCCTGGGCATGACGTGCTGTGGTATGGAATACCTCTTTGGTCAGTTTGGGTCAGGTGTCCTGTCTCTGCTTCCTCCTGGCTTCCCCTCCTCCCTGGCAGAGCATGAGGCTCACAAAGTCCTTGGCCAAACCAAAACATCGCTATCAGCTCTGTTCCCAGGCCGAAAATCAAAACACTGCACTGCACCAGCTACCAAGAAGGGGAAAAATGACTGCTACTGCTGAACCCAGGACACTCCTATTGCTATCTTTTCATAATAAGTATCTTTCTTAATGATTACCTTTTTATAATAAACAAACTGATTGATTACAGTACTCTCTTGCATCTTAATTTCACCAGGGAACATGAACAAAATAGGTCTGACACTGGGTTTTTCTCCAGTCAGACCCTGACAGTGGCAGCAGGGTCTGACTGGAGATCTTCAGAATCTGATCTTCAGAGTCTGATCTTCAGAATTTGCACTGTTAGGAGGGGGTGTTTTTAAGAATTCAGACAAACTTTCCAAAGGAAAAATGGGTGAAACACTAGGAAACAACTAAATTTTTTCATGAATGACCTTTTTTCTGAGATCTCGAATCACTTTCCAAACTCCTAAATCTTCATTTTACAGATGAGTAAACCTGCAGATTAAATGATTGGCTTGGCTTGATTCTAGATACAGACTTACCAAGCTAGGAAATAAAAACCCCTTTTGCTCTTGGTAGCTCAGACTTCTAATGCTATCTTACCAGGTGATGCAGATTGTTCCAGCAACTTAAAGGAAGATTCAGGAAATCTAAAATCTGCAATCGGAGACTGCCATTATGGCTAGACTGTAGGCTGAGATATATTAAAAAAAAAAAGAGAGGGAAAAAAACAAATGTAAGAAGAATGAAAAAAGGAAAGATTATATGCAGTGCTGGACCCATTTTTTAGGGAAAAAATGTTCAATATCCTAATAATTATGATTCATAGAACTTATCATCTTTTTACAGTGTTATTTTGCTTGTAAAACAGAAGATGAAACATCTTTATACACTACTTTGGTATTTTATATTCAGGTAGTTTTAGCCACTGTACTTAATTTTCTAGTTACTCTGTAACTGGGTATATGTAGAAATGGAGCATTTATTTTCTCTGTAAAGTTTTCTATGTGAAGAAAATGGAAAACTAAAGACCTTTATTACAAAATAAAAGTCCAAATAATACACAAAAGCTGAGAGAACACTTTGATATCAGGTATGTTTTTCATAACCACTTACATTCCTCAGTCATTTTATCTCCCTCAAATTTAGAAGCAACTTTTAAAACTTTTAATTTCAATCTCATAATATTTCTCAACATTACAATAATATTTACTTTACAACTTACAATTAAAAGTCCTTAGTGTAGTATTAGCTGATGAGAAAGGAGATTACTGGAATTTATTTTGTATATAGCACCTAAGAGAATATAAGAAACTTTTTCTCATAACAAATCAGCTTATCTGTTCTGTTACAAAAAAACCCCAAAACATAGGGAACATGAATAATAAAGTTTCAGTAATTAACTTCTGTAGGTTTTGCTGTTTCATGATATGAAGTAACATGGTTGCATATATCATACACAAGGTAAGACTTCCAACAGCATTTTTGTGATACTCTCCTAAACAGGATAAAAATGTTTTTGTATTTCTTATTACTCACAACCATTGAACACACTAGAAAATAGCATCTACATTATAATTATTACATCAAAATATAACATGATCTCTAGATAGTTGCTTATATAGCTTCTGTTGTCATCACTGCTCCTTTGCCATTTAGACTGAAGTTACTAAATGAGAATAGTGCATATTCTTTTGTGATGTTTCAATGATTAAATTACTATAAAACTGAAATCTACATTGGATGATATCAAAATGTAATCAGTTATGTGAGAAAATATCACATACATTTATGAAATTAATTTGCATTTTTAGAGAGTTTTCAAAACACTGGTGATTTGGAGTCAAGCACCTCATTAAATATTTTACATCCCAGAGGCTAATACAAAACTTAGGCTAAAGACAAATGACAATGTAGCAGCTGAAATTTAGGCTCCTTCTTCAGTAAGCTCTACATAAATTTTTGTTAGAAGTGTCTATAAACTGAGAAAATAAATGTAATTATTTAGAATGCTTGTCTAATTAACATTGCAAATTACTTTGGACTAGCATTAATTTTTCCTGTTTGAAGCAGAAGCCTAAATTATGAAAATGTTCTATTGTTTATTGCACTGCTGAAGGACAGCTGCTACGCAAATGAGCTAGATTAGTGTTCAGGCATCTGCTTTGTTATGTGAATCAGACAGAGAGGGAACTTGAACTTGACTGTATAAAAGAAAGTTCATGACAGCAGCTGGATCTGTCCCAGCCTCCTATAAATAAGGTGGTCAGCTGACAGAACCATCATATGAGGGTTTGTTAAAATATTTCCAGAATAATCTTTCACTGAAGACCGCTTTTCTATATTCAGTAACATCAGCCTGATGTATTGCACATCTTAAGAGCTTTCTATGGACAAAGATTCATTTTGTAGAAAAGCCCCATTTCTAGCATATAATATTTTAAACTGAGTGGTCAATCAGTTATATAGGATTTTGCTTCTCACATTTACAATCAAAGCATTAGCCATTGTATAAATGTGAAAAGGGGAGTTACTACTAACTCTGGACATTGGATCTGAGTTCAGAAATATGTAAGTTTAATGATATAACGTATAACATAACAGGTCTGTCCTGGGTTCAGCAGTAGCAGTCATGTTTTTCCTTTGTGGTAGCTGGTGCAGTGCTGTGTTTCGACTTCCAGCCTGGGAACAGTGTTGGTGAAGCCAATGTTTTCGGTTGTTTCTAAGTGATGTTTACCCTGACCAAGGACTTTGTGAGGCTCATGCTCTGCCAGGGAGGAGGGGAAGCCGGGAGGAAGCAGAGACGGGGCGCCTGACCCAGGCTAGCCAAAGAGGTATTCCATACCACAGCACATCATGCCCGGGGTGGGGGGTAACTGGGAGTTACCCGGAAGGACATGGGCTTCCGGGTGGAACTCGTTTCTTGGCCGGTGGTATCGTATTCTCTTCCCTTGTTATTTTCCCTTATCATTGTTGTTGGTAGTAGCGGTGGTGATTTGTGTTGTACATTGGTTGCTGGACTGTTCTTGTCTCAACCCGTGGGAGTTGCACTCTTTCGATCCTCCTCCCCGTTCCTCCGGGAGTGGGGAAGGGGAGAGCCCCGGGGGGGGGGGCCTCGATTGTTGTCAGCCCGGAACCACTCACTGGGAGTGAGTGAACAAGTTGCCTGACTGGGTTTAAACCACGACAAGGTCCTTTTTAGTTTTGTTCATGGTGAATTTTACGAGTGTGAGAACTGTATCCCTCTATAATAAAAACCACCGAATGACAACCTGCACTGGCATTTCTGAGAGGATATTTATTTACTGTTTGAAAAAAAAGACAAATACAAGTAGACTATTCCAAATTAGACGCTCCATAATTTATCTCTGCTTTATGCCTGATGGGTATTTCTACTATTGAGACTGCTAAGGTTTCTACCTGATGTCCCTAATTATGAAAACTGTTTTCAACTTATCATTTTCCTGAGAGGTTTGAGTCCCCAGTTTTCATCTCATCTCATCTTCAATACTTTCAGATCAGTATCTTGAGGTAACCAGTGGAGGAACACAGTCCTTTTGATTCTTTTTCTTCTAAGAATGTTCTATACCAGCACTTTTGATTTACAAGTGTCTTCTTGTTTGTAGTAGAAGAGCACTTAGGCAGATACTATTTTCAATAATAAACAGTTAGTTTTACCGTCAGGGCTACCATGGTCTTCAAGATGTGTCTACATCGCTTAATTATTGCAACTTTTTCCTCCCTGCTATGCATCTTTACGTACTCATAAACATTTAGGCATTTTCTTTGAACATTTATCAAGGTAGGTCTGGGCAGTCATTCCTAATAACCTGAGCTTCCTGGATTGCCGTCACCATCTGCTGCTGGCACTGTGGGACACTTATCTGCCTCCATTAAAGGAGAAAGCTCTCGGGACTCAGGAATGTGATTTCTCCAGTAGCCAGCGTGGCATTTTAGAGCTTCCCAAAACTGTAAAACGTATCATGAATGTGAGGTTCTCAAAAATTAACTTAGAGTTTCTTGATTCACCACTTATGCGAAACAGGACTGCACACTCTTAGCCACATCTCCTGGGCTGGGCCTATGCTGATGCTCTTCTAATGTTGAAGATGCATCTATTCCACCTAGAACTTAGCTTGTGGCCTGCTCTGGACCCTATATAGTGTCTGGACGCATAAATGTGCATGAATGGTTACCAGGTTCAGAATATCTAAAATTTGTTCTGACTCAGCCTAATGCAATGGGATTTACACATACTGAAAAAAAAGAGGTATTCCCATTTCTGGACGTATTCTAGTTTGAATATAACAGGAGAGTGCATTGCAGCATCTGAAGATTCAGAAGCTTCCTATAGCACTGGAGGTGGTGGTAGCAGTGATGTAAGCAGGTTCATACTCCCATTATAGACAGTCCCCATGTTCCCTAAACCATGCCTGGGTATTGCACTAGTGAATACTAGCAGAGACAAAAAACAGTATGAGGGAATGTGGAATGCAATGCAGATGATCAGCGCTACAGTGTTAGAGGTACCTCTCTATTCTATTTAGATGTACATGCATTGCTATAAGCATACCTTTAAAAATCAGGATGTGACTGGGGGAGATCAGGACATGACTGATAAAATGTAGGATAAGTATTTGATAATAAAATTGGAAACAAAAGAGCAATGGAAATAAAACGAAAAATAATATTAGCTACTATCATTATTAAAAGCAGTAAAAAAACTACCTCTGAGAAGCTCAGGAGATTTTCTTAGTTTGGCATCTTGCAGTCATTGGTGCTAAGTGGATCATTTCAGGGTTAATTCATTGTCTCACTTACTTTGTAAAATCAGCTGCTTGGTTTCTAGGTATAACCTGCTTTATTATATAACAAATGAACAAAAATTAACGAGAAGAACCTCAAATCCTTTTTTCCCTTTTACTTTTGTAATTCCTGTGCTACTATCATTCTATACTGGTTCTGTGTCGAGCGAAGCTGAGAGTGAAGCAGTGCTAGGCTTGTCCAGACACAAAAGGCAGCAGAAAATCTCATTGAAATGCAGTTTTATATCTACGAATTGCTGATCCACTTACACTTCCATTGTGTTCTTTAACCAGTTTGCTCTTTCTTGCTTACACAGTTCTCTGGCTCTTTCTACACAACTTTTTTAGTTTATTGTGATATGCTGTATAACATGAGAAACAATTGTACAATCATAGAATAGTCAGGGTTGGAAGGGACCTTAAGATCATCTAGTCCCAGCCCCCCTGCCATGGGCAGGGACACCTCACACTAAACCATGCCACCCAAGGCTCTGTCCAACCTGGCCTTGAACGCAGCCAGGGATGGAGCATTCACAGCTTCCCTGGGCAGCCCACTCCAGTGCCTCACCAACCTCACAGGAAAGAATTTCTTCCTTATATCCAATCTAAACTTCCCCTGTTTAAGTTTCAAACCATCATCCCTTGCCCTGTCACTACAGTCCCTAATGAAGAGTCCCTCACAAGCATCCCTGTAGGCCCCCTTCAGATACTGGAAGGCTGCTATGAGGTCTCCACGCAGCCTTCTCTTCTCCAGGCTGAACAGCCCCAACTTTCACAGCCTGTCTTCACACGGGAGGTGCTCCAGTCCCCTGATCATCCTCGTCGCCCTCCCCTGGACTTCTTCCAGCAGTTCCATGTCCTTTTAATGGTGAGAACACCAGAACTGCACACAATACTCCAGGTGAGGTCTCATGAGAGCAGAGCAGAGGGGCAGGATCACCTCCTTCGACCTGCTGGTCACGCTCCTTTTGATGCAGCCCAGGATACGACTGGCTTTCTGGGCTGCAAGCGCACACTGCCAGCTCTTGCTAAGTTGCTCATCAACCAGCACCCCCAAGTCCTTCTCCACAGGGCTGCTCTGAATCTCTTCTTTGCCCAACCTGTAGCTGTGCCTGGGATTGCTCCGACCCAGGTGTAGGACCTTGCACTTGGCATGGTTAAACTTCATAAGGTTGGCATCAGCCCACCTCACAGGCGTGTGAAGGTCCCTCTGGATGGCATTCCTTCCCTACAGTGTATCAACCCAACCACACATCTTGGGGTCATCGGCAAAGTTGCTGCGGGCGCACTCAATCCCACTGTCCATGTCACCGACAAAGACGTTGAACAAGATCGATCCCAACACCGATGGACACCAGTCATTACTGGTCTCCACCTGGACATTGAGCCATTGACCATAACTCATTGCATGCCACCATCCAGCCAGTTCTTTATCCACGGAGTGGTCCATCCATCAAATTGATGTCTCTCTAATTTAGAGACAAGGATGTTGTGTGGGACAGTGTCAAACACTTTGCACAAGTCCAGGTAGATGACATCAGCTGCTCTACCCCGTCCATCAGTTCTGTAGCCGCATTACAGAAGGCCACCAAACTGGTCAGGCAGGATTTCCCCTTAGTAAAGCCATGCTGGCAGTCTTTCATGTGCCTTAGCATGCCTCCTAGGAAAATCTGCTCCATGATTCTGCCAGGTACAGAGGTGACACTGACTGGTCTGTAATTCCCCGGGTTATCCATTTTCCCCTTCTTGAAAATGGGGGTTATATTTCCCTTTTTCCAGTTGTTGGGAACTTCACCTGAGTGCCATGATTTTTCAAATATGATGGCCAGCGGCTTAGCAACTTCATTCGCCAGCTTCTTCAGGACTCGCGGATGGATTTCATCAGGTCCCATGGACTTGTGCATGTTCAGGTTCTTAAGATGGTCTCGAACCAGTTCCTTTCCTACAGGGACCCTAAGGTCTTCATTCTCACAGTCCCCGCATCTGCCTCAATCTTCTCCAAATCCATGGTAGCCAGTTCTCCTGAGAGCTTCCAGAGAGGGCCCATATTGTTCCTAGTCTGTCTTTTATTCGCTACGTACCTATAGAATCCTTTCTTGTTATCTTTCACATCCCTAGCCAAGTTTATTTCTAACTGGGCCTTAGCTTTCCTGACCTGGTCCCTAGCTTCCCAGACAACATCCCTGTACTCTTCCCAGGCTGCCTGTCCTTGCTTCCACCTTTTATAAGCCTCTTTTTTCCTTCTAAGTTTCCTGAGCAGCCCCTTATCCATCCAAGGAGGTTTCCTGGCCCTCCTGCCACACTTCCTTCTAGTTCGGATGCAACACTCCTGAGCTTGCAGCAGGTTATCCTTGAATATCATCCAACAGTCTTGGGCCCCCCTGCCCTCTAGGGCTATATACCATGGAACCTTACTAAGCTGGTTCCTGAACAACAGGACAAACAACTTACTAGTCTTCCAATTTTCAGTTCCTCTGACATTTTATAGACAGCAAATTTGACAGAGCAGTATAAATCTCTTAGAATGACTCATTAAACTTTCACCTCTTCTTTTCAGGAATTTTTGCAGTGGCTTATTCACCTTTGAGTACAGACCCTTTAAGCTAAAATCATAAAAATGTTTGACTGTCAAAACACTTTGGTGAGTCAGAAGATTTTTTGTTTGTGCAGTTTTTCCTGTTTTAATTTTAGTCAGAAGCTGCACCATGCGTATCCAGTATTTTTGCTAGTTAAAATGAGTAATATTCCGATTAAATCTTCTTAATGGGAATCTGATGTAATCATATGTGTATAATTGTTTAAATACAATGGAGTACTAGGATTGGGTAATACTACTGTTAAATTAATGTGAGATGATGTAGTAAAAACAGATAAAAAAATCCTAATGGAAATAAATTCAGTGGCATATCCTTTTTATATTTTTAATTTTTCTTTTTTCCCTCCAAAGTTGACTGAACTTAACCCAGCCCAAACTCCTTAAGCTTGTATTAACTGTCTATAAAAAGGCCGTATTTATGGTTCATGGCCACAATTTTTACCTTGATCGGTGAAAACCGACTTTATTAAGATAGAAGAATGAAACAGTTGTAATTTTTTTTATCCATTACCACAGCTACAAACTCTGTTCGTAAAAGTTTTTTTTTTTATGCACAGGATAATTAAAAAAAAAAGCAAACAAAAACATTCAGCAGTAATGTTCAGAATTGTCATAAAGACGTAACAATTGCTGAGGTGAGTAGATTGAGAGAGGACGCCTGCAACACCAGAGTGGAGCAGGGAGAGATCAGCGTCCAAGAGCCTCAACTCAGAGCGACGAAAGCCATTGAGGAGTGAGTCTCAAGTCCTCAACAGGACTCGCCCAGGACCCGGCAGCTCAGCTCTCGCGAGCAGCTGAGTCACCGGGGGTGGAGCCAGGAGGCTCGGTGGCAGCTGTGTGGTTAAAAACCTGCCCAGGGAGTGCGGCGAACAGAGCGGGTCGAGGCAGTTTGCGCAGGCAGGCAAGCGGGCAGGTGAGCGGGATGACCGCCAGATCAAGAGGACTCAACTGGAGCGCAGGAGGAGGAAGGACTGCTTGCTTGTGCGGAGAGACATAGACGGACCAATCGACCACATAGATCATGGTCGTCACTCGATCAAAACCTGTAGTTAGGAATAACAAGGGTACTCAGACTGAGCCTTCTTGCAGACATGCGACCGTGCAGGTCTCTGGCTGCAGTAAATGTGTGAGCCTGGCACTCGTACTGGAGAAAGCCAGTGACACCGCTTGTGTGCGGTGTGAGTGAATAAATGATCTGCTCAGGCAGGTGGCTGAACTGAGGGAGGATGTAGAAAGGTTGAGAGCTGTCAGAGAGTGTGAAAGTGAAATTGATTGGTGGAGCCACACCCTAAGGCAAGGGCAGAGGGAAGTGGTTGAACAAGTGATGGATCCCCTTCCCTCCTACCGTCAGATAGAAGGAGTGAACTTAAGGGACAAGGAGGTATGGAGGGAGGTCCCTCCTTGTAGAGGAAAGCGAAAACCCTCGCAATCCCTTTCTCCCTCCCAGTTGCCCTTGAGTAACAGGTAATAGGTCTTGGAACTACAGGGCCAGGTAAATGGAGGTGAAGGGGTAGATCCATCTAGTGAGTCACCTAGGGCTTGTCACTCACCCCCATGCCTTAGAACTTCCTCAAGGAAGAAGAAAAGAAGAGTAATTGTGGTGGGTAACTCCCTTCTCAGGGGAACAGAAAGGCCCATTTGTCGACCAGATCCATCCCACAGGGAAGTCTGCTACCTACCTGGGGCTCAGATTAGAGATGTTAAAAGGAAACTCTCTGATCAGGTGCAGCCCTCTGACTACTATCTGCTGCTGGTTTTTCAGGTTGGCAGTGATGAAATTATTACAAGGAGGGCAAGGGCAATGAAGAGAGACTTCAGGGCCCTGGGACGGCTGGTTAGAGGGTCTGGAGCGCAAGTGGTGTTTGCCTCCATACCTGTTACAAGCAAGGGTGAAGAGATAAATAGGAAGAGTCTGCAGATTAATGTATGGCTACGGGACTGGTGCCAAAGGCAGGGTTTTGGGTTTTTCAATCATAAGCTGCTATATGAGACACCTGGTTTGCTGGTGGCAGGTGGGATACATCAGTCCCAGAGGGGGAAAAGGTTTCTGGGGCACAAGTTAGCAAGGCTCATTGACAGGGCTTTAAACTAGGTAGGAAGGGGGAAGGGGATATAACTGGGCCTGTTGGGGACAAGCCCAAGAGAAACATGCTAGGGCTTGAAGAATGGCAGACTAGGGAGAACTCTCAATCTATTGTTTCATTTGAGGAAAAGGGTAGTTGTTTAGACCCTGTCCCGCAGGGGAAAAAGGGTACCAGGGCAAGAGTTAGTAGGGCTCACTCGCACAGCTCTAGGTTAGATTCGAAGTGCGAGGGGGTTGTAGCTGGGTTTGAACTAGTGGGGCATTGTTCTAGTATTAATGAAGACCAGAAGGCCTCCCGCCTTCCAAGGGTGCCACTAGCGTGCTCTGCTCGCTCCCTGAAATGCCTGTACACCAATGCACGCAGCATGGGGAATAAACAGGAGGAGGTAGAAGTCTGTGTGCGGTCTAAAGGTTATGACCTGGTGGCAAGTACAGAGACATGGTGGGACAGCTCACATGACTGGAATGTGGTCATGGATGGCTATGTCCTTTTTAGTAAAGATAGGTCAGCAAAGCGAGGTGGTGGAGTTGCTCTTTCTGTGTGAGAGAGACTAGAATGTATTGAGTTCTGTCCAGGGACAGATGAGGACCAAGGGGAAGTCTGTGGGTGCAAATTAAGGGACAGGCTGGTATGGGTGGCACAGTTGTGGGAGTCTATTATAGACCTCCTGATCAGTACGAAGGAGTTGATGAGGCTTTCTACAGGCAATTGAAAGCAGCTTCACGACTACATGCCTTGATCCTTATGAGGGATTTTAACTACCCCGATACTTGCTGGAAGACTTACACAGCCAATCATTCACAGTCTAGGAGGTTCCTCCAGTGCATTGATGATAACTTCTTAATGCAAATGGTGGACAAACCAACTAGGAGAGGAGCGCTGCTCGATCTGGTACTCACCAACAAGGAGGGTCTGGTTGAAGCGGTGATGGTCAATGGCAGCCTTGGCTGCAGTGACCATGAGATGGTGGAGTTTAGGATCCTGTGTGGGAGGAATAGAATACCTAGCAAGGCCACAATTCTGGATTTCTGAAGGGCCAACTTTGGCCTCTTCAATCAATTGCTAATGGAAGTCTCATGGTGTCGTGGTTTAAACCCAGTCAGGTAACTTGTTCACTCACTCCCAGTGAGTGGTGCCGAGCTGACAACAATCAAGGTCCGTGTCCGTCTCCCCCCCCCCTGCACCGGGGCTCTCCCCTTCCCCGCTCCCGGAGGAACGGGGAGGAGGATCGAGAGAGTGCAACTCCTACGGGTTGAGACAAGAACAGTCCAGCAACAAATCACCACCGCTACTATCAGCTAAAACAATGATAAGGGAAAATAACAAGGGAAGAGAATACGATACCACCGGCCAAGAAAACGAGTTCCACCCGGAAGCTCCTGTCCTTCCGGGTAACTCCCAGTTACCCCCCACCCCGGGCATGACGTGCTGTGGTATGGAATACCTCCCCGGCTAGCCCGGGTCAGGCGCCCCATCTCTGCTTCCTCACAGCTTCCCCTCCTCCCTGGCAGAGCATGAGCCTCACAGAGTCCTTGGTCAGGGTAAACATCACTTAGCAACAACCGACAACATCGGCTTCACCAACGCTGTTCTCAAACTAGAAGTCAAAACACAGCACTGCACCAGTTAACACAAAGGAAAAAACATGACTGCTACTGCTGAACCCAGGACATTATCCACCCCTTATTCCATACCATTCACGTCGTGCTCAGATCCCACATTTTCAATACACCATCGCTCTCCCACATATATACATCCATATACATACAGACCAAGAGGAAAAAATCATTTTCTTAGTGCATGGACCAATCCCTATAATGCTGCCGAGTCCATTCGGTCCATGATGTTCCAAGTTCATTCTCTGTTGGGATGATGGCTGGAGGGAAGTCAGGTCCAGTCGCTGGTGACCTGGAGACATCTAGTTGATGGGCTATAAAAGCATTACACAGCAGGCAACAGTATACAATTGAGTTCACTGGCTGTTTTCCCCTAAAATCAAATCCCCTTGAGGTATACATCGGACTTCCCCATCTTCCCGCATTACCCACCAAGTATATCCAGGTCCCTGAGCAAAAGCAATCCCACGAGTGGGTTTGCCTTTACCTGAAGCAGGAATAACCCAGACTGTCTTCCCCAGCAAATTCTTCATATGCACCACGGGAACTTTGTCCCCCTCTACAATATGTAAAAGTTCTGACTGGGCTGGGCCAGCCCTGTTGGCAGATCCTCTGGTGTTGACCAACCAGGTGGCCTTTGGTAAATGTGTATCCCAATGCTTGAAAGTTCCCCCACCCATCGCTCTCAGTGTAGTTTTTAACAGCCCATTGTACCGTTCGATTTTCCCAGAGGCTGGTGCATGGTAGGAGATGTGATATACCCACTCAATGCCATGCTCTTTGGTCCAAATATCTATAAGGTTATTCCGGAAATGAGTCCCATTGTCTGACTCAATTCTCTCTGGGGTGCCGTGTCGCCACAAAATCTGTTTCTCAAGGCCCAGGATAGTGTTCCGGGCAGTGGCATGGGGCACAGCGTATGTTTCCAGCCACCCGGTGGTTGCTTCCACCATGGTAAGCACATGGCGCTTGCCTTGGCGGGTTGGTGGCAGTGTGATATAGTCAATCTGCCAGGCCTCCCCATATTTATACTTCAACCATCGTCCTCCATACCAAAGAGGCTTTAACCGCTTGGCTTCTTTAATTGCAGCACATGTTTCACACTCATGAATAACCTGGGCAATAGTGTCCATTGTTAAGTCCACCCCTCGGTCACGGGCCCATCTATATGTTGCATCTCTGCCCTGATGGCCTGAAGTGTCATGGGCCCACTGGGCCAGAAATAATTCACCTTTATGTTGCCAATCTAAGTCCATCTGAGCCACTTCAATCTTAGCCGCTTTATCCACTTGTTGGTTGTTCTGGTGTTCCTCAGTGGCCCGACTCTTGGGTACATGGGCATCTACATGACGTACCTTCACCACCAGGTTCTGCACCCGGGCAGCAATATCTTTCCACAGTGCAGCAGCCCAGATGGGTTTACCTCTGCGTTGCCAGTTGTTCTGCTTCCATTGCTTCAACCACCCCCACAGGGCATTTGCCACCATCCATGAGTCAGTATAGAGATAAAGTACTGGCCACTTTTCTCGTTCAGCAATGTCCAGGGCCAGCTGGATGGCTTTCATCTCGGCAAATTGACTCGATTCACCCTCTCCTTCAGCAGTTTCTGCAACTTGTCGTCCAGGACTCCATACAGCTGCCTTCCATCTCCGATGCTTTCCCACAATACGGCAAGAGCCATCAGTAAACAAGGCATACTGCTTTTCACTTTCTGACAGTTTATTATATGGTGGGGCCTCTTCAGCACGCACCACCTCCTCCTCTGGTGACATTCCGAAATCTTTGCCCTCTGGCCAGTCCATGATGACTTCTAGAATGCCTGGACGACTGGGATTTCCTATTCGAGTTCGTTGTGTAATTACTGCAGCCCATTTACTCCATGTAGCATCAGTTGCATGATGTGTAGAGGAGACCCTGCCTTTGAACATCCAGCCCAGCACGGGCAGCCGGGGTGCCAGGAGGAGCTGTGCTTCAGTGCCAATCACTTCCGAAGCAGCTCGAACCCCTTCATACGCTGCCAGTATCTCTTTCTCAGTTGGGGTATAGCTGGCCTCAGATCCTTTGTATCCCCGACTCCAAAAGCCGAGGGGTCGACCTCGAGTCTCCCCTGGAGCTTTCTGCCAGAGGCTCCAGGTAGGACCGTTCTCCCTGGCTGCAGTGTACAGCACATTTTTTACATCTGGCCCGGTCTGGACTGGTCCAAGGGCTACTGCATGAACTATCTAGCGTTTAATTTGCTCAAAGGCTTGTTGCTGCTCAGGGCCCCATTTAAAATCATTCTTCTTCCGGGTCACATGATAGAGAGGGCTTACAATCGAACTGTAATTTGGGATGTGCATTCTCCAGAACCCCACTGCACCCAAGAAAGCTTGCGTTTCTTTCTTATTAGTTGGTGGAGACATTGCTGTTATCTTGTTGATCACATCTGTGGGGATCTGTCTACGTCCATCTTGCCATTTTATTCCCAAAAACTGAATCTCCTGTGCAGGTCCCTTGACCTTACTCCGTTTTATGGCAAAACCGGCTTTCAGCAGGATTTGGATTATTTTCCTCCCTTTCTCAAAGACTTCTTCCGCTGTATCGCCCCACACAATAATGTCATCAATGTATTGCAGGTGTTCTGGAGCTTGCCCCTGTTCCAGTGCAGTCTGGATCAGTCCATGGCAAATGGTAGGGCTGTGTTTCCACCCCTGGGGCAGTTGGTTCCAAGTGAACTGGACACCCCTCCAAGTAAAAGCAAACTGTGGCCTGCACTCTGCTGCCAAAGGAATTGAGAAAAATGCATTGGCAATATCAGTTGTGGCATACCACTTGGCTGCCTTTGACTCTAGTTCATACTGAAGTTCTAGCATGTCCGGTACGGCAGCACTCAATGGTGGTGTGACTTCATTCAGGCCACGATAGCCTACTGTTAGTCTCCATTCTCCATTAGACTTTCGCACTGGCCATATGGGGCTATTGAAGGGTGAGCGGGTCCTGCTGATCACCCCCTGACTCTCCAATCTACGGATCAGCTGATGGATGGGAATCAGGGAGTCTCGGTTGGTGCGATATTGCCGCCGGTGCACTGTTGTGGTCGCAATTGGCACTTGTTGTTCTTCAACTTTCAGCAACCCCACAGCAGAGGGATCTTCTGAGAGACCAGGCAAGGTGGACAGCTGCTCAATTTCCTCAGTCTCCAAAGCAGCAATACCAAAAGCCCACCAGTACCCTTTTGGGTCTTTGAAGTACCCTCTCTTGAGGTAGTCTATGCCGAGGATGCATGGAGCCTCTGGACCAGTCACAATAGGGTGCTTTTGCCACTCCCTCCCAGTCAGGCTGATTTCGGCCTCCAGCACAGTCAACTCTTGGGATCCTCCTGTTACTCCAGAAATATAGATGGGTTCCACCCCTTGACAGCTTGATGGCATCAGGGTACACAGTGCACCGGTATCTACTAGAGCCTTATACTTCTGTGGGACTGATGTGCCAGGCCATCTGATCCACACAGTCCAGTAAATCCGATTGTCCCCTACCTCCACCTGGCTGGAGGCAGGGCCCCTCTAATGGTCGTCACAGCATTGGACACTTAAGTCGTGTTGAAAGAGATTATTCTTCGTTATCACAGGAGCTGGAGTAAAATCAGCTCTTCCACTCCATCTGGGAAACTGCTCACCAGAGACTGAAGCCGTAGCTCTCATGGGACGATCAGTCTTGGCCCTTGCTCCCCTCTTCAGTTCACTCACCCGTTCCTCCAAAGCTGAAGTAGGTTTTCCATCCCACTTTGTCATGTCTTCTCCGTGATCCAGCAGGTAAAACCATAGGGTACCCCGTGGCGTATACCTTCTGTATCTCCTCTCTTGAATAATAGGACGTCTTTTGTTAATAGCTGAGACGTGTGTTGGTACACGTGAGGAGCTGGATAAATCAGATACATCGTCCCTCAATTTGTCGAGGTCCTGGGACAGTTTTTTCACAGCTGAGATGATGGAAGGAGTGAGATTGTCTTCGAACTCTCAGAGTTTATGAACCATTTCATCCACTGTTAGTGGTACTATGTCATTCCAGGTCACTGTTGCCAATGAATGGGCATATGATGACGGTGCATTCCGTGTAAGTTTTCGCCACATGGGTCGTGTACATTCAACTTCATCTGGATCTATAGGTGTATCCCCGTTATTCGGCTTGATGTGATAGAGCATCTCTACGATGGCCGATTCCCTCAGAGACTGGATGCCTTTGTCTATAGTAGTCCACTTGGCCGAACGACTCGTAACATCGTCCTTGTACGGAAACCTTTCTTTCACAGCTGCCAAGAGCCTCCTCCAAAGGCTGAGGGACTTTTTCTCTCTTGCAATTGCTTTGTCAATTCCCCCTTCTCTAGCAAGTGATCCCAGCTGCTTGGCTTCCGTACCTTCTAGTTCGTGACCATCTGCCCCATTGTCCCAGCATCGGAGTAACCAGGTGATGATGTGCTCCCCTGGTTGACGGGTAAAATCTTTTCGCATATTCCGCAGCTCGGTTGAGGTTCGAGGTCGAGAAGTTACCTCTTCTTCTTCTTCTTCGTCATGTGATGATGACTCCTGATCAGATTCTGGACCGGGTGGTGAATTCATTGGTTCTTCATCTCGCTTCACCCTTTTTGCCTCCTTTTTGCTTGTTCTCTTGCGTACAGGGGCAACTGATATTGGTACGAATTGGTCCTCTGGTTTGGCTGCAGTGATTATCACTGTGGTTTGAGTAGCGACTGTACTTGTTGCTGGGGGTGGTGTAGCTACCGTGCTTGGAGCTGGGGTAACCGCGCTGTCTGTTGCAGTTGAAGTTTGAGCAGCTGCTGTACTTGCCACTGGGGTAGCTGCGCAGTTCATTGCAGCCAAAGTTTGAGTAGCGACTGTCGCTTTGCCCTCAAATCCGCCGATATTCTTTTCCTTTTGAAGGTGCTGGATAGTGTTGAACAAGGCCCTGTAAGCATAGGCCAAGCCCCAACACGTTGCCGTGATTTGTCCATCTCTGGTATGGCCAGAATGACCACACACCTCATTTAAGTGTTTTACTAATTCTTCTGGATTTTGCAGTTGTTCGGTAGTGAAATTCCAAAATACTGGAGGGGCCCACTGACCTAGATACTTGCCCATACTATCCCACACACCCTGCCACTCATGGCTGTCCAGCCTCTGGGAAAATCTCTCGGTCCTCCTACATCGTCTTTTGACCCCAGACAAGACCCAAACCTGAATCTGCTTAACTCTTGAAATCAGTAGTGGGCAAAACACACTCTGTATGCGTGTTAGCATGGTGATTCCTATCACTATCAGTAAACAAGTCTCAACAGCATTAAAAGGCCATTCAAAAAATTCAAAACTCTCAAATGTAAATGGTCTGGGGGGACGACTAGGAGGGTAAAAGAATGTCTCCTTCACAGGTTGAGCACCTGAGAAGGAGAAAAAAGATGTGTAATTGCTAAGCACCTCCATCATATACCTCCCAAAGTATAAAGGTGGTGACCACACTGGGAACATAAACCAGATCAGTTTCATGATCAATGATTCTATTGTATTACAAGTCATTACCATAAAGTACAATGGGATAAAAACCTTAGCCCAAGCCCCACACTTGAAAAACACTAATACAGCCAATACCGGATGGACGTAAGATATGGTATACTGAAACTGTGAGATCAAGAGGAAAAACCTTGAGAGCCAATAAATCAGCATTGTGACAAGTGACTATCAATCCAGTCAGATCTGTTCTTATCTCAACCCCTCGTGCCCCACGTTGGGCGCCAAAAAGAACTGTCGTGGTTTAAACCCAGTCAGGTAACTTGTTCACTCACTCCCAGTGAGTGGTGCCGAGCTGACAACAATCAAGGTCCGTGTCCGTCTCCCCCCCCCCCTGCACCGGGGCTCTCCCCTTCCCCGCTCCCGGAGGAACGGGGAGGAGGATCGAGAGAGTGCAACTCCTACGGGTTGAGACAAGAACAGTCCAGCAACAAATCACCACCGCTACTATCAGCTAAAACAATGATAAGGGAAAATAACAAGGGAAGAGAATACGATACCACCGGCCAAGAAAACGAGTTCCACCCGGAAGCTCCTGTCCTTCCGGGTAACTCTCAGTTACCCCCCACCCCGGGCATGACGTGCTGTGGTATGGAATACCTCCCCGGCTAGCCCGGGTCAGGCGCCCCGTTTCTGCTTCCTCACAGCTTCCCCTTCTCCCTGGCAGAGCATGAGCCTCACAGAGTCCTTGGTCAGTGTCATGGTTTAAACCCAGTCAGGTAATTCGTTCGCTCACTTCCCCCCCTTTCTTGCCCTCCCCCTGCTCTCGGAGGGACGGAGAGGAGAATCAAAAAGAATGCAACTCCCACGAGTTGAGATAAGAACAGTTTAGTAACTAAGGTATAACACAAATCACTACTGCTACCACTAATGATAATAATGATAAAGGAAATAACAAGGGAATACAACACCTCACCACCAGCCGACCGATAACTCGCCCCCCCCCCAGCCCGACCAAGCTCCGACCGATACCTCCTCCAACCCTGCAGTCTCCCAGCCCTTCCGGCTAACTCCCAGTTACATCCTGGGCATGACGTGCTGTGGTATGGAATACCTCTTTGGTCAGTTTGGGTCAGGTGTCCTGTCTCTGCTTCCTCCCAGCTTCCCCTCCTCCCTGGCAGAGCATGAGGCTCACAAAGTCCTTGGCCAAACCAAAACATCTCTATCAGCTCTGTTCCCGAGCCGAAAGTCAAAACACTGCACTGCACCAGCTACCAAGAAGGAGAAAAATGACTGCTACTGCAGAACCCAGGACAGTCAGGGTAAACATCACTTAGCAACAACCGACAACATCGGCTTCACCAACGCTGTTCTCAAACTAGAAGTCAAAACACAGCACTGCACCAGTTAACACAAAGGAAAAAACATGACTGCTACTGCTGAACCCAGGACACATGGGAAGGGGTACTCGGTGGTAAAGGGGCTCAAGATAGTTGGTCAGCATTCAAGGACCACTTCTTCCAAGCTCAGGATCAGAGTATCCCAATGGGTAGGAAGTCAAGTAGGGGAGCCAGGAGACCAGCATGGTTAAACAAGGAACTGCTGGGCAAACTCATGGAAGGAGGGGCTGGCCACTTGGGAGGAATATAGGACAGTTGTTAGAGGATGTAGGGAAGTAATTAGGATAGCTAAGGCCTCCTTGGAACTTAATCTGGCAAGTTGGGGCTTCTTCAAATACATAGCGAATAAAACTGACACAAGAGGCAATATAGGTCCACTGCTGAATGAGGTGGGTGCCCTGGAGACAGAGGATATAAAGAAGGCAGAGGTGTTGAATGCCTTCTTTGCCTCTGTCTTTACTCCTGCAGACTCTCCCCAGGGGACCCAGATTCCTATAGCCCCAGAAGGAGTCAGGATAAAGGAGGAGTTTGCTTTCGTAGATGAGGATTGGGTTAGGGATCAGTTAAGTAATCTGGACATCTATAAATCAATGGGTCTGGATGGAATACGCCCACGGGTGCTGAGGGAGCTGGCGGAGGTCATTGCTGAGCCACTCTCCATCATCTTTGGTAAATCATGGGAAACAGGTGAGGTGCCTGAGGATTGGAGGATGGCAAATGTCATGCCGGTCCATAAGAAGGGCAAGAAGGAGGACCCGGGTAATTATAGACCGGTCAGCCTTACCTCCGTCCCTGGAAAGGTGATGGAACAACTTATTCTTGACACCATCTCTAGGCATATCAAGGATGAGGGGGTCATTAAGAGCAGCCAACATGGTTTTACCAAGGGGAAGTCATGTTTGACCAACCTTACAGCCTTCTATGAGGAAGTAACTAGGTGGATGGATGACGGTAGAGCGGTAGATGTGGTTTTTCTTGATTTCAGTAAGGCATTTGATACTGTCTCCCACAGCATCCTCATAGATAAGCTAAGGAAGTGTGGGCTTGATGATCAAGTAGTGAGGTGGATCAAGAACTGGTTGGAAGGAAGAAGGCAGAAAGTTGTGGTCAATGGGGCAGAATCTAGCTGGAGGTCTGCGACTAGTGGAGTCCCTCAGGGGTCGGTGCTGGGACCAGTGCTGTTTAGTATTTTCATCGACATCCTGGATGAGGGAACTGAATGTACCCTCAGAAAGTTTGCTGATGATACTAAACTGGGAGGAGTGGCTAACACACCAGGGGGCTGTGTTGCCATTCAGCGAGACCTGGACAGGCTGGAGAGTTGGGTGGAGAGGAACTTGATGAAATTCAACAAGGGCAAGTGTAGAGTCTTGCACCTGGGGAAGAGCAACCCCATGTACCAGTACAGGTTAGGGGCTGACCTGCTGGACAGTAGTGAAGGGGAAAGGGACCTGGGGATCCTGGTGGATAGGAGGATGACCATGAGCCAGCAATGTGCCCTTGTGGCCAAGAAGGCCAATGGCATCCTAGGGTGCATTAGAAAGGGTGTGGTTAGTAGGTCAAGAGAGGTTCTTCTCCCCCTCTACTCTGCCTTGGTGAGGCCGCATCTGGAATATTGTGTCCAGTTCTGGGCTCTACAGTTCAAGAAGGACAGTGAATTGCTTGAAAGAGTCCAGCGCAGAGCTACAAAGATAATTAAGGGAATGGAACATCTCTCTTATGAGGAGAGGCTGAGGGAGCTGGGACTCTTTAGCTTGGAGGAGACTGAGGGGTGACCTCATAAATGTTTACAAATATGTAAAGGGTGAGTGTCAGGATGATGGAGCTAGGTTTTTTTTCAGTGATGTCCAGTGATAGGACAAGGGGCAATGGGTGTAAACTGGAGCATAGGAGGTTCCATGTTGACATCAGGAAAAATTTCTTTACTGTGAGAGTGACAGAGCACTGGAACAGGTTGCCCAGGGGGGTTGTGGAGTCTCCTACGTTGGAGATATTCAAGGCCCGCCTGGACAAGTTCCTGTGTGATGTACTCTAGGTTACCCTGCTCTTGCAGGGGGGTTGGACTAGATGATCTTTTGAGGTCCCTTCCAACTCTTAGGATTCTGTGATTCTGTGATTCTGTGACTGTAAAGTTAATATACCCTATTCATTGTTGCTGATTCCTGGTGGGAATTTTTTTTATAAAGTATTACTGAAACTGAGAAACAATCTGGGTCTATGTGGCTAAGAATTCTATGTTTTCAGAATTCTACGTTTTCAGAACTTTCAGCTTAGTTTTTTGTACTGATGTATTCATCAGTGTAAGCTCCCCTCCTGTACACACTGTGGTTGCAAGCTTCTGTTTAGGCCATTATAAGCAGGTAGACAGAGCCGGGTTTATAAGAACACTGATAAGAACACTTTCTGCTCAAACTATAACGTAGTTAGAAATACACTTGTTTGTTTGATGCGTACTGGCAAAAGCAGACTTATTTAGGTGCACATACACATTTGGCAGTGTAAGTAGCATCTGTTCAGTAATTAACTAGCTGAAAAAGTAAATATGTACTTCACATTTCCTGCAGTGAAAAGGGATGTTGCATGTAGTCTACCCTAAAAGCAGACTTTGCAAGACACAACCTTGCATCTTTTTAATAGAGATTTCTTGACCCTTAGTCCTCTTTAGATGATGGATTAGCTTCTTCTGTGTCATTCCCTTCTTCCTTCTTCCCTTTCATCTCCCCAAAGCTATTTATTCTGAGTGTATAGTGGAGAAGGTAGGCAAAAAATTTGATACTAGTTACCTCTGCAATATCTGAGATGCCTTCTCGTGGTTTAAACCCAGCCAGCCAGCTCGTTCACTCACTTCCCCCCCTTCTTGCCCTACCCCTACTCCCGGAGGGATGGAGAGGAGAATGGAAAAGAATGCAACTCCCACGGGTTGAGACGAGAACAGTTTAGTAACTAAGGTGTAACACAAATCCCTACTGCCACCACCAGTAATAATAATGATAAAGGAAATAACAAGGGAAGAGAATACATCACCTCACCACCAGCCAACCGATAACCTGTTCCCCCCCCCCCTCCCCCCAACCAAGCACCAACCGATACCTCCTACAACCCTGCAGTCCTAGCCCTTCCAGGTAACTCCATTACTTCCTGGGCATGATGTGCTGTGGTATGGAATACCTCTTTGGTCAGTTTGGGTCAGGTGTCCTGTCTCTGCTTCCTCCCGGCTTCCCCTCCTCCCTGGCAGAGCATGAGGCTCACAAAGTCCTTGGCCAAACCAAAACATCCTTGTTATCAGCTCTGTTCCCAGGCCGAAAGTCAAAACACTGCATTGCACCAGCTACCAAGAAGGAGAAAAATGACTGCTACTGCTGCAACCAGGACATGCCCAAAGTTTGCTTCTACTGTGTTTTGTTTCTAAATATGATCTAACATCCTGAACCAGAGATACTGTTAGAACAGTCTTTTACTCAAAATAGCAGAAAGTAATGAAAGTATGATCAGTACATTATCAACTTGACCAGTCAAGTGGTGGAAGCATCTAATTTTTCTTGTGTCTGGAGAATAAGCCTGCATGTGTATCTCTAAGCAAAGTACTTATTTCTGTTTATCAACAATCTTCATATTCCATAGCCATGGAGAATTAAACTTCTGCCTACAGTGAGGCTCAGGCTCAATTCCCTGTGTACTCTGTTTCAGTAATACTATACGGCAACTTTGTGTCTGATCTCCTAGTCAGTGGCTGATTTTTCCTGGGGGTTAATTTAAGATCAGTACCTTAATAAGTGTTTTGGTACTTTGTAAATACTTAGAAATATATTCCCAATGCTGCCAAGAGTACAGTTTAATGGCAGACCTGAAGAAGGTAAGGCTATAAACAATAGGAGGGCTGGGTTGGTGGAGTGGTGCAGTCCCATATTATTTAACTGGAGTACTTATTCCAAAGCTGATATATATAGAAAGCTTACAACTAGTCATTGAAGGAGTTTTAGAAAGAAGATTTTTAGAATAAGGACCATTAGCTTGTGCATTTCTCTGAGATTTTGTGTGAGTAAAAACTCATAGATGTTCTGTTCTTAGGTATTATGGTGGGAATGAAAGACACACAAATCATTCCCCTGCTTTGTTTAGGAAGCTTTGGATAGCAGATGCTATCACAGGAATTCTCAGGCATGAGAATAATCCATCAACTTGAAAAGGAGAAGTGAGTAAACTACTCTCCCCAAGCTCTGCAGAGGCTGTTTTACTTGGATTGTACTGTGTATGCTTCCTGTTTACCTAATACTATACAACACCATGAATCTCTGACTTATTTTTATCTAACCCCTAACATCTTCTTATGCCTCATAATGAATGAATGAGTACTATTCAAAAGTTATAGTTATCTGGGGAAAAAAAACAAAACAACAACAAAAAAAGCAACAACAAAACAAACCAACAACAAAACATTTCTTTAGCCAAAATAAAATACAAAGGGCCCTTGTACTAAGCTCTGGAATATATTTCTATTTTGTGTCAAAGAACTGTAAGTCATACAGTCATCTTTCTTTCCAGTAGGCTAGGGAAAAGATGTAAAATTTGGTTGCTACATAGGCCCAAAACAGAAAAAAAAAAAAAAAATGTCATCATCCTGTAGATATCCTCTAGCAATATTAAATCTCTTTCACAATATTTTGCCATTGAAAATGTCTGGGTGCTTCTGCAAGTCTTCTTTTGATATGGGAAAAAATATTTTGAAAGCTGTTCAATGTTTCTAGAATTAGAATATCAAATTTAAACAGCTGATTCTCCCAAAGATCAGACAGTTACTTCAAAATGGAGAAAATATTTTGTCTTTCCAAGTGCCACCATTATTTTGATTCCCATTCCCCTTCTAATAGCCCAGAATAATCTCTAGGGTTTTAGTACTGGGCTATCCAGAATAGCTTCCATGTCTAATGCATGGAACAAGTCTTTCAAGAATTTTAATAATTTTAAAAGTGTAAAAGAATGTGAAGTTGTTGTTGTGTTTTGGGTTTAGTTTGTTTTTTATTTTTTGTGGGGGGGAGTGGTGTTTGGTTGTTTGTTTTGTTTTGCTTTTTTTCTTTTTGCAAATTGTCTTTAAAGGAAAGAGTATATTTTAGCTCTTTTCAATTTGCCAATCCTATGCATTATGTTAGCTTGTTAGCATTATGCTAGTTGCTTTTGCCAGTGGGCATACACATGAAAAAATGTCCAATAGAACTGGTTGGCTGTTCTGTGCTCAGCATGTCTCTTTTAGAAGTTACATTGCACAAACCCAGTATCTCTTATGTACCTTTGTGTAAAAGCACCAACGCAGATAAAGCGTTGAAATAATAAATAAAAAGCTAGCCAGTAATAGAGATTTTCATTTGAGTCTTATCTATTATTTGTCTGTGTATAATCTGCTCACAATTGAATAGACGAATGATCTTAACTTTCCTTTTTCATTTTCTCTGGTTTTGCTTGATAATCACTTATTGCTTGGGTTTTCTGTGCTATTAAATAGCATCAATATAATTTGAAGTAAATGTACAACAGAATAACATAAAGCAAATTATGTTACTTTAAGCTTAAAGTCTGACTCAGAAGTAGTGTGTTGATCAATTCAACTTGCTGTTGCATGCCAAACATATAGAGACATCTATTTTCTTTGCTGCTATCTACTAGGCAAATGTTAAACTTAGTGTATTTCATACAGGTTTCCAAACAAATACATTTTATCTCTGTGTTAAATTTTAAAAGTGTACTTCGGGTAAACACATCACTTTTATTGATAGTACCGTTTTACTGCTCAGTTTGCAATGATAAAACCTTGCATTCATAGAGGAACTACCATTTACAGCATTTTCTTGCCTTTATTTTAATGACTATTTTTAAAATGCTGCAACATGTTCTGTATTCATGGATTTATGTAGATTAGCAGCAGTAGAGGAGGAATAAATATGCTTTAGTTATTTATTCTTTACATGTCACTCTCTAAAATTGTTGAAGGCAAGATAGCTCTGTGTTTTGCTAAGGAGAGCAACTTAAACATCCCCATCTGTAACTTACCTGGCATTGCAGCTATTTGCTGCAGCAAAACTCTGGGGACAATATGCTTTAAACAAGTTATAATTTTCTATTTGTGTGTCTGTGCTAGATGAAGACTGGAAAAAACAATTCTTAATACAAAACTTATAGTCAATACTATGCAACATGGTCAATAAGGTAAACAATGAAAAGGTGCAAGCAGAGAAAAAAGCTCTCTTCAGTTGAAATAAAAGATTGTCCTGAGTGATGTAAGGAATCTGCTGCACAGCCAATAGGTCAAATGTCCTGATTATGGTCCACTGGAATTTAGCAATTGCTTATCTTATTTACAAGTTTTTCATGTCTGATCATGGACTATAAAGTGAGCATTTCGTTTGTCATTTCACATCCAGTTATTAAGAATCCAAAAACTGCAATGGATGTTGCATTCTGATACATACAATACTCATTTACTGAATAATAGAACTCTTGTAGCTACAAGAATAAGAAAATAAGAACTAAAAATAATGCAGAATGCAACTTTTATTTCATAGTGCAAATAGTGGTTGGAGATGATCCAACACAGGAAACCTGTAATCATAATTTGAAGTGTTGGCCTATATGATGCTGCCAGATACATCATCTCACAAAATGAAATGCTGAACTTTGAAAGTTGCTACTGAATGAAAGGGTGGGGAAAGAAAGGATAGCTGGGAGGTGACTAACATTAATAAACATTACATGAATTGTTAAGGGATGTTAGTTGAGAGTGGCCTTCTCCACCAACTGCTCTAGCCCAGAACTTGCTTCTGCCTGGCCGGTCAAAGGTGCTGACATAGAGGATGCTCTGCCTCCTCAGCACCCCAGAGAGGTCTTGCACAGCCACAGGGCAGACAGCCCAGACCCTCCTCCTCTGGGCTTGGCACAGGCAGAAGGTCACCAGTGCAGTGCACACGGGGCAGACACTCTCCAAGATAACAAGCACATGGATGTTCACAGATCCCCTGAGTACCAGCACAGACCCTCTGCTGCCCGGCACCCTGCCCCTAGCCAGGGTCTCCTGCTTGCTGGTTGGTCCAGATTGGAGTTCGCTGGTGATTTCACACACTCACCCCATGTGCTCCAGATCTGGAGAAAAAACAGACACCCACCTCCAGGAGCTGTCACCAGGCACATAGACCGTGACCTGCTGTCCTGCTCCAGCCACTGGCTTTGAGCCCCCTCACTCACCTCACACTTATGCTGGTGACCCCCAGCAGCCGGTTTTGGGAACATAGTCCATTCCCTTCCCAGTGGCTGCAGGTTTAAGGCTCCCCACTTGCTTCAGTTGTTAGCACTGAGACCCCTGACTCGCTCCAGAAGCCAACAGCACAAGCCAGTAGCACTCACAGCCCAGTCTGACTCCAGCCTCCACTCCTCTCACAATGATCCCCAGCAGCTGGCACTGAGTCCTTGCAGCATTCACACGCATGAGATAGAGTGAGATTATGCAGACAGGTAGTTAAGAACAGGGAGCTAGGACAGACTGTGTCAATCAGGTGCAGTTCTTAGCCAGATAAGCATTCTTACCAGCCACAGTTTATATGCAATTGGCCCCTTTTCTGTTTATTCTTCTTTTCTTTCTCACCTGCACATTGTCTCATCAACTTTCACAGTCCCACTGACAGTCTTCCAACATCTCAGACCCTCAGGTCTGCCTGCTTATCAGTCACAAGGTCCTCTTTGCCTGCAGTTTCTTGACAGCCCGTCATTTAATTTCTGCAACAGGCCAGGTTTGTTTCTGGTTATTTTCATCAACTCTAATTGATCAGATTTTATATTTCTGAGCCTTTCTCTTCCTCCATTTCCTTATCATTCCAATTTGACAAGGTCCTTACTCAGATAATCTAACTTAGATAAACAGTGCTGCACTCCTTACATTCTTCCTAGTTAGTTCAGTGGACCAGGTTTGTTCTCATCACTGCCTCCCTTATAATATGTTGGCCAGGTTTGTGTCTTTCTATGTTTTTGTTTATGGCTTCCTCTGCTTCTTAATACCCCTTTTTGCATTGAGAATGCCCTTGACCACATAACCTTGAAGGTGAAGACAATCTCCTTTTACATATCCTTACATGAACCACTACAATTGTTAAGGCTGTGCCACCACAGGCCAGATACTGACAGCAGGATTCTGTGAAGCTGACTTAAGTGTTTTTTAAGGTACTAATAATTTTACGGATTCTAATCAACTGTGCCATTTTTACAATGGGCTGAAATTCTTCCTTCAAACTTTTCAGAAGTCCTAAGCTCTAGGATTGGTCAAGCAGAAATTTTTGAGTATGTATGATCATAGGGACATTTTCAAAGTCAAGCAGCTGGTAAAATTTGAAATTGAGCTCTTTATTATCGCTTGCACTTTTATTAGAGACAGATTTATCCAAAGTGAAGAATAAATATTGGAAAGCATAAATTGAATCCACTGCATTATCTTCACTCCATGTTTAAATACTCCACCTAAATGTCCATTATTTTGCTCAGGCTTTGAAGATTCAAGTGACTTTCAGCTTGAACATCTGTTGTTTATAGTAATGTTACTGATTAACAATGTTCTATTGCTAAATGATAAGCTACCACTGTTGTGTATGTTGGTTTACTACAACCGCACTTGTTAGAAAAGCACTTTTGGTTGAATAGGAGATACTAGAAGTATGGCATGATGTTGCTGTTCTTGTTAATAAATAGACATCCACACAGCTTTTACAATTAGCAAGTAATGAGGTGCATAATACTAGACCTAGTATTGTTCTCATCTTTATAAATATTTATTCCATTTTTAGTAGTTCTTTGGGTGAATATCTCTGCTGAGTTCTGAAAATGTTTTGCCATTTACAGTTTATATTTGCCTCATAATTCCTGGTTTCTCTATGACCCATGTTACTATACTTTAGCTACTTTGGAGCAAATCCTCTATAACAACTGCTTGGCTGCTTAATCTAACATAGAATCACAGAACCATAGAACATGGCTGACTTTAAACTAAATGAGTAGTGATTGCATGGTACTTCTTTCCTGCTCTCTTCACAGCTGTATCCTGCTTGCAGTTGTTTTTGCAGTGAATATTTGACAATAGTCTAAGTCATTTGTTAATTCCACCAGCTGTGATTTTATCTTTGGTTTTAGCTAGGTTCCTAGTACTTGCTTAAAGATAGGAAAATGCTCAAGCAGGTAGACTTCTGACTCGGAAACCAATCTCATTCCTTATTAAATAATAAGAACCACTTAAATGTCTGTTTTGTGCTGTAATACCAGTTTACTACTTTAAAATTGCCACGTAAGAATTTAATCTTGTGAACCAGATAAGCGAGGAATCATCAAAGCTGAAGATTCAACATGTGTAAGAAACTTCTATCATGTTTATATTCTCAAAAAGAAATAAGGTTTGTGTGTGGTTAATTCTGATGAAGAAAGCACTATGAAAAAAGCAGAGACTGGAGAAAGACAAAACTGAATTCAGTTTTGAAATTAATCAGGAGCAAACACATACAAAATCTGAGGAGAAAACCCAGGGAAATTTAGCTCATTTGAAATGTCAGAAGAAACAGAGGAGTCAGACAGATGAGTGTAATACTGTAGATCCTTTCTCTAAAGAATGCTGTGGGCCCTAAAAAGAAAGGGCTGCAATTTGGAAGTAAGGGTAGGAAAAATAAAGCAGGGTTGAAGATTCTATAGAAAATGTATTTAAGGGAAGAACTGGTAAAAGCTCTGAGAGCTCTCATTTATGTGTGTTTTTGTTGGATAGAGCCTTTAGAAAACATTTTCCATTATATATGCCAAACCTAAACAACTCACAAACCCCTGGTCCTTGATAGCTGACTTTAAAAAGCCCATTAGAAATTAAATAATAAAGCATGCTTTCACATTTGATTGGAACTGGATGTGCTGCCTGGAGCTTCATGATCGCTCAGATGTTGAATTAGAGGCCTCTTTCCTCTGAATTCCAGCTCCAAGTTAATTCTGAGAAACATGGGAGACCTACAACAAAACTTTCTATAGCAGTCTTACGCAAATCAAAAGCTCCCTGGAAATAAAAGGTTCTGAAAGCATAAGGCAGTATTAAGTCTGGTTCAAATTTATACTTCACAGTCTGCAAAAAACAGATAGTGAACAACTAGGAAGATGTTTTATTGGTGTATCTGACAGCAGCTGTTTCTGAAATGTTTGTTGCTCCTAAGAATTTACAGTAAACTGAGATGCAGAGAGAACTAGAGTCAGTAGTGCTTGGCTTTCAGCAGTATTACATTTCATGTAACTGAGAAAATCTTATTATTTAAAAGTAGCCAATTTGGTATTGCTATTCTATTGTTAAAGGCTCACTTGTAATTTAGGGAACCAACTCTTAGACTGACAGCTAAAAGTAAGAGGGGCTGCCAGCTGACCTAGAATTTACTTGAGTAGTAAGAATTGCTTGAGAAGAAGCAATTATCCATCTAGACTGAATCACCCTGGAAGATGGTTGTTGTCCTGATTTCAGCCTGGACAGAGTTAATTGTTTTCCTAGTAGCTGTGTTTTTGCTTAGTCTGAGAACAATGCTGGTAACAAACCAATGTTTTAGTTGTTGCAAAGTAATGCTTACCTTGATCAAGGACTTTTCAGTCTCTTGCTCTGCCAGTGAGGAGAGGCACAAGAAGCCGGGAGGGAGCAGACACCTGACCTAAACCAGCCAAAGGGGTACTCTATACCACAGCACATCATGCCCAGTGTATAAACAGGGGGGAGTTACCTGTAAGGGCCAGATCATTGCTCAGGTTGGGCTAGGTGTTGGTCAGCAGGTAGTGAGCAATTGTATTTGTGTCTAATTTGGTTGGTTGGTTGGTTGGTTTTTCCCCTTGGGTTTTAATCCTCTTTTTTTGTTATCTCCTTTTTCATTACTAGCAGGAATATAGTAGTATAGCACTTTATTTCAATTATTTTATATCAACTATCAAACTGTTCATATCTCAGTCTTCAGGTTTTACGTTTTTTCCAGTTCTTTTCCCCATCCTACTGGGGAGATAGGGCAAGTGAATGAGTGGTTGTGTTGTACTAAGTTGTTAGCTGGAGTTAAACCACAACAATTATATGGAAAAAGGACTATAGCATTTTAAGTAGATGAAGTCTGTACAATGTAGAACAAAGTATACATGGGAAGTGTTTGCAATTCTTTGGTCTTTCCCATTGAAGAGCAAGGATCACACTGCTGCAGAATGTGGAACTGGTCAAACTATCTGACATGTCCATAATCATTCTCATCAGTACATAATGTAGTCTTACAAGAGATAAATACCATTCTGAAAATTCCTAATGTGTCTGTTTTATTCAGTTTTACTTCCAAGTACATTTCTGTAGTCTTCCTTATGTGCACTCAGAATTCTAGCCTTTTGTGTTAACTTTCAGGTGGGCATATGGTAGGTCCCATCCAGGTTCTGTCCTGTAATGCCCTTGACAGCATTTGTCTTTGTTGTTGACAACACTGTTGTTAATTCTTGCCCTCTTTTTGATTGAGTTGGGCTAAGAGGGGGTGAAAACTAGTTCAGAAAACCTCTGGAAAAGAAATCCGATGCCTTAGTTACAGCCCTTTGAGAGAGATTATGATGGTATCATGATATAAAGAGGGGGATTGAGTATTACAAAGATAAATGTTGTTATATAAATCTTTGATACATACTAATAGCAAAATATTACTAATAATATTTCACTGTATTCTAGTCACAGATCAAAGAGGAGAAAGATCTTATTTTAGCCATTTAATAGCTAAGTGTCTGGTCCAAGACCCACTTGGGTTCTTTCCAAAGTTGGTGAAGGAATCAAATATCACCTTCAGAAAGGAGTTTATTTTGTTTATTCAGATAACAGTATTTGGCATCCCTAGAGGGTGACTCATCCATCTTCACTGCTGAGGTGGTTTTAAAGACTAGTTTAAGATTAGACAGCCAGTTTAGGGATGATTAAATTAAGTCAAATTAAGTTAAATTAATCCAAACAGGTAATAGGCCAAAGGCCTAATAAAAAAGCCAAAATAGGTAATAAAGAACAATATATGTGTATGAGAGAACGTCCTCGTAAATAACACTGTATCACACAGAATATTTTGAGTCTAGAAAGAAGTAAAAAGACCTCATAGATGCATAAGAAAAACAATTATTTTGTATTCATAAATGAAATTAAGAGCAAACAAATTAAAAATTGAGGAGAAATGGTATCTCCTTGTCAAGCTGATACTGATCTGTTGAACTCTTCATTGTGGAATATTATATTGATAAATCACTGTGTAAGTGTAGCTAACCAAAAGGAGTAACTTCAGCTTATTCATTAAGGGTAAAAGATGTTTATATTCTAATTCTTCAAGGTGCAAAATGTCATTAGGTAATTATTTTTTTTTTGCCCATATTATACCATTGTAGTTATAAATGCTAATGAGAGCTTATGCCTTCTTATGAGTCAAGATTGGATATTTATTCTTCACAATTTTATGGTAATTTTCATTGTCTGGCTATATAAAAAAATAAAATACTAAAAGATCTACAGAAAACATTTGATGAAGAATGTAAAATATTTACTCAGCTCATGCCTTAGTAGAACTTCTCCCAGCACATACGAAGGCATGTGTTTATGTGTCTGTATGATCCTAAAATCACGTGAAGTTTCAGTAGAATTACTTCAAGTGCCTATATTTAGGAGCCAGTTTAAATGAGTGGGAATATTTTAAAAAAGCCTATAAGCCTAAAATGCTTATGAAAGTCAGAGGAAAGTGAAATGGAAAAATTCTTCCCACTCTCATGAACGTATTCATATACGTGTTTAGGTTCATTAGTCATTTAGAACAAGAAGTAGTAGTATTTGGAATAAGAAAATTTTGACCAAACTATTTTGTATGGCGGTTTGCCTCTTGATTGATGTGACACTGCTGCAGAGAGCTGTTGTTTCTTCTGGTGTTTGTTTTAAAAAATCCAGAGTTAATGATAAGAAGGATCAACAAAAATCCTAACATCATTCTCACTACAGAAAACAACAGTGTTCTTGCACATATAATCCCAAGATATTACTGACTGTTAGCATAGGCCAAAGTGGTTTTACCTTATAGTTCTGTGGCTAATTTAGCAACTGTGTCTCATGGCATGTGTTTTGCTGCAAATTACATATTTGAAATGGGAGTAAGAGAGAAGAATGTGCCTTTTAAAACACTTTCTCCTAGGTTATTGTTAACTGAAGAAAGAAAATAAAGAAATTACATGATCTGCTCACTTCTTTAGGAAGTCACATACCCTGGCATCCAGTGAGATAAATGAGACTTTGAGTTTTTTATTAGCTTCTACAATGAAGGAAGCTGGAAGAATGCATTATGATGCACAATGCCTATCAGTAGGTTTAATAACTGAATAATTCAGATAAGTACTAAAAAAATATTAAGTAAATTCTGATGCTGAAGAAAATGTAGAATATTCTCATTTATTTCAGTTTTACCCAATCTTCCACCAGGAAGATATGTACTTTTCTAACTATTTTTACTATTGTGAAGCTTCTGTGTAATCAAGCTAATAGTGGATTTTGATGTTGTGGTGGGTTCTAGGTTTTTTTTTCAGGGTAGATGGATCTGGCCTTTATAAGAATGACAGTATTTCATAAAGGGGAACATAACATCAGATTATTATTATGCTGGTTCCAAATTCTGTTTAAAAGGCAAAAAGAATGTCCAGAGAGAAATTACTTGTGGCTCTGAGGTGCATCCATAATGACTATAGGATAGGCTTGCAGTCTCCTATGTGAATGCTAGTTCTTATCTGACCATTCGACTATGGCTACTGAAGCAGCTTCCCAGAAGAAGTAAGCTAAGTTAAGCACTTTGTACTGTGGTTTTGCTTTTGTTGTTTGGTTTTGGTTTTGTTTTTTTCGGGGAAGGGGGAGGAGGGGAGGAGGTGTGGGGTTGGGGGTATGTTCAGAGAGATGGCAAGTTGTCACATACAGCAATTATGATATTAGCAGATACTGAAGAATAAGTGAGTTTCATTCCAGTAAGCTGAATTCCGAATCAACCAGTTCTATTCCCATCTTCATTCTGGCACTCTGAAAATAAGTGTTCTGTTAACTGCATTGTTTTTCTAGAAATCAGAGATATCAAATCTTCTTTTAGCACTGGTGTCTGGCAAATACCAGAAGAATTAACACCTTTTGAAAGTTGTAAGTTCTTAGACTAGAACCAGATCTGTTCCCTTACACTTTGCATTGTTTTTCACAGTAAAATCAATGAGATTATTATTATTTTTGGTAGAAGACTAAAAAAATAATTTATATTCCACATTTCAATTTTACTATGTAGTCATTATGTTATTACTGGAGAATACTTTATCAATAAAGAACTCTTTATGTAATAGTAAAAAGTAGAAGGCTTAAAGCATACTGTAAGGAGCTCTATGAGAGAACAAAGAACAAGCTGTTAGAAAAAGATGCAACCTTTCTTTTATCTACATGTCTGTTAACAAAGCTGTTTTTCCCACTGAATCAAGACTTTGGCATATCCATTAGAAAACGTCTATCTCTGTTTGTTAAGTAGGGCAAACCAGAAATGTTTGCATTGTATATGCATATTTCCCTTCATGTCCAAAGATGATCAAAGACATTTTTTGAAAATGTTTCCTTTAAAAAATGCTGACATGCAGCAAGCAAATCAATACCTGTTTTTTTGGGAAGGTGAATTGCTTAGAATAGCTTAGAAAAAACAAGCTCAGATTTTCACTTTACATCTTCAATGTTTGTGAAAATGTACTTTGAAATGAACACCCATTGCGTCACCACTGAAATACCCTTTATGCCTGTAAAACAGCACTATTAGAAATACAATGTAGAATACTCCTGTTGTTGTTCACTTTCATAAGTGAAGATGAGACCTTTAAATTGGGCTTTTTGCCTTGCTAGATATACTGCTTATCACATTAAGGAATACAGTGTGCTATCAGAATGAGCTTCAGCACTGCATGGGGTGAACAGTATGAAGCTCATTAACTTTACACCTGTCATACTGAAATTTCCAATAAACGCTCATATTTCAGAGCACTTTTTTAAAATTTTTTTAATGCATCAATGTCCTAAAATTAAGAACTAGTCTTTTTTTCCCCAGGTTTATAGAGCTCTTCCTAAGTCAAAGGCCTGTATATAGGAATACTTTTGCAGAACTGGGGATTTTACCACCTGTGTTCTCAGCCTGTGTATTACAAAAATTGTTGAATGGCACTGGAAGGGTGAGTGAAGGGCCTGGGTGAGGTTTGTAGAAAGTTACTCAACGAGAGCGGGTGTATTGAGATGGACACTGATGTTTCAGATATTCCTGAGCAGTGCTTGAACAGTATCAAGGACTTCTCTGTTTCTCACTATGGCTCTTCCAGTCAGTAGGCTGGGTGTAAGCAAGAGCCTGGAAGAGGACACAGCTGAGGCAACTGTGTCGTCTTCCTGAGCTGTCCGTAGAAATATTCCTTACCATGTACGACCTTGCTCAGCAATAAAACTAGCATAGGGAGTTTTTGCAAAATAACTGTTACTTGGGGACTTGCTGAGCATCAGTCTGCTGGTGGTGAGTGGTGACTTCTGCACCATGTGGAGGTCAGGGTTTTTTTTTCATTTATTAAGCTGTGTCTTGTCCCATGAGTTCTCTCACTTTTGCCTTTCTGGTTCCCTTACCCATCATGCTGATTGAGAGTGAGCAAATGACTGAATGTGGACTTACTCTCATTCTAGCTCATTCTCCTTTAGCTCTAGGATTATACATGGTTTTCTGTGAAATAGCTTAGTTTCAAACAAAAAGTTAGAGTGTGCACATTAGGGGACTTCGCAACTGGAAATGGATGGGTTGAGTTTATTTCATGTCCAAGTGAACACAGAAATCAAATTATCACACATGAGGTGGCAGCTTTTCTTGGTTTTATAAATCTGTTTTTGCTATAGATTCTTTCGTGGATGGTTTGGCCTGAAATCTCTTATCTGAGATTATTAGATGTCTTTATCTAAACAGGGATTTAGATGGAAATTTGGTGCTTAACTATGACTTGTAACGGCTTGTACTGGGAGTGTGCAAAAGACCAAGATCCAACAGCTGAATTTTAAACCTGATGGCTGTCTTCATTTAGGTAATCAAAATAGTTCTCAGTGCCTGACATCTGTTTTTTTCAACATCAGAAGTCACCAGTCACCAGTCACAGCCTAACAGCTTTTAATCCATCTGAATAATAATAGAAGGTCTACAATGTAATTCTATTTCACATTTTCCTTACATTAATCTGTTATTTTCCAAAAGAAATCTTCATTTCTCATTCAATCATGACACAACTATCCAGATATCTTATGAAATCAGAGTCCTCAAATTTCTTTCTTCTTAGACTATGAGTGATGCTGGCTACTACCTAGCTAACACAACTTGCTCATACCAGAGGAAAACGTTTTTCTTTTGATTAAACAGCTAACATTAGACAATTTGTGCTGAGTCGCATATCTGATGCCTGGCTGTTCTGACTGACCTCTGGACCCTGTTATAACAAGAAATTTTAAACTTCTGTAGTCTTTCTAAATATTCCTTTAGCTTTTTATTTTTTATCAGGTTCTTTTGTAAACAATCTTGTGTTGCATTGTGAGGATTTTTCCTAAGCAGGTAATCTCTGGGATGGGCTTATGTCTGTAAGTATGGTTAACCCTATTTTGGGTGAGGAGATGAGTACTTCCAAGTTTACTATTGTTTACATAGCTTTGAAAGTTTTAGAGAAAAAGTCTCAATATGACCCCTGAGTTTTGGCTAGTGGCAGTTATCAGTTAGGTTTCTGTAAATCTACACTTCTACAGATGTCTTTTACTAATCAGAGCTACACCAATGTAATTATAAAAAAAAACCAAAACCCATTTGATAACTTCCTTCTTCCTAATGGTCTTTTCCACTGATCGTTCATTTTGTTCATTTCACTGTAAAGTGTTTTTTTCTCAGTCTGTGAATGTTTACACTCACATGAAAAGCCAATTTAAGACTCCATCATAGCTCTGTCTTTGTCTTAGCAGAAAAGTCTGTTCAGATTTGATGGAGCTTTTGACGGAATGCCATTTAAGAATGTATTTGACTTGAACTTAAATTGCATACCTTGTGTGTTGGTGCTTGCAGTAGCACTCCCCAAAAAGAACGTCCAAAAAATGTTTTCATATTCAGACTTAAAATGCAAGTTCGCCAGGTTTGTTTTGGTTTTCTTTTTTGTTTGTTTTAGGTTTTTTTTGGTTTTGTTTGTTTGCTTTTGTTTTTTTGTTTTTTTGTTTGTTTGTTTGCTTGTTTGTTTTCTTGTTTTGGTTTGGTTTTGTTTTTTTTTTCTAAATGACCAGATTATTCACTGCATTAATGAACTCATTAGGTCTAAAGTAGATGATAATCATACCACAGTTAACTCAGAATTCATTGGAAAATGCATAAATGACAGTATTCAAAGAAGCAAACAAACAAAACCAACCTAAATCTGGATTAAATCTTCATTAAACCTGCTTACTTCTGTTCATGTTTATCAAATTGTCTGCTTCTGGATAAATTATATAAGATTATGAAATATGATGAGCTGAAGAGTTGTAATTTCCCAACCAGGCTTCTTGTGCACCCCCAGCCTGCTTGTTGGCAGGGCAGCCGACTAGGGGATGGGACCTTCCACAGACAGCAAAAGTCATGTTCAGAGGCCCTAGTTCTAATGGGGAAATTCAACCACCAAAACATGCTGAAGGGACAGTGCAGCATAGCATACAGGGGGTGTGTAACCTGGGAGAAATACGGAAACATTGTCTGAGTACACAGAGACTCCCTTACAGGAGTCAAAACTCTAATTGAATCTGATGAGCAAAATGAAGGTGACAAGAAGGGCTTCTTTAAGTACACAGATGGCAAAAGGGAAAATGTGAGCACACTTCTGAATGAAACAGGAGACCTGGTAACCCAGGACATGGAAAAGACTGAAGTACTCAATTCCTTCTTTACCTGAGTCTTTATTAGAAAAAGCATCCTTCAGGCTCTCAGGTCTCAGAGAAAGAAACTGGATAACGGCTGGAGCAAGGCAGACCTACTCTTGGTGAAAAAGATCAGGTCAGGGAAAACTTAAACAAATCAGATGTATATAAATAAGCTCATGGCCCCCAAATGGGTTGCACCTGTAAGCACAGCCAATGATATAGCAAGGCCACTCCCAGTAATCTTTGAATGGTCACTGGGAGAAATGCTCAAGGACAAAAATATAGCAAATATGATTCCTATCTTCAAAAACATCAAGGAGGATAAAGGAAACTGTAGGCTGGTTAGCCTTACTTTGATCCCTTGGCAGGTGATAGAGCAACTTATTCTGGAAACCATTTCTAGGATGTGAAGGCAAGTATTTAAAGGAAAAGCTATTGAGATTTGACAGTGTGATTAGTTCAGCTTTTCACACAGCAGGAATTTGTTCTGAAGTATATATGCATTGTTGTGCCACCAGATGACATTTCACATGTTGGTAAACAGCATCTGAAAAGGTGAAAAACAATGACTAATGTTTCAGAGAGATATTTTTTACAGCAAGAATTGGGCAAAGCTAAAAATACCAAAAGATCTTGTTGCAAAGGCATGCAGAGAAAATGTGCTTTTTTTTTTTTTTTTTTTTTGGTAAAGAAGTATAGAAAACTTCATTTCCATTGTTATTGCAATGTTTCTTTTCCTCTGAATACCCATTCAGTTTGGACAGGGCTCTGAGCAACCTGGTGTAGTGGGAGGTGTCCCTGCCCATGCAGAGGGGTTAGAAGTAGATGATTTTAAGGTCCTTTCGTACCTAAACCATTCTGTGATTCTGTTATTACAGAAGTTTCCTCTTTTCTGGAAGGAAAATTTACAGAACCTTTCAAATCCAGAGAGGTGTTAACTTAATTTTTTTTTTTTTGAATCACTGTGTTTTCAACATTTAATTTTCACTGCTAGAAGGCTCTGTAAATTATTAAAATTATTGAAATAATTGGTGATTCTTCATAGGTATTAAGCACAACTCAATACATCATCTATAACATCTATGGCCGGAAGGCAGTAATATATCATTTGGCCTGACATTTTCAGTAACATCCACCATGGGATTTTAAATATACATCAGTCTATTAAATAATGTAATAAAAGTGATGTTGTGCATGAAATTTTTGTGATTATTAACCTGTGGTTTTGATAAATGCTAACATTGCTGAACCTCTTTAAATGCTGTTTATTTCTCTTGTATTGAGAGGGCAAATCAAAACCAATAAGAGGATACTGGGCATTATGGAAATAATATAGCTGAATATTTTCACAGCTGAAATAGATACAGAATATTTTATCCTAATGTTTCATAGCTCCTTGTACAATCACTTTCAAGTTGTAATGCTTCATCAGCATATGCTTTCTGGATATGTTTTGATAATTCTTTAATTATGAAACATAATAGAAGGATCCAAATTTTGAAATTCTACAGCAAATATATCAGTGTAACCATTTCACTAGTGATACTAATTGAATCATTTGAAAAGTGTTGTGTGCACAGCACAGAGAAGTGGTTTGTTTGTGCCACGTAGAAAAAAATACTGTTTCATTATATTGCTTAGAAAGAACAGCCTTTACTTTTTCTACACTTGTTTTCACTTTACTTAATAATACCCAGCCAAAACACCATTTCCTTGTTTTTTCCTAATTTTATCTGGCATTTTTTGTAAATGTAGACCCAGTTCTCTGGTTTCTAATTCAGCAGTGGCCCATTACAAGAGGTTTTGAGGTAAATTCAACTTTCATCTCTGTTTAAATTTGCTGGACTGTGAAAGTAACTGTGGTTTGAAGAAGAAGAGTTTGAGGAGTATACCTTATTTAGTTTTCCATTACATGCATTCTGATGAATTAGACACATTTGTTGTGCTGAGTACTGTATTATTGTACAGTGTCCCAGAGAAAAATCAGAAAACAGGATAACTGAAGATCTGTACACATGCTAAAGGAATTAAGTTCAGTGTTAGTAAATAATGATGTTTCCTACTATGTGGGAGCTGGAGAAGTTTCATGCAGTTATTCAGTCAGTTTTATTTGCTGTAATTTTCACCAGAGCAAGAGATTTAGAATTCTAAAACATGACTTCATGTTTTCTACAGTTTCCAAATACTTGTGAAAGACTGGCCAATTGAGATCACAGAGAAGAGCTGTTGGGCAGGTATGAATGAGCTAGAGCTTATTTTGAAAGCACTGGAGATAGCACATAAAGACCACAACCATGGTCAGTATCTGCACGGCAAAAGAAACATAGCAGATAAAGGAAGGAAAGGAAATATGAAACTGGAGATCCAAACTGAAATGACCACAAGCTGGCAAAACTATTTCTGTTTTTTCTTGTTTCTCTTGTTGAAATAGCCAGAATGCTCAACTCAGTAACAAGAAAGAGCTCAAATGATGAACATTCAGTTAACATGGAACATCAATTAAAAAAAAAAAATTAAAAATCACAATAGTTCCTGCTATAGCTGCTCTGGGTTTGGTTACTGCGTTCATTTAAAAGCAGAAAACCCTGTTTTGCACATGAAGTAGCCTCTTACTTCTGCCAGCTACAGTAACCTTCATGCTCATGCTTTACCAAAACTCAGGGTATGAAATGTGAAAGTATATAGATTTGAATATGTATCATGCCTTTCTCTTCTCCTTCAGGAATTGTTTACAACACTCAAAGAGCCCCACTACAGACCTGAATTAAAAAAAAAATAAAAAAATCAGTTATTTCCTCTAAGTAGTCATCAAAACCATAAGGATGCTCACAAAAATCTGAAGAAGTGCTGGAAAATAGACGAATACACAGTTTCCCTGGTTATGTCTCAGCTGTCTCTTCTGTGGTAAATCCCACTTCCCATCTGGTCACTGATATGCTTGTAATATAAACCATAGTTCAGTGCAGAGCAAAATCTCAGACCGTAAGAAATCATTTGCAACGGCTCAGAGCCATGAGGAAGAAACCTGTTGTTCCTTGCTGGTGGAAACACATCCATTTGCCAAGACCAATATTAAAACATGATTTTAACCAAGTTTCTGTATCATCCATACTTCTCAGGTATATCAAACCATCTGGCACAAATTCAATCACCGGCTTTAGGCCGCTGCAAGGAGAACTGGTCCTTACACTTTTTTACATTGAGAGATCTTGCTGCTCTCTCATCTGGCCAAAGTTTAATCTGCTTTCTCCAGCTACTAGGGCAAGTTACTCACAAGAAAGCCAGACATTAATTTCTGGCACTGAGGAAAGAAGCATAGCCAACAAAATAGGGATGTGATAATATGAGAAAATACACAGCATTGCGTAGGGACCCTTCCTGCCCTAGGTCACATTTCCTACTGTCAGCTGATGAAACTATGAGGTCATCTGATAAGACTTTATTGCTGACTACATGAAAATGTGAATATATGGTGATATGTGGAAATAGGGTGAAACATTTAAAATTTCCAAGGAAGCTGTGTAAGAAGGAAGTCTAAATGGTCTTCCTTTATCAGTCAATCAGGGAAAGGAATAATTTGTCAATGTGAAACGGAGAGGGGAGAGGGACAGAAAGGAAACTATGGTAAGGTTCTCGATGTTGCAGTCAAAAAGAGGATGACTTTGACCAAATATGTATTCTGAAGAGAAAAATTAAGAATATGAAAGGAATAAATGGTAATAAGAAGAAAGGGGCTAGTATTTCATATAAAACTAAAGTGTGAAAAAATTGCAGAGAGAAAGAGAAAAGTCAGGGAAAAAAATGTCCAGAATTAAAGGTTGTGAGATAGGGGAATGTGGGATTATTAAATACATTGGAAGACTAAAAGTGCTTTCAGAATAGGCTCACCATAGCTGGAGAATTAAAAACTACAAACAAAAAACTACTTGCTTTTTTTGCTAGGGTCTTGCAGGTTTTAATGATTCTACTTTGTGGAAACATTTACATTTTTTGCTGATATGGATATATCTTGTTCCGATATCCAGCCAGTAGTTCTTATTAAGAATATCATTAAGCATCTGAAATTTTCCAGCTTTGAAGACACTACAAGTTATTATCATCTCTCAATCCTCTGTTTGCTTAATATGTTTGTTAAGCTTAATATATTAAGCCCTTAAATGTTTTCGCTATAAGGCTTTTCCCAACCCACAGATCATTGATGTAACTCTTTTTTATACCCTTTGCAATTTTTCAGTATATATCAGTTTTCCAGTGTATGTTTCATCATGGTGATATAGAGAAGTAGAACTTGCACTGTTTATAAAGCTGGACAGTACTTTAGCCAGCCTCACTATGGAATAGTACTGACAGTTGTTTGTCTATTGTTATCCATAAATCTTTTCAAGAATTGTTGATTCCTTGAATTTATTCATTCACCAATTTTTATAGCCTATATCCCTTGTCCCCAGGGTTGGAATTCGTTTTGCCTGTCATTGGCAAGCTAATTACATCTTGATAAGACCCAAAGTTTGCTGTAATTTAAACCACTGCTGAAGTCATCCTATATATTTTCACATGACACATAGAATGAGAATCCCTTAAAAGGGGCTCACTTTACTCATCCGAATAATTTCATTTCAGATGGAATGAACTGAAATATTGAAAAAAATTGGTGTCAGATGAATATATACAGCCTAGTTATATCTATGGAATATTACTAATAGAGTAGAATTCCAACACAATACTGTTGTTAAAAGATGTGATTTTCTTATTATTCAGTTACTGGAAATCATTAAAGGCAATCATTCATATTTTGAAAATTTTTTATAATAAGCTCACAGGAGAATACAACAGCCACTGACACTACAGAAAGAGTAAGGCTTTCACGTTCACATAATTGCATTTTAGTATTGTTCCCCCACACCGCTCAAATCTCACCTGAAAATGAAGCAGTCTGTTCTGATTGAGACATGGATCTGCAAGCCTGGGTGTTTTAATTTCAGAAGGAGCAGTTATGGATTCTGAGGTTGACTAAAAAATACTAAAAAGAAAATCTTTGCTGTTTTTTTCATCAAAAATGCAAACTGTTGTATGCTGTAGATGGATCCATATGTGTAGTGGTTTAAGCCCTGCCGTAAATCAGAGCCACGCAGTCTCAATCTCACTCTCCATTTTCCTCTCCACCCTGCTCCTGGAGGAATGGGGAGGAGAATAGAAAGAATGTAACTCCCACGGGTTGAGATAAGAACAGTCCAATAACTAAGGTATAACACAAACCACTTCTGCTACCACCAATAATAATAATGATAAGGGAAATAACAAGGGAAGAGAATACAACTGCTCACCACCTGCCAACTGATACCCAGCCTGACCATCCGGATAACTACCCCCAGTTCTACATCCTGGGCATGACGTGCTGTGGTATGGAATACATCTTTGGTCAGTTTGGGTCAGGTGTCCTGTCTCTGCTTCCTTCCAGCTTCCCCTCCTCCCTGGCAGAGCATGAGACTCAGAAATTCCCTGGTCAGACTAAACATTACTTAGCAACAACTAAAAGTCAAAAGTCAAAAAAAGGCCGAAAGTCAAAACACAGCACTGCACCAGCTACTAAGAAGGAGAAAAACGACTGCTGCTGCTGAACCCAGAACAATATGATATCAGGTATATGGTATCAACTCAACAGAAGTAGATGCAATCAAGAACAGTCACTGAAGTTATAAAAACTAGAAGGAAAGAGTATAGTTTAAATGGTGAAATCTGCCAGAGTATTTAAAAATGAATGAATGGATCAGAGTTTTATGAATCTGAAGGCAATGTTTTTCACTCCTTTTTTCCAAATAAAAATTAGGCAGCTTTAATCTCTGTCAGATATTTTTGCTTTCACCATAGCTGCATAAGAAATAATGGATAACCAAACAAGCAACAACATCGATAAGGTAGCAGCAGAATATGTATCTTTATAAATTTTTACTGTCTTCTCAAGAATGTTTTTCAAGACATAGTTGCAAGCAATATATGGACTTTATGAAGCTTCTCATACAAGACTCTGGTGGGTGAAACAGCCAAGCCATTATCCATCACATTTGACAAGTGGTGGCAGAAGAGTGAAGTTCCTGCTGACTGGAAAAGCAGAAATATAACCCCCATTTTTTTGAAAAAGGAAAAAAGGAAGACCCAGGGAACTACAGACAAGTCATTCTCACCTCTGTGCGTGGCAAGATCATGGAGCAGATTCTTCTGGAAACTATGCTAAAGCACACGGACAATAAGGGGTTGATTGGTGACAGCCAACATGGCTTCACTAAGGACAAATAGTACCCGACAAATTTGATGACCTTATATGATGGGGCCTGTCATGGTTTAAGCCCAGCTGGTAACTCAGAACCTTGCAGCCACTTGCTGACTCCCACCTCTTCTTCCTCCCACTGCTTCCGGAAGGATGGGGAGGGGAATCAAAAGAATGTACAGTCCGGTAACTAAGGTATAATACAAAACCACTACTGCTACCACCAATAATAATAAAGATAAGGGAAATAACAAGGGGAGAGAATACAGCTGCTCACCACCCACCAACCAATACCCAGCCCGACCTGAGCAGTGATCTAGCCCTTCCAGGTAATTGTCCCCAGTTCTACATCCTGGGCATCATGTGCTATGGTATGGAATACCCCTTTGGTTAGTCTGGGTCAGGTGTCCTGTTTCTGCTTCCTCCTGGCTTCCCTTCCTCCCTGGCAGAGCATGAGACTCAGAAATTCCCTGGTCAGACTAAACATTACCTAGCAACAACTAAAAACATCGGTGTTATCAGCGTTGTTCCCAGGCTGAAAGTCAAACCCACAGCTCTGCATCAGTTACTAAGAAGGAGAAAATGACTGCTATAGCTGAGACCAGGACAGGGCCACAGTGCTGGTGGATACAGAAAGAGTGACTGATATTATCTGCCTGCACTTTTGAGAAGCATTAGACACTGTCCTGCATGACATCCTTGTCTCTAAACTGAAGAGGCATGGATTTGATGGATGAACCACTTGGTGGATAAGGAATTGGCTGGATGGCTGCAAGCAAAGTGGTGTCGTCAATGGCTTAAAGTCCATGTGGACATCAGTAATGAGTGGTGTTCCTCACAGGTTGCTACTGGGACCAGTGCTGTTCAACATCTTTGACAGTGACATAGACGGTGGTGCTGATGCGCTCTCAGCAAGTTTGTTGATGGCACCAAGCTGTGTGGTGTAGCCTGCGGGCTGGAGGAAATGGATGGGATCCAGAGGGACTTTAACACACTTGAAAGGTGGGACTATGTGAACCTCGTGCAATTCAAAATGGCCAGATGCAAGGTCCTGCACCTGGGTTGGGACAGTCACAAGCACAAATACAGGAGAATGGACTGAGAGCAGCCCTGAGGAGAAGGACTTGAGGGTGTCGGTTTACAAGAAGCTCCCCATGACCTGCAATGTGTGCTTGAGCCCAGAACCCCCTCCATGGGCTGGGCTGCATCCCCAGAAAGTGAGCAGCAGGTCAAGGGAGGAGATTCTCTCCCTCTGCTGCATCCTGGAAAGAACCCCTGCAGTACTGCATCCAGCTCTGGGGCAACAACACACGAGGGACATGGAGCTGTTGGAGCAAATCCAGAAGAGGCCACAGAGATACTGCGAGGGCTCGAGCAGCTCTGCTCTGGAGACAAGCTGAGAGAGCTGGGCTTGTTCAGCCTGGAGAAGAGAAGGTTCCAGGAGACCTTAGAGCTGCTCCCACTGCATAAACGGGTGACAAGAAATCTGGAGAGGGGCTTTAGACAAGGGCTTGTAGGGACAGAACAAGGGGAATGGTTTTAACCTGACAGAGGGGTGTCTTGATTTAACTCCAGCCAGTAACTCAGAACCACACAGCCTCTCACTCACTCCCACCTCTTCTTCCTCACCAGGCTCCCAGAGGGATGGGGAGGAGAATCAAAAGAATGTAAATCTCACGGGTTGAGATAAGAACAGTCCAGTAACTAAGGTATAACACAAAACCACCACTGCTACCACTAATAATAACAAGGATAAGGGAAATAACAAGAGAAGAGAATACAACCACTCACCACTCGCTAACCGATAGCCAGCCCGACCTGAGCAGTGATCTAAACCCTCCGGGTAACTGTCCCTAGTTTATATACTGGGCATGACGTGCTGTAGTATGGAATACCCCTTTGGCTAGTCTAGGTGAGGTGTCTGTCTCTGCTTCCTTGCAGCTTCCCCTCCTCCCCGACAAAGCATGAGACTCAGAAATTCCTTGGTCAGAGTAAACATTACTGAGCAACAACGAAAAACGTCAGTGTTATCAGCGCTGTTCCCATGCTGAAAGTCGAAACCACAGCACTGCACCAGCTACTAAGAAGGAGAAAAATGACTGCTACTGCTGAACCCAGGACAAGGGGTGATTGAGATGAGCTCTTAGGAAGAAGTTCTCCCCTGTGAGGGTGGTGAGGCCCTGGCGCTGGTTGCCCCAAAAAGCTGTGGCTGCCCCATCCCTAGCAGTGTTCAAGGCCAGGTTGGATGCGGCTTGGAGCAATCTGGTCTGCTGGAAGGTGTCCCTGCCCATGGCAGGTGGTTGGAACTGGACGAGCTTTAAGGTCCCTTTTAACCCAGATCAGTCTGTGATTCTGTGATTCTATTACTTTTAGCAATAACATCTTATATATTGTTCTGGAGTTTTGTGATCATAATCAAAATAGATATATTCTCGTGCTGACCTAATTATTTTTGAATATTCATTCATGAGGCCTTAAAAAACTTTCCTTTTCTAGTACTCTGCACTTCTACAAACAAACTTGTTTATACAAATATAAATATTTAGTAATTCTTATTTTTAGGCATTACAGATTATATTTATAATGTTCTTTTTTTTTTAGTAAAATATTTACCTTTTCACATAATCAGCATTTGTGCTGGATAAACACCGTATTTGTTGGCCTTTAATAAAACATACTACATTTTAATGATCAGGAAAGAAATGTTCATCATTTATATAAAAAAACTGCACATTAATTCCTGAAAAAAAGTTTTATGAGTTTTATTATAGTCCATTTTGCCTTGTGCATCTTACATTTTCCAATTTTCCCCCATTTAATTAGGAATGATAATGAAATTCTAATGCCCACTTAATTATTTGACTCTAGCTACCAGTCTATGTAGTCAACTGCCTGTAATGCCCTCTCCTTTACATATACCCTTTTATAAAAGCCTCACTTCTTAAAGCAGCTTGTAAAAGGGAATAAACATGTCATCAGTTCTGTATATATACTGGGCCAAAAAGCAAAACAAAGCTTTACTGATCTCCTTGAGGAGGAAAGTTTTTGGTTCCACACTGCTTTATCCCTACTTTAGCCAGAAGATGGAATACTTAATACAGAAAATCTAGATATTCTGAAAGCTGGGTTTAGGCATATGGTGGCAGGAGCTAACAACTTTCTTTTAAGCATTCCTCAGGTGCTACAGAAGCAGTTACTTATTTCATATCCCAAACATGAAAAAGATCATTCTTACTAGGTTTGACTTTCCATGAATAGTGGACAGTATTTGCTTGGGGAATAAAAGAAAGTATTAAAATGAGGGAAAAAAAAATGTTTCTGAGAATGTATATATTGTATTAAACAAATTTCATGTTTGTCAGTGGCAGAAAGCTGTTACTAAGAAGGCTAGGCAGAACTTGAAAAACTGGGGGGTTCCAATTTGTATTAGGAAATTAATTCATTTTTCAGATGAGCCAACCCATAGTGAACTTAACATTTGTGGACATTTAAAAAAGCCTTAATAAAAATTGGCATTTAAAAGACATAAAAGACATACCTTAGAGTCTGTCCTGTTAAAAAAAAAAAAAAAATCTTATTCTCAGAACTTCCTGACATTTTCAGCAGTGTTCTCCAAGGCAGGGGAGAGGAATTCTCCAAGTCAAGAAAGAGCAGTGTTAGCATTGAGAAGGCAAACTGACAGCCTGTTGAGGAGTTTGGATGAGGATAGTATATTATACTTGCATTTATACTTGCATCAAACATAAGGGTACGAATTAACTTGAACAACCATATTTATCTTGGTCTGTAATAGTTCGGCACATGTGTCTGGGGGACTGATTTTCTCCCTTACAGGAGAAAAGAAATAATATTAAATTGGTTTTGCTGAAGTCTGATCTAATAACTTCTATAAGTCAGTATTAAATCCTTAGTATGCTGATCCTTAAGTTATTTTCCTCACTGGACCTGTATCAATTAAGGCTCTGTGAAAAACCATGCAGGATACAAAGTAGAGTGAAAAGCTACCTTACTGTAACATACCTTAAGAAATAATATACTAAACATTGGATTTCTGCCTCTTCATTTGGTCAGCCACAGACATCAGTATTTCTGAGAATAAGCACAATAAAATGTGAGCATGATTTAATAATACACTAAAGTACTGCTAATAATACGAGTAGTAAATAAAAATATTACTGAACCATTGAAGTTATAATTGTTTATTCAATTATTATTTAATCATTAATCTTGGAGAATGAAGCTGAATTCATTATGATATTGTCTGGTGATTTCTAAAGGCAGTTCTCTTTTTTTTTCAGTTTATTGCAACTCACACTTGGAAACCTTTTGAATTACGTTTGTCTTCAATGTGTTCCTTTTTATATTTTCCTTTCTGAAACGTGTTTCCAGTCAGTAGGAACTTCACCTGTCTGCCACAACTTCTCAAATATGATGAACAATGACTTGGCAACTACACCTGCCAGTTCCCTCGCAACTTTTGGATGCAATTCATTAGGTCTCAGGGGCTTGTGGACCTTCAGGTTCCTTATATGATCTTGAGCCTGACCTCCTCCTACAGTGGATAGCTCATTCTCTCAGCCCCTGCCTTTGCCTTCTGTGACTTGGGCAGAGTCATTGGTTGGAGCTCTTGCCAGTGAACACCGAGGTGAAATATTTGTGGAGAACCTTGTCCTTCTCCATGTCCTGAGTAAACAGGTCTCCTGTTTTCTTCTGGAAGGGGCTCACATTTTCTCTCGTCTTCCTTTTATCCCTGATTACCTCTAGAAGCCTTTTTTTTTTTGCCATTAAAGTGTCCAGCCAGATTGAGTTCTGCCAGGGCTTTAGATTTCTTAACCTGATCCTTGGCTGCTCAGACAATTTCTGTTTATTCCTCCCAGGCTACATGTCCTTGCTTCCACCCTCAGTGGAAGATATACTTTGTTTATAATCATAGAGATTCCGTGTTTGCTGGATTCCATTAATACATGTATGGGGTTGGTTTATGGTTGGTTTTTTTTTTCATTTAAATTTTATTCATTGTTTCAATATATATACCAAGTGCCTCTCTTCCTTATAAGGATGATTCATAAAATATTCTTGGAAAGAGTTCTTGTGTGGAAACATTCAGAAACTGCAGAGACAAACTGGAAGCAAATAAGTCTTCTATATTTGCTTTCCAAATCTTCTTTAATCTACGGTACAGTCTGTCACAAAAAAAATTCTCCTGTCCTTTATACCTCAGATAATTTATTCATTTGACCACATACATCAGGATTCTTTGGTAATTGCTTCTGTTTAGCATGAGTCATATTTTCCTTGATTTCATATTATGCCCTGAAATCTCATTCTAATAGACACTCTCACAAATCAATAATGTCTGCCTGTTTGTTTGATTGATCTAGTGATTAATGTGGTTTGGTTTTAAAGGTGAAAGAATAAGAATGCTGTTGATTTTGACTTTTTTCTTATTGCCTTCAAGCCTAGCAATCTGTTTCCATGAAGCAGGCAAATTAAAGATATAATTAGGTTAGGTTAGATCTTAGAACTGGACAGAACATGGTGTGAGGATTAAGAGAAATTTCCCTGAAGTAAGAAATATTGGAAATATCTGACCTCTGTATGGGAAGGCAGAACAGCAAAATGGAAGGAAATATAACTGAAAAACATCCTCTGATGGGTATGTTTAATAAAATGTAGCTTCCACACAGGAATCATCAGTTGTATAGTGTGACAAAAATATTTTGCAAGCCTAATAGAACTTCTCAAAAAGACCTTTTTTTGTCTTCCACATACACTGTTTCCCAGAAAACAGAAGAGTTTTTGTTTGGTCAGGTAAACGGTTAATCATTTAACTAAGGCAGTTACAGAAATCCTATTTTGCGTTGAGTTCCATGATACAAAATGATATTTGAATCCTTTGGCGAAAAGAAAACAGACAGGTTCATGCAGCAATTAAATTTTACAGGAGAACTAAAAGAACTTTAACATCATGATGGCTTCTTCCTCAGGTGAGATATACCATCCATAAACATATGTTCCTGTGATCCTTAAGACAATGAAAGCTGACTTCATTTCTAGTAAGGAAAGGAATTAGATTACTTTCTATCCAACTGTGATTGTTTTGTAAGCATTATTTAGTATGTATTTATTGATCATTTGTCATCAGAATAAGAACTACATTAAGTATCCTCTATTCCCTTGTAGGGAAAGCAGGGGCAGGGGAGTATCTTTGGTTTTAAATACACCCAAAAGCTTTGAAATATCAGTTACCTGGATGTCTTCAGCTTTTGCCCTACTGAAATCTCTCTCATGGTAAGTGCTATGTCATCATAAACAAGTAACTCATAGTTCATTTTGACTTTTGAGAAGCTGCTGCAGCTGTTTTTCTTCTTTGACATCTTCTAACATAAAAAAAAAAGAAATAAAGAAGAACACCTGTTCTGCACAGTTTTGTGGTGATAGAGTTCTTCCCCCTTCCTTTGTGCAAAATCTGGAATCTAAACGGTCTTCATGGCAGTGTAGACTTTTGAAAGGTCTAGTTGCATTTACTAGCGCCAGGAGACATTTGCTCATGTGCAGGAAGATAGTTTGGTGGAGTAGGTTGAGAAGCATAGTCAAAAGAGCCAGAAATTATTCCTTTCGTATTCTTTGCAAAACCAGAAGGAACTTGTTCTGCAGGTACTACCCTGAACAAACAATAGTATTTTAGGCATATTGTATCAGACCAGGCAAAGTATACAAGAGCCTAGCCCATATTGGTTTTAATTTTTCACTTGTTAAACCAGTTTGCTAAATTGGTAGCAGATACCTACTGCTAGGTGAGTAAATTCATCCAGAATAGAAACTTCTTGGAGAGCAGAATGTTGCACTGTGAGCAATCTCATTCTTTTTCCGTTAGAACATTGTTATATTATTGCACACCCTTAATGTGTTATGCCAAGTTTCAAGATAACATCCTACACTGGCTTTTGGTGTGTTAAGACACAGTACAGTGAGTCACAAGACAGAATAACTATCTGTTCAAAATCCAAAATGTACCTAAGCTGTGAAGTAATATAGATATTTCCCAAATTCAAAGTATCCATGTTTACTGTCACCTACAGTATCCAAGGTCAAATATTACAGTCCAGAGCAAGTACAGTCAACTTTCATCTATCCATGGTCAATTTACCTAAGTAATGGAAAATGATGTGAGTGCAGAGGCAGTTCTCTGGCCAAAGAGCAGAAGCTTGGAGGCGACACTATGCTTGCTGCCTCCAAGACAGCAATAACTCCAGTGGTTCAGCTGTTTTCTTATTGGGAGACATTGGCACTAATACAGGCTGACTCCATGCAAAGCTAATACAGATGGCTCTGAACTGCATTTCCCATGAGTGGAAGCACCCCATTGTCTATACAGAGGTTGGATTATATATATATATACATATGGTCTGAGTTAATTTCAGTTTAGTAGCAGTCAGACACATCTTAGAGGAGGCACTAGTGTTTTCCATTATGCTTACAAAGAGCCTGTTATTGTGCCTTAAACTGTGACTTTCAACTCTTGCTGTATCCCTTGCAACTACAGTCCTTTGATTTTCTGGAGACTGGAGTTGATGACATATAGAATCATAGAATCACAGAATCGTTAGGGTTGGAAAGGACCTTAAGATCATCAGGGACATCTAATGCTAAATCATATCACCCAAGGCCTCGTCCAACCTGGCCTTGAGCACTGCCAGGGGTGGAGCATTCACAACCTCCCTGGGCAACCCATTCCAGTGCCTCACCACCCTAAAAGGAAAGAATTTCCTTCTTATATCCAACCTAAACTTCCCCTGTTTAAGTTTTAACCCGTTACCCCTTGTCCTATCACTACAGTCTCTAATGAAGACTCCCTCTCCAGCATTCCTATAAGGCCCCCTTCAGATACTGGAAGGCTGCTATGAGGTCTCCACGCAGCCTTCTCTTCTCCAGGCTGAACAGCTCCAACTTCCTCAGCCTGTCTTCATATGGGAGGTGCTCCAGTCCCCTGATCATCCTCGTGGCCCTCCTCTGGACTTCGTCCAACAGTTCCATGTCCTTTTTATGTTGAGAACACCAGAACTGCACACAATACTCCAGGTGAGGTCTCACAAGAGCAGAGCAGAGGGGCAGGATCACCTTCTTCGACCTGCTGGTCACGCTCCTTTTGATGCAGCCCAAGATACAATTGGCTTTCTGGGCTGCAAGCACACACTGAAGCCGGCTCATGTTCATTTTCTCATCAACCAGCACCCCTAAGTCCTTCTCCGCAGGGCTGCTCTGAATCTCTTCTCTGCCCAACCTGTAGCTGTGCCTGGGATTGCTCCGACCCAGGTGTAGGACCTTGCACTTGGCATGGTTAAACTTCATAAGGTTGGCATCAGCCCACCTCACAAGTGTGTCGAGGTCCCTCTGGATGGCATTCCTTCCCTCCAGTGTATCAACTGAACCACACAGCTTGGTGTCATCAGGAAACTTGCTGAGGGCACACTCAATCCCACTGTCCATGTCAGTGATGAAGATGTTAAACAAGATCGGTCCCAACACCGATCCCTGGCAGACACCAGTAGTTACTGGTCTCCAGCTGGACATTGAGCCATTGACCACAACTCTTTGTGTGCGGCCATCTAGTCAGTTCTTTATCTACCGAGTGATCCATCCATCAAATCGATGTCGCTCCAATTTAGAGACAAGGATGTTGTGTGGGACAGTGTCGAACGCTTTGCACAAGTCCAGGTAGATGACATCAACTGCTCTACCCCTGTCCATCAGTTCTGTAGCCCCATCATAGAAGGCCACCAAATTGGTCAGGCAGGATTTCCCCTTAGTGAAGCCATGCTGGCTGTCATCAACCACCCTGTTGATTTTCATGTGCCTTAGCATGCCTTCCAGGAGAATCTGCTCCAAGATTTTGCCAGGCACAGAGGTGACACTGACTGGTCTGTAATTCCCCGGGCCATCCATTTTCCCCTTCTTGAAAATGGGGGTTATATTTCCCTTTTCCCAGTCATCAGGAACTTCACCTGACTGCCATGATTTCTCAAATATGATGGCCAGCGGCTTCGCGACTTTATTTGCCAGCTCCTTCAGGACCCATGGATGGATCTCATCAGGACCCATGGACTTGTGCACATTCAGATTTTTAAGATGGTCTCAAACCAGATCCTCTCCTACAGTGGGCACAAGGTCTTCATTCTCACAGTCCCTGCATCTGCCTTCTAAGACTTGGGTGGTGTGGTCAGAGCCTTCGCCAGTGAAGATCAAGGCAAAGCAGTCATTCAGAACCTCAGCCTTCTCCAAATCCTGTGTAGCCAGTTCTCCTGAGAGCTTCCTGAGGGGGCCTACATTCTCCCTAGTCTGTTTTTTATTTGCTATGTACCTGCAGAATCCCTTCCTGTTATCTTTAATACCTCTAGCTAGGTTTAATTCTAACTGGGCCTTAGCTTTTCTAACCTGGTCCCTAACTTCTCGGACTATATCCCTGTACTCTTCCCAGGCCACCTGTCCTTGCTTCCACTTATTATAAGCCTCTTTTTTTCAATTGAATTTTCCTCAGGAGCTCCTTATCCATCCAAGGAGGTCTCCTGGCCCTCCTGCTGCACTTCCTTCTAGTTGGGATGCAACACCCCTGAGCTTGTAGCAGGTGATCCTTGAATATCAACCAACAGTCTTGGGCCCCTCTGCCCTCTAGGGCTGTATCCCATGGAACCTTCCGAAGCAGGTTCCTGAGGAGGCCAAAGTCTGCTCTTTTGAAGTCCAGGGCAGTGAGCTTGCTGCACACTCTTCTCACTGACCTGAGGATCTCAAATTCGAGCATCTCATGATCGTTGCATCCAAGGCTGCCCTGGAGAGTCACATTTCCAACCAGCCCTTCCCTGTTGGTGAGCACGAGGTCAAGCATGGCACCTCTCCTTGTAGGCTTCTCTATTACTTGCAGAAGGAAGTTGTCTTCTACACAATCGAGGAACCTCCTGGATTGCTTGTGCCAGGCCGTACCGTCCTTCCAACAGATGTCAGGGTGGTTGAAGTCACCCATGAGAACAAGGGCCTGCGAGCGTGAGGCTTTTCCTATCTGTCTATAGAGAGCTTCAGCCGCAGGTTCTCCTTGATCAGGCGGTCTGTAACAGATCCCCACAGTAATGTCTCCCATAGCTATGTTCCCTTTAACCCTGACCCACAAACTCTCTGTGGACTGCTCACCTGTCCCCAGACAGAGTTGCATACTCTATAGCCTATCCCTAACATAAAGGGCAACTCCCCCTCCCCGCCTGCCAGGCCTGTCCTTCCTAAAGAGCCTGTATGATTTTTAAAAAATTATATTTGTAAGCACGAGTATAAAAACTGTACATGGATATTTAAATTTGGTGAATTACAGGAACTCCAAACAGCTGGCACTGACAGTGGCAACCTTCATCTCTCTATCAACCAATTCATTGGTGAGTGTTCATTGTTTTGTGGTCTTTTAGTTCAGAGACAGAATAAATAAATGTGCTTTGAATATATATTTGACTCATTACTGGCTGCAGGAGAAAATAACTTTAGAATAGAGGACTCCAGTGGGACACAGTCTCATGTCAAGTTTGTTGGCTTTGACAAAATAGCCCACACTTCTGCTGATGCAGATTCACAGGCATATTGTGGATGAAAGAAAAGATCCATTTTGTTCTTCACAGTTGTCCTGGGTTCAGCAGTAGCTGGGGAGGGCAAGAAAGGGGGGAAAAGTGAGCAAACGAATTACCTGACTGGGTTTAAACCACGACAACAGTGTAGAGCAATACAGGACTATAGTATTTTAAAACAGTACCTTGCTGCAAATTAGTGTGTCTTGAGCTGCTCTGCTATGAACTACACACTCCTACCATGCTGAAAACTGGATAACTTGTTTCAGCACATGAGAAATTTTGTTAAAATTAAAACAGACCCAACCACCTCTGTACCAAGAAGGGATTATCTTCTTGGCCATAATAACATTTTGTTTATTGTATTCTATATAACTTGTTCTCTCCTAAAGTTTGGAGCCAAAATGTGGACCTCTGTGACACTTGGCAGTTGTCATTAAGTATTAAGATTCTGTACAGAAATGCTGACATTGATTTTGAGAATTTGCATTTCAGCCACATGAGCTAATCTTTGCATCTCTGTTCCAAGGTCAGCAACAGTTTGATCAGATTTCAGAAACCACTTAAAATTCCAAAGTATTTTTTATTTATCTAAATTAAAAGGCACATTTAAATAATATATCTTTCAGCTAACATATTCCTACATGAGAGGTTAAATCACTTGGCCTATGCAGCACTCAGCTACCTAGTTTCTATAGGTAGCTACCAGCACTAAATTTTTTGCAAGTTTCTTAATTTTAGCTGTGACAATTCCTATTCCTTCTCAACTCTTATCTGCTGCAAACCAGATATTTTAAAATAAATGTTTTGGAATGAAAATCCTATAATCTGTATTAGCGACAATTACTATTCCTTTTGTGTGTAACACCAGCAATCCTTGAAAAGGTTATCATTGCAGAACTTGTCCATGTCAGGTGTGTGTGAGGCATCTACATTGGTGCTGAGTTCTGTGTTCCTTTTCATTTCCTGAATTTAAGAGGTAAGCTAAAGATGTGTCATGCTGCATTAGCTACTAGAGCAGGTTTGCTGCTGCAAAATCAGAAGTCTTGCACCTTTTCTGGTGAGTTGTTTCCCGGTGAGTCTTCTAGCAAAGCTTCAGATAAGGAGATGTAAATGTTAAATAGAGATCACATGCCAGAAATCTATATTTAACTGCAAACATTATATTTAATGCAGAAATAACATTCCTATTTGGAAACATTGGCTTTCAGATTTGTTTTATAAGCAACAATTCTGAATTTTTGTATTTATTTTCACCCTTAGATTTTTTGTAGTGGGATTTTAGCTGCAAAGTCATAAATTATTTTTAATAATTCTATTTCTTTTCTGTTACATTTTGAGTCTTGCAAAAGCTGAAATCAGTCTTCCTTTTTTTTCTTGTTTTGCCTTTGGCTTTGGTTCCTCACTGTCATAAAGCAGATAACCTCTTCTAAGTTACCCTGGAAACCGGAATAATTTTTTAATTTAATTGCTCTGAAATGCTTGATTGCATTTAACAAGTGTGACATGGTTTGCACTCCTATTTGTTGATGTCACCTTTCGCAAGAGAATAAAATTTTAAACCACTGATTTTCTCCAGTTGCAGTTCTTAAAGCCTCATCCATGATATGATTTAGCTTTCAACTTCTCCTGTATTCATTATACGTGTTCAGAAAGGGAAAGGAAAAATTTATGCTTTTCACATGTTCACTATGCTTAGTTTTGTTTCTCACTCATTTCCGCTACTTCCAGCTGCTGAAGTTTCCTCTAATATCTAGTGTCACACCTTTTTGAATAAATGAGCCACAGACTTACTGTCTGAAAATTGCCTTGGACTGTAAAGAACTGGGTTTTCTAAAAAATTTCTTCTTTTGATAATCTTATTTCCTATGATAGACAAGGTATTGAAGAGAAGGAATTATAATAGGGAAGTTCACGAGCCAATAGTAATTCATGCAGTCTACAACCCAGCTAAGCTGCTTCCAGGAATTTATTTTGTAACTCTCTATTTTTCATTTTCCTGTATGCTGGCTTGGTTTTCAGGTTTTCTGCTTGGTTGTTTTGTTTTTTTTTTGCTGTTGTTGTAGTTTTTTCTGTTTTGTTTTGGTTGGTTTTTTTTTGGTTTTGGTTTGTTTTTTTTTGTGGTGGGGTGGTTTGTTGGTGGTTTATTTTGTTCTTTTTGTTGTTTGGTTTTTTTTTTTTATATAAACTTCCCACATTTTTTATAAGACAATATTCTAATAAAACTTTGAATATGTTTCTTTAGATTCACCTCGATCTGAGAGAGAAAAATAAACACAAAAACCAAGTTCAAACCCATGGATTTATATTGCTACCAAGGACAATTATTTGCATTTCCCCTTTTGTTATCCCTTAGTCATATTTACTTTAAACTCTATGTTATTCCTATTCTGTGGTACAAATATGTCCTATCAAACTGTGGAGGGAATATCAAGATCAGAAGCGCTTAGTCTAGATCTGTAGTATTTCTGCACCTATTACTCATAATTATTTAATTTCTGTAAACTTAACCTAAAAACTTTTCATGGCAGAGGACTGAGATAACTCAAAACCAGCATTTTAATAAGAAAGTTGCATTTATTCTTTTCCTCCAGTCAGATTGTAGAGCAAAGAGTTACAGTAATAATGGAATGTGGAAACACTTCCCTGCACCACTGAAACCTATGGCTGAAGGGTATTCAAGAGCTTAGTTGTCTAATCCATGATCCTAATGCAAATTAGGATTACATTTATTCCAACCTTAATAGAGGTTTACCCAGTCTATGCTTAGTAACATAGTTGCTTTCCCTATACATCCTATCTGATTGCTCTCTACCCGCACCATTGCAACGTCTTCCCCAATACTGAAACTAAACCCTCCTTACTGCAATTGAAGACCATTACTTCTATCTTGTCTTTACACGGAGAATACGTAGTAATTTTCTTCTTTGCTACAACTTTTCAGTGGTTTAAGACCACAATTATATGCCTCCCCAGTCTTCATTTTTTTCACATTAAACAGCTCCCAGCTTTTCCCCCATGTCATGTTTGTTAAACTTCCAAGCATTCTCTTTGATATTTTCTGGACCTTCTTCATTAGTGTCTTCAATTGTTACATCCCGAAACTGTAAACTGCAAACTGCTGGAACTGAGATCATTCTACCACCAAATATAGAAGAAGGGTTGCTTCACATTTTAAAGGTAGTGTTCTTGTTTATATCTTAGTCTCCAACTGTGAACATTTGTGAGTTCCCCCAGCACAAACAGTTCTCTTTGTAGAAGCTGTGAAGTGTGCTCTGTTTGGTGTGTTCATATGCTGACCACAGATTTACCTATTTTTATGTTTTAATCGATATTTTAAGGTTTCAGCAATCTCTTTAATCTTGTTTTGGATTTGGTGAGATGGCATCTTATTAAACTATCTGATGCAACACAAGAAGTGCTTCTCCTTCTTCTACCACCTAATAACTTCCATCATCAAAAATTCCAGAGAGTAATTATCTGTGACCCACTGGTTGTCCCATGTTGACTTCTCCATTAAGTTTTTTGATTTAATTCTCAGAATTGAAGCAGAGTTATATTACACAAATAATCATATGCAGACACAATAATATTCATATTTATTCACAAGCATTTGGATAAACAAATATTCAACAGAGCATTGCAGATAACTGTCATAATTTCTTACAGGATTGAGTTTGTCACCATTTTGTAAAGTTCACATTTTTCTTTGGACATGGTAATGAAGAGAGAAAGGACTACAAATTTCAAAAATCAGGATATTTTATATCAAATCATTTACCTAGGGGACAATACTGTCATGCAAGTTCTCATATAAGGGTGAATAGTCACACAATGTGAATACTTGTATTCACCAATCTGTGATATATATTCATATTATTAGGACAACAGCAAATGAATTGTTAAAATCAAATTATGTCCCAACATTTGATAATTCACAAACAAGCAAGGATTCAAAAACATTGTCTTTATTTGATGTCTTATTTGAAGTGAGTTATTCAATCAGTCCTTCTGGTTAAATTTTTCCTTTGCTTAATTCATATAAAACTGATTCTTACAAGGTATTGTTATTGGGCAGTGTTGTTATTCACAGCACCATTTACACAGCACTTCAGTCTCCATAAAAATGGTTCTAGTTCTTTATCCATTTGTTAATACCTTACTACCTGCTGAAATGAATTTCAGTAACATGACATATTCTATGCAACTTCCTCAAAGTGCAGACAAAAAATGTACTGTGTAAGCTGAATTCTTCACAGTGACTCAGAAATGCAGCTCTTCTCTGGAATTATAGCTGCTTCATTTAAAAAATGTCACAGCTTAAGACATTGAGGAATAAGTAATCTGTTTCATGATTTAGGTAGTTACTAGCTATAGCCTCAAATATATGTATTTTTTTTTTTTTTTTAATCGATAGCTCATTTTAAGGATGTTAAGCTTTAGAGAAATATAGAAAAGTTGTGGGTTTTTTTCTTCTGGGACATGGGTGATAGACGTCTACATAGGATTACAGCACAAAACTAACAGCTAATAATGAACAAATGGATGTACACTATATGTCAATACTTCCAAATTCACATTTGAACCCCCTAAACCAGTGATGGTTTAAACTGCATTAGCTGCTTAAATTGCTTTAAAATTAGTAAGATCACACATTCATTTTCTTCCTTAATGCCTGATTGCAACTAATAGAAGTGTGCATGATTGTTTTTCATTATACATCATTTACTTTTTTTTTACTGACTTCAACCGATGTCACAGATGAGCAAACTAGTATTCCTAACAGAATATTATTGCAAATATGAAATTCCAAAATATTTGCATCTGCAGCTTTAAAATCTGATTCATGTAATTTCTTTCACTGGTTAATTAAAGGGAACTTTTTAGATATAGACAAAGTGAAACTCAAAGTAAATAATATGGGGAAACCTGTACTTGCTGAATATGTATGATACCTTGCATGCATTTTTTTTTTAGCTGTATGCTGAGGCATCAAAATTTTGTTGATATCACATTTTATTGAAAATAATAACGTGGCTTTTACTGGTTTTAGTGGAGTTTAGTTTTCATATTTTGTTTTCAGTACAGTGATGAAAGATTGCCAACAGTCTTTCATCTGCCAACAGTGCTCTTCACTGTAGAAACAGCAGTTGACCACACTACCTTAAAATTCCTCATTTAGAAATGAGTTCTGCTGACTTAGGCTTAATGTTCTGGAGACATTCGTTACTCAGACCTGAAATTCTGGATAGATCTTTGATTCCATGTATATGTGTACATATATATATATATATATATATATATATATACATGTTCCTGAACACAGAAGATATGGGCTGGCACTTTTTCTCTACTGTCTCTAAAATGAAGAAATCTTGTTTTGATGACACTATGTTTGGAACAGAGGTAATATTTAGTCAAGGAGACTATTACTATTTTCACTTTCCTCTCTCAAGTTACTTCAAGGATTACTAGCTAGCACAACAAAGGCTACACTTCAGCTAAAGCAATAAAAAATCTTTTGCACTTTTTCATCTAAGAATGTTAAAGTTCCTTACAAACACTAATAATGTTAGTCTTGTAACACGCAGTAATCCTAGCATTATTATCCACTTTACAAACTGGTAGTATTGAGGGAATAAGGTCTCACATAAGGCTTTTGGCAGAATTTTGAGTGAAAGCCTGACTCACAATATTTTCTTTATCTATAGTATCATCAGCAATACAACTGCAACAACTATTTAAAGGTAGCAATATATTCAAGAAATGTAGTCCATTTTCCTCTGAAGGTTTTGCTTTTCAATACCTTTCATTTAAACAAATGTGTTCATTATCTGAGATTATGTCATGAATGATATATGCAAAATTTTGCAGGCTACATCTCAAGCTTTTCAGGTGAGGCTAAGAGTAGTGCATTCTTCTGATGTATATATTTCTATATCAATGTGTCTGTTTCAGTTGTCAGCTTCATGTAACTAAAAACCTCTATGTATGTGATCACAATCAGAAAAAACTTTAGCCAATTAATTATAAACTCTTAATTTTGCTGCATATTTGTAGAAAAGTTATTAGAAAAATATAAAAGTAAGCTATTAGACTAATTTTGTAAAGACTTCTTTAAATCAGCCACTCTTTGAAGAAGCATTCACATACCACATCAGGCATGTCTTTAAGTCCTCATAAGCAGCAGTACTTCAAAGCCATACTCAAGTTAATGTTGTCTTCAGCAGAAGGGGGATTTTCGTGTGAACTCAAGATTCCGTGCAAGGAGCAGCTCTGGATTAATCTCTTTTGTATCTCCTACATCTAAAATATTTAAGTGGTTGTATGAAATAAAGAAGATGCAGGAGGCACAGCTGTACTTTTTTTAGCTTGATTGCAAGCACAGAATCCTCTCCTGCCAACACTGAGCAGACAGAAGACAGATTTATTAGAAAAAGGATGCAACTGCTGTGCAGAAGACAGAATGAAAACAAGTTTTCCAACCTGAATTTGTGCAAGGCTTTGTTTAGGAAGTGTTTTCAGAATACAGCCAGCAGCCTGAGCCCCAGAGAGGCAAGAAAAACTGCATTTTGAACCTCATTAGGGCTTAAATGCCAAGCTGCCTGCTTTTATACAGATTCATATAGAAGTGCTGCTGCTATATCAGCATCTGAGAAACTACTGATGGAAACATGAGCACCTCACTCATTTGCAGACATTTAAAGGAGGGTTTGTTGGTGTGAGGAGGAGAGAATAGAGATAAATCTAGCTCAAAGAGATGTTTATGGTTTATATTACAGAGCCTTTTTGAAATTACATTAGTCCAACAGCTTTTACCGAACTTTATTACACTCAATTCTGATTCCCTGAACTGTCTAGTGGGTATCTGAATCGAGTGAAAGTAGGAGATGTTGCTTATGGGAAACTCTTCAAAGTTTTATAACAGCAGCTGCAGCACCATGAAATTTTGAGTGCAATGCAAATGAAGGAAAGTTCATTTCAATGTTGTAACAGCTTCTGATTTTTTTTTTTTCCAGTAGGCACCCATTCCGCTTTTTATTAAGCTTCTGCCCAATCTGAATCTGAAAGCTGATCATTGTGAAGGAAGAAGCTGGTTAAGAATGAGCACATTAAAAAGGTTTCAATTTTTCAAAACTCTTTGAGTAGCAGAAATACTTTCAGTGTTTTAAACACAAATGGGGTACCAGAACTATGTGGTAGATGTTTCAGGTCTGAATAGCATTTCAAATATGCCTTTTATCTGTCAAATCATCAGAAAAGCCCTGGCTAAAGAAATTCTTATATTTTGACCAGATGACAATGTACAACAGTTGGGGACATGTAAATTAGGGTGTTGTAATAGTGCAATACTTCACCTAATGTATAGTATCATTCTTGCATCAGTGGTCAAAATGTTCAAAAGTGTAAAACTCATCTGAAATAAAACTACTGAATATACAGCACTTTTCCTTAGTGCAATAGGTCTCTGACCTCAGAGAGCAAACACTTTTTACCCTAAAGCAAGAAAAGTAAAGCCTCTGGCAAAAAAGGAGTTTGAACAGCTTGTCTACAATATAGCAGGTCTCAATTTCCTATTTTAATTTATGAATATGTTAAAGTATACAACCTCTCTTTACACATTTATATGCTATTTCTTTATTCATAGCCTACATCAGTGGTCCACTCCCCATATATTGTTTTGCCTCTAGCTACAGTGAAATCCTCTGCAGGAAAATCTGACATACTTTAACAGGGATAAAGTTTCCAGTGTGTCCCTGCCCTTGTTCTAGTTGCTGTAAGGATAGGCTTCAATCAACAGGTGAAGCGACTGGGACAAGGGACACTCAAGACACCTTGCTCTAAGTTTCATCTTTGGTGTTTGTCATGTCCTGGAGCCATTGCGATGGTGAGGACAGACTGCTTAGTTTGTGGCTGCCCAGTATCACATTCAGTATGATCTGAATCTTAAAAAATTAGTTGCAGAAGTCTAGCAGCTCTGTAAGCAGCATATGCATACACTAAGCTTTTCTTGTGGCATTTTCTTGGCTTTAGAAGACACATTTCAGATGCAGTTGTTATTCCCTGTCAAAGTTCAGCTATGTTCTTCAAAAACAAAACAATTTCCTCTCAGCTGATAAAATTGTGGATTTTAATATAGATAAAGGATGTCTGGTTTTTTTTCTCTTGGTTTTGGACTTTCCAAAATGTGCTGATTAAAATCTAAAAAAAAAAAAACCCAACCACTATTTGCTTTAAGAGGGACATGCAGCAAATAGAATCACAGTCATGTGATCGTAATCCTATCTACTAATACAAGCTTGTACTCTAACAGCCTTTTTCCATCACCAAAAAAAAAAACCAAAACCTTTACTTAAAAGTAGTAGAAATTAAAAATAGTATTTTTATGTGGAGAGACTCACAGTGATAAAATAACCATATTACATATTTAAAATCACAAAATATAAAGACTGCATTTTCTACTGAACACACAGCTGGGATTACATCTTGTATGGTAAGCATAGGGTAAGTGCTGTGAAAGAAAAATAACCTGAGATATCTGAAATTCTACTACAATTTTAGATAAACTAAAGGAATAATTTTATCATAGAATTGGAATGAATAAACTCTCCATATGTTGATTCTGATATTGGTTCTAGTGCTTGTCTATTTTTTTTATGCATCTGTTTCCACTGGATGTGAAATTTATAATTGCTGCATTGTAAATGTAGGTTGTTGCAATTTATGTATTTTCAGATATATGTAAGTTGCTGTTGTTTTTAAAAATGGAACCCTTGAATTGAAAATAATATTTTTTAATTACTGCAGTAGCATATAGAGATATATATGCTATATATGTTTCATGGTTGTAGAGCCACATAAGGTTTTATCAGCATACTTATATTTATGAAGTCATCTTGTCAGTGTTGTGGGACCAGGATGAAGTCATCCTCACAATACACCTACAGCTGAACATTTCCCTACTTGTTATCGTTGGTGAACTGAGACACAGAAGTTTCAGAGGTCAGACCTACATTTTCAAGCATAGAACAAATACAGTCAGGGGCAGGTCTGGCTAAACATCCCAAGATTCTTGCATAACTAGGTAAATTGTTAATATTTTTAAGAGCATTATGTGGTTTAATACCTGCTCCAGCTTCAGAGAATACCTAGTTAGTTATTAATAATGACATTATAGTAAATATATTTTAAATTTAAATATATTTATTCATTACACTGTCAGCTCTTGTTTAGCTAATGATACTACTGGTAGTATTGCTATAACAAACCGGTTTTATGGTGGTTCTTTGTGTTGTTGTTGATGTTCGTATGACATGATTTTTCTCTGTGAAAACTTTACAACTCTATGTGAAGAGCCAAATTGTATTTTCTCTAGGTACTAGTCAGAATATGTATTTGTATGTTCTGGAAGCAGGTGCGTTTTTATAAGTTTCTTTTAAAGAAAGAAAAAGAGATAGATACTTCTTTACATTTTGAAATTTTCTGTAATGATAATGCATTTCTCAGATCTAAACTGCAATTAAAACCTTCTTGCTAGAATAACTGACTGATCATAATATTTTCTAGATGATTATTATTCATATTATATGCTGTGTCTCTCAATTAACCTACTGATAGAAAATCTTGCTCTAACCAATAGTGCAATAGAACATCTGAATTAGTGGGTAGCAGCTGGAAATCTAGATTCCTAGGGCTGTGCTCATTATGAAGAATAGTGAGTGCTATCCCTGTAATATTATAATTTTTTGTTGTTTTTTAATAAAATATTTGAATATTCAGCTACAAAATATTTGTACCAAACCCATTTATTCAGTCATTTCAGACCTGACTGAATTTTGCAATATTCCTTACTGCTGCAGTTACTTGAGGAGTTTTGCTGGATCTCTGTATGGGTCTCTGGATCTGTATGGATGCAGCAGAAAGAATGACAAGTGTAATGCTGCAGGTTTTCTCTTTCTCTGTGGCAAAAAATTTAATGGAGAAAAGAGGCTTTATGCCATTAGAAAGACTTTATAAAACTTAGCTTTAGTATATCTTTAGCATTTGGGGTTGCATACACATTAAATGCCTTTGGCTACAGCAATGTAGGTTTGCAGGTAGTGTTTACTTTTGATTTTTCATCCATTCACATCCATATCCAGTCAATGAGAATGTTATTTTCAGTTAGGGCTTTACAAAGAAGCCAGACTGCCTGGTTACTTAACTGGCAATTTTCATTTTGTTTCTACTTAGGCTGGTTTCTAAATGTCCTCTAGACCATGTGGACTCTTCACTTGGTGCTACTAATATTTCAGTTATTGCTTGCAGGGCTTGCGCATCATCAAGGCTTTCTCTTTTTTCTGTACTGCCCTCATGCCCTCATGCCCTCCTGCCCCAGCAAGTAGGCTTGGGGGTGGGCAAGGAGCTGGGAATATGACACAGTCGTTATATGTGGATGCACGTATGCACACATGTAATCCGTAAAATTCATTATATTTCAATCATTGCCATTGGAGGGTCTTAACAGGGAGGAATCATGATACATGATAGTAACAGAGCTAGTAACTCTGATTACTAGAAACAGAATAAATTAGCTAATGAATTAGAGTCCCTGAATATGTCTGTGCGTCTCTCCCTGTCACTATAAGGCATTTGGCAGAAATTGGCACTATTAATAAAAGATAAGATGCAGCTCCTGCACATATACAATGTTTAGAATCTTGAACTGATTTATGCAGTCCAATGGCTTGTTTGATGGAAATAAGTACAAATGAAAGACCTGAAGAAATCAGACATTATTTCCAGAGGTGTGCGTAAAATTGCTATAGTCAAATGATTTTTAACCTTTAGTAAATCTAATTAAACCAAACTAAAATTTCAACTTTCATATTCATTGCACAAACTCAGTAGTGCTCATGTGGTGTTTCTCAATAAAAATTATTAGTAAGTCAAGTCTTCTGTACCATTACACAGCTCAACTTAAATAACATTCTTTGTATTATGTTTCTATCTCTAAATGAAATAAAAGGTTTATTTATATAACATCTCGTAGTTATTTCATATTGTACTCCTCTGAAGTAACTGCAAGTTTGGTGGTTCTCAGGAAAACGCTGCCCCACCCTTTTATGCTGTTTGTTTTCCGACTTCTTTGCAGCTAAGGAAAAGGACCACTTGTCCATGGCAGCAGTTATTTGCTTACTTTAGATTACTTCTTCACAGATGTGGTCAGCTGTGTGTGCTATGCCAACAGTAGTGAGGTAATCTATTCAGTAATTTATATTTTTAAAATGATCTTATCATTTAGTTTGCAAGAATATGAAATAATACCATTTGATTCTTACGTGTGCATGATTATTATGTATGTTTCTTCACAATTTGACTATCTGTAGTCCACAATCAAATATATATTTACAAATAAAATATTTCCTTATGTGGGTTCCAGTGAGGGATGAAGTCCCAGCTTTGCCATCTCAGGCAGCCATCAGTTGCTGAGGGAAGTAATCAGCTGCATTGTAAAGGTATCTTTAAGAGAGAAGTATTTACTTTTTAAACACAAAGTGGTCGGTCTCACTTTAGCTGACACCAACAGACTGAACTAAACAATTATGACAGTAAACAATTGTTTTCTAGAAATTCTTTACCCACAGCTAAATATTTGGTGTGGTTTCAATCCTATTACTGTTAAAATGCTGTACTTTAAAACATATGTGTAACCTACAAATTACAGATGTTTTTAATTACTTATACTGGGAAAGTTATCTTTTTATCAAACAACGTAATAAGTAATTTTTCTCCGACTTCCATTTTTCAGAATAATGTTAACACGGATGCTATTGAAATTTATATAAAATTCTAAATAATTTGAATTTAGAAATGAATAGTAGAACAAAATTCTGCTTTGTAACTCATTCTATTTCAGAGCGTCTAGTAAGTGCAACTACTGTTAGAGATAACTTCATATTATTTTTCACTTTTCACTTTACTTTTTTTTCTTTTTCTTTAATAAAACAGCTGTGCTCAAGAAAGGAGACATTCAATGTAATAAAAACATTTGTTTTCTTGTTTTCTTTCAGCATGACTTGTGGTTTGGACAGAATTCTTGAATGAGTTAATGCTTCAGTACATAATGTGAAGGATAAGTTATTCATTCTGCAAGTAATAGAGGAGCCGACAAGGAGAGGTGCCATGCTTGACCTCGTGCTCACCAACAGGGAAGGGCTCGTTGGAAATGTGACGCTCCAGGGTAGCCTTGGTTGCAGCGTTCATGAGATGGTCAAGTTCGAGATCCTCAGGACAGTGAGAAGAGCATGCAGCAAGCTCCCGTATGAAGACAGGCTGAGAAAGTTGGGGCTGTTCAGCCTGGAGAAGAGAAGGCTACGTGGAGACCTCACGTATCTGAAGGGGGCCTATAATGATGCTGGGGAGGGACTCTTCACTGGGGACTGTAGTGATAGGACAAGGGGTAATGGGTTCAAACTTAAACTAGGGGAAGTTTACACTGGATATAAGGAAGTTCTTTACTGTGAGGGTGGTGAGGCACTGGAATGTGTTACCCAGGGAAGTTGTGAATGCTTCATCCCTGGCGGTGTTCAAGGCCAGGTTGGACAGAGCCTTGGGTGAGATGGTTTAGTGTGAGGTGTCCCTGCCCATTGTAGGGGGGTTTGAACTGGATGATCTTAAGGTCCTTTCCAACCCTAACTGTTCCATGTTTCTATGATTTCTTCTCTGCCAGCCACCACCAAATTTTGCTAAAGACAGAATGGCTAGTTGCTTCAGAATCTGTTTAAAATGTTGCGGGGAGACAAGCTGTGTGTGAGTTCAGACTGTGAACTTGGTCTGAACAAAGTATGCTAGAGATTTCTTGATAATAATGTAAATAAATATATATTTTTAAAAATAGGCACATACACATATGTACTTGAAAAGATATAACAATTTGTCATTCAAGAAATGCTGTATCCAGTATGGGGAAATTGAATAAACATTAGCGGTGGCTTATTTACAAGCTGTCATGACTTGATTATAATTATTACGATATAATATAGTATACTATCATTATAATAATGTGACATAATATTGTATGATTAAGGATTAAGGCATAAATATTTGTATATTTTTAATTTCAAATTTCTCACAAGGCTGAAGGTGATGATAAGCTAAATCACCTTAAAGAACAATACAAATAGGATATATATGAATTGTAACTGGCAACTGCTGATGGATCTTTCATAAAATTCATAAAACCCACCAGTTCTAGAGATTGTTACATATGTTTAAAAAAATAAACTGACAGCAGTAAAATAATTCCTAAATCATAAAAGTGACATATTGGACTTGAAACTAAAAGGGAATTATTGGTCATTAATAATAATTGGAAGGTAACTTGACAAGAAAAGTAAAATTTCAAAGATGACATTGGCGTCTGGGAATGAAAGGATTTAATATTCTCTCTGGAAATTATACAAGAACTAAAAACCTCTTAATGATACTACTGAGAAATTTCTGGTAAAAAGGTAGATGTAACAGTTATTAACACATGATGGTTTTGTTGTTTATGGAGTGAAGCACAGCTATTATAGTGTACACAGCAAGGCAAACAGGAGGAGCTGGAAGCTACTGTGCTGCAGGAAAGCCACGGCACAGTTGCCATCACAGAAACATGGTGGAGTGACTCACACAACTGGTGTGTTGCAATGGATGGCTATAAACTTTTCAGAAGGGATAGGCAAGGAAGAAGAGATGTTAAGAACTATGTTAAGAAGTGTTTTGACTGTCTAGAGCTTAGCAATGGTGATGAAAGTGTTGAGAGATTATGGATAAGAATCAGGGGAAAGGCCAAAAAAACAGATATCGTGGTATGAGTCTGTTATAGACCACCCAGCCATGATGAAGAGACAGATGAAATATTGTATAAGTATTTCGGGCAAGTCTCACAATTGCTAGCCCTTGTTCTCATTGGGAATTTCAGCTCACCAAACATCTACAATACAGTGGACAGGAAGCAGCCTAGGAGGTTCCTGGCACATGTGGAAGATAACTTCCTGACACAGCACAGGAAAGGTGCCCTGCTGGACCTGTTGTTTGTAAGCAGAGAGGGACTTGTGAGTGATGTGGTGGTTGGAGGCTGTCTTGGGCACAACAATCATGAAATGATGGAGTTTTCAGTTCTTGGAGATGTAAGGAGGGTAGTCAGCAGAACTGCTACCTCAGACTTCTGCAGGGAAGACTTGGCCTGTTGAGGAGACTGGTTAGCAGAGCCCCTTGGGAGGCAGTCCTGAAGGGCGAAGACTACCGGGAAGGCTGGACATTCTTTAAGAATTCTTGTATGAGAGTGGCTGGAAAGCTGCTCAGTGGGAAAGGACCTGGGGGTGCTGACTGATGGAGCTGAACATGAGCCAGGTTGTATCTAGGCAGCCAAGAAGGCCAACAGCATCCTGGCCTGTATCAGCAATAGTGTGGCCAGCAGGGCCAGGGCAATGATCATCCCCCTGTACTGGGCACTGGTGAGGCTGCACCTAGAATTCTGTGTTCAGTTCTGGGCCCCTCACTACAAGAGAGACATTGAGGTGCTGGAGCAGGTCCAGAGAAGGGCAACAGAGCTGGTGAAGGTCCTGGAGCACAAGTGTGATGAGGAATAGCTGAGGGAACTGGAGGTGTTTAGTCTTGAGAAGAGAAGGCTTGGAGGGGACTTTATTATGCTACCTGAAAGGAAGTTGTAGTGAGATGCATGTCAGACTCTTCTCCCAAATAACAAGTGATAGAAAGGCCTCAGGGGAAGTTCCAATTGGATATTAATAAAAATTTCTTCACTGAAAGTGTTATCAAGCTTTGGAACAGGCTGCCAAGGGAAAGGGTTGAGTAACCAACCATGGAGATACTTGAAGACATGTAGATGTGATGTTTAGACACATGGTTTAGTGGTCTAGTTGGGAGTTTACAATTGGTCTCGATCTTAAAGATCTTCACCAAACGAAATGACTCTGTAATTCTATAATTTTAAGAGTGTTGTCTTGTAAAGTCAACTTAATGGGCTTGTTTGGAAAATACAATTAAAGAAAATTGCTTCATCCTCTAGAGGCTATGTGCTTGAATTTAACTTAAAATTATATTTTTCACAAATCAATGCTATAAGTAGGGGCATTAAGCACCAGTCAACTGTGAGAAACTTTACCACCTATGGTAGCTGTCTCCGAGTAACTGCATGCTGACCATTCTTCTTTTTTGATATGACTGATATTTTCCATAGCTCCATGGAAAGATTCATATCATGCTATCCAGGTGGAAACCTATACAGCTATAACATCAAATTTATTTCCTGCATTGCATTCTTTTATGTTGCACAGGTTTAAACCCAGTCAGGTAATTCGTTTGCTCACTCCCCCCCCTTTCTTGCCCTCCCCCTGCTCTCGGAGGGACGGAGAGGAGAATCGAAAAGAATGCAACTCCCACGGGTTGAGATAAGAACAGTTTAGTAACTAAGGTATAACACAGATCACTACTGCTACCACCAATGATAACAATGATAAAGGAAATAACAAGGAAAGAGAATACAACACCTCAGCACCAGCTGACCGATAACTCGCCCCCCAAGCCCGACCAAGCTCCGACCGATACCTCCTCCAACCCTGCAGTCTCCCAGCCCTTCCGGCTAACTCCCAGTTACATCCTGGGCATGACGTGCTGTGGTATGGAATAGCTCTTTGGTCAGTTTGGGTCAGGTGTCCTGTCTCTGCTTCCTCCCAGTTTCCCCTCCTCCCTGGCAGAGCATGAGGCTCACAAAGTCCTTGGCCAAACCAAAACATCTCTATCAGCTCTGTTCCCGAGCCGAAAGTCAAAACACTGCATTGCACCAGCTACCAAGGAGGAGAAACATGACTGCTACTGCTGAACCCAGGACATTATCCACCCCTTATTCCATACCATTCACGTCATGCTCAGATCCCACATTTTCAATATACCATCACCCTTATCTCGGTGCACTCTTATCTTAGTGCATGGACCAGTCCCTATAAAGCTGCTGCGTCCATCTGGTCCATGTCAGGCTCCATCTCTTGTAACAGTCTTCCAGAGCAGGAGAGACTGTGTGCAGTGTTCACACTCGTGAATAACCTGGGCAATAGTGTCCATTGTTAAGTCCACCCCTCGATCATGAGTCCATCTCTGTGTTGCATCTCTGCTCTGATGGCCTGAAGTGCCATGGGCCCACCAGGCTCAAAATAATTCACTGTCCCCTTCAGCAGTTTCTGCAGCTTGTTGCTGGGGACTCCATACAGCTGCCTTCCATCTCCGATGCTTCCAAAGCACTGGAGGGGCCCAGTGGACTAGATACTTGCCCATACTGTCCCACACACCCTGCCACTCATGACTCTCCAGCCTTGGGGAAAATCTCTTGGTCCCCCTATATTGTCGTCTAACCCCAGACAAGACCCAAACCTGACTCTGCTTAACTTTTGAGATCAGACAAAATGGTTGTGGGTAGAACACAGCCTGTGTGTGTGCCAACATGCTGATCCCCATCACAATCAGCAGGTAGGTCCCAAGGATACCCAAAGGCCATTCAAAACCTTCAGAACTCTCAAACGATGCTGCTGTGCTTGTCACTGGGGCTGGTGTAGCTGCTGTGCTTGCCGGCTCTCCCACCACCGGCTTCTCTTTTCCTGAGTCCAGCTCTTCCTCCTCTGCCTTGCTGGGAAGTGCTGCGTGGTCTCCTGCATCCTCCCGGGGCTCGGCGGGTGGCTTCCGGGAAATGCTCTCGGCCGTCGCGGGGCTCGGCTCCTCCGCGGGGCTCGGCTCCTCCGCGGGGCTCGGCTCCTCCGCGGGGCTCGGCTCCTCCGCCGCCTTCTCCCGCTGCTCGGCAGCCGCCTCCTTCCTCTCCTCGACCGCCCCGACCTCCTCCACCGGCAGCCGTCCCCTCGCGGCCTCCGGCCCCGCTCCCGCCGCCCCTTGCTCCCCGGGGCCGCTCTCCCGGGCCGCTTCGGCTGCCGCCGGCTCCCGGGGCCGCTCCCCCTCGGCTCCCCGCAGCCTCACGAAGATGGAGAGTAGGGTGAGGGCCAGGACGGTGAAGAGCAGCCGGACGGCCACGTACAAGTCCACGGCCACGTCCGTCCCGCCCTGCTGCTGGAGCCCGCCCGTATTACAAGCCATTGCCATAAAGCACAGTGAGACAAGAACTTTAGCCCAGGCCCCACACTTGATAAACACTATCACAGCAAATACCGGCTCTACGTAAGTTACAACATTCTGAAGCTGTGAGATCAAGAGAAACAACTCTGAGAGCCAATAAATCGTCATTGTGATGAGTGACTATTAATCTGGTCAGAACTGTCGTTATCTCAACCCTTCGTGCCCCACGTTGGGCGCCAAAAGAACTGTCGTGGTTTAAACCCAGTCAGGTAATTCGTTTGCTCACTCCCCCCCCTTTCTTGCCCTCCCCCTGCTCTCGGAGGGACGGAGAGGAGAATCGAAAAGAATGCAACTCCCACGGGTTGAGATAAGAACAGTTTAGTAACTAAGGTATAACACAGATCACTACTGCTACCACCAATGATAACAATGATAAAGGAAATAACAAGGAAAGAGAATACAACACCTCAGCACCAGCTGACCGATAACTCGCCCCCCAAGCCCGACCAAGCTCCGACCGATACCTCCTCCAACCCTGCAGTCTCCCAGCCCTTCCGGCTAACTCCCAGTTACATCCTGGGCATGACGTGCTGTGGTATGGAATAGCTCTTTGGTCAGTTTGGGTCAGGTGTCCTGTCTCTGCTTCCTCCCAGCTTCCCCTCCTCCCTGGCAGAGCATGAGGCTCACAAAGTCCTTGGCCAAACCAAAACATCTCTATCAGCTCTGTTCCTGAGCCGAAAGTCAAAACACTGCATTGCACCAGCTACCAAGGAGGAGAAACATGACTGCTACTGCTGAACCCAGGACAGAAATGAATTCAGAATTTATATATATAATTATATAAATAATTAATGGAATCATAGGCTATGTCTGACCTATATTTTTAATACATTTAAACAGTAGCTATATTTCTGATTAATTTTGCGTATGTCCAGAGAGCACTCTTTGTGAATAATGAACATAATAATTATATTAATTATTAATAAAATGTCTTGTAGATTTTTTTTAATTTAATAATTATCATCTATAATAATTATCATAGCTGATATAAACTACATTTCACAAAGAAAGCAGATCTCTGAAGCAATCAAATTCAGGCTGCATGCTGAAATGCATTCTCTTTGTAGGGTTTCTTCTTGTTAAAGAGAAATATTCACACAGTATTGCTGAAGAGCTTCCATTGATTCCTGTTCTGAGATAAGTAATTAAAAGACCAGTTTATGGGCCTCTGGAATTGTCCAAGCAGAGCATCTTTACTTTTTTTTTTTTCTTTCACATATATAGTCTCTGAAATCTTTGTAGTACTGGCTTCTTAATGCTGTGACACACAACATTAGGAAAAAAATTGTCTTCAGAATCTCCAAAACCTGCAGCTTTTAAGTTACTCTGCAGTAGGAATGGTTGTAGTACACCTCCTGCCTTTTTCTTTCATAAAGGAAATAGGCTTTCCTGAGCATATAGCTTTAGCTATGAAATACTATTATTTTTTTTCACAGAATAGTCAGATAAAAAGGTCAGAGAATGCATTTCAAAAGTAAAGTAGTCATTACAATAAGTAAAGAACAGAACATTTCATTTCAGGACTTGTATGGGCTCCAGTTCACTATAAAATAGATTATATGGTTTTATTGTGCAGTAGAGCTCTCTCTTTCGCCATTTATTCTATATTTTTTACTTTGTACTATTGAAGAGATTCACAAACCTCTTCATTTACTCCTCTATACCTTGAAATCAGCGTATGGCACAGACTGATGCATAGTGAAATTGGAAACAATAGGCTAATCCCCAATGTTGTATCTTTTAAACTGAAAATGGACCCAAGTTATTTTACCATGTCACGTGAAACAGCTAATGACAATTGACATGGGGACAGGACAATATTCACTGAACATTAAGCTTAATTTGCTTTGCTCATTTTGTAGGACAAAGGTCAAATTCCACAAGACAATTACTTTGCTTGAAAACTACATTTCCTTTCAATGCAAACAGAGAACTCTAGAAACACACCCAAAACTTTTACAAGTGACTTGAAAGCATCTCCTCTGTATTATTGTGATCCTCTGAGCAACCAGTGACATGAAAGCCTGTGCTTTTAATGCAGCTGAATTTGTGCTCAGCTGCACTGATCTAAGTTTTTTTTTTTGTGGTTCTTACACTTCTTACTTGTTCTTTACTGCAGTGATGACTGAAGGTACCATCACATACTGCCGCATAAATCATGTTATTCCATGACCAGGTAAGTAAATGTTGAAGTACCTTCTGGATCATATTAGAGCTTAGAAAACAATGTCATATGTCATGCTTCAGTAAATGTATCCATATACACACATGTATTTGCCCACATAAACACACTCAGATGCATCTTTTTACTGTAAAATTCTTGTGTCTTGCTAAGGAGCGACAAATAAATGGAGAAATTTCATCATGGACTTCCTTTTCCACATCTTTAAGCGGCGTATACCTCACTTTTTTCTACTGTTACCTATCATTATAAATTCAGAGGGATTCTCATTTTTTTCTTGGTAGTCAAGGCCAAATGTGACATTCCATCAGCATCAGGGAGTCCTCCACGTTTATGACCCCTGAATTTTCTAGGAATATCAAAAAAAAACCACAGTAAAAGCTGTTTGTTGAGGCATCAGTAGTGTACTGTATTTAGTCAGGGTAAAATGAGTCACACTGGCAGCTTCCTTAACCTGGCTACAGCCTTTTCCTATATTTGCATACAGTCTTTGTCCATCTTTCCCAGTTAAAGATTTTTTTTTTTAACTTTGTATTTTATTGTAAGCTATCATGCAAAATTATGAAACTGCATGTTTGCTAGTAATCCCTGGTTATAAAACTTGTTTGTTTGGTCATGTGAGTTTAGTAAGGTAACTGTTTTTTTCAGTCTTGATTTTGGGCAATGCCTATGTTCTAATCTTCTTCTTTTGCACCAGATAAAATTCCTTAAATTGTAGCTATGCTGAGTAAGCCCAGAGAAGAGTTGGGTGTTACATACAGAATTAGAAAGATGTGTGCAAGAGTCTGTGGGCTCCTATTGGCCTCTGAAATGAGAGTCTAGATGCCTGTAACTGACCTAAAACATTTGTTTTGGCAAGTTACTCCATTTCTTATATTCCATTTTCTCCAATTCTGAATTAGAAATAATAATATCCATCACCCTTAAGAAAGGCAATGCTGATTTTGATCTACTATTAAGAAGTTGCCCATATTAGAACTTTTCTTCCATGAAAGTTATACTAATAATGCTTCATCAAATTGAATCCACTTACAATCACAAGTCCAAACTTAATAGAACGTTTTAAGCATCTTTGCCTTCCTGTCACAATTCAAAGTAGCCATCACCTACTGTTCATATGCATTTATGACTATTTTGCACTACTAGAGCAACAAAACCGTTTGCATTGCATCTGTGAACCTTCTCCGTTGTCAATTTTTTACTCAATTCTCCTTCTAAAATTGTGATTACATGGGTTTTTTGTAAGCTTTTGTAGGTGCATCACCACATATTTATTTTTCTAAGCCTTGTTTATGTTGTGCTTCAATTTCAAACAAAATATTTAAAAATGTTCACAGTGGAACATGACTACATATTTTGCTCTGTCCATTGCTCACAGATTCCATTGTGAACAAGTTTCACTGATCTTTTGTTTAAAGCATCCCGGAAAATAGTAATAAATCTTGTATTAGTCAACAGTTCTAATGGCAGGCATATCACATATTCCCATTTTTATTTTATGCATGACCTCTAAGCATGGATGATAGATACATTTAAGAAGTCTGTGAATAAATACCAACAGCAAAAACAATGCATACTCTTTAGGTCTAATGTAGCCTGTTACATTGTCTATTGGGACAGAAAAAACCACCATACAATCACTGCTTAGATAAGGGTGAAATAGCATGGTTTTGCTCACGAGTGATGATAACTCCTGAATTAGCCTGAAAACAAAGAGTATACAAACAATACAGCAAAGAACACTTCTGCATTTTTTGGTTGGAAATTCTTGGAAGTAATTTTTAGCAAACAAGGACTTGGAACTGAGATGCCTATCTTATTCTTGGAGATTTTTAATCTTGAGGAAAAGGAGAGAAAGAATACTGCTTTTTTCAGCTGATGTGTGGACATTGTTGAAGAGTTAATTGCCTGTCTGTTCAGGTCAGGATGTCAAAATGCATCTTTGGGTGCTACAGTACAATGAGCTGCAAGTACTTTCCATTTTCTCCTGACAGTAGCTGCTGTTATAATCAGTTTGATGCTGTTGGAAACTCTCAGAAGCTTTGTACTATGTTGCTAGGAGCAGTCTCAATTATTTTAATATTTTCACACAGATATCTGTGATATTAGCAATATGCAATGTGTTTCTTTTGCATGACCTGAGTAAGTAACTGGTCAACTGAATACTTATTTTGTCATTTAAATATATCTTTCTGTTTAAACCAAATGAGTACCTGAATAAGCATCCCACACCTTTCTGGAAAGAAAAGCTAAGGATTTGGACAAAAATATTTAAATTAGCACAGTTACTTGAACTGCTTATTAACAAGTTAGCATTCAGATTATTCTAGGTGTTTTTAATTGTGGTGATTGATAACAGAGCCATCTTACTCCCTCAAGATTCTCATCAGACTAAATAATTTTCAGCATTCTTATGAATTAGGTGTTGATAAGGTATAATTCAAAGGGAGTGTCTTTATGAAGCTAAGCTACTAAACCATAAAAGCTGATGAATTCTGAAGGGGTTTTGGGGTTGGGTTTTTGTTCTTTTTTTCTAATGTTTCCCAGCCTTTCTTTACCAGGCATAGGCTTACTTTTTGCAGTGGTAAGAGTTAACTAAAGTTTGCAAGATTACTCTTACAGCAGCTTTTCATTTGTCCAAAAGAGAGAGGTAGAGTTGGACAAGTAACTGTAGTGTTGCCAGCCTCTTTTCTGCATTCTTGGCATCCTTTTTTGACTGCTGTAATATGTCTGTGATGGTGCTTTACTAGTATCTCTCTTTCTTTAAGTTTTTTTCATTCCTCTCGTTAAGTCTTTTGTGCATTACAGTGACATGTGACTCCAATGAATATGTTTTATTTGACAAAGTCAAATCAAAGATGTATAAAATTTTTTCTGTTTTGTAGTAACAGTAGCAAGAGAGTGGATTACAGTTTTGACAATGGATTAAACATTTTTAATCAGTGAAATATGAAAAGCGGTGACAGCACTGTTATAAGATGAACAGCAGAATCAAAAAAGTCTGCACTTTGGGCACAGAAACTGGCCAAAACACATTGATAGCAGTTGGTGGTGTACCCTTGAGATGGTGGCATACCCCAAAAATAAATGATAAAAAATCATTCAAATGTTTTGAATTTGTTATTTCTTGTTTAAAATGGTAAAATTGTTATTTGTCTTGTATCATTTATACCAATATTTAGTTGTGCATAGATATTAGTTTGATTTTATCTGGAGTAGGAAATCTCTGGATAGTTTTGTTAGATGGTGATGCCATGTCCCTTTCAGTGAAATTTGCCACACTTCACATTGTAACATTGCAAATAATAAATCCTGAAATTCTAAAGGAAGAAGCAACTTTGACAATACACAAGATGTTTCATTGGTCTTCATCTTTTTGAATACCATTTATTTGTATAGCAAGGTATGTGTTCACATTCATATGTGTAGTAATGACTTAGACACTTTTATGTCAATCAGTGAATAGTAATTCTGAATAACAAAACACAGAATTTTTATTTTGGGGATGAGAAAACTAAGGTATGTTAGATAAAGGATGCTTTACAGCTATGAATTCTAAGAGCAAACTATTTCCATCACATTTTCCCCAGTCAATGTCTTCATTTTTCTTTGTTTCCACAGAAGAACTTTTAAGAGAAACCTGTCAGGTCTCCAGCAGTGTGATGCGACATCAGGGGCAGTATAGATGTATACCTTAATTTTTGGAAGCTGAGCTAGGAACTTTTTTAAATCTGTGGTCTATTTGTTTCTAGCAGATGCACAGTAATCTTCAGAAGTCATATGAAGTTTGCAAAATACCAATGTGGCAAAAGGAGGAGTGATATTTATGTATTTACACTGACATATTACCATAAGCAGGGTTGAGGAATTTAGGGAAAGTCATTATGTATGATCCCACAAGGGGAGAGGTATGGTAGCTCTTTACATAGGAGTCACCATTTTTCATTTGACCATCAAGAATAAATGAGCAACTATAACTAAACTTTTTCTAGAGGCAGAAATTTTGTGCATTTAGTATTATTTATGGAAGCTGTTGGCAGCATCACCAGGTAAACCCAGCAATATTATCTCTCTTATGTATTTTCATCATTTTGTATTCCTACTACCTAGTGGAATTAGGCCTGTGTAATATGTGTATGTGCCTAGGTACTGGCAGTGGGAGGCTGCAGGGGTGGGCTGTATGGGGAGTCTGGGACTGCCCAGTGCCAGACACAGCTGGTTCCAGCCTTCTCCAACAGACCCACTACAAGGCAGAACTGAGCCCCTCAGCCAAGGTGGTGGCTCCCCTGGGCAAACATATTAAAGAAAGGGCAAAACACTTAACAGCAGAGAAAGGAGTGAAGAAAAAAAGTATGAGAAACAGCCCTGCAGTCACCAAAGTCAGCGAAGAAGGAGAAGGACAAGGTGCTTACTCTACTGGAGCAGATTCCCTGCACCCCATAGAAAGTACCATGCTGGATCACTATGTCACCCAGCCCACAGAGGACCACACTGGAGCAGCAGGTGAGTATCTCTTGAAAGAAACTGCAGCTTTTGAAAAGGACCCACTCGAGAACTGAAGGGAAGTGTAAGGCGTGAGGAGTAGCAGGGGAGAACAGGACTGACCACAACCCCCATACTGCACAGTGCTGTGCTGCTTGGCAGAGGAGATCAAATGAAAGCACTGATTCTGGGAAAAAGTGGGAGAGTGGGAGGAAGGTGTTTTTGATTTTGTCTTTCTTCCTCACCATCCAAATATGTTTTAATTATTTTATGATGGAATCAAACACCTCTTGAAGATAAAGGAATTTGAAAAACATAGATACATTGATAAATGCCCACAATGAATTTCAAAATCTCCTTAGGCATAGAAATACACTGAAAAATGTATACCTAACATCTCATATTTATTAGACAGTCAACACTATTCAATTTTTCTGCTTTTATATGGCAGCTGTCAGGATGTTGTTGGACTTCCCTGTTAGCTGAAAGAACAACTGTTTCTTGGCACACCAAAAATCCCTTGCCACCACCAAGTTGTTCCTCATGGATAGTTAATCTCCTGTAACCGTAATTTTCTGCTGTGACAGACCATTATCTTTGTATTTACTGACATTCTGAAATAGTCATTGAGTGGGAGGAGTAGAGGGCACTATGTAGAGAAGTGCAGTTGAGTACTGATTGTAGGTGGATACGTTTATTCTAATTTTAATTTTTTCAGTGTTGCATATGTGTGCTCGAGCCAATATACATAAAAACAAATAGGCTGAATAGATGCCAAACACAAGAAACACACATATTAACATTTCAAACAGAGAGGACCAGAGGTGAATCTAATTGTAATTTATCAAATGTGTAATACGTGCATATTCCCTGTTTGGGAAAGATAAATCCATACAGTATTTGACAGGAACTCAGGAAACCAAAGATTCAAGAAACAAACAGTATCATGGATTTTGAGGATTCATTCCCTCTCTAAACTCCAAAATCCTCTTTTTGTGGTGTGTTTATTTTTAAAATAGCATGAGGAAATACGATACCAAACTTTCAGACATTTGTTTTGATTTTGCCCTTGATATTTTATGTCAGTCATAGAATCATAGATTGTGGAATGGTTTGGGTTGTAAGGGATCTTAAAAACCATTCAGTTTCAAGTCCCCAAGATGAGCAGTGACACCTTCCACTAGATAAGGCTGCTCCAAGCACCATCCAACCTGGACTTGAACACTGCCAGGGATGGGTCAGCCACAGCTTCTTGGGGCAACCTGCGCCAGGGCCTCACCACCCTCACAGGGAAGAACTTCTGCCTTATATCTAATCTGAATCTACTCCTGGTTTAAAGCTATTACTTCTTCTCCTGTTATTATATGCCCTTGTAAAAAGTCCTTCCCCTCCATGCCAAAGGAGCTTAGATGTCAAATAACTAAGTCAATTTTGTAGATAGGATTGAGGTTTCAAAGCCTCTTATGGACAATTTTTTCAAAAGTGTTTAGATACTTAATCACCGTGTGATTAAGTTGCTGTGGTATAAACAGCATGGGAACCAGAGCACATTAAGTCCTCCAGTTATAAATGCTGGCATTGTGGCAGATGAGAAGTAGATCACTACTGGTGTGGTAGCACACAGCACACTTATTGCTGTTGTTGTAAAGGAGCAGTGGCTCTGTAAGACCATATCATGCTTCAGACAATTTTGTAATAAAATCAAAATAGCAAGTCCAAGTGATTCATGGACACCTTAAAAAGAAAAAAAAAAAAGAAACCAAACAAAAACCAAAAACAGTGATCAATTTGCACTTTGTTTTTGGCCTTTAAGAAGAGATTTTACTTTTAAAAACATTTTTTCAAAGTTTATTTCTTAGACAGACTTATTGGACTTAATGGTACTTAAGAGATGAAGCATAAGAAAGAAAAAACTGAAAAGAGGGTGCATTACTAACCTATGGGATTTCTCTTCTCAGGTAAAACTGCCTGTGTGCATAGTTTTATGCTGACTTAAATATCAAGTAACGCATCTCCTTCTTTCTCACCTTTATTGTCAGCTTCCATGGAACAAATATATACACCTAATACATGTATACATATGTGAAAATCATCTGAAACAATGGAGTAGCTAATTCAGCAAATTCCACTTTCCTTTCCACAGAATGCAGGTACCAAGAACATCTAATGAAACAGAAGTAGGAAGCTTAAGAATTACACAAATAAATGCTTCTTTCTCTAATGCACAATTAATTCATTTCATTAATTCATTTCCCACAAGATAGCTAGAGCTAAACAAGAAGCAGATATTTATAAGCTAATTAGAACATGAAAAATCATGTTGGGTAGGAAAAATTAGAGTAATTTTGATACAGAAGGTAAAGAAACCATGAGGTGACTGAGACTACTGCCATAAAAATACAACTTACTCTGTAATTTCAAAGATCACTCCACAAGCATCTTGTTTCCTCTACAAGGCTGGGCACTGCCACAGACTGATCCAAATGGATCACTAGACTCATCTCGCATGTCCTTGACTCATGTTGGGGGTTTGTTTGCTTGTTTAGCAGATTCATCCTGTCATAGCCAAGCTGCTGAATTTTCCAGTGATTAGGTTTGCTACAGCCCCTGGCACTAATGGTGGGGACCATGAAGTTTATTAGTAAAAGCCCTGTATTGCAATTTTCCATCCTCTGCAAGAAAGTAGACTTACTTGTCTTGAGTCCAACTGACATCTTTGCCAGGTATTTAATATTTTTTTATAAAAAAGAGAATAGAAAGCCAATAAAAAGGTCAAGTGATTTTCACATTGTCTGGCATTTTTCTTTTGATGACATATGACACTTCAATTTTGTTCAGACCCGGGAGATATAGAAATAGGAAAAAAACATGGGTATAGCACCACTGAAGACTTTTTTCCTCTGAAAAGATATCTTTTCTAGAGAAGTGTAAGGATGCCAGTATTTCAGAACTATACCACTAACTATGAATATTACATGTGTATAAGAACTAATTAATTTAGTTTCTATTATCTTACATAGATTTTCAATATAATTTCTCTTTCCCTTCTTTCCCTTTCTTCCCCCAACAAGGGGCAACACAATGCTAACCAAACAAAAGTCTTCTATATTTTCAAAATGTCTGGAATTATGTGGCAAATTAACTGTTACATAATTAAACTGCAAGACCAATGGGTTTAATTTAACACCACTTGCAATTAACCACATTCCTGATTTTAACAACGCGTAAGTGTTCTAATCAAAGCATATGGGACAAACATACTTTTCAGACAACTTCATTTTTCCAGTCTAGGTGAGCTTTCCAGATTTTCTCTGCCAGCACAGCTGTGTTAATATCTGACAAATGCGTTCCCAAATCAATATAGTTTCCAGCAGCAACTTTTGATTTTTCTAGAATACATTATCCTGGAATCTTATTCAAAAGCAAAACATCAACCAAAACATGTTATTTTGGTGTAACTGAGGACTTTTAGCTGTTGAAGCTGTGGAATCATAATCAAACCATTGCCCAATCTACCTGTGGGAATTTAAATGCTACAGCGTAGATCTGGAAATTGAGCATCCTGGTCTCAGAAACAGATGAGCTTTTTAAGAGCAATGTGGTTTCTGATGGCTTAAATCAAAGAGAATTCAGAGTATGTCTAACCACAACTAGGCAGCAAAAAAACCCTTGTTAATCACTGATTTATATTATTACACAAAATTATTTTTCTATCACAAATAATATATACATTAAACTGGCATCAACTTCACCATCTCATGCTATGATTTTGATGGGCTTATCTGCCTTTTGCTGATTAAATAGCCATCCCCAATAAATACAGCTATGTATCCAAGAAAAATGGCCTATTAATAAGAAATGTTACCACACAATAAGGTGATTTGGACCAGCAGTTTTAGCTGCCATACTGAGGACTGCAAAGCTAGAGGTGGTTTGAAACTACTCTGTTCTTCTGCTGGCCGTTTTTGGCAATTCAAACGGGACAGGTCTTACAGAAATCTGAAGAGATTAGGTGAAATGAGAATTATTGCAACAGTCCCAGAGGGCTGGAGAGCAAGTAAGTTTTACCCTGTACACCTGTACTGCATAAACACCTGTATCTCTGTGGCACATCAGGGGAGGACAAAAATGTAAATATATTGATACATTAATGGATTTGTTCTCAAAAGAATCTATATTATTTTATGCTTTATCTTTTATTTGATTTAGAAATATTTTTGCTAAGATTTTGCTTGTTTTCTGTCATTGTTTTATATCCCTTAACATGCAAACTTTAAATCAGGTTCCTGGAAGCTTGCAAATGCTGGGCAGTTGTGGAGAAATACTTCAATAGCTTGGTCATTTACTTTGGGTTTCTCCTACTGTCACAAGGACTGGATTTTTGATATAGAGTACCAATGATACAACTAAACTCAGGCAGGCTTTTGTCATGTAAAATTCAGCATTTGGATATCTCCATAGTGGTGCTAGCAACCAGGAAGAGGAGCTGAACTTGTTTCACAGCATAAACACAGCCAAAATTAAACCAAAGAAGACTGAGTTTGGAATGCATAAATTCCTGATTTCTGTATGATAAAAGACCAAGATTTATCATTTTGTAGCTCAGCAATGTCAAAGATCAAGTGAAAACCTTTAAAAGAAAAAAAGAAAGAAGGAGTGTTCTAAAGTCTACAACTCAGAAAGATACAAGCATTTGGGAATATTTTCCTGCATCCTGAGGTTCATTAAAGCTCACAAAATCAAGTATGTGTACTGTGCACGCAGTGTCTTCTTTTATTAGATACAAAAGTTGTAATCTGATATTTGCTGTAAAAGGTACAGAAAATCCACAAAGGATTTACTTTGCTATTTATATTAAAGGAATACATAGGTATCAAGTGTATGTTCTGTTTAGCCCTAGAGCTACAAGTTATGTAAGTAAACTTATTCCACAGTGTTGTGCAGATTTTTTAGCTTTCTTTCTCCCATGTAATTGCTTTAGCATTTTTAGATTCTTTTTTGTCAAGTGATACCCAGTTTAAGTTGCTGTCATTATTGATAGTATAATTACCACATCTCACACTGATACCTTTCTATATCCCACTCAAATCTGAATTTTAACATGGATGGGTTGTTTTGTATTCAGTGACAGGTTATGATTATTCTTCTATTCTGTTTCTGAGGCAGGTATTGAAAATCAGTTCCTGTGATCTTAGGGTAGTGTTGGCTTGCTCAGTACTATATTTTGACAGATGGTGGATATGGCTTCTGAATAAGAGTCCAAACAAAATGTAGCTCATTTCAATTCTTTTAGTGGCATTGTAATGACTCTTTAAAACTAGAGTTCATAGAAATATTGTTGAATGAACTACAGACGAAAGATTGCAAAGTAAAAATAAGCTTATTCTTGCCATTCTAGTTCAGTATTTACTGACTGGGTTATCAAGGCTTATAGTTGTTTATCTTGGATATATTACCATGTTATAACTGCCTGGAAGCAGTTTAAGACTATTCAGCTTCTCTTCTGATTGTTGTAAGATCTTGACTTTTGGCTATGAATAAAGTCCTATACACAGGGGTTAGGATTACATGTTTTCATTTTAAGATAGGCATTCTCTTATCATCTGCTAGGAATTGCTTTTACTTGGCAGAAGCCCTGACATAGGCCATTCATTATTATGTCTGTTTCCAGAGATCAAATTGGGTTTCAGATGAAGATTTCTCATGGAACAGAGCTGCTAAAACTAGTTTTAGCATATATTTCTGTAATATATGAAATATCTACTCCATTTTAAAACACTACTTAAAACTAAAAAAAAAATGAAATCCCCCAAATGTTTGTTAAAAAAAGTGTTAAACTTCGCCTGCCCCCTTTTCCACTACTACGTGGATTGTAGTTAAAACTGTTCCACAGAGGAGATTATTATAGGTACAATTTGTTCGCTTTGACTTACGTTTGTGTCACTAACACAAAGATCAATCATTTTACATATTTTTTAAAGCTGTTCACAGTTATTTCCCAAGGAGTGTTAACACATATGGTAACCATGTCAAGCAGAAAGCACCCAGTTACAGCCCTCCCATTCAAATTACAGTTTGATCAAGATCACTCTGCTGTGACAGAGGGAGAGAAGGGCTTTTGGGTGCTATAAAAGAGTTGTCCTAACTATGGACTCTACCTTATAAGCAGGTAATTAGTTCAGATAAAACCCTGAATGCTGCATGTATATGGTGCAGCCTTGAAGTCTGTGCTGCAGTCTAACATAGAGGTGTCCCAGGTAGTGCAGATTAGTACATTTTTCAGTAGCCTTTCAGCTGCTTGGTATTTGCTGCTTTGTCCTGCTTACCTCCAGTTTTTATGGTTTATCATTGCTTCTGGTACCTAAGGAGTGCATTTGAAGTAGTTCAGGTATCCTGTCTGCATTCTATCAGGCCTACATGCAATGTAAATATCCTCAAGTATACTCGAGTGCTGCTTTCAGTTCTGGAGGACAAACACAACATCTATTTCATAATTTGTTTAGAAAATTATTCTGAACTACTTAGGGAGACAAAAAATATTAGTGACACCTACCCTTCATTATCCTACAGGATCGCTGCAAAAGCATTCCTTAAAGGGTCTGCAACCTCCTCTACCTCTCCATAGCAGACCTTGAAAGATAACATATAGGATTTTAGGGCATTACTTCAGAGAATAAATCTGAAGATTTATTACTTCAGAGAATAAATAGATGCTGTCAGGTAGGCATTTAAGGATCTGACTGTTATGAAGAAATAGTAATGCGTGACAGGTTTAAAATTAGTCACTGTATCCTCTCCAAAGCAGGCTGACCTGCTTGGGGAGATGTAGCAGGGATGAAGATACCCAAGACAATACAGATATATCTATATTCGTACATTAAATAGTGACAGAGAAAGCTACCAAGCTATGGAATTCAATTTTGTCTGCTATTAAACTCTTACAAAATGCTCCACCATTATTTATTTCTTTATTTATTTTGGGCCGGTGTCAGCTAGGGCTTTTACTTGTCTTTCTGTGTGTGCCTTAGAAGCTAGTATGGGGCAGGAGGCCATTTCTAGTAGGCAGTTCTGACACCTTTTAAAAGATAGTTTAATAGTGCAGACAGAATTTGTTCTATGCTAGTTCCTCAGTGTTAGGCTATGGTCCTCTCTTAGTTTACTAACAGTGAGTTTCCAGGATATTCTTGAATATCTAGCAGCAGAGTACAAACAGGAATCTTGCTGCAACATGTCACACCTTCTCAAGAGAATAAAATGATGGAAAATCTTTTCCATAGGGGAAAAATTGTCCCTTGAATTAAGAAAACATCTATAATCACAGAAAAGAAACTACACTACTTTATTCAAATGAGTTCAAATAAACATTCACTTCTTGAAAACTGGTATGGTGGAACTGTGTGATGGATGTAAAGCTGAATTAGATTCACCTCTCTACACTGGGATTGCCTAGTAGCCCTAGAAACAGGGCTGTAGACAGGGGAAAGAATGAGAGGTGCTTGGGTTGGGTGCTGTTGTGGTTTAAGCCCAGCTGGTAACTCAGAACCACGTAGCCGCTCGCCCTCCTGGAGGTATGGGGTGAACCAAAAGAATGTAAATCCCACGGGTTGAGATAAGAACAGTCCAGTAACTAAGGTATAACTCAAAACCACTACTGCTACCACCAATAATAATAATGATAAGGGAAATAACAAGGGGAGAGAATACAACAGCTCACCACCCGCTGACTGCTACCCAGCATGGCTCAAGCAGCGATCTGGGCTCGCAGGTAACTCCTCCCAGCTTATATACTGGGCACGATGTGCTGTGGTATGGAATGCCCCTTTGGCTAGTTTGGGTCAGGTGTCCTGTCTCTGCTCCCTCCCAGCTTCTTGTGCCCCTCCTCACAGGGGTAGAGCATGAGAAACTGAACAGCCCTTGATCAGAGTAAACATTACTTGGCAACAGCTAAAAACATCAGTGTGTTATCAGTGTTCTTCCTAGGCTAACAGTCAAAAACACAACATTGCATCAGCTACTAAGAAGGAGAAAAATGACTGCTACTGCTGAACCCAGGACAAGTGCATTGAAGTTTAAATGTGACTGAGTCTTTTGGGAGAGGCCAGCTATGAAAGGTCTTGAGGCACTGGGAAAAACACAAGAAGAACCAAAATATCTTACTGTAACTTTCCCAAGCAAAGCAGCATATTGCTATTGTCTAGTTCTGGATATTTAAAGCTTTGGTATAAGGCAACAAATTTAGAGGTTTCTTAGATGATTAAAATCTGTTTACCGGATTTATAGATGCATTTTATGTATTTATTTCTGAATACGTTCCCCAGCTTCATCTTCCCAATAATGGAGCAGGTTGCCCTGCTGGGTTTTTGAATACAATGTTTTTTTCTTCTTTCCCAATCTTCAAATTGAATTCAGGAATGTGAACCTTTTTACAAAAGGTAAAAATGCCAAGCAAAAGATAATAATATTGATAAAGGAATGTGATATTTTGCTTCATTGTAATTCAGTGTGTGACACACACAAGAGATTTTTAACTTGGTGGAAAGCATGAACTGGGTGGAACTGGGTGGAATACAACATGAGTTGTACATCTTCAGTATAAACTAACACAAAGTCTGGTTTTGGGGGTGGGTTTTTTTTGGTGGTTTTTTGCTTGGTGGGTTTTTTTAATTGACTTTGGATTTAAAAAGAAAAAAAACAAAAACATTCCAAGAATATTCCAAATAAGTTAATAGAGAACTCTGGTTTTATCTGGTTATTTTAAATGTATTACATTTTTCCATTAGAAGAACTTTAGAAGCACCATTCTACAACCAAAGTTCATTCACTTCTGTGGTCTTTATGACCAGACTGAGCTGTATGCATGCTCTCATTTACAAGTGAGCGCTGAAATCTCCCTAATACTTACCACTTCAGAATCTGGAGCATTCCATAGACTTCAGCAGAATAAAACTGCCATTTAAATAAATGTAGGAAAGAGTTTATGGGCCAGAAGTGGGGTTAAAAATGTACTCAGGGTGTTTTGTATATAAGAAAGCTTCATCTCATCTATATAAAATATTCAATCTAAGTTACCAAAGTATTACATCCAAGAAAAGCTGCTTAAAGTGGAACTTACAGGGAGAGTGGCAGTATCAAAGTATAAAATTATTGTCTTGGACACAGTGATTACCTTCTGTAGTGCTTTTGAGCATGTCCTCCCCTGACTTTGGTGAAATAACTTCTGCCTGATGACAGTTTCAGCAAGAGGTTTTCTCAATCAGAATAATGCAATGTCGCAAAAGCCAAGAGTGTCTGAACTCCTCAAGGTGAGGAGGGAATTCAATGCAGAACTTCTTGTCTGTGTGGGAGCTTTAAACATGAAATGTTTATGGAAGGGGGTACTTCACTACCAAAAGCAGACTACAATAGCACTGTAGAAAATTACGATTGTAAGCGGCGAGGAGAAGCAGACAGGCCAACCCAATATGGGTGATAAGCAACTTCTACTTTATTTGTGACGCAGTTCACACATATATAGGAGTGGTATTCAGCCACTCCTTCTTGGCACAACAGTTTTGGTTAGCCCCCCCACAGCTTCCTCCACATTCTCCTCCCAGGTCCGGTCTCCGGCTACCTGTGGGGGCCACGAACTGCCTTGCTTGCACAGTCCTCCAGAACTCTATGGTTCTGCTCTTAGAGTCATTCTGCAACAATTCCCCCCTTTTTCTTTGTGCAAGCAAGGCATTATGGGTTATTCTGTTCACCTGTTTTATCACACAACTATAAACAAGTCTAATAGCTACGATGATTAACCTAATCATGATACATAAGTGCAATACTTTTAAACAGCAGTGTTTGACTCAACCTGTAATGCCCTGTGAAGACAACCATCTAGTTATTAGGATATTGCTCATTTACTATTGCTGGGTAAAGCTGAGCCAGGGTTCTCAGCTGTGCGTGCATCGAATTAGCATAATCAAAGAGACTCATACAACACATTCCATCAAAATCTTCACATCCATGTCCCTGTTCCAACAACAAAAGGTTCTGCAGTGTTGCATGTCTTACAGAGTCAACATTAAAACAAATCAGAAATTGCCTTCGATGTAGAATTGTCTGCTTAGCAACTCAGCAACCCAGTCTGCTTAGTTGAGCCAAGGCCCCAGCTGAAGCACTTACAGTGATCTGGCATATTATGATTGGATACATGTCTTGAAGACCCTTAGTGACTAACATATAATTGGTTAAACACAGGTGTGAGAACTCAACCTTGAAAGCTTGCCAACAGTCCACAGTTCTCATTAACTTGGTGAATTCCAGCCTCTTATCTTGCTTGCTTAAGCTTCTTCAGGCCTCTCATGGCCTTGCTGTATCTTTCAGGACTATTCAAAGTTTATGTACCAATTATGCATTCTCCTGTGAGAACACTGTCTCCACGTCTCCCCCCTTTTGTTTTATCCAGTAACAAGTCACTACTACAGCAAGGCACACACACATTTACATTAGCAGAGTAACTATTACAGGGTGCAGCAGCATGTTGAAGATGCTGATGGCAGTGAAGGACTAGCCAAAGAAATTTCTTACCAGTGGAATTCTCCCACCCTCTTAATTTGTTCCATCACCTGCTTTATAGCACTACCATTGTATTAAAATTTTTCTAGCTTTTGCCTTAGCATTTTCTAGCAGCTACTGCAAATTTCCATACTCTAACATCTCTTTTACAAGTGACAAATCTATACAATAGAAGGTGCAGTTTCTTATTAGCAACTAGCTAGTAAATACAGGTGGTTTTATACACAAAATCACAACCTCTAGTAATAGCTACTTTACAAGCACACATATTCAGGATTTTACTTTTCAGTTGCCCCCAAGTGATGTTTTGCAATCATTCGTTTTTCTCTTCCTCTTTTTTTTTTTTTTAGTCCCTGCTAAAGCCATCATTACTCCCACTACAGTCCCACGTACAGAACGTGGCACAAGGACCCTGTGGAGACTAACAGCAAACCAGCTCCGAGAAGCATCATTGCAGTGCGAGGTGGCAGGCTCAACCTTAGCGGGCATCCCCGCAGAGGCTCTGCCTCCCCCACATCGTATGAGGCTTGGGCTTTTATACTGACCAAAATGCACACTCATTCCGACACAGGTGGCCAGCCTGTGCTGGAAGAAATGGCCAGCAGTATCTACAGAGGTCTCCAAGGGTTGATAGAAACCTGGACATACTTATATTTACCAACTTCTAGTACATGAGTATCACAGAGAAACTGTATGGCCTCCCCCTGTCAATTGCAAGAAAAAATCATAACATATACAGCTTGAGTATGAGAGGATTTTAACGCATACGTGGTCACTGTTTGTCAGGCCTCCTTAACTATTTTGAGATCAAGAGCTTCCCACTCTTTAGCCCCCTGCTGTGTAGTAAACACAAGATATGCAGAGATGTCCATTGCAGAAAATTCCCCAGTAATGTTCACCTCTTTGGTTACCCATTGTTACAACTGAGCGTCTCCAGGGCCAGTGAGTCTGAGCAGACCGACCCGGGAGACAAAGAGTCAGGGTCTGGAAGCAGAGGATATAATTCTGGCTCGGATTCAGGGGATTCGGGGTCTGATCCTGCGCCGAACTCGGGGTCTCCGTTGCTCGCAGCTGTGTCTTTCTTATCAGATGTATCTCGTTCGGTATGTAGCCATCTGCAGACCTGGCTCCTCCGTGACTGGGTAAAATTTTTTTTTTTTTTTTCACTCTAGGGCATAGTGGGCTGGAGAGGCTCGCGGTTCCTTTAAATCTCCCGCTAGTGCATGATCTCTATTTTCTACTGCGCTCTTCAAAATGGCGCCGCAATCGACCCGGCGCCGAGGCACCGCCCTCTTTCTTTCGGATTCCTCGACATTTATCTGCGTATACCTTCTAATATACTTTCTCTGTCCTTTTCAAAGTCCCTACTTTCGGAACTGGGGTGGTGGGGGAGCAGGGGGTTACACCTCCTTTGCGGCACCTTCTGATGGAGGGGGAGAAAAGGAAGGGGGGGGTGGGGGATGGGAAACCCTGTGCTCCCGCGAGTTGGGGGGAACGAGTTGTAATCTTCCCCCGGTTTCAACCGACCGGGGACGTCTGTTCCTAGTTTCTCCGTTGCTACCGCGGCAGTTTTCTTTTCTGCCTTGTATCTTTTTATACAGTTCATTACTTCCCTCCGTGGTTTACCGAGTTTCTTTGCCTTTTTATACTCATTAAGAACTGTGTCAAATAGTTCATCACCAAACTTTCGCCACTCACTCTCCTCAAATATTGTATTAGAATCTGCAAAAAATCCCTTAGCCTTCCCTACAGCCAGTAGACCTGCTAGCTGCTTTAGAGTCTCAGGCTCAATTCCCCGCTTTTATAAAAAGCACTGTAAAAGTTCAGGGCTCAGTTCCCTGTTTTTATAAAAAGCACTCTAATAAGTCCAGGGCTACCTCTCGGTCCATTTTCATGGCCAGCCTTTTCCAGATCGTCTTCTTCTGGGTCGTCCTGTAACCTCGGTCTCCGGATCGGCCTCCAGACGCAGCAGTGTCTGGTTCGCCCCAGCGGCGGATTCCTTTCGGTTAGTCCAAGCACCCGGGTCCATCACGCCACCGCAGCAGCATTGCCCGCGCTTCCCGGCCTCTGCCGCCGGCGCTGCTCACTCGCCGTTCCGGGTCCCCGCTGACTGGGTCCCTGTATCCGGGTCCCCGCTAGTCAGGGCCCTGTATCCGGGCCCCGTCGACCGGGGCCCTGTATCCCGGGTCCCCGCTAGTCAGGGCCCTGTATTCCGGGTCCCCGCTAGTCGGAGCCCTGTAATCTGTGTCCCCAGCGACCAGGGCCCTGTAGTCCGTGTCCCTGTTCGGGCGCCATTTGTAAACGGTGAGGAGAAGCAGACAGGCCAACCCAATATGGGTGATAAGTAACTTCTACTTTATTTGTGACGCAGTTCACACATATATAGGAGTGGTATTCAGCCACTCCTTCTTGGCACAACAGTATTGGTTAGCCCCCCACAGCTTCCTCCACATTCTCCTCCCAGGTCCGGTCTCCGGCTACCTGTGGGGGCCACCCCCTGCCTTGCTTGCACAGTCCTCCAGAACTCTATGGTTCTGCTCTTAGAGTCATTCTGCAACATATGATTCCCCCTCTGACTGAAAGAATGGCTGGAGATACATTTGTAGCGTATGGATCTCAAACAGCTTCTGATTTGCAGCTTAGTTGCTTTTCTGGGGTGTCTCTTGCTTGATTTCCTTTGCTGAAACAGATCTACTATAAATAGAGCATTTGTTGAGCTCAAAGGAGAGGATCTCTTCAAGGAAAGCACATTAGAGCACCAAGCAGTGCATCAGAGTGCATCACCAACAATGCATCAGAGCATCCATGAAAAGTGGCAAAGCCTGGCCAGGAATGACAGTCATTTGACAGTGTTTACATAAACAATTTTACTGTAATTACAGCTCATTTAGATGCTTCTCAGAAAGGATTATGCCGGGAAAAGATGCCCAGTGTTTCTGCCTGGTAGACTTAAAGATCTCAGGTAATAACAATTATTTGAGGACAAATACCAAAAGTAAATCTGACTATTTCTCAAATGGCAAACTATGCACGACATATGCCTTTCATTAGACTACTGCCATAGATTTTACTTTATGCTTCTCAAAGCCAGCTAGAAAATGTTAAAACAACTGGCTTTTTCTTGGAGAATCTGTTCTATGATCATTTTGTGAAATTGTCTCAATTTTAATAAAAAAATTTCCAAGGCGACAGGTTTCAAAGTTCCAGTTATAACCTTTGCCAATGGAATGTTTTGGAAATTTGTTTTGCTTTTAATTTCTTTTAAGGTATCTTACTATTAGCACTACATTGATTGATTATATCAAAAATAGGTGGCATAGTTCTGAAAAATAAACTGTTTCAGTGGGTCACACATTTGAACTAACATGGAAAAAATACAATATTTAAATTAATATATTACCACATAGCCATCATAATAGTGTACATAATTTATATATGTCATAAGAAGATTTAATATTTGAAAATTATTGCTTAAAATTTAGAAATTTAAAAATTTGCTGATCTCATAAAACATAACCATACAGCTATTTTAAACTGAAACAGAAATTGCAATGTGAGAATTTTGGATTTTGAAATTTCATTTCATGAGACATTCTTAAATATTTTTATGTTCTGGAATGAAAAAATTTGAAACTTCATGTGTGGCCAAATGGAAATTCTGAATATTGATTTACTTTATAATCAAGAAAATCTTCATTATTTAACAATTTATTTTTTCTCAGTTAAACAGTAAATACTTTAGCCAACATGTAAAATAAATGAAAAACATCTTAAAAAAATCTCTAATAATTAGGACATTTATTCCATTCTTGTACCAGTATTCTTTCTTCTCTTTTTTCTTATTTCTTTTCTATTTTTTATAACTTTTTGCTCCCTATGAATTATGATTTTTGAATTTACATTTGGTCCTTTCTGTGAAATGATAGTCTTTCCCTCTTGAAGTCACTTTGTGTATGATTCAGCAGTTAAATATTATTGAAACTGATCTAAAACTGCTTTCAAAGTAGAAAGTGGGCTATGCCGTCACATTTTAAGGAAAGCATCACCGTAGAGTATTGCTTGATATTTAATGCAGCAAGCTGGTCCAATTTTTTCCTTGCTTAGTCTTTCAGCTACTGAAGGTAGTGGCTGATTTAGTAAGGGAGCATTTATTAATTTTTACCTTGAATTTTTTTTATGAAAGGCATCTTAAAAGCATTTATATCTCTGCATTTTATCTTGTTGTTTTGCTAGAAATACATATCTTTTTCTTTAACAAATCTATTTAAATTTAAGACAAATTGTTACCTTCCTTTTCTTGCTGTCACTATTGAATATCTTTAACTAAATTGATCAATAAATCCTTTTATTTAAATAAAAGTGAATTCGATTTTACAGTTGTGGGTAAGGCTTAACTTCTCCAGGTTTCTTTGCTTCAATAGGTATTAATAGCTTTATAAATAATGCATGAGCTCTATTGCTTATGCAGTGTCATATCTTGATATAATTAAAAGAAACAAGCATTTTCACTGGAATGAAGTACTTCAGCAAATTGGGTAATCTGAATCACAATTGTGGAGTGCAGAGGTGGTTGATCATACAGCTTTCCTCAAGCTGGCATATATTTAGAGATATTAGTGTATTAGTTGTAGTATGCTTGCTTATTATACAAACACAAAATTGCTAAAAGAAAATTAATGGGATTTCAAAATTAATTATTTAAATGTTAGGAAATAGCAGAATGTATATTGACTGTGGAAATTTAGTTCCCCTGACTGAATGCATGTATTTTATTTTCCACAGGACCTCCTACTTCATTTAGTGTTATTAGAAGATTCTGTACACTTACTGATCTGTTCAAACCCTGCTCTGTGGAGAATGTGAATAACTTACTCTCAAAATTGCTGTGGTATCTATCCTTATGATTTCAATGTTAATTAATTACTTTCACAGCGTAACTTTGAGGTGAGGGAGTGACACTAATCCCATTTTGCTTAGATGTCGCAATTGTCCAGAACATTAAACTGGAAAGGTTGAAGTGCTAAGACCAGAGCTTTACCATACCATGGCATATATATACTAAAAGTACAACTCCTGGTGACTTCAGCAGTGATTTCTGTATGTGTTTTGTTTATTCCATTGTTCTATGAGATCAGAACACACTGAATGACATAGCAGAAAAAGTTCATAGTTATCATAGAATAAATAACTATGTCCTAACACTGTAGAAACTAAATTAAGGTGCAAGCAACTTGATGACAATATTTCCTAGCTCAAGTGCTTACCTGGGCAAAACCAATCATATTCTCTCAATAGTTATACCATTATTTCAATATTTTTGCTGTATAGGTGGGTATCGCCTCCTGTGACAATTGTGAGTTAAGAAATAATGAAACAGCTGCTGGAACCTAACTGCTGGTAAACACAACTTCAAACTGTCATAAGCTCTGGTAGGTGGATAGAATCATAGAATCATAGAATAGTTAGGGTTGGAAAGGACCTTAAGATCTTCAAGTTCCAACCCCCCTGCCATGGGCAGGGACAACTCACACTAAACCATGCCACCCAAAGCTCTATCCAACCTGGCCTTGAACACTGCCAAGGATGGAGCATTCACAGCTTCCCTGGGCAACCTATTCCAGTGCCTCACCACCCTCACAGTAAAGAACTTCCTCCTTACATCCAATCTAAATTTCCTCTGTTTCAGTTTGAACCCATTACCTCATGTCCTATCACGGCAGTTCCTAATGAACAGTCCCTCCCGAGCATTCTTATAGGCCCCCTTCAGATGCTGGAAGGCTGCTATGAGGTCTTCGCGCAGCCTTTTCTTCTCCAGGCTGAACAACCCCAACTTTCTCAGCCTATCTTCATACGGGAGGTGCTCCAGTTCCCTGATCACCCTCCTGGCCCGCCTCTGGACCATTCAATTAATTTTCGGTGAGAGGTATAGATGCAGCTGTATTCTGATGGAGTCAGACAAATGATAACCTGTCTTATGTCTTGTACTAGGCTGATTAGGAGAAAACAACAGAAAGCCACACAACAAACCAAATAAAACCAACCCCAGCAACTACTAGAAAAGCAGTTCAGAAGACATTTTATGACTTATGTTTACATACATGAAATGAAGTGTGCAGGGAATTACATTCAGTTTTTTAAAATGTCATGTTAAATGTCATAAAATGTCAGAAATCATTACTCTTTTCAGATTTCTGATCACTAAATTGGAATTCTTGAAGGTGCTTTTATAAAAAAAAATATTGCCCTGAAACAGAACATTGTGGACTTTGATTTCTTTATCAGGAAATCGTTTCAGAGGGATTTAGACTGAATGGAAATTAAAAATATTTTTAAAATATATCTTTTTAACTCTTTTCAAACGCATGGTACTTCTGCACTGTAGGAGAACACTCTCGCAGTTGCTGCATCTTTTTCTTTGTTGCCTTTACCTCATTAAAAACCACTTTCATCCTATAAGCACTGAAATCATGTTTGATTTTTAACCTGTGAAAGTGTGACAACCAGCAAGGAAATAATAAAATGGATGGAGAATGGTTACATTGTACACATTTTAGCATAGGATTGGAATTAAGCTTGAGCAAAGGCTGAGAGATTGTAATAAACTTTACAGAAAATAAATCTGTGTATAACCCTAGAAATGGCTATCAGCATAAGAATAACATGTTTAACTTGGGGTGAATGTGGTTTCCAGACAGTTTACATAGTTTAAAAAAAATCTTAATACATAATAAATCTGCGAATAATGATCATCCTATTTGCCTTGTTTTGAAAACTATTAAACTGCCTTTATGTCAACCTGTGAGCTTTCTCACTTGTACCCTTCTGATTCTCTCCTCCATCCCACCAGGGTGGAGTAAGCAAGCAGCTGTGTGGGGCTTAGTTGCTGGTCAGGGTTAAAGCACAAGAGACCTAATAAAGCATATACAAATGCATATTGTGCAGAGTAAGATCAGATGTTATCTGTCCTTTGTTTGGAGGGACAGCCACCACATAGAGAGGAAACTGACCTAAAGACAGTAAATGACAATTTAATTTTTACATTATTCAATAAAACTGCCTTGTGAATTGAATATAATGCTCTAGAGCAGGTTCATTCATTCAGATTATTTCACTTGCCCCTTTTTTATTTAAATTTATGTGTGGGCTGACTGTGAGACAGTTCCAATTCTCTTTGACAGGTACACAATCCTCCTGAGAATGGTCCTTAATGCTCCTCTTGGGCCTGAGTTGATTCAGCCAGATTTGATAAATGAGGGAGCAAGTTTAGGTCCATTTTAAAATAACAAGTATACCCCAGCGTTCTGACTTTGTTGATAACCTGTACTCAGACTGAAGGACCCTGGCCTGTTATCTGTGTGGATAGCGTATTGCTTGTTGACTCCATTGAGCTCTGTGCTTATCAGCTTTTGAAGCCTTAACACATCGCTAGTATTTTATTCCTCTTCTGTGGAAAAAGAAGCATGGCAGTTTTCATTTCTGTCCTCCACAGAATGCAGGGATATATGTCTTTTTTTCTAGGATATTCAAAGTCCACAGAATGCGAGAATCAGGAATACAAGACATGTACCCTCAGCTTTACAGTGAACAGAAGAATTGGCCAACCACATAACCCAGAGTTTCCATTCTTGGATATTCCAGGCTGCATAGTTCAAACTAGTATTTCTCCACTCTAAAATTATGCCACATTAGAGGAGAGATTGCTAAACGGAGAAGAGGTGCAGGTGTCAAAGTGAAGAGTAGAAATGTTCAAAATCTCTTCTACATTTGAACAACCTAGAGAGCTGCCTTACAAGTTCTTATCCTGGAATCACCTTATCTGAGGAAAAGTCTTAGTGTTGTACCAGATTGCATACCCAATAGTACCTTATTGATGCAATTATTAATTAAATTGATCAATTGATTAAATACACAGTAAGAAATCCCCACTATTCAAAGCAGAAAAGTCACTCGACAGTAGGAAAGTCAAATATGAAACTGCAAAATTATTTGCCATCATGTGTAACTGCGTTGTTTCATGAAGCCCCAGTACCAGAACAGAAACTCCTAAGAAAAAATTTACCTTTCATATGATCTTCTTACACTCATGGAATCATAGAATAGTTAGGGTTGGAAAGGACCTTAAGATCATCTAGGTCCAACCCCCCCTGCTGTGGGCAGGGACACCTCACACTAAACCATGCCACCCAAGGCTCTGTCCAACCTGGCCTTGAACATTGTATTAACAACCAATTAGGACTCTCAAAGCTGGAAATTTACAGTGAATTTCCACAAAAGAATGCTCACTGGAGGCTGTCTCACCTGTCTCTGATGCTTTAATCCACTTATTAAGGTGAATAAGATCCTTAAAGGAAGCTGAAAGTGAAATAAGTATGGTGGCTGATGACTGCTTGCTCCCCAGGCCCCTTCTCTGTGGGCAGGTAAGACAAAATAGGATTGAGAAAATTCATAAGTCAAAATAAAGGCAGAGAGATGATTGTTTATTAATTACTGTAGAGGGCAGAATGGTCTTGACTTTAAATTTATTATCAATTATGTATTTAGTTACTGATTGCGGTATTGGGAAACAAAAACATAAAAACATAGCGAAAAAGAAAAACACACCTCCCATACTCCCACAGTCAGTTTCACTCCAGATCCCTCTCCTCATCTCTGTTAGTGCCACAGGTTATACATTCAGTGCCTTCAATGAGGCTGTGAGCAACGCAGGGTGTTTGGGCTCAAGATGTAGCAGTTTCTCTCTGCTCCTCCTTTTTTCTGAGTTTTTCTCTGTGCTGTTTTGGGTCCTCCAGAAGCTGCAGTCCCTTTTAGGGGAGCCTCTGCTACTCCTTCAAAATTACTCAGAAAGACAAAACAAATTCTCTAAAAATGGTTGCAAATACCAGTTGACTAAAAGACAACACAGCACATTAAATGCAGGGTTGATGAATGCACAATGATGAACATAAAGAAAAGCATCCTGGATGCTGATTTGACAATGGGGAACTTCAGATTAAAGGGCATTCTTTTTGGAAGCCAGGAATAGTAGTTGGCAGCTCAATGATCAGTCCAAAAATATGGGAATGTTTGGGAAAAACAAAGAATAAGCCAGAATATAGCACTATTGTACTGTCAAAATACTGAAGTAAAAAATGGAGAAAAGGTAACAAGGATGACTGAAGTTATCCATAATTTTTACAGGAAAAGAAACTAATTAGGCTAGGACTCTCCAGCCTGGAAAAGCAAAGACAAAAGCAAGAGATGACAGATCCCTGCAAAATCACATATGGTAAGGAGGGAGGGAGTGTAGACTGCTCATCGTTCCTTTTATCACAAAACCTGGCAGGCATCCACTGAAATAGGCAGGCAGCAGTTTTTTTCTGGTCTTCCTTTAAGGGAAAGGCTTTCTCCCAGTGTGCTTAATATCAGATTGTAGAATTAATTTCCACAGAAGATTGTAGAGGCCAAAAGTGTAAGTGAATCGGAACAAAAAAAAATTAGGCCAATTAATGGAAGATAAGTCTGTGGGGACTATTGAATGCAGCCACATGAATGTCACAAAACCATCGATTTCAGGGAAGGCATGCCAACAGATGCATTACTTTGTACATGCTTTGGAGAGCAAGCAGGACACTGCTGAAGGCAAATTATTGGCCAATGGTCTGAACCAATATGACAGTCCTTAAACTCAAAAGGTTGGGAGTGACCTGACCTGGCCTAATTCCATCAAAATATATACATACTCAAGAAAAGGGCGTTTCACTTTTACCTCTTTTTCTCTCTTTCTGCTGTTGATATGCTGTAGGCCTTAGTTGTGCCTTTTATTTTCATCACTTTTTTTCTCCCAGAAAATACAAGAAAGGGAAGTACGAAAATAAAATTTCAGTAATAGCTTTACAGCTACTTTTTACTGAGCAATAAATCCCCATTATGGAAAAAAGGCTCAGAGGAGATGGGCAATGGCAATGTCTCCCCATGAAAGTCAGAGAATAATGCAGGGTCTGACTGACCATAACTGTTGCAAAGAAGCTGACTTTATCCCAACACAGAGGAGACCTGAGGGCAGCCTCTGTTTTGGGTAAACAGCTATCAGCAGTTGTGTGGATCAGCTGGTGGTGTAAATGTTTCTCCCTGAGCTGATTAAACCAGTGTGAAAGTCTCACTGTCTCAGGCAGCCCAGCACGGGGGGTGTGGATATGTGGCTCGGCTCAATGTAAAGTATAAAAATCAGGCAACTAGCAAAACAATTTTGAAGAGGGTAATGGGCTTGAGCTGGCTTCAACCAGCATATGTGCTCCCAGTGACTTGGGAGGCCCAGCACTGAGATAGGGAGTTTCTGATAGAGACCGGTAACATGACTCACATTGGTATTGTGAATGAACTTCATATTGAATTTACTTTATTTTGCTAAATGTAACTTGTATTGTGTTTTCAGCATATTTTGCATTGCTCTGCTGAATTAGAAATACCATGTAACTTCTGCAAATTTATTTTGATTCTATAATAGCCTCTGTTTTCTTCTCTGAAATTGATGTGTCATGACACTTTTTAGTTCCAGTTTGGAGTGTCTGTAGATATAGTATTGACTACAATGTAGGCTTCAGTTTATTTTTCAGAACATATACTGATGGTTGATGAATGTACATTGTATAAACAAGATAGCAAAAAGTAATTTTAATCTTTTCTGCACATTCACTTTATCATTTGCAGCGCAAATAAGGCTCAGCTCACCCTAGCTACTTTGGACTTCACTTTTTTGTTGGTTTCATAGGTTTTACCTCTCTAAATATTAAATGTTGCGTTTTTCAATACTCTCCATTCATAGCTGCACTCCAGACACTCATATTTTATTTTAAAAAAATCCCAACTGTATCTCTACCTTTTCTTTTTTTTTTTTCCTGGGTAATTTCAGAGCTGAGGAACTGTTGAGCTCCCTGATAATCTTATCATGTGTTGAAAACACATGCTTTCTAATGTAGTATTTTCCTCTGACAATTAAATGTCTGTTGGTGTCTTCTGGTTTTTCAGCTTTCATTTCCACAAGTTAATCTGGAATCAGTAATTAAATTGAGCATGCATACCTTTAGTTTTGCTTTTAATTCTTAGCTTTTTGTTGACCAGACAAGTTGATGAGATCATTTAAGTTGAAAACCCCTGCCATTTTGTTAATTTACTTTTGCACAGCCCAGCTAGCATGCAGTTACTACTGAACATGTGAGCTGACTTGGTTGCTAATACACTGTTTCATTTGAAATACACTAAGGTTATCATTATTAAATCTGCCATTTCAGAGTGATGACTAATCTGATTTGATTTTGGTAGCACTAAAACATAGAGTTATGACAACAGTGAATGCAAACCTTGATTTACAATTCAAAGTTGCATTGTCTCTCCTGTGATGGCTGGCAGACATATTAACTTTATCATGACAGAAAGTGTAGGCATGTATAACGTACATGTGATAAAGCAAAACCTATAGTCCTTGTAAAGTACATTAAGTATATATATACTTTCCAGTCATTTGAACTTTCTCTTCTGTCAGGCTTTCCATTTGTTAGTAGCAGACACAAATAGTAAGAATGGAAGTGTCATGCTGCAGTAATGTGTTCTTGTTAAAAAATTCGCTTACCTCTGCACTTACTTTAACTCTGCAAGCTGTAGAGTGAAGTTACATAAATATACAGCCACATGCATACATATTTGTCTCTTTGGATTATGACACTGTTCCAGCTGGCTCTACAGAAAACTGGAAATTTTTTCTTGACACTGATCTTCAGATGATAGTTTTCTATGTCACTGGAACACACAATGTCAGTATGATTTTTCCTAAAATTGCTTATCCTGTTTTGTCCTAGAACAGACTGGGAACATACACATTTCCTTGTGAGAGCAGTTCTCTTGTGAGACATGTCCACCACATGCACTGCTGTTACACCTCTGGCGTTCTACCTGTGGCAGTTTACATCACATATTCCCATTATGCTTGCCATGGCTCTGCTTTCAGACTTGGCAGTGATGCCTGCCATTTTTATAGATAATATTTTTTTGTTTGAGCTCGAAAGGCTTTTTTTAAGTTGATACTTGATCTCATAATTGCAGCTGTTCAGTTCATATCATCATTGATTTTATAACTTAGACCCAGCTTAAAATCATTAAGCTCCTAGACCATGACAAATCTTTCTGCTTTGGAAATTATAGCTATACTATTTTTTTTGAGAGAAAAAATTATCTTACCTTGTAAGTCCCTTAGGATTTTATTTTTTTATTTCATTTTTCATCTCCTATTTCTCTATATTCATTTGCTCCAAGGAGTTTGACCCTATATTTTCTCTCTGTCAGCATGCTTTCTGTTTCTGCAGACATTGATTCTGTGTTCCAGAAATATATCTGTAGAGTTTGCTGCTTCTTTAGTAACTGATTCTTCAAAGCCCTTTTGTTATTAAGGCTCATTAGCCTAGAAAATTCAATGCCAATTTTTTTCTTTTTCTTTTTTTTTTTTTTAAATCTCTGTTGTTTAGGTTTTCTTAACACAGGTTTTTGACCTTTCACTCATTCCCTTACCTGAGAAATCAGTGAAATTATTTCTTCTCCCTTCTGCCCCCACCAGGTTGTCATTTGAGTGCATTTCCCTACCATCATTTTATGAAATTGTATTTTCATTATTTGAAGACTTTATTTTCATGATTTCTAAATAACCTTTCTTTCTAAAAAAACAGACAACAATATTATAGCTTGAAAAAATGAAATGTTTTTTAAAAAAAAATTTGATTGCTGAAAAGATTTTCAGCTACTTGGTTTCCCTTATGGATGTTATTTCCTAATGGAAAAATACTAGCTCTCTGGCAAAGAAATTAGCACCCTCGTTTTTGGCCTAACACTGAAGAAAATTCCATTTGAAAATTACTCTCTCAATCACTGAAATTACCTGTAAATTATAATTACATATATATGTGTATGTGTATTTTTAAACTCGACTACACCTTTGATGTAATAACAAAAACAGATATTCAGTCTGTATCACATTGACTAAGGAAGATAAAGTGTGGTGCTATGATAGAAGCACTGTCCAAGCCAGAGAATTTTGACTATGTGGGACAATAATGCACAGACTAGCAACAAATAAACATTCTCATCAGACACTACAGTAACATTTCCAAACTGAAATTTTATAGATTTGGCTAAAAGCTGTTGGTTAGTTTGGGCTTTTTTATCTACAGAGAAAAAAAAATAAATAAATAAAATTAGAAATTGCATTGAATATAACTTTCCCAAAAAAAATATTTTTGTTAGCTCCACCAGTTATCACTTATCTGGCCCTAAGCTCCAGACATGAATATCTTTAATATGCAATGTGCATGTCATGCTCCTATAATAGTAACTTTCAATGGAAGTGTAAGGAGAGCATTAACTAGAACACATTCACTTTATGGCATGTTGTTATATGAAAGTAAAGCAATTATATCCTGTCATGACTGCATCCTCTCAAATTTCAACTCTTGAACAGATGCTTTACTGCCTTCAGTCTCTTTATACTTTATTATCATGGAAGAAATGCAGTTTTTTAAATGAGGATTGTATAACACATAAAAAATAATATTATGAAGTTTAAAATAACATTTTATAGACAGTTAGCTTGGTAAAGTAATAATGACAAACCTTAGTTTTTCTAGTGTGTTCATTAGTAGCAACACTCTCACCCAAACTCAGACCTTCCTGTAGCTGCAAAAAAAAAACCCGCAGTCTTTTAAGCATCAGCTTTGTTTCAAAGGGATCTAGCTACATATAGCAAAATAGTAAAGTATAATTTCTGTTTTAAATTGTTTTTCATACAAACCAGTGTTAAAGGTTTTTGTGTAGTAGCTGTTTCCATTCCTAACTGCACACGGGTGGATAGGCCAAATAGCACTGGAGGCAAAGGTGTGAGATCCCTCCCTGAAACAGGAAAAGGAGAAACTAGAATGATAGAAGTGAGAAATAGAGACTATTTTGGGTAAATTAGATGTATTCAGATTGGCTGTGCTTGGTATAAAAGATCTGACTCCACCTCATATCCAGTGTAGGCCATTTAGAGAAAAACTTTGCAATATTAAAAAAAGACCTCCAGAGGCTGAATCAATCTAACTGTGCATTTATCCCAATTATATTTTATGTTTTCTTCTGTTCCTGACACTGTGTGTTTAAAATTGCTCCCCTAATACTTCAGTATTATTGTAATTCCAGAAATAAATTCAGAAAAGTTGGAATTGTTTTCATATAAATGAAAGACAAAGTAGGTCCCATCAATCCTGTTTCATGTTTAGCAGGTCTGCCCTTTGAGAGCTTATTATTATAATGGCCAGGAATAATTGAGGCCCTGAAAATTCTAAAATTATTAGCTCATGCTACAGACAAATTTACAGCATTTTAAATTTAGTGCAAGAAAAAACTTATGTTCCTTTTTTCTTTTATTGAAAATAGACTTCGTGAAGAGCTAAATTAATTTCTGATTCTCAGCTAAGGTTTAAATTAACCCTCTCATACCATTTATCAGTGTGTGTACACATTGACATGTTTCCAGATTTACATGAAGAGAAAAAAAGCTATTTACAGCTTTTTTTTTTTTTTTTTTTAGCACAGAAAAGAAGGAGAGCCTTACAGGTTTATTGGCATTAAAGATAATTTTTATTCCAAAAGATACAAATTGCACATAGTTTGGAATTTACGTGTAAGTTGAACTGTATTACTGAACTCAAGGATATATTTTTTTCCTTCTTTTTTTTTGTTATTTCTCTTTTTTTCTTTTCAATATTTTTCTTTTCTTTTTAGTCTATTTTCTATTCAAACATTGAAGATTAAATACTATCCAAATTATATGACCTAACAGAAGTCTCATCAGTCCAGTGAGGCTGTGATTAAAAAATAGAATGGAATTTCTTTTTATTAGACAGATGAATCTGACAAATACAGACCTTTCTCCGTTGCCTCTTTTACTACATCGAAGAGTAAGAACATCATCTGCAGACTTAATCTTTTTGTGTATAAGATTGCAATTTATTGATATGGTGATTTGTTGTTATCAGTCTAAAACTTAATAACATATGTATAGAAGACATAATTAAACCAGGGAGGGATGGCATTAAAGAATTCAGCAGTTTAATAAGTACATTTTTGTTTTCTGGGTTTTTTTTTCTGGTTTTGACTGAAGAAAGCATCCCAGTTCAGCCAATTGTTATGAAGTGAAAGATTCTCTGAATTTAGTCTACAGAAGAAAAAGAAAAAAAAAATTTGCAAGCAATCAATTCTAACACATTAAAAATAAAACACAATACACAACAAGAAGCCAAAACACTTTAGAAATAGACAGAAAAAAGAATGGATATGGTAGATACATAAAAGGACTTAGTTGTTATTTTTGGTAGAACAGTTCCAACATTTAAATGTTCAAACATTATGTTTAGTTTCTACCTAAATATGAGGCACCTGTACATTTAAAAATTCACCCAGTTGTACATTTTCTGAGTATTACTCATAGCTTATGTATATTTAGCTACAAAGGTTGTAGTTTATTCACTAGTAGAAGGTGAACTATTTCTCTTAGTTTTTGGGGTCTGACATTACAGATATTCTGAGTATGCATGTCTGGAAATTGTTCAAATGAAATGCAGTACTGCATTTGAAACACATCTTATTGCAGTACTACCAACAAACCGAGTCAACTTTTGTACTTTCTTCGGTTTGAATTTATAGTTAGATATTTATCATAACCTTAGTACTTCAATTGCGTTTTCTCATTAGCAGAAATTTTGCTGAAATTAAGATGTAACAATACAGCTTTAGAGCATTATTCACCCTTCAGTCTTTAATCCAAGCTGCAAAATCCAAAGCATGGCACAGCAAGTTGATGAGGACTGATGAGTAGTTGCTTAAGAGGACACTAAGGTAAAATCTAAGTGAAATATGAATTGGTTCTGCCCTGTGTAAATTGGTAAGAATGGGCACAGATTGAGACAGCTTCTGTAACATTGGCTGTGAGCTGCTTTACTTTGGTGCTTTGACTTCAACAGCTTGTTTAAACTTTTCATGTAAGTAATATAGGATGTTAGTTACATATCTGCACCATGAGTGACTCCTGTCTTTCTTTAAATTCTTCAAAATGCAGCTTTTCAAAATCATGGGATGACTGTAGTCTCCAGTTTATTCCAGTGTATGCAGTAGATGAAATTTTTTTTCAAGCACAAAATTTTATTACAGATTTTAATACTTGAAATGCCTCCTGTATTTGAGACTTCTCCTTAATCTTTCTTTATTTCTATAATTAGACTACATATGCACCCTGTTAGTAATTTTAGATCATGAATAGGACTATGGCATTTTAAAAGTATCTCCATCTGTTTTTAGATATGGCAAAAAATTAGAATGAATCTGAAGAAAACATACATGTATGTAGAAACATACAGATAATATCTGTAAGAACTAAACAGTATCCTAATACAAAGAACTTTATTTAATCACTAAAAAAGAAAAAAAAAAAAGGAAGTATTTCAGACTAAAGCCCTATTAAAAAAAAAAAAAATTATGAATGTAATTTCTGAAGTAGTACAGGGGGAAATGAAGTCCACTACGTACTACAGTGCAATGCTTGGCTCAGTCTTCCTTTATGCACTTATTATTTTGTTCCTGAGGGCATCCCTTACTGAGGAAGATATATGTCTGATTTTCCCTGCTGCCTCTCTGAAGAAGCACAACTTTGAGTTGCAAGAGAACACCACAGCTGTCCTTTTGTTCATAGGCCAACTATAAACTGCAGCAAAGAATATTCTTGATATTGACACATGAATCACTCCATGTAACACACATGCAAGCATTGATCAGTATATAAAATCTAACCATAGTATCTGACATGTGTTTACATGTCCATAAATAAGATGGTACTCTCATGCCTAGAGATATGTAAATTCAAGCACAAAACCAGTCATCAGGAAATTATTTCTAAAAAATCTCTTTAACAGCCATTGCATGCATGCAGGGGAGTAGTGGTATATATCCCGCCTAACCCTCCCCCTATTGTTTTATTTAAATGAATCTAGTTACCTTTAGGTTGAAAAGCTTTGAGGTGCTTCCCTGAGAATCCTAAAACACAAGGGCAGAAAATGGAGGTGACAAGAATAATATTGCAACAGTGTCAGCTTTTAGAGATTCAGCTACTGCTCAGATAAAAATGTTACAACAAAAGTAAATCTGTGCTTTAGTACACTTAAAAAATCTTACTTAGCAGGATAATTGATTTAATTTTTTATATGGACCAAGGATAACTTAGGCACATTAAAGATAATTTAGTATAGGGCATTTCCTACAACAGAAATGTTTTTCAAGTGGTGCATTGTCCTAAATTGTTTGGGTGGCAAACTGATTTATGTCTACCAACTACTGAAATGGACTCCATTGTAGTAAACTATTATTTTAGCTAAAATGCTAAACCATTTTAAATTCCTGACTGATAAAATAGTTCAACCTGGTATCAAAAAAGCAAAATGCATCCAGGAAAAAGAGAACTTTAAGTCTTGGCTCTGTAAAACCCTAAGAACCCCATCTGAGTCCAAAACTTCTTAAAATGGGCTCATCTGCATTCATAGTACCATGTTAGAAGAATACGTACATTTCAAATTAAGGATAATGGGACAATATTTTCTTAATATTTTGCAAATTTAGATCTTTATTTTCTCTTTTTGCCAGGCAGTCCCTTTCTTCAAAGAGTTTATCACTGTCCTAATTTGAAATCTATCTCTCGTTACTTAGTCTGCTGTAATTAATGAGTTAATTGCAGGATGTATTATATATCTCCACTGTGTCTTGACAAACAACTCATTCTGTATCACTACCAACCCCAAACTGTTTGCTTTTTTCATCTACAGTTTATTTCAAATAACACATGTTGCTAATGTTTCTGTTTCTGATTGTGTAATCTGTTGCCTTGATTTGACATTTCTTTTGAGAACTGCCTAATTTCTTGCATGGACAGCTTGTTTCAGCAATTTACACGTCTACGTTTTTCACTGTTATATCTATGTTTAATAAGGTGGGATTTCTTTCTTCCTCTGTTTGTTAACAAAATATCTATATCACGTGCTAGTGATATAGATAGCAGTAGCCTGGAGAACACTAAGAAGGACTACAGAGCCCTGGGAGAGGTGGTTAGGGGCTCTGGAGCTTAGATTATCTTCTCATCAATTCTCCAGGATAAAGGAAAGGACCTTAAAAAGGTTAGGTGGATTTGCCAGCTTAAAAAATGGTTAGAAGGGAGGTGCCATAGTCAGGGGCTTGGGTATCTAGAACATGGGACTTGAGAGGACAGGCCTACTGAGGCTGGTGGAGCTGGTCTGACAACGAAAGGGAAGAGCAGTTTTGGTAGGAGGTTTGCCAGACTGGTTAAGAAAGCTCTAAACTAGATGTGTTGGGGATGGGGGCATCATTCCATCCCAGCACTCCCAATCAGTTGCCAGCACCTGTAACAAACACTTGGAGTGATGTAGAGATATTCTAGCCAATGAGCTGACTCCATTTGGAGCTCAGCTCAGATGCCTCTATACAAACGCCAGTAACATGGGGAACAAACAAGAGGAATTAGAGATGCATGCACGTCTATGGGGGTATGATATAATAGGCATCACAGAAACATGGTGGAAGGGCTCCTATGACTGGAGTGTTGGAATGGAAGGTTACAGGCTCTTTAGGAAAGACAGGCCTGGCAGGCGGGGAGGGGGAGTTGCCCTTTATGTTAGGGATAGGCTGGAGAGTATGGAACTGTGTCTGGGGACAGGTGAGCAGTCCACAGAAAGTTTGTGGGTCAGGGTTAAAGGCAGAACAGTGAAGGGAGGCATTACTGTGGGGATCTGTTACAGACCGCCTGATCAAGAAGGCTCTGTGGATGAAGCACTCTATAGACAGACAGGAACAGCCTCACGCTCACAGGCCCTTGTCCTCACGGGCGACTTCAACCACCCTGACATTTGTTGGAGGGAGGGTACGGCCTGGCACAAGCAATCCAGGAGGTTCCTTGACTGTGCGGAAGACAACTTCCTTCTGCAAGTAATAGAGGAGCTGACAAGGAGAGGTGCCATGCTTGACCTCGTGTTCACCAACAGGGATGGCAATGGTTGGGAATGTGATGCTCCGAGGAAGCCTTGGTTGTAGGAATCATGAGGTGGTCAAGTTTGAGATCATCAGGACAGTGAGAAGAGCGTGCAGCAAGACTATAGATAACTGCGCTTCAGATTTGTGACTAAAACAGTGTTGATAACACACTAATATTTCAGCTATTGCTTGCAGGGCTTGCGCATCATCAAGGCTTTCTCTTTTTTCTGTACTGCCCTCATGCCCTCATGCCCTCCTGCCCCAGCAAGTAGGCTTGGGGGTGGGCAAGGAGCTGGGAATATGACACAGTCGTTATATGTGGATGCACGTATGCACAGATGTAATCCGTAAAATTCATTATATTTCAATCATTGCCATTGGAGGGTCTTAACAGGGAGGAATCATGATACATGATAGTAACAGAGCTAGTAACTCTGATTACTAGAAACAGAATAAATTAGCTAATGAATTAGAGTCCCTGAATATGTCTGTGCGTCTCTCCCTGTCGCTATAAGGCATTTGGCAGAAATTGGCACTATTAATAAAAGATAAGATGCAGCTCCTGCACATATACAATGTTTAGAATCTTGAACTGATTTATGCAGTCCAATGGCTTGTTTGATGGAAATAAGTACAAATGAAAGACCTGAAGAAATCAGACATTATTTCCAGAGGTGTGCGTAAAATTGCTATAGTCAAATGATTTTTAACCTTTAGTAAATCTAATTAAACCAAACTAAAATTTCAACTTTCATATTCATTGCACAAACTCAGTAGTGCTCATGTGGTGTTTCTCAATAAAAATTATTAGTAAGTCAAGTCTTCTGTACCATTACACAGCTCAACTTAAATAACATTCTTTGTATTATGTTTCTATCTCTAAATGAAATAAAAGGTTTATTTATATAACATCTCGTAGTTATTTCATATTGTACTCCTCTGAAGTAACTGCAAGTTTGGTGGTTCTCAGGAAAACGCTGCCCCACCCTTTTATGCTGTTTGTTTTCCGACTTCTTTGCAGCTAAGGAAAAGGACCACTTGTCCATGGCAGCAGTTATTTGCTTACTTTAGATTACTTCTTCACAGATGTGGTCAGCTGTGTGTGCTATGCCAACAGTAGTGAGGTAATCTATTCAGTAATTTATATTTTTAAAATGATCTTATCATTTAGTTTGCAAGAATATGAAATAATACCATTTGATTCTTACGTGTGCATGATTATTATGTATGTTTCTTCACAATTTGACTATCTGTAGTCCACAATCAAATATATATTTACAAATAAAATATTTCCTTATGTGGGTTCCAGTGAGGGATAAAGTCCCAGCTTTGCCATCTCAGGCAGCCATCAGTTGCTGAGGGAAGTAATCAGCTGCATTGTAAAGGTATCTTTAAGAGAGAAGTATTTACTTTTTAAACACAAAGTGGTCGGTCTCACTTTAGCTGACACCAACGGACTGAACTAAACAATTATGACAGTAAACAATTGTTTTCTAGAAATTCTTTACCCACAGCTAAATATTTGGTGTGGTTTCAATCCTATTACTGTTAAAATGCTGTACTTTAAAACATATGTGTAACCTACAGATTACAGATGTTTTTAATTACTTATACTGGGAAAGTTATCTTTTTATCAAACAACGTAATAAGTAATTTTTCTCCGACTTCCATTTTTCAGAATAATGTTAACATGGATGCTATTGAAATTTATATAAAATTCTAAATAATTTGAATTTAGAAATGAATAGTAGAACAAAATTCTGCTTTGTAACTCATTCTATTTCAGAGCGTCTAGTAAGTGCAACTACTGTTAGAGATAACTTCATATTATTTTTCACTTTTCACTTTACTTTTTTTTCTTTTTCTTTAATAAAACAGCTGTGCTCAAGAAAGGAGACATTCAATGTAATAAAAACATTTGTTTTCTTGTTTTCTTTCAGCATGACTTGTGGTTTGGACAGAATTCTTGAATGAGTTAATGCTTCAGTACATAATGTGAAGGATAAGTTATTCATTCTGCAAGTAATAGAGGAGCCGACAAGGAGAGGTGCCATGCTTGACCTCGTGCTCACCAACAGGGAAGGGCTCGTTGGAAATGTGACGCTCCAGGGTAGCCTTGGTTGCAGCGTTCATGAGATGGTCAAGTTCGAGATCCTCAGGACAGTGAGAAGAGCATGCAGCAAGCTCACTGCCCTGGACTTCAAAAGAGCAGACTTTGGCCTCTTCAGAAACCTGCTCAGTAAGGTTCCATGGGATACAGCCCTAGAAGGCAGAGGGGCCCAAGACTGTTGGTTGATATTCAAGGATCACCTGCTACAAGCTCAGGACTGTTGCTTCCTGACTAAAACGAAGTGCAGCAGGAGGGCTAGGAGACCTCCATGGATGCATAAGGAGCTGCTGAGGACACTCAAGGGACTTATAAAAGGTGGAAGCAAGGACAGGCAGCCTGGGAAGAATACAGGGATGTTGTCCGGGAAGCTAGGGACCAGGTTAGGAAAGCTAAGGCCCAGTTAGAATTAAACCTCGCTAGGGATATGAAAGATAACAGGGAGGGATTCTACGGGTATGTTGCGAATAAAGACAGAAAATACGGGCCCTCTCTGGAAGTTATCAGGAGAACTGGCTACACAGGATTTGGAGAAGGCTGAGGTTCTGAATGACTGCTTTGCCTCCATCCTGAATGTCTGCTTTGCCTCCGTCTTCACTGGCAAAGGCTCTGACCACACCACCCAAGTCTTGGAAGGCAGATGCAGGGACTGTGGGAACGAAGACCTTAGGCCCACTGTAGGAGAGGAACTGGTTCGAGACCATCTTAAGAACCTGAACGTACACAAGTCTATGGAACCTGAATGAAATCCATCCACGGGTCCTGAAGGAGCTGGTGAATGAAGTTGCTAACCCACTGTCCATCATATTTGAAAAATCACGGCAGTCAGGTGAAGTTCCTGATGACTGGAAAAAGGGAAATATAACCCCCATTTTCAAGAAGGGGAAAATGGATGACCCGGGGAACTACAGACCAGTCAGTCTCACCTCTGTGCCTGGCAAAATCTTGGAGCAGATTCTCCTGGAAGGCATGCTAAAGCACATGAAAATCAACAGGGTGCTTGGTGACAGCCAGCATGGCTTCACTAAGGGGAAATTCTGCCTGACAAATTTGGTGGCCTTCTATGATGGGGCTACCAAACTGACGGATAGTGGTAGACCAGTTGGCATCATCTACCTGGACTTGTGCAGAGTGTTCGACACTGTCCCACACGACATGCTTGTCTCTGAATTAGAGAGATACCAATTTGATAGGTGGACCACTCGGTGGATAAAGGACTGGCCTGATGGCCGCACACAAACAGTTGTGGTCGATAGCTCGATGTCCAGCTGGAGACCCGTAAGAAGTGGCGTCCCTCAGGGATCGGTGTTGGGACCAGTCTTGTTCAGCATCTTTGACAGCAAAATGGACAGTGGGATTGAGTGCGCCCCCAGCAAGTTTGCCAGTGACACCAAGCTGTGTGATTTGGTTGATAAGCTGGAGGGAAGGAATGCCATCCAGAGGGACCTTGACATTCTTGTAAGGTGGGCTGATGTCAACCTTATGAAGTTTAACCATGCCAAGTTCAAGGTCCTACACCTGGGTCGGAGCAATCCCAGGCACAGCTACAGGTTGTGTAGAGAAGAGATTCAGAGCAGCTCTGGAGAAGGAGAAGGACTTGGGGGTGTTGGTCAATGAGAAACTTAACAAGAGCTGGCAGTGTGCGCTCGCAGCCTAGAAAGCCAACCGTGTCCTGGGCTGCGTCAAAAGGAGCGTGACCAGCATGTCGAAAGAGGTGATTCTGCCCCTCTACTCTGCTCTCGTGAGACCTCACCTGGAGTACTGGGTACAGTTCCGGTGTCCTCATCATAAAAAGGTCATGGATCTGTTGGAAGAAGTGCAGAGGAAGGCCATGAGGATGATCAGGGGACTGGAGCACCTCCCATATGAAGACAGGCTGAGAAAGTTGGGGCTGTTCAGCCTGGAGAAGAGAAGGATGCGTGGAGACCTTAAAGCAGCCTTCCAGTATCTGAAGGGGGCCTATAATGATGCTGGAGAGGGAGTCTTCATTAGGGACTGTAGAGATAGGACAAGAGGTAATGAGTTCAAATTTAAACAGGAGAAGTTTAGATTGGATATAAGGGGAAGTTCTTTACTGTGAGGGTGGTGATGCACTGGAAAGTTTTGCCCAATGAAGTTGTGCATGCTTCATTCCTGGTGGTGTTCCAGGCCAGGCTGGACTGAGCCTTGGGTGTCATGGTTTAGTGTGAGGTGTCCCTGCCCATGGCAGGGGGGGTGGAACTTAATGATATGAAGGTCCTTTCCAACCCTAACTATTTTATGATTCTATGATTCTAAAAGCATTTGTAAAGCATAGTTTTCACTGGCCCTGGATATATTTATTGGGATTTGTAGAGCAAGTCTCTTTCCTCATACTAAGTTTGTACCTTGCCTTCATGTCATCCGAAATATAGTCACTGCCTAGCTTCTGACTGGGATATTTAAATATGTATGATTTAGCTATATCACAGGCTTGTGAAAAGATGAGTCTGCCATTTCACAGAACATATTGCAATTTCCCCCAAAACAAAGCCTTTATGCCTGGACCAAATAAATCTTTAAATTCTGATAACTTAGTCTAGCATTTTTTCCCGTCCCTGGTGCAATTTCTCATAGGTTCCTGGATCTTTAAATGTGTAGGAGTTCACACGTCCAATTTCCTTACACTGAAATTTGCTTCAAGAGGAACATAAAAGCTTTACAGAAGCTCAGACTGACAGGGGTGGGAGCAACAGTTAAGACTTTACTTCACGTTTTCTGTTTGTTTTCTTTCTCAAACCATGTAATGGAAATGTGACATACACAAGTGATGGCAAGAGGAAAAATTCTAATTTGCTGGGCTTTCTCAATTTCCTCACTTTATAAAGTGTTACTTCTGATGCTGAAGACTGCTGAATTAAACATGTATTTCTATAGGTCTCCTTAGTCACATGGTCTAGAATCTTGGTGCTGAAGACTGCTGAATTAAACATGTATTTCTATAGGTCTCCTTAGTCACATGTTCTAGAATCTTGGTGACAATGGCATCCAAAAGGTTGCAATATTTGGATAGTGAAGGACACCGCTGGGAACTGAAGAAAGTTTAAAATATCAAGAGAGCTGAATTTTCTTTTCCACTTTCCATTTCTTTTCAGAATAAGCCAGAAAAGCCCAGATACTCACTTTGTCTGCTGCCGTGAGACCTCCCCTTCCATTTCAACCTCATTTAAACAGCTGAGAAGACCAACTTCATACAGTAAAGCCTCAGTCAGGAAGTCAGGTTTTAAATGGTTTTGCTTGTGAGATACAGAAACTCTAAGGGCATCATGAGCACACAAGTTACAGAGAGACTGGACGATTTTCTCACTGCAAGGGGAAGAGCAGAGCAGCCTTGGACTAACTGCCCCAGAAGACCATTCCTACAGAATATGTAGAAATTAAGTGACTGGAAGGAGAGGGCAGGTGTGTGTTTCAGCAGAGTTAAAAACATGGTGATTGCAAGGATCTGACTGAAGCAGTGGCTTCAGTTAATGTTCACTTGAGACCTGAGACAGAAATCGAAGGTCTGGTTTACTTCATATGAAAATAGAACAGACAAATAACATTTTTTAACTGAAAAGTAAAAGATTTCAGTCTTAGTTGACTTAAATGTCCTTCTTGAGAGAGATGATAGTACTTGGAATATTGGAGCAACCATTAAAAAAGACATGAAACACACTAAAACTTACTGTACCAAGAAGAAACTTGGACATAAGAATGTGCTTTGACACAATGATTTCAAGTTTGAATTGGCTTAAACAATAGAATACTTATATAGAACTGTAATTATCAGAATCAAGGAGATGAAGATACAGAGGCTGTGACAGACTGCAAGCCAGGACAGTACTGGGTACATGGGAAAAAAGGTGCAAGAAATGCAGCAGAGTTTGCATGGGCTGTTCAGCAGCTACAGAGTGCGCACAATGTGAGTAAAGACCACACTGAAAACTAGTACTCTCTGGTGCAATATAACTAAGCTATCTTTAAATATATTATTCTACTGTTAAGCAGTATTATTCAGCATGGTTCACCTTATGAAAATGCTACTTTCATTTGAATGATAAAGGATCAAATTCATTTTGCAGGAGTTTGAAGACATTTCCCAGGATTTAGGAAGCCATCTGTAATGCAAAATCTAAAGATGAAACTGAGCAAATGACAAGCAATCTAAGAGATTAAAAAAACTTCCTGTGCTGTTCAGTGGACAAAGCAAAATAAATATGCAATGCAGTGGGCAACTGACTAGATCTGGGGAGTCTGGGCAAAGAAAAAACTATTCTGTACACAAACCCAAAGAATTGCTAGCCTGCCAGAAAAGATGTACCTATTATGGACAAAAAAAAAAAAAAGGAGCATTTGTTTGGTATAGGATCTGTCAGTAAAAAAAAAGGTCTGTAAATACACAACAAAGTTTCATCTGGAGAGAGTCCATTTTCTCAAATTGTTTTTTGGGTTGCCCTATAAAAAGAATTTCACAAGGGAATACAACAGAACAGCATAGCCAGGATAAAAGTTAACCTAGCAAAGAACCACAATTTTTTGCAACAAGCTTAAGTTCATTAATCACCAGCTTGCTTACTTCCCCAAACTACAAGAGTACAAAGATCCCTGCAAAATAAGAACTTTTTTCTTGAAAATCATAAGCCTGAATTCTAAAATCATTGTTTAAAGAATGCTGCTTTGCAAGATTTACAACTCAAATCTTGATAATCTGAGATGCTGACAGAAATGCTCAGAGGAGTTCTAATGTGAGACACATTAAGTTGTCCAGATAAAGATTCTGAGAAAGGTCTGCTAAAGCCCTGTCCTCATTTAAACCCAGCCTGTAACTCAGAACCACACAGCCAGCCACTCACCCCTCTCCTTCTTTCCCCTTGCTCCTGGTGGGATGGGGAGAATTGAAAGAATGTAATTCCCACGGGTTGAGATAAGAACAGTCCAGTAACTAAGGTATAACATAGATCACTACTACTACCACCAATAATAATACTGATAAGGGAAATAACAAGGGTAGAGAATATAAAACTTAAAAAGGAAGAGGAAAAAAACAATAAACACGAGTGCTGCACAATACAATTACTCACCACCCACCAACTGATACCCAGCCTGACCCAAGCAGCAATCTGGGCCTTCCGGGTGACTTCCTCTAATTTATATACTGGGTATAATGTGTTGTGGTATGGAATACCCCTTTTGGTTATTTCGAGTCATGTGTCCTGTTTCTGCTTCCTCCTGGCTTCTTGTGCCCCTCCTCACTGCCAAAGCATGAGAATGAAAAGACCTTGATCAGGGTAAGTGCTAATGAGCAACAACTAAAACATCGGTGTATTATCAGCATTGTTCTCAGACAAAGCTGAAGCACAGCACTGCACCAGCTACCAAGAATGAGAAAAAGAACTGTAGCTGAACCCAGGACAAGCTCATTGACAATGGCATGGTCAAAGCAGGCTAATGCACCCTAAGTGCTTACGAAAGCTGACTGCCAATACACTCAGAGGTACTCCCATATTATTCTATAAACTATGCAACACGTTGACATTTGGGAATCAAGTGCCACCTGGAACTCATCATAAATCTTACGCTGTTATTCACAAAAGGGTTTCCTAAGCCCTTCCTCATCCTGACAATACGGAGTATGTCTGTGCTCTGTACCAGAGCTTGGGCTGGTAGGACCTGGCTCCAAAGCAATTTCCAGTCACTGCCAGGGGAGGAATGACATAGTACACTACAGCTCCCTTCTGTCTCTTATTCCCTTTGCTTGGCATTTTTTATTTCAAGGCAAGGATGTGGAAAGGAAGCACAGTCCTAGACATGGCAAATATGTGCTTTGCACTGTGGAAATTCTCCACTGAGAGTACACAACTAAACTACAGGGCTTTGCTGCAGCTTAGCAAAATCATTTCAAATGACCTGTTTCTGGGCACAAATCTGTATTAATCTTGAAATTTTATTTATCTTAGGACCAAGGCAGATTTTCCCACTCTCCAGTCAGCCAAAATAGACAAGTGAAAATAACTTCTCAAAATTCTGCGCAGGTAGGTGATGATTTCCTCTTCAAGCACTTCAGACTCACATTTGGCCTTTCTGGCATAATTGGAGAATACTTATGCCTTGCAACTTACAGGCAACGTGTATGTTTACATATATATTCCTTTCCTTCACGCATTATTTTATTTCAGTCAGGTCTGAACCAATGATTTCAAAACCTCTGAATATCCTTTAGCTTTAATGTTAAAGTTCACAGTCTGTAATAAGCTTAGTAAATCAAATATACTTCCCACAGCATTTCTCTGAACTATAAAAATAGTCACTGAGCTATTCATTTCCATAAAAAATATCTATTTTTGATTTTGTGACATAATTTCCTTTAAAGAACACTAAACCATAAAGTATTCTAAGCAAAAACAGAAAGTTCTCTCCCTTTTATTTAATGCAAATCAGACTTTTAAAAGTCAAAAGTCTGAAGTTCATACAGCGTTTATACATCTTCAGATGAAAAACTCTCAACATTGAAAGGCATCTAAAAGGCTACTGTGATGGGATAAGATTTCAAATGCTTTTTCTCAGTCACCAAAATATGAAGAAAATCTATTTTTCTCTCTATGGTCTTTGAGCAGACTACAAGTAACAGGATTAGATCATTAATGAAGTTTCTATGGCATACATTTTTGCTTTTTATAACTTCAAGTTTCTAGTCTAAGAGATAATGTTTAATAAAACACACAAAGTAAAATTAGGGAATATCTTTCCTGTTACGTTCTTGTTACATTTAGTGGCTTCCTATTTTGAATAAAAGACTGGAAGGTAGGAGGGATGAAGTGATATCCTAACCCTGATGAAGTCAATAGAAATTGTAACATACATTTACTTCAGCAGAATCAGAAACTCGACCATAGATCTGCATCACGTGCCTGCCTACTAGCTTGGGTGATATACATTTAAAGAATGACTTGCCTGAAGAGGCCACTGCTTAAAGATATGATTTGGAATGTGGCAGATGAGCGTTCTGTCCCATCTTAAGCAGTAGGCAATGGTATAAGCCTCTTGCTGTCACTCATACTGTAAATCTTTCATTGAAAGCTGTCATAGCAACGGAGGTTTCACAACACCACAGCAGAGGATACACTGTGAAGTTACAGCATCTGCTGTTTGTTACACAGTAACAGTTTGCATGCGTGTTTTTTTCTGCAGAAAATGGGAGTTTATGTTGAGGTAGCTTAGCTGACAACAAAAAGGTCTTGCTTGTTCGTCTGCTCATATAAGGTCTGTAAATCGCTGCTAAGAACAGCCAAAAAACTTCTCTAACAGCGACTGGAGTCTAAACCCTTTGTATGACAGGTGGATGCAGAACAGTTTACATTACCAAACTGGTAGATCTGATCTTTTCCACTGATCAGGAATCCAGGTTTGGACATGGAGAAAACCTATTTTATTGAAACTTATAAAGGCATGTCTGGGTTTTGACTGGGATCGAGTTAATTTTCTTCATAGCAGCTAGTATGTTTTGGATGTTTGGGACTATGTTTTGGATGTGTGATGAAAACAGAGTTGATAGTATAAGGATGTTTTCCTTACTGCTGAACAGTGCTTACACAGAGCAAAGGCCTTTCCTGCCCCTCACACCACATCACAAGTGAGCAGGCTGGGGCTACAAAGGAGTTGGCAGGGGACACAGCTGGAACAGCTGACCCCAATATATGAGTACACCTCACCATATGGTGTCATGGAGGGGAAGCATGACACCATATGTCATATGGGGCATATAAAGCTGGGAGAAGAAGGAAGAGGAATGTTCAGAGTGATGGCTTTTGTCTTCCCAAGTAACCATTACCTGTGATGGAGCCCTGTTGTCCTGGAGATGGCTGAACACCTGGCTGACCACGGGAAGTGGTGAATGGATTCCTTTTTTTTCTTCGGTTTTGTGCCCGGCTTTTGCTGTACCTGTTAAACTGTATTTATCTCAACCCACGAGTTTTCTCTTTTACCCTTCTGATTCTCACCCCATTCCACCAGTGGCTGTGTGGTACTTAGTTGCCAGCTGGGGGTAAACCACAAGATGCCATAAAAGTGTTGCTGAATTACAATTTTCCAATTAGGAAAGAAAAAAGGGGAAAAAAAATCACAACAACCTGTAGTCTTGATCTCAGCAAATGCCTCAAAGAGATAAGTAAGAAAATACCGCTAAAGGCATATGGGAAGCTCTTTTGTGTGACTTTATCTAACACAAAGCAATGGAAATCAGGCAATTTAGTAGTATCTATCTATATAGTTTAACTACCATTAAATTAAGAAAAAATTAAAATTAGCAATAACAAAAAAAGGAAATAGTTTCCAAAGGTGAATGGCTCCTGATACAGTTTGAATTCAGACAAATAGCTTCTTTCCCCTCCTCCAAATCTATATAGACTAGGCAGGTATCCTGCCGGGAACTATTAGTAAAATCATGGTTCTCACCGGGAGGCCGTTCATAGTTACTAAAATATGGTAGAACCTCACAAATCTATCATATGGCTTCTCAGAAAATCTATTTCCAGTTCTCACACATGGAAAATTCACACCATAATCTCTCGTATTATATTTTCACTACAATGTGATTAGGAACCATATGACTTTACATGCAGTGATGAGTTGTGAAGTGTTACAAATAATGTAACTAAAGCATAGCCTTTCAGATAAATGAAAAAGAAATTTAACGTTTTATCTGCCTTGCTTTTATAACCATGACTACTCACTTGAACAAAAAAATCAACATGCAATCTACTTGCAATCTACTTGCAATCAATGCAATCTACTTTTTTTACGCACTAATAGATGTGTAAAGCAAGTACTATTATGTCTTTCAGAAACTTCCTTAAACTTTATTTCTGAAGTAGCAACTGAAGAATAGTCTGGTAGCAGGTGTGCTGACGTATTAACTACAATTAATCACACTGATCCTTGTCATGAGTACTGCCTCTTAGTAAAAAGCATGACTTAAAATTCCAGGCAGACCCAATGAACATTGCTTCTGAATCAGTATGTTGGTGCAGAGTTATCTGCATGACTCTGGGCTGTGTGGAAACCAAAATTCATCTTTCGGTGATTCCAGGTCTTTGAACTCAAAAAGCTTGTCTAAAGCATAGAAGAACAGAACAACTGAGCTTTTTCTAAACCAACCTGAACTTTTTGTGCAGTGTTTGAATGAAGCATGCAAGAACAGAGATGATCGGCCTGACTCTGATCTCACATCCTATTTTCGATGGCCTACTGGAAACACCATAGGACCAATACAGAGCAGACATTTATCTTCCTGTTGTCCCATATAGTAAGGAATTCTGGGATCACTGACCTGAGGTCACCTAAAACCAGCACAGACTCTATGCAGCTAAGTTAAAACTAACCCTAACCATAACCTGTAACCCCTAACACCTAATCCTAGCACCCTACCCATAACCCTAAAATGACCATAACCATAATCCTAATGACTCTAACCCAAACTTGAACCCTAAACACTAGCCTCAACCATGACCTCTCACTCTAACCCCTCAGAAGAGCCGCTTTGGACCAATGTTTCACTGAAGGGAGGAGCAAACACAAAAACTCAGGACTAACCCAATGCTAACATATTGTCATGATCTTTCTTCACCTTCCCTTCTGCAATATGATGTAATCAGAAAGAGGAGTGATTTCTGAAGCTGTAATCATTTATCTAATTATTTTTTAATTATTTAAAGTTAAATTATTATATTAACAAATTATTAAACTACAAGGATGGAAATACGGTCAGAAATTTTTTTTAATTCCTTCCATTTGACCAAAAAGAAACTTTTACATAAATAGTAGTCCCCCAGCTAACTGTGCTTTATGTCCCATAAAGATAAATTTTTCAGACTCCAAAACAGAATTGTATCTGAAGAGTGAAGGGAACACAGGCTCAGGCATGCTCTTAAACATGCTTACGAAGGAGACAACTGTTTTGGTCTCTCAGGAAGAACAAATCAAGAAAAAAGTTGGACACACTGTATGTATTTCTTACCTCAGCTTCTTTAGTAGGCCTAAGTCATCCTCCTCCATTCAACTGGTACCTTTTGTGGACTCTCAACATTTTCTCCCATTTATTTTATCGGACCAGATACAGCTTTTTCCCTCTCTGTCAGTTCCCAAGCTCATAACCCCTTCATCCCCATCCTTCTTATATGTCTACTTCTTCTTCTCTTTTTTTCTTCTGTGAATTTCCCAGTGTTATTTAATCCTTATTTCTGTTTCATAATTTTTTCTCTTCATCCCAACTATAAGAAATACAGAATGATTATTTTCCCTAAGGGCAGACTGCCTTGAGCCTTACTGGAAAAATATGGAAAAGTAACACAGCTCATCATTATCAAATTTCACACATATGAAATGAATGTTATAGCCATTTGGATTTAGAGCAGTAAGGTTTTAGCCTTCCTGAAATGCATACTAGCTGATAACCATTTTGAATTAGCAGAAAATTTGCATGCCTTCAATGAAAATCTATAGGACATTTGCAATATCCTATGTCACAAAAGTAAGGAGATCATGACAACTGACAATGTCTTCTTTTAGTTTGGCCTCTATCTGCATGATCATTCTCCTTGAAATGTTAATATAATTTATATTTTACCATTATATAAAAATGTGCCTCAATCAGAGAAGTTTGCAATGTAATAAACACAACAGTGAGTGCCCATGAATTAAACATCCTTCCTGGCTGTTACACTGCAATTTCATCTGGGGACCTCTGCACTGTGTAAATACATTAGTGCACAGAAGAATGTAAAACAGAGAATATGACTTCATTGGGATTTAGTTCCAATGCTTTCTAAGGAATTGCTGTAGCATTTATTCTAGAGAAAAGGATATTCTCTTCCTATCACACACACAAAGAAGTGGCTAAGAGATTCAGGTAAGCTTACTGGAACAGTCTCCACATTATTGATCCTTTGGTTTTTCTGCAAGGCGATTGCAAACACTGAGTCATCAGTGCATGTTAGTCACAAGCATGACAGGGAAGGTGAATCTGAATACGTATTCTGACCTGCTTTTTGTGTCTTTGAACATCAAGAGAAATTTAAGCGCTGCCAACCTAACCTTGAGTCCTATGCAGTGGAATAATTACACAAAAATGCAGTTCACTGCATCATATTTAATTCATCTGTCTAAGGAAAAGCTGCTGCTTTATGAAGCTGATATATTTGAAATGCTGCTATTTGCAATGTCAGTAATGCTAAAAATGCAATACAGGACTATGCCTCTACTACAATAGCAATTAGATTACATTTCAGACAAGAGGATATTTAACAAAAGTGATGTATATGTGATGATAAATAGAAGCATAGAAGATATTCAGATTTTGGCTGTAAGAGTACTTCTGAGAAGTACTAGTGTTCTGTGCATGTTAGCATTAAGCAAACAATGGGAATGTCTGGTGTCTGCTTGAGCCATCAATGAAAATATCAATTAAGGATATTAACGAAAACTAATTAGTACTTAAAAATTTCTCAAAGAGTCATTCACTGTTTTAACTGATGTTTCTTTTTTACAACAAAATTTGAATAGTTAATACTATTAAACACATTGCATAGGACTAAATCATAGTTAAGTGTTAAGCACATGAAAGCATGAAGCATCAGCCATGAATATTTTTGAAACAGAAGCAAGTACAAAAACATGACCTCTTCACAATATTCTGTTAAAAGCTACTATATGGAAATCAGAACACTCTACTTCTTGTAATTTGAGCAGATTTACATTAAATTTATACATTAAACATTTAGTTAGAAAAGACCTGAAAAAAGTTACTTCATTCATCCTGCCCCCATGGGTTAAGAATATAGAGATTTGTGTAACTTGATCCTAAAGACATCCAGTGATGGAAACGCTACAGCTTCTCCTCTCTTTAAGTGCTTCTCTATCTTCAGTGATAGCAAGGGCTGAATTAAGTCAGAAGATATTTCTAGGCACCCACACACAACATAAAATACTCTTAATGCAAAAAGGAGTGATGTATTTTAAAAAATGTAAATGTTTCAAGCTACTTTCTTCAGCATAAAATGCTTTCTTTCAAGATCTCTTTGCCGTAGGACCTAATTAGCACTCTGAAATTTGAAATGCTTAAACGCATGGTTAGTTGTATTATTCACATTTTTGCTCCTTCAGTAGTCTTCATGAAAGAAATTTTGCTGTCATCACCAGCTGCCATGAAATATGATTTACTGAACATGTTTCTGGGTCACAGAGCTAAACCATCCCTTAAATTCATGTAAAATAAATCATACTATTTGATATAAACTCTACTCATTATTTAAATATCATTAGATTGTATGAGAAGGAGGAAATAATTTCAAGGCATAATTTAGGTAGCTTGTTAGAGTTATGAAGTGCTGTTGATGATAAATTAAAGAAAGGTAATTAAAGGAATTGGTGAAGTACTAGATATGAATGTTTAAATTCTCTATAGAGTAATCTCATTTTGTGTTTTAATAAACTTTGTCATTGCAAAGGAAATGTACCACCTGGCTCAATTATGTTATACACATGCTCTGTACCTATATATTACATGTGTACATTAGAGAGCTAGAGAATAAGACTAGGAGGGAAACCTTGTCAGAAATGCCATGAGATGAGTCTTCCTTGCTGCAATCACAGCTGTAAGGCTATTTTTGAAACAGGGAGGACCAGGACTGATTTGGAAGAGCACTAAACAAGTTTGGAATTTACCGTGGATCAACTTTTAGGTGAATCCTTTGACTCTTGGAACCTGCTACATAGACAACCATGGAGCTTAGAATAATAGGATGCACAGAAGATGAAGACAGTGAATCACTGCAGGATCAAATCAATCAAGACAACAGGTGGTGGAGTTGCTAACAGCAGAACTCTTGAAGAACAGGTTAGGTAGCAGCGGCAGCAGGAATCTCCCAGTACTGTCCCCAGAAGCAGGGAGCTCAGATCACCACTGACTGAACCCAACTTTCTTTTGATTATCATACTAACAAAGCATGAACTTTGATGAAACTGGACAACTGCAGCGGTGATAAAATCAGAACTGGCGTCAACAGGCAACAATTCAGCATCAAACACCATCTCTTCTGCCTTGAAAGACATATGAAGCCCAATGTAATGGACTGAATAACTCAACAAACTTTTGTACGGATGACCCATGAACTCAGCAATGATATCTGTCTGTATGTATTTATATATCTATATATCTATATCTATATCTGTATCTATCTATATCTATAGACACAGAAAAAGTGATAGTATATTGGGAACTGTGGGACCTTAGAATGATGTATAATGGTATGGAATAAGGAGTGGATACTTTCCTGGCTTAGCTGGGAGAGTTATTTTTCTTCCTAGTAGCTGGTGCAGTGCTGTGTTTTGGCTTTAATCTGAGAACAATGCTGATAACACACCAATGTTTTCAGTTGTTGCTAAGTTGCTAAGTCCTTGCTGATCAAGGACTTTTCATTCTCTGATGGTCTGCCAGTGAGGAGGGATCAGAGACAGGACACCTGACCTAACTAGCCAAAGGGGTATTCATACCACAGAACATGCCCAGTATGTAAACTGGGGGGAGTTACCTGGAAGGGACCAATCACTTCTTGGGTCAGGCTAGGTATCGATCAGCAGTGAGCAATTGTATTGTGCATCACTTGTGTTTTCTGAAATATTTTTTTTTAATTGCCATTCCCTATTGTTATTATTATAATTATTGTTGGTATTTGTATTATCACTATATTTTACTTTATTTTAGTTATTAAACTGTTCTTATCTCAACCCATGGGTTTTAACATTCTTTCAATTCTCCTCCCCACCCTGCCCAGGGAAGGGGAAAGAGGGGGCTGAGCGAGCAGCTGCATGGTGCTGAGTTACCATCTGATCTTAAACCACTGAGTCAGGTACTTAAGTGATATCCCAAATCCTGACGTGTGACAGGGGATATGCTGGGTTACCTCTCAGGATCCCATAGTCCTCTTCGGACCCAGCAATATGTTTTTATGCTAGTAGAATGAAAGGCATGGCAATGGCCTCATTTTTCAGGAAAATGGCCACAGATTGTTAATGTGTGATTTTGGAGAAGTGTTTTTCTTTGTATTTTACTCAAGTGTAAACTGACAGTTTTACATTTTAATAACTGAATAAAAGTTTTGGAGTTTTAACTATTTAGAGCTTGTAGTTACAATATTAGCCAGGGTGCTGGGAGCATCATAAAGCAGATGCTGGTACTGCTGGTGGTACTTCAAACACACAGGCATAAAAAAGCCCTGAAAGCATCTATTTGCCTGGATGAGACTGCAGTGGCTACCTGTACATAGAGTCATGTGGAGTCAACTTTTTTGGTCTTTGCAGATGGTGAAGATTACTTTTCAGTCAGACTGGTTGCAAGTGCACTGAGCACAAACTAAAAAGGGCACTGCTGGACAAGGCACCTCATGACACCTATCACCATCAGTCCTCAAGTCTCTTGGATGCAAGCAGGGATTCCTTGTGTGGAGTGAGGATTAGTCCATATAAAGTAGGAGGGGAGATGGGCTTTAAACTTCAAGGGGAATGCAGAAGAAGACAGGGAAGAAGAAGCTGAAGACACACTACTTTCCGAATGTGCACATGGCCTGGCATGAGAGCTGCTGTGGCTAACAAATAGTGTAAGCTGCCATTGGTACCTGTGGGTGGAATGGAGTAAAACCACCACTGAAGATGGGTGAATTTAGGATGTGCTGTATACATTTTCAATTATCTGTTGCTGATGAGCCTGTCTAATTATAAAAGCAATCTAATATACAAAAATAATGTATAAAAAAGAACACTACAGATGTTCATCAGGGCTAACAAGACAGATGGAATACTGGCTTTTAAGCTGAACAAGTGATGCAGTTTTTACAATGGTATTAAATAGGGTTTTACATTAAATACACTTTTTTATTTTCCAGAAGAGACTATCTGGTATGAATTATACCAAGTGAAATTTAAAGTTCATGCTCACAGATAGAATGGGTTTTTCTCCTTTTGCTGCTGATGCTATTTAGAGTTCACTTCCTGAGACTAGGTTATCAAAGTCACAGCAGAGAAGAGCACAGAAAACAGCTTGCTCCGGCTTGCGTGGAAAATTGCGAAGTTTCCATTCCATGCCACCAAAGCTGAATTAAACCTCTCCTATTAAAAAAAAAAAAAAACAATTGATTTTTAGAACATAACAACTATTAGCAGCCCTGACTTCCTCAAGGATTTCTCTAACCTTTCTTCACTTTTAATGCCTGTGAGGGAATATTCTCTGAGGAAAAAAAAACATGTTTATCTCCAAATCTGCTTGCATCTTGCTGTGAAATGTCTGTTAACCAAACAGTGTCGCAGATACCTTATCAGACTAAACGGACCCCGGGAAGATTCTGTCTCCTTGGCATAGAAGAGCTCCTGCTCTTAAACTAGGAGAGGAGTGTTGTGGTTTAAACCCAGTCAGGTAATTCGTTCGCTCACTTCCCCCCCTTTCTTGCCCTCCCCCTGCTCTCAGAGGGATGGAGAGGAGAATCGAAAAGAATGCAACTCCCACGGGTTGAGATAAGAACAGTTTAGTAACTAAGGTATAACACAAATCACTATTGCTACCACCAATAATAACAATGATAAAGGAAATAACAAGGGACGAGAATACAACACCTCAGCACCAGACGACATAACTTGCCCCCCTCAGCCCGACCAAGCACCAACCGATACCTCCTCCAACCCTGCAGTATCCCAGCCCTTCCGGCTAACTCCCAGTTACATCCTGGGCATGACGTGCTGTGGTATGGAATAGCTCTTTGGTCAGTTTGGGTCAGGTGTCCTGTCTCTGCTTCCTCCCGGCTTCCCCTCCTCCCTGGCAGAGCATGAGGCTCACAAAGTCCTTGGCCAAACCAAAACATCGCTATCAGTTCTGTTCCCAGGCCGAAAGTCAAAACACAGCACTGCACCAGCTACCAAGGAGGAGAAACATGACTGCTACTGCTGAACCCAGGACAAGGAGTCACATCAGATTTGTCACAAACCCTTCCTGGATCCCTGTGGGAGAGTGATGTTGGTGTTGAAGCTTGCTCTATAAAAGCAAACTTAAGGGCTGGGGGCAGATGCTCGTCACATCAAATGAAGGTAGTTCAGGACATCCCAGACACTTCAAGGAGGGCAAAGAAAAGTGCATATAACTCATCATTTCTTTTTTATGTTGCATTATACATTTAAAAGGGGATTTGTTTTGGGGCTTCGTTTTTTTTTTTTTTTTGGCGGGGGGGGGGGGTGGGGTGGGATGAATGGGTTGGTTTGTCTTGGGGTTTTCTTGCTGCTTTTCAGGGAAACCGTGCTACAAGTGGGAAAGCAATGGTCATATTGACACCGTGTAAACGGAACGCGAGCGAGGGCTGGGCGGCGGGTTTGACCGGGGTTGGGGTTAACCTCCCGGGGCGTGTGTCCAGAGGCGGCCGCTTCCTCCTTTTCTCTCCCCCTGGCCCCGCATTCTCCCTCTGGGTGTCGGGAATGGGAAAACGTCGCCCAACATTCAAGCTCCATCCGGGCTGAGTAAATAAGTAACTAAATATAAAATTAACAACACCATAAACCACCTCAGGAAAGGAAGTGTGATGCTCCTTTAGTGGTACCGGCAGAGCCGGTCCCTGATCAAAGTTTCCGATGCTCAGCAGACGACGCGGTACAAGGTGCCCCAGGCGGCCGCTCCCCAAACACAGCGGGGACGCAACAGGAGGTGAGCTCTAGTCTCGGGTCTCTCTCAGCTCCGACCCGGCACCGCCCGTGGCCGCTGCCTGTGCCCAGCGCCGGATGCCCGCCCCGCGCGGCGCCCATTGGTCGCGCTCCAGCCGCCACAGCCCCTTCGTGGGAAGGGCGGTGCTAGCGTCGCCCCCGGGCCACCGCCGCGGTCGCGAGGGGGCCGCAGCGGAGCCGGGGCGTCAGCGGTAGCAGCAGCAGCAGCGGCGGCGGCGGCGGCAAGGGCAGCGGCGGCGGGAGAGGGAGGAGCGCGTCTTGGCAACGGCACGACACACCCGTGCCCCCGGCCGAAGACGGCGAGCCTCCGCCTGCGCGCCCGGCTGCTTGATCAGGGGAGAGCAGGGTGAAAGACAGACAAACTTAGCTGCGAGCAGCACCAAGCTCCCGCGCCCGCCTTGGGGTTTATTTTTATTTCCTTTAACAGTTCCCGAAAAAAAAAAAAAAAAAAGAAGAAGAAAAGAAATATTACTGTGTTTTCGGCGATCCGTGCCGCGTGTGGAGTTGTTTTTCCGCACACCCCTGACAAACAAAGGAAAAGGGGGAGGGGGACCGCCGCGTTTCGCAGAAGACATGCGTTCAGTCAGGAAGAGGTGGACTGTGTGCACGATAAGTCTCCTCCTCATCTTTTATAAGACAAAAGAAATAGCGAGGACCGAGGAGCGTCAGGAGGCAGCTCTCGCCGGGTAATTGTGGGGCGCCGAGCTGGGAGGGCTCCCCGAGGGTCGGTGTCGCTGTCTAAGGTCCTCTCCGTAGCCCCACGGCGGTCTCTTCAGGTTCCCCCGGCTGTGGCTGGTCACAGGTCGCGCTGGGGGAAGGCATGTGGGGAGAGGGTGTTGTGCGGCACAGGGTACCGGTGCGGGACGGGTTACGAGCGAGTTGAGGTGTCGGAGACCAGTGGCTAGAGGTGAGGGGGACGGGCAGGGCATGCCCGGTGCTGCTCCCACCCAGCCCTGGTTATAGAACCGCGGAATTCGCTTGGCCGAGGCTGCTCTCCGAGGGTCGGGCCTGCTAGAGCAGCGGTGGCGGCTGCCGGAGCGCGTTGTGCCTCGTTTCCTGCTTTGGGAGACTTTAGGGGACAGCGCGCCGAGGTGCGTGGCCGCTGGCAGTTCCAGGTGCTCCTGCCTCTCTGTCCTTAAAGTTTGCCTGGGAGCTGTGCTTAACTTAGGTGCTCCTTGGGGATGTTTGCGGGACATCCTCCTTAGTTCCCGAGGCCCCTCCGCTGGAAACTCTTGGTCTGTCGCCGAGACCCTGGTAAGTATTTTCACTCTCCTACCTGTCTTCTGTTGAAAATAAAAGGCGGAAAGTCCCTTTCCGTGTTTTCGTTTGCATCTCAGTTGTGTTGCAGGTTATGTTTGTGTACGTGGTTGCCTGTATTCTCCAGTTTTCTCCCAACTTGCAGCTGCCGTGTGAAGATGCTGTGTTTACAGCTGAGCCTGTTTTCCCTTGGAGGGGTGTAATTTTCTTTCGTTTTTGCAGAAGGGGTGCATAAATTCCGCGGTGGCTTGGTGAAATCAGCAAACACGGGGAAGAGGCTCACACTTTGTTTGCTTGTGCAGACTGACTGTGGGGGAGATTCTTCCTTGGTGTAAGCCCGTGCCTTAATTTGGAGAAGAGGAATAAAGAGGTTGTAAGTGTGTGTACGGGCCTGAAGAAACGTGGGACAGTTACAACCTACTTCGTGCCGTGCGGTTCCCAGTATTAAAGGCAGAAATTGCATTTCTTTCCCCCAGCTTTGCCAGAGCAGGGTGTGGGCAGCAGGGCCCAGCTGGGGACAGCTGTGCGGCAGTGGCCCCGGCACCTCCCCGGAGCAGGGGCTGCCTCGCCTGTCGGGCTGCATTGCTAATGATGCGATGGTTACTTCCCTTGGTGTTAAAAGATGTTCAAACTTGCTGCTAACTCCCACTTGCTAAGCCTGGTTGTAAGCCTAGTTCCTGCCGTGATGCTGTGGTATTAGCACGCTTACAAGATGTACGTAAGTTTTGGGGTCGTAGGTGTGCAAAAATACGTGTGGAAATAAGTGTAAGGGACATTCAGCATTAAAGATACCCATATATTTTAATATGTACTCCTTCTTGTCAGACTAGAGGTAGCTACTAAAATGATTCAGAAATCAGTCGCTAGGTAGAACCCACATATTTGCAGAAACAGGAAAGCCTTCTTCAGTTTGCGATGTTGTTTTCATGATCTAAAAGGTACTAAAATGAACTAATGATTTAATATTAAAAGAAAGAAAATAAGTATATTTAGTCATAAATATGTATATCCTTAACAACACAGCTTGAAACATAGCTGTAATGTACTTCTGCCAGGTCATTTAGTGATGTCTCTACTTTGGTATGGGACTTCTTGTGCAGTCTTGTGCTTTGGCTAAAGATACTGGAATCTAGCTTCTTTTCCCAGCTTCTCATCCCATCTGTTACTGAATGAAGTAGGAAAAAGACCCCCAGTTGCATTACCAGTGTCTGCTGCCACTATAGATGTCACACTTGCCTTTCTCCTGAGGGAAGGGCTCATGCCATTTGGTTATTTTTGACTGGCCACATGAGCAAGCAAAGTCAGTTTTCTGTGGGATTTTTTTTACTTCCAGAAGTACTAGCAACATAGAACTGTGAATGTGTGAGGTGGTTATTATTAGTGACACTAATCCCAGGTGAATCCCAGACGTTCAAAAATGGACAATGTGCAATTCAAAGTATGCACTGTGTTCTTGTAGCAAGTGTGCTAGGACAGCAATTGTGAAAGCATGCCCTTCTAGATAGTAATGTCCCTTTAAAAGTTAAGTAGTGAAACATACTTACTGCGTGGAATGCGTGTAATCTGCTGCTGATGTGGAATATGCTTGAAAACAGTTATTTGTATTTAATGAACTGTCTTTATGAGAAGATATAGTCTTATAATACTTGTCTGATTGGTCACTGAGGCAATGTAATTCCAAGTGGTTGGTACTTGTCAGCCACAAGTTGCTGTCACACTTTGGCAGCCTTTCCTTTACATCAGAGAGGATTTGCAGTGATCCTAGAAGATACAAAGTAGCCCGAATTTATTTCACAGTTGTTTACGCAGTGAAGGATTTTCTTGAGTAAACTTAATTTTTTATCTGTTAGTTTATTTAATATTACTTTAGGTGACAATTAAATAAAATTTCCCAATAAAAGGGAAAGGATCATGTAAGTGAACACCTTTGTGTTCATTGTAGAACTTTAACACAAAGTGCCTAGGAACTCCTTTTACTTCCTGATCACATAATTTAATGTGGTTTTACTGCATATTCTGTAGGTCACTGCAGATTTAAATTGTGAATATGGAAGACAACCATATTTCAAAGGCTGAGGTGCTTTAGGTGTTGTTGACTTGTTGTCAAGTTTTGTCAACTGTGTTACTGTTCAAGTACTTACTGGATATTGTTTAACCCAGCATAAAATGGAGACACCTCTGTAGTGCTTCTAGACTGAGTGCTTTGCCTGGAAGTATTTTGGTAATCTTTTAGATGTGTCAACTCTATGCTGGCAAATATAAGTAATAAATATAGTTACAACCATTATTGAATTTTCTTAAGGAAAAAAAAACACTTTAAAATAGCAAAAAGCATTACCTACATTCTGTTTTTTTGAATTCAGGGACTTGTGCAGCATCCTTCCATATCCTCAAGTTAGTGATTTATGTAATTTACATACAGATCTTATACCTACGTTACCTGAAGTTGTAAGATTTTCGGTAGGTGGCAGTCTTACTCACGAGTCTGTGCAATGTCAATCTTCAGAGTGTTGGCGTAAAGAGGGTGAGGGAGGGAGTGCTTTGCTAGTAATGCTGGCTTGTTTTTAATGGGGTGTAGAATATTAGTTTATTAGTTACAGGGCTTTTGCAATCATAGCAATTTTTGAAAATGACTAGGTTGCCAGTTTTGTTAATTTAGCTTAATTAATGTCCCATTTCAGGTTAGTTTGAATTTAGTTTGCTGTATAATTTAGCAAATATTATTACTTCATATATATATATATATATATATGTATACACAATAATAGCTCTTTCTAAGGGCAAGGATCCAATTGTTTTAAGAATTTACAGTCACATGGAAGCAAGGGTCCGTGATTCCCTAGAAAGCTTACAGACTCACATCTTTTCCATTTTGCTGTTTGAGTGGCTGGTCAAAAGTTCTGTATGCAAACTAAGTGAAGTTACTGTTATTGGCAGTATTTTGGAGCATGCATATTTAACAGGTAAAGAGATTTCTATATGTTACTGTTACTATTCTGCGTGACTGTTACAAAGTGTTCTGTGTGGTAGAATGATTAACAGCTATGTGCGACCTCGGCTGAATGTTGCTCTGGCATCCAAATGGGAACAATATGGAAGGCAATAGAAACCTATGGAGCTAAAATCAGATTTTAGACCTAACACCTTCAGTTGTGCTTGTGTTGTTCTAGCTTCTCTGCTAAAACTGTGATACCTTATCACATATTCAGTGATCATCACCCACAGCTTACTGTATTTTTTTAAGCTTACCTTACCAAAATTTATGACTATGTTAAGACTGATGAAGAGGATAAGACAGCTGGGGTTGCTTAGATGTATGCATACGAAAGTTTCAGGAAGCCTTGAGGAAATTTTGTAGTTTGTATGCTGTATTGCTGGTCAAAGGATTGAAAGTTAACACTTAATTCTTAGTTTAGTACTGGAATATGGAAGTTCAGAATATGTCTCACAAACATAGTAAAGTTTGGGTGAAACGTCACAATTTGGACTTTATTATTACACCTATTTCATTATAAATATAAATAAGCTCTTAAATTGCATATTCAAGTATTAGTTACAGATGTCCCATACATTTCTCACAGGTATAGTTTATTTGCTTTGGCAAACAGAGAGGCAATTCTTTCTTTTTGTTGTGAATAAATGTATGTATCACTGGTGCTTGTGACATAAATTTCTTATAACCAGACTCAGCCTTGATGTAATTCTGTCTTTTCTATATTGCATTGCAGAGATGGTGAATTGAGTTTGAGTAGATCAATGATCAATAGCTCTGATAAGACAATTCGAAAGAGTGGCTCCTCAATCTTCCACCGTGCTGTAGAAGGTTGGAGAATCAATTCTTCTTTGGTCATGGAAATAAGGTGAGTGTTCTAGATAAAAGCAGTTCATTACGTATTATCTGTAATTCTTTTCATTTCATAATGCCTGTAATTCCTGAGTTCTGGAAAACAGTTGTTTGATTTATGGCTGCAGGTAGATGTTATATAACTGTATACAGAGTTCAGAGTTCAGTGTTAAATGCAAATAAACTTCATTAGACTCCAAAGTCAATCATCCTTCATAAGAATAAATAAAATGTTTTTATCTGGCCATGTCAATCAGACCCTTGCAGTCAGTATCTATATGATGCATGTCACATTTGAATTCTCTAGAAGACTCTTACAGTCAGAGGTGAGAAACTAGCCCTTTCAGGATGTGATTTCCTTTCATCCTGAAGGTCTGCAATAGAACAGATGGAAGTATCCTGAACATACCAATTTTTCTTCCTTAACTACGAAGGGAGCTTAAGGAGTCAAGAGCTAGGATATCAGGTGCTGCAAATCCAACCCTATCTGTGGCTGGCCCAAGTTCTCATGTTGACAGTGGCCATATCTTATGCAGATTTTTTTCTAAATTTTTAGGGGGTGAAAAGAGCCTTAAGGTAATGCTGAGGTGGGAAGGAGCAGTAGCAGAGTTAACATGAGTTCTGGTGTGTCTTAGTAGTTACAGTGGGTCTACTCACCTTGGGGCCTGAGAAGCAGCAGCCTCTAGTGTTTTTAAGCGTAATTATATTTTCCCTGTCTTATTTGGGAAGATGGCCAGTAAGAGAAATTTATGGAGCATGGGTTGGCAGTGTGAAGAGCCAGGAACATCACATTCTGTGAAAAACAATAGAAAATATATATTTTTGGCAGAAATCAGGCACATGGCTGCTCCCCAGACACCTGGGTTTCCTACTGGTGAAGGCCTGGTGGTTGCCCTAAAATGCAGCTCAGTAATGTTGTTTTTTCCAGGACCGTCCCTTCTGATGCAGCCTGTTCCATAAAGGCTAAGTTCTGCTCCAAGGTAGTCCAGGAAAGATAAGCAGATTTTCTGTATCAGTAACAATATTCAAAATTTGTATGCACTCAACTGCCAGTTTAAGTTGGAGAAATACAGAGTAAGTTCAGAATAATACCACTGAAATTCCAGATCATAGGTTATGGTTCTGACAAGTAGAAGAAAATAGCATGCTGTGAATTTACTTGTGAAGTAAATTGATTTGGAAACCATTGAGTGACTATAGGTAGAGACATATAAACCTTTTCAGTTGTTTTGTTGAAAAATTGTCATATTTCATGACAATTCATAATTCTACTCAAGCCAAACATCAAACAAGTAAAAATATTGCAATTACTTTTTGATTATAATTGAGAGAAAATGAAGCTTGGGTTTTGTTCATTTTTCACCTGATCCAAAAGCAAAATACAGACAAAGAGGCAAACCAGTAGAGAATGCTTTAGATTTTTCTAAGCCCGTTACAACATGTGTATCATCTCAATCTGCTAAAATAATGAGTTTCAAAGCTACTTTTTTTCCCTTATTGTTGGATTGGGGAAAGTTTTCTCATTTTATGAATCACTAACATGTTCTCAAACAAATGATGTGATTATGTGGTATTTTTTCAGAATTTTACAGTGAAGGCTGCTTTGTTTTTTTTTTGTCTCTGTAGAACAATGAAATAAAGCATATATCTTGTACACTGGTTTAAGCAGTCAAGCTTTCACTTTATCAGCGTAATGATTCTTCTGTACAGTAGAAAGCATAATTCTGAGGTTATTTAGATGTCCACGTTGCTAGTCTTGTTTTGAGATGAAATAGCTATACCATGAACACTGGGGCAGAGAGCAGGTGTTTTCACTGAACCAGTAAAAGATTTTAGAGTATGTGACAGAGGCCAGAATTTTACATGAACTATATGAAAAGAATCACTGCTACCAGAGAATACTATTCTTTCCAGAAATCCTTTTTGCTAGTGTGCATAGTATACTCAGTTACAGTACTCAGCATTGAGGAAGGAAAGTTTGGCATACTTTTCCCTGAGAAAGCAGTCCCCTATGATAATTTTTTGCATTCTGATATTGTCTAATCGATATGCATTCTTTCACTTTTACAGGCAGTTTACTGTACACCTTTGTTCCTTGTCACAGCAGTAAGAAGCATCTTAGCTGTAAATACTTTTACACTTAGAGATGTACCATCAGAACTAACTTCCATTGTGTCTAGCAGTCTCTTAGAGTGTTCTCATGGTTAAACTAACTGTTCAGCTCTCCAAAGTACATTACATGCACTGTGTAGACTGTGAAGATGATTCATACTCTATTATTGCAACTGTAAATGTGAACAGTGATGTTCTGGTGGTGTAAGGTTGACAACAGCAAATAACAGTAAGAGTGAAACAAAAAAACCCTAGTGCCTGTTGAATAATATACAAAAATGTAGTGATTCTTAGCAGTGGAGAAGTAATTTGTGAAACCATTAGTGTACAGCATAAACGCATTTCATAAAACTTACTATAAATTGCAGAAATGGCAGCTGGTTTTGAGTCTTATGTCAGTTTGACACCCACATTAGCAATTTTAAAACATAGAAGATATTTGATAGTTTTGCTTTGTGCAAGAACTGTTGGTCACTGTTATGTCTGTACCTCCTTGCCTGGCAGCTGGAATATTATGCTTTGCTATTTGCTTTGTTGACGATGGGCATCTTTTCTGGCCATCTTATTTTTGTTCAGGTTAGTGACCAGTCTATCAGCCTCAAAAGTCCTATGAATTCTTGACGAGGTCAGGCTCAGGTAGGAGTCAATGAGTGGAAAAGCTCCTTCATGGCAGGGGGGGTTGGATCTAGATGATCTTAAGGTCCTTTTCAACCCTAACTGTTCTATGATTCATCAGGATCCCTTGGAGGGGATGAGCAGCTTTCATAGGTCACAAGATGTTCTTTGTGACCTTGCAGCCATTAGTGTCAGCCTACAGAATGTAGCAACGATTTTGAGAGGGCAGCAGGCTCATAAGGATTTTAAGCAGGCTTTAGAAGAAAGAGATAGAATTTCTTTGATTCAGGTGGAAATGATAGGTATTATTAATTACTTGAGACTGTAACAGATTTGCTGCCTTGCCAATCATGATTTGTCTTGTAATTTTTCTAAACATTCTGCTTGACAACAACTTTAAAGAAAAATTAGTAATGCCTGTGCCTAAGGGAAGGCACAAGACTTCTTGTTTGGCTCCCTTTCTGTCTGAATTATTTCAGTCATGAAAAGGCGAGAGAATCTGCTACCTGCAAGGTTTTGTGTCTAAAGTCCTTTCTACTTTCTGTGGCAATGTGAAGGTTTTCCAGTTAAGGAAATCAGGACATTTCAGTTGTATGGAAGGCTGTACTGTCAGAAAGGAGACATTTGGCTGAGATACTATAAACATGTCTGAGGAGGTCTTTCACACAGGACTGATGCCAGCACATCTGTGACGTTTCAGTATGTGACTTTCTTCTTCGCCTTATTTTTGATTTAATGTGGGCATTTATGTTGGAAGAAGCAGATGAAGGTTTTGAATCGCAGGGAAAGGCAAAAAAAAAAAAAAAGAAAAAAAAAGTGTTGAGGATGCGTTTAATCGCTTTGTAGTGTAACAGACAACTCAGGTGAGTGGAATTTTCCTTTCAGAAAAGGGTCAGAACTCCTGAGATGTTAACAGCATCAGAAAAAAAGTGCAACTTCCTCCTCAGAAAAGTTCAGATTATTATCACTGTTTGTCTTTCAAGTTAATATAAACCAGCTATGATAACTCCCTGAAGTGTAAGCAGTAAATGCTGAAGTGGTGTTGGAGCAGTGCCATTGCTGTGAAGCTTTTGAAACAACACTTTGGGGCCACTTGCATTGTTTCCTTCAGGGCTTCTTTGTCTTTAAGACTGGGCCTTTCTTAGTTACAGTAAACCTTAAGGGGTTTTTGCCTCTTTAGACCCTTTCCTCAACTGAAAGGTCAATGTTCACTGCAAGTTGGAGTAATTAACATTTTTGATGCCTTTCTTTTGACTCTAAATTGCTTAATTTCATGAAAAAGTGACATACAGCTGCCCTTCATATGGCAAGAAGTAGTTGAGTCATGCTCTTTTTAAAAGTCCTCTTTTCATTTTGCATCCCCACTGAAGGTTTGTGCTACTAGTTGCTTCAGTTAATGACCTTTCTGATCAAGGGAGAATGGGGTGCCCTAAAGGGCATGAAGAGGGCTGGAACGGGAACTTATGTTTGTGGGGTCCTCCGTGGGCTAAGGAATACCAGGAACTTTTCCACAGTTAGCTGAAGTTAGGCATTTTTTTTTTAACTAATCCAAAATGGCAGTTGGACTAGATTACCTTTTAAGTCCCCTTCGAACCCAAACTATTTTATGATTCTAAATGCTGCTTCCCTTGAAGGGATATTCTTAAAACTCCCTGTCCATCAGGTTAAAGCCAGCCGTCTTCAAGGGCAGGCTGTGACCTTGTGTTACCACAGTTTGTTCTTTTGTTTGTTTTTTTTTTAATTAAACTGATTCAGCTGGCTAAAGGTATGCTTTACCCAGGTAGTAGTTCTTGGTGATTTCAAAGGATGAGAGTTTCCAGTTTGGGAGTACAAAGCAGTGTCCAGGCTTGCTAGGGTTAAAAAGTCAAATTGCTTAAAGACCTATGTGAATCAGTCAGAGGAAGTCTGCAGGAGAGCAACTAGAGCAGGAGAGACCTACAACACATGACTTATCCAGTAAAGAAAAGAATGAAAATGGATGGCTTCTTAGCATCAAGTAAATGAAGAGTACTGCCAACAGTAGAATAGTCTGTCCTCCAAAGGCAAGGTATAAGGCACAAGAACAGTCTTCATTTGCTGTGGGAAAGACCAGAGCTAGCATGAGCAGTATGGTGCTGCTGGTAGGGCTAGGGAAGCATTGACATAGACTTCATGCAGAGTTTGCTGAGTCCCCACCACAGGAGGTTGTTAGGAGTATATTAGATAGACATAGACTGGGGTTGATGTATTATAGAATTATGGAATCATATAATGGTTTGGGTTGGAAGGGACCTTACAGCTCATCCAGTTCCAGCTCCCTGCCATTGACAGGGACACTTTCCGCTATACCAGGTTGCTCGAAGCCCCTTCCAACCTGGCCTGTGTATATAGATAAAGGAACATACTCAGTGGGGACAGAGTGTAGACTGGGTAATCACATAGTCCTCTGTTTCCATAATGTGGTTGCTTGCAAGCTAGCCCAGCTTCCTGGGTACGGTGGATGTACTTCAGGGGTGTCCCCTCATGGTTGGGGTCCAGACAAGTCCAGATACCCCAGCAGCAGGGATGTGTGGCATTATCTTGTTCAAAAGGAATTATTTTCCCAGGGAAAGTGTTGAAGGTCATATTTCAGTGTTCTTGACAATGTATAAAAATAATACATTTACTTTTTAAATGTTTAAGTGATTTAGTTTCTTTCCTTAATCCACACACGTGAGGCAGGTGAGGGAGAGTTTACCCACATATAATAGTTGTGTAGGTCAAAGACTATAGTACAAAATAAAACCAGGAAAATGCGCATAAACAGAAGAATGTCACCATGTTACCCCAGAGCAATACGTATTTACAGCATTTGGAAAGCTTTCAGAGCATTTTCAACACTGTCTGTTGCATGTACTTTATCAGATAACTGGGAGTTGTAGTTGGTATTTAAATACTATGAACATCTGTTTCTGGTTACAAAAGCAGAACCTTAGGTCAACCACAGATAGTGACACTGTGTTTTTGAGAGTCACATAAAGATGTTGCACACATCTGCTTGGGGGAGCCACATCTGCGTCTCCTGCCCACAGAGGGTTCAGGCAACACCCTTAATACAGTTTTATTTATCAAAACAAAGCTTGAAGACCAATTCAAAGAAAACAACTTCTTTACACATTTTAGCTTAAGGTTGCAGAACACCTCTGCTTCAGGGTTTATTAAAAATCATTTTTTTTCTTCTTCTAACGCCGCTTACTTTTTAATTTTATATGCAGCTGGTATGGGTTAGCACTTATTTTAAATTATTTTGTCAGGTCTATTTAATCAGAATAACCTTGTTATGCTATTTCCAATGCTCTTTGTGGGACAGAACAGAGGTTTAAACAAGTTCTTATTATTAGCCAGGATCAAGACTGACTGAGACACTCATGTATGTACTTTCAGGTTTTGTCATATCCCTTGGTGGTTTTTTTTTGTCTCAGCACTTAAATGAAAAGGGGAAGTACTACTATCCCCATGGTACAGATGAGTCAGTACCACAGAGGAACTTAAAACAATAGCATGAAGTCTGCATTCTTAATTATATATTTTTTCATTATTAAAAGATATCTGGATACAGTCAAATTAATCAATTAAAATATTTTCATGTCAGCATTATTTTGCATCTCCTATACAAGGACTCTTAATGTATACTGTAATACCTGTGCATACATTTAATTGAATGAGCTACTGATGACTTTAGGTAAGAAAACAGATGAGAAGATACTAAGATTCGGTGACTTTTGCTCATCTCAATATTTTATTTAAAAATAAGTTCCTTACACATCTGGAAATTTCAGCTCTCTTAAATAAGTGTCTAATTAATTCAGATCCACTTGAAACCCTTTGGAGGACTTATATGAGCATGTGTGAGCACATAGATAATTAAGCTTTTACTGTAAGTAACCAAATTAATAGTGGAAGCCAAGGCACTTTTATTTTCTTGGCACTGTTTGCATAGCTTCACTGCCTTCCACTTATGTTTTAAAATAATACACAAGATTTCATGCACAAATGTTGCTATTTACTGTTGGGGTGGTGAGGCACTGGAATGGGTTGCCCAGGGAAGTTGTGAATGTTCCGTCCCTTGTGGTGTTCAAGGCCAGGTTGGATAGAGACTTGGGTGACATGGTCTAGTGTCAGGTGTCCCTGCCCATGGCAGTGGGGTTGGAACTAAATGATCTTAAGGTCCTTTCCAACAGTAACTATTCTATGATTCTATTTGTTTACTAACAGAAACAGTATTAGGACTATTCATTCTAGGTATCAGGAATGGGTGCTTCAGATTATTAAAGTGAATCTTCTGGTGATCACATGTGACTTTTTTTATGCAGAGCCCAAGGATCCTGTGCATTTCATGGTTTCTTTGGCTTTTTGAGTCTCATTTGTGGTCACCCCTTCTCATGTCAGAGTGCATGTGAACTGAGTCTGGATATTCAGCAGATGCTAACTTTTGATGCCTTCATCTTGTCCTTTACTGTCACAGCTCTTTTAGCTCTGTTCTTAGGTCATGAATCATTTTAGTGATTTTTAATACTTCTAGATTGGCCAGTTCCTTTTTTTCTTGCTCTTTCCCATTTTGTATTAATTTCTGTATCTCTTGCAAATTATCCACAAAATGAAGCTTAATACAAACCCATGGAGAGTCTTTCAACTTACAGGCTGAAGTGAAGTCTTCATCTTCCTTTTGTCTGGTATTACCAAAAGCTTTAGACACTCAGGATTTTAAGACTGTTTATCCTTCTCCATTAAGTCCCTCATATGCTTCAGCACAAGCTGTCTTTGGTCTGAAGCAGCTTCATTCATATATGACAGGTATAACAGACAGACCCAGGCAGCCTCCTTTCTTTTGCTCTTTTCTTTTTTTTTTGGTCAAAGTTTAATAAACGAGAGGATATACTTGAAAAAATATTTTTAGCATGTTTCACTTCCTCTGTGGCTTATAAGATCAGTTTCAGGGTAAGTATTTTGTATCACTGGTTGCAAGATTCAGACGTATTCTTTCGTCTTGAAGCAATGACACAATGGTTTATGAGGATAGTGTTCCGATAGTTCATCCTTTTTTACTTGTGAGGGATTATTTCCCCTTTATATCTCTGAGTCAGTGTTGCAACTGCTAGTGACATCTCTAGTTATCTTTTCCTGTTTTGATCTCCTCTAAGGAAGTTCTGCTGTAGAAGCTTATTACGTAAAAATAGCATTCTCTTACTCAACCAAATGTCTGTTCTGTTTTAAATTCGCCTCACCTGCTGACAGCTGTGGAAAATACAAAGTTCTTGTTTTTCTGCTTGTCTTGTTAGAGTTGCAGAGGCAGAAGTTCTATTTGAATTAACACATAGTGAACCCTGCCCCAGCTCAGCACTCCCCATCTCTTCCTTACGTTTATTCTGCTTCAGTATGTGCTTCAGTTCACATGTGGTCTTTATGTGTCTTCACAAACAAACATGCTTTGCAGAGCAGGGATTAACACCAGCCTGTAAGGTTTAGCTTATTTGCAACCCTGAGCTAGCAGTGGCTCAACTCTGACCTGTATTCCTTTTAAGCTTTTTACAACAAGGATAAGTGTGTACTGAAAGCTGCTCAACATGACCAGCGCAAGTATCAGTCATTATACAGTTGCAGTCATTAAAAGTGTCTTTTTTCAATTTAGTGTGTGTGGGTTTTTAGACCCATGTTGTCCCCCTTCCCTCCCCCACCCCACCCCCCCGTAAGCACGTACTATTACTGTAACTTTTTCAGCTGACATTTAAGCAGACATTCTTCCTCTGTTACTTGCTGTGTGCTGATAGTATACAACTATTTCATTACTGTAGTTCTCTTGACCCATGGTAGCCTGTTAAACCGTCATCTTGTCTGAACCCAACTATAATTAATTGCAGAGAAGAAAGATAAAAGGTGGGCTAACCTGATCATTAAAGCAATGACGGAGTTCATAAGTGTTTCTGTGAGTTCAGTTAACAGCTTGACTAGACCTTGAGCTGCAGTAGTTTAATTTGCAGCATGTTTTTAAGCTAATTTTGCTTAAATTGGCACAAAAGACTGTGGGTGTTCGTATTTCAAGTTAATTAGGATAACTTTGGCTGAACTTCAGTTAATTAGGATCAAGTTTATACTAAACTGAATGTTTTCTTGTGGTAAAATAAGAATCTGTAAGAAAACATGGGTATTCCTAAACCAAGCTGATTTTTGAGAGATGTGATGGTAGTGAAGCATTTATTTCTTAAATCATGAATACCTCATATATTTAACTATGTTTCTGATTTTATTTCAAATATGTGTTTATTCCAAAGTTTTGGAGAATACTCAAAAATAGTATGCCTTCCAATTTCCAAAATTGTCTTCCCTTGGTCTCTCAGTGCCTTTATAGAAGGTCATTAAGCTCTATCACTGTAGTATTTATATGTCATAGTGTAACAAAGATTTCAGCTCTGTCCTAACAGCTTTGCTCTAACTCCATCCTAGAGCATGGGAAATTACTCCTTAGTCTGTCTGACACTGTCTGCCCTCTGCTTTACCTTGTTCTCACTGAACAGTCTGTATTACTTAATAGTGTTACTTAATAGATAGACTCCACATGAGCAGTGAGTGCTGTCTTTTATCTCTGCATTTTTCTATCAACCCAGAAAAAACATTCTTCGATTCTTGGATGCTGAAAGAGATATATCAGTGGTCAAAAGCAGTTTCAAGCCAGGAGATGTAATCCATTATGTACTGGACAGACGTCGCACCCTTAACATTTCTCAGGATTTGCACAGCCTTCTCCCTGAAGTTTCCCCAATGAAGAATCGCCGATTTAAAACCTGTGCAGTTGTTGGGAATTCTGGTATCCTTCTGGATAGTGGATGTGGAAAAGAGATTGATAGCCATGACTTTGTAATAAGGTGAGTTTTCATCTGCTGTTGAAGGTATAGCCTGCTATGTTTATTGGAGAAAAGCTGGGAGAAGTGTTTTAATCTCAGATTTCAGGCAGTATTTGAAACTAATCTGAAATGGTATCCTTTACTGTGTGATTCTGCAAATTTAAATACGTGCTCATATTGTTGACAAGAGGATTATTTTTACAGTGAAAATAAAACAGGCAGCAGAGGAGAGAGGTTTGTGCTACTTATTTTTGCTGTTTGTTGGTTTTATTCCAGACAAAATAAATAATATTCTTATGGAGGCCTTGGTAGAACAAATGCAAAATGTTTTATCTTTAAAAAATACTCTTTCTTAGCTCTTGACTGATAAAGATGGCCTATCGTAAAGTACTACATTACTTATGTGCAGCATGGGGTAAAATTTCAGCATGATGTATTGATGTTGAAGCAGATGGCTGCCGTTAAGGTAATTGGAAGTCACACATCTAAATCCTTTCACATTGCTCTAAAAATGTATCCCTGAAGTTTGGGAAAAAATGTTACGCTTCACCTGTTAATTCATTCTTCAAACACACACAATGGAATGCCTTTGAACTTCACATATTAACAGGAAATAAAGAGGAATGCCTGGCCTAATTTGACAGCCTGGCATTATATTTATATAGAGAAAATTGGACAAAAGATGGGTTCTTTTGCTTTTGAAGCAGAAGTTTTGATTGGTTTGGTTTGAGGAAGGGTGAAAGAGCAGAAAACAGAGGGGCAGTGACAGAAAACAGTATAGAAATAGTTATCATTGCGAGTAATTTGCTTTTCCTTTTCTCATGTTGAGGGAGGATGGTGGCAAAAAATATCAAAAGGCTATGGAAAAGAAAAATAATAGTTTTTCACTACATAAATCAAAACAGGATATACTCATAAAAGTTGCATTTGGAAAGTGTACTAGCAAGTGGAACTGAAACAGTAACACACCACTCTTTCATTTTCCTTACTTGTTTTGCTTGTACCACTAGTCTTTAAAATTAGCATCCTTATTACAGAAGAAATCCCCAAATACATACCACATTTTTAAACCACATTTAGCCTATGACATGGTTTATACTCTTTCAGAGATTAAATGTGATTCATTTAACAGGACTACAGAAAAATTTAGATACTAGGTTTTCCAGACGAAAATTTTCTTTCAAAAGGCAAGCAACATGTTTTTACTTAAGTCATGTGCTGAATTTCTTTGAAGTCATCTCCATGCTTTTTCTTATATTTTAACTAGCCATGAATCCCCCCATAGGGGATTTTAACTAATTCAAGCCATGTGGAGTAAAGATGTTCTTAAAGATTAGTGTATGAATAAAAGAATGGTGAAGCTTAATAGAAACATTAGGAAGTTATTGTTGCCGCTCAGTTATTTAGACTGGAGGAACATCTTATATGGGGTGTAACTAATAAAATGATCAGTATAACTAGGCTGATGATACAGTGGATAATAGACTGGGTCAGATAAGGAATAGAGTTCTTGACACTGTGGCCCATAGAGAATTTTAATACAGTGAAATTTTTGGATTTACAAATCAAAGTTAAAACATTTTAGAAATTCACAGATTATCTCATAGGTTAAACTGTATGATATTAGGATTATGGTATCAAAATACACCATGATACTCTGTTACCTTCTTTGCTTTCAGCTGATTTCTCTAGAAGTAAAATGCACTTATTCTACTCACCACCTGAGGCTGTTCTGAAAAGCAGTTGCTGTCTGTACTGCATGCAGCTAGGTGAGCAACATTATTGTAGAATCTCCTGGTGCCGAGTGCATTATGCCTATGTGCTGTGACAAGTATGTCATGCTGTTTTTGTTAAATATGTCATACAGTTGATTTTAATAGTACTGTATGTTCTTTTTGAGATCTGAAACAAAAGAATGTGTTTTTGAGAGAGTTGTTTGTTAAAGCAGTAGTTCTAATGTTAGTTCTAACACTAACAATACCATTAATTTAATAGAAAACTGATAGAGAACATCTGAGAAAGTGAAGAGGGCACAATAGGCATCCAGCAGTATGTGCATTACAGTACAATAGACTCAATAATCCTGAATTTTAATGCTCCTATAAAGGTGGTATGAAGATGTTAGCAATGACTGATAAAGACACAGAATATATGGTTTATTAAGGGTAAAGAAAATTGTCACTACCCAGTACTTAAAGTAATTTGTTTGATTGTATCTGTCAATGTCTTTGAAACTAATCCAAAGTTCTGGTAACTATCTACCTTTTATACATCCATGCCTATTCAGTGCCTTCTATAGAACAATGTCTTTCAAAGAACATTGATCAAGTAGAGACACTGGATAATTAGAATACACCTATTATGAAAAATGTTTAAAGATAGGCACCTAAACTAGAGTCAGTAAGTATGCCTGCAAGCCAACATACAATTCTGCCAGCAAATTTTGCAAGTAAAACAGTGCAATTGTTCTTCAGGCATCCATGTGCCACTGTTTTCTCTCCCCTTGTTAATAAATAAATTTGTTGGTTTATCCTGTGCAAAAGGGAAGGTAATCTGACTTCCTCTTTGATGCCTTGGTTTTGCGGGAAAGTAATTGTGATATGAGCAGAAGACAGGGTATCTGTTCGGAAGCAGAAAAGTCAGATCTTCTAACCATATCATGAAGCCATGATTGCTCATCTAAAGGGAACAATTTAAATTCTTCTACTAATAGTAATACATGAGCAAAGAGTGATAGTAGCTTCTTTCTTCTCTATTGTTTCTTTAGCTGATAGCGGAAAACAGTCATAAATTTGTCAGTGTTAAAAGATTTAAGATATTAATGTATTTATGTTCTGGAACTTCTGTTTCTGTAACTTGTTTCAGCTTTTATGTTCAAGTATTTAATACACATTTCTTGGATCATAAGCATTGCGTCAGTGGAGCCTGCATATACCTTGAAAGCAAAGTTGCCGTAACAGACTTATTTTAAAGCATGATTCTTTCCTTCAAAATAACATTTCAGTATATCATGGCTAGCTCATTAGACCTTTTTCAGCTCTCAACTGTGGCAACTCTATTCCTACAAATTATTACACTACATTGAAATATTAAATGAAAGCAGAAGAAAGCCATTGTCTTCACATGTTCTTGCACAGCCATTAAGGTGCCTGAGAAAAGGGGAGCACCAGTGTAGCTGTTTGGTGTATCCTGTCAAGTTAGACATGGGTGGCTTCCATCTCTGGAGAAACTTGGAGAAGGCCTGACTTCTTGTGGCTACATTTTCCCTTTTTGGCTTCACCTCACCCCTTCTTCAGCTGCTGGAAGGGTCCTTGCATGACCACTACTCCAGGAAGCCCACTGTGGAGTGAAAGATGATACGGAGATGTCTTCTTACAAAGTCAATCTTTACCTCAGTTACTAGGTAGCACTTGGTGCTACTTAACACTGGTAGACCACAGTAATGGGTACCTTCTGTAAGAATTTATAATTCCAACTTTGGTGCACCTTCCTTTTCTTTAAAGGGAAGTTGATTCTTAAGTAGATGATGTGGGTGAAGATGTAAGGACAGAAGTTTAGAAGGCTTAAAAAAAACCTGTAGTTTTATCAGAAGCCAAACAAGTATACAGAGCATGTGAGAATCCATACCTTTTACTAATTGTTAGATTCAGCAGGGGGAAATTGGAGGTTTGTGCCTGGGTTTTTTTTGTAAATCTACCTTTTTAGGGGTAGATGTGTGTGAAAGGTACTACGGTGCTTTGCTGCTGCACACCTTTGTTTGAAGAACTGGATGCAATTTGGTTTTAAAATGTCAAGAATCTTTGAATTCAAGGTTGCAATTTTGATTCTTAGAGGAATCTAGATATGAACCTGAATATAAACGCTTGCAGACTATTCAAGAAGGTGTGTGGGTTATCAGTACTATTTTAAGTAATGCCTTATGTTTCAGAAAAGTTTAATATTATGTTCTCCAGCCACAATCTAATTTTAATGTTTTGGTTTCTCAGAGTGTATGTGATTAGTATTGTGTGATGGATATTTTTGGCTTTGGACAAGGAGGAGATATTAATGAAACAAGGCATGTTTCTGCAGCAATTTTGTGCAGCTTGGGCTTTAGAGTGGTTTCTAAATATTTATTTCAACCAATAAACTTCATGTGCACAGATTGTGAAAAGATTAACAAGTGTACAGATTTATGCCCAGTTCTTGTATTATTACTGTATGAAGAACATGTTCTCAATGTCAAATAAAATGGAAATAGTTATCACTTTAACTCAAACAAATTTTCATGAGTTTTATTTAAAATTAACATGAAAATACTGGTATATGGTCCATGAATATTATGTATTGGACATTTGCATGCATATGCATGGAATTTATTAGTTTTATTAATAACCAAGCTAGTTCAACTGAGAATCTCTGTGGAATAACTGACATATCATTTGAGCTTACTTCTGTGGATATGATTTTATTATTATTTTCTTTGTTAAGCCCTGGGATATAAAAGCATATTATGGATGTGTGTTTGGGCCATAAAGGGGTCACAGTAAACCCAGAGCTGATTACTTTGATGTGTGATATAGTAGCACATACTCCATTCTTCAGTCTTTTCTTATGGCATGCAACTCTAGCCGCTGGCAGTTTGGTTATTTTCTCCCAAATTTTTCTTAATATATCCCGGTGTAATCCGTATATGCAACAGAGAGATGTGGAAGAAGCAGAATTTCAATCACTAAGTCTGTATATCTTAGGATCTAAGTTATTCTTCAGATACCCAAAAACCATGTGATGCTTCAGACAGGTAGTGATGTTTCACTTTCATCTCAGATCTCTTCTTAATAATAGCATTACAGTGCGTGTTCTTGTTGAAAATCTTCTGCTATCACACTGAAAGCTTGTTTTGGGAACCTCTGCATTTTTACTGTGAATGTTTTTTACATATATTTACCTTTCAGTATCATGATTATACACAAATACTGTGTAAATTAGGTGGCCCTGTAAACTTACTCATTACCTAAATCATATAATTGCTGCTTGATAGTAGGTTGCACTGAGGTTTGGATATGGTCTGGGCTGATGTCATGGGAAGAACACAGACTGCAGCATTAATTTGAGGTGCCTTGCATATTATTGCCCCCTTCCAAAAAAAAAACAAACAACCAAAAAAGGGTTTCATTTGTTGTGTATAAATTCCTAGGCACATAAAGTAAAGTTTGTGGTGCAAGCTCCTCATCATTAGTTGTCAATACCTTGTTCTGTGTGTTACTACAGATAAGCTAGAATTAAGGAATATAACAAGTTAAGGGTACTGAAGTGCTTATTACAAAGTTGTTCCGTTAATAGTCTTCTTAGTTTGACTTAGAAGAAAATAAGTATGTGTTTATGTGTATCTCCGACGCTTTCTTGAAAGGGTCCTGAGAATTGACAGGAGATCATTGATGTCTGCTATCAAACATAAAAATTCCAACAACTGCATGAAACTGTGGCATAGCATAAGAATGCATTAGAGGTTAAGGTAAAAATCTCTGAGGTAACAAAAGCTATTTACATATTTACATATAGTACTCAAGACTATATACAAATACACAATAGCTAGTTTTATTAGACCTGAAATACATAATAAAGCTGGGGACAAACTTTTTAGCAGGGCCTGTTGTGATAGGACAAGCGGTAATGGTTTTAAACTAAAAGAGGGGAGATTCAGGCATTATGTAAGGAAAACGTTTTTTACTGTGAGTGGTAAAATACTGAAACATGTTGCCTGGAGAGGTGGTAGATGCTCCATCCCTGGAAACATTCAAGGTGAGGTTGGACCTGACCAATCTATTCTAGTAGTGGAAGGTGTCCTTGCGCACTGCAGGGGGTTGATGACCTTTTGAAGGTTCCTTCTAACTGAAACTATGCTGTGATTTTATGATACCTTTCTATAACATTTTCTTGAACTCATCTGTAAATATAAATTACTTGGTACTAGCAGTTGAGGATGTTGCAGTTCATTACTAGCACATAAACTCCTGAACTCACATGGAAAAACTTCTGATGTAACTGCTGCATTTAATCCCTGCTGAAGAATGTGCTGATTTTAATTAATGGGGTTTAGCAGGTGTTTTATATTTTCTGACTTTGTGGATAACTATGGAGTAAATACAATTCTCATTTAATGAGCAGTAAAATCCTTCCTTGAAGGAAGTAATCACTAAGAAAATGAGAAGGAGCTTAATGAGGGTAATATTTTTATAACTTGGTGAACTACAACTCATTTAGTAATGTTTATTTTCTTTAAAGAGCCAAAAACTTGTGTAGAGCTAGTCTTTCATTCATGTTCTACTAAAATAACAATCTTAGTGTACTGCTAACAGCAGCTAGTTCTTTGGAAACAGAGCTTTTCAAAAGCGCAGATTTATTTATTACATTATTTCAAACTTCAGCACTGCTGCTAATTCAAATTTATAGAACTGAATTTTTAAAAAAAGCAAAGGTTTAGAGGTGCTCAGCATTTGGAAATCAGAATGCCTTGCCTACCTCTAATATTATAATCAGGTATCTATTTTGAGATAGTAAGATTTGAAAAATATGACTGATACAGTAAATAACTATTCATAGAAAAAAACATTGTTACTGAGCACATTTGAATTGCTTATTACTGAAGTTGTGCAGTATTTGATATTAAGTATACTGTTGATTAGGCAGTAATGACATTCAAGGTAAGCAGGCATTAGAATTAATAGAATACTACTTATATAAGGAATATAATAATCAGCAAATGTTTTGAAGGACCTGCTTCTGACATTGCTTCTTAGAATCCTTCACCTCAACAGAACAGTTTGCTAAATTGTGAAAGTAGCTATCAAGGTACGTATTTGGGGCATACCAGCTACAGGCTGTTTCACTGAGGATGTTTTGGAGGTGATTAGTTTCACTTGGATCACACCAGTCACTGAAATCACAGTTAATTTCTTAATTGCATTTTGTCACCTGTATCCAGTGCTGCTGAGGTAGAATTCTGCCTCTGTGTGAATACATATATATGTATTTATACAACTGAAGTAAAAACCTGCTGAACAAAGGCCTAATGAGTTCTGTTTCTCAAGTTTAGAAAAGAGTATAAAGCTACTTCAAAACTAAACAAGATTTGAAGATGAGACATTGAGGGAAAATTGGAAATATTAATATTTTCAAAACAATAATTTCTAAATTAAATGAAAATAATAAATGTCAAAACATCCAATCAGCTGCAGTGACAAAACTAGACACCAAAACACTGAACATTCATTTAACATGGAGTAAAGTTCATTTGAAAATCATATTTAAATACTGTATTGTAAAAACAAAAAAAAAGGGCAATGACTAGCCTATATAAATTAGACCTTAAGTGGCTGTCTCAGCTTCCTTTAAGAGTTTGAACTGTTGGTAACATGATGACAAACAAACCCTCAGGAAAGATATCAGGTGTTAGAAAACATGCTCTTATACATAAGTGCTGCTCAAGCTGTTGATGCATTTGAAAGCATGATGACGTGGTTTTCAAATGTACAAAGAACTTTTCTCTTTTTTTTCTCACAGCATTATGTACATTGAGTGCTTTAAAAAAAGTGCATTGAATAATTATCTAAATCGGATAAAATGCTCATATAATGGTGGATAAAATCACTACTATTTTTTTCTCATGTTAAATTGAAATGGGCTTGCATGTTCATTTTCAGCTTTGCTTTCATGCACACTTTTTTCTGAGTTAATGTTTCATATTTATTTTCATTTTTCCATTAATTTCTTCCTCTTCAGGTGCAATCTAGCTCCTGTGGTGGAGTTTGCTGCTGATGTGGGAACTAAATCTGATTTTATCACCATGAACCCATCAGTTGTACAAAGAGCATTTGGAGGCTTTCGAAATGAGAGTGACAGAGAAAAATTTGTGCATAGGCTATCCATGCTGAATGAGAGTGTCCTTTGGATTCCTGCTTTCATGGTCAAAGGTGGAGAGAAGCACGTGGAGTGGGTTAATGCATTAATCCTTAAGAATAAATTGAAAGTGCGAACTGCCTATCCATCACTGAGACTTATTCATGCTGTCAGAGGGTAAGTGTCTGGCAAAGACTGGTCTGTCCGTGGAACAATGAAGCTTGTAACTAAAATTCCTACCTGGCAGGAAAAATCTCAAGTAAAATGTTAAAAGGCTTATATTTTTGTTATTGTTGTAATAGATTGCATTTATGGTACAATAAATTTGTTTGGTAATAAGTGTATTCCACCCATTTAGCCTGCTGTAATGCAAACACTTTCAGTTTAATGTATAAAAAAAAAATTTATGATCATTATAGTGATAAATTAATGAAAAAATAGTCTGAATTCAGAGGATATTTGTGAGTTACTGAATCAGGGGACAGTCAAAGTGCTACATAGGGGTTTTGGGGGCAAGATTTTGGAGATGAAAAGGAGAATTTAAATAAGGGGGAAGGTTACAGCCATGTAAATAATGAAGCCTAGCAGATCTGAAAATAATGATGCCCTTCCTAAAATGTCTAGGGTTTTGTAGCGATCTTTCTCCTTTTGAATTTGGCCAGATGCTTGGGCAGTTCAAAAACATGATCAGAATGACTGAAAACATTAATGCAGCAAGTTGTTAAAAAAAAAAAAAATAAATAAATTCAGCTTGTGTTCCTTGAACTATGCTTTCTGTGAGATTTTTGGTTTTGGAGATGCCATAAAGTATTGGTATTGGCTTGTATACCAGTTACTGATTATGTATTGGCCTAAAAAGTTGATACTGTTAAAGCAGCAGAGGTAAGATCAGAAGAGATGTTTAAAATACTACCAAAATCTAGTGTAAGAGTAGGAGAATAATGTTTAGAAATATGTTGTTCTTCAGGATGTTAGGACTTCTGAGTATAGGACTTTGAATGAGACTTTTCTGCTTCTGCCGTGTCTCAGATAGATTAACTGCTGTATTCTTCATGTGTACACTTCTGGCATAGGGAGAAAATAATTTCTTCCCTTTGGAATTTGGGAATCCTTTGAAAATTCTTTATTTTTTTTACTGTGTTGCTCCATTTCCATAGTTACTGGATAGTTGTTCTGTTGCACATTTAAACTTCAGCTATTTATGGGCCTTGAATGTGTTGAATTTTCAAGTAATCAAAATGTCTGTAATACATGGGTTACAGGTGTAGTAGGCTTTGTGTGTGTATAAATCTGAATAAGATTACTTCCAGTTCACAAACAGCTGTTCTTATTTCCATTTGCTAAATCTGGGCAAAATTATCAAAGGTAAATGGTAATTCAGAATGTGCAGTCTTTCAGGTGACCAACTTCAAGGTCCTTTAGGGGGCTTTGTCTTCAAAAAAAGAGTTAGCACCTACATGGTGTCTGTGGAAGAAAGGCAGCAAAAACTTTGCCACCAGAATTGATGCTGGGGATTTAGACTGCATTTCATATTATACCTATCAGTGTCATCTGAAATGACTGCACAAATCTGTCAGATTGTTGATTCTGTGCTCTAAAGCTTAGGTCCCCCACTTCTAGCCTTTTTGTTTAATCACCTTGCTTTCCCTTTTTTTTTTCATGTAGGAAGTAACCAAATATAATCTTGTGTTCTTTACTTTTTTTTTTTTTTTTTAATCTGAGTAAGAACAAAGCAGGAAGTCAAATTTATCTTTGGTCTAGATCTTGACTTTACAAAGTGAGATGCATGAGGTAAATACATCTTTGTGAGTCAAGTTCGGAAGTGGTTCAGTAGCAGTAAAATGCTTGGAAAAATATTCTTTAGATTTCTTAGACAGCAGCCTGTAATAATGAGGTTTATATTACAGCAGTTAAATCTAGGGGAAGAGGATTGTCTCTTTAAATGTCAAATTACATCTCTCCAAGTTCTGTTGGGTTTATATGTCAAATGGCATACCATGTTAGTATGAGAAATTAATAACTAAAAATGGTTCTCAAATTAAATGGGTCCTAAGCTAAAAATTTGTATTTTCTACAAATAAGTAAAATAATGTGAAAAATAAATTAAAATTTAAAGCTGCATAACCTGCTTATCAAATCAGTTCATTTTGAGCAGTAACATTTGGGAAAGTTTAAGCAAGTTACAACTGCTAACTTCAGGTTGAAACTAATGGACAACTGAGTCTGCTGCCATTTAAAACAGTGTGTGCAACTTAATTAGTTTTAAGAAGAATCTTTGTGATAGTGTATTCTGTCTATTAAGCTCATAATTATGTCAAATTCAATGTAAACTGATGATCTGTGAGCCTGTGAAGAGACACTACCTAGAAGGAACTCCTTGTTTTATGAATCTCAACTATTTTTGTGTGTTTGTTTTGATTTGAGACATTTATATTTGATGCTTTTGCAAACTCTTCACTTGCAATTTTATGTCTTTTGTGACCGAGTTAACAGTTATGACCTAGTGACAGTCTGTGGTGCTGCAAAAAAAAAGGGTGAACTAAATAGTGTGAAGATTGCTTTTACTTTGTGAAAAGCAAAAATAGGAAATCTACCAACAAAATGTGCATCTTAAAACACACAGGAAGACCTGTGCAGAGCATCAGATCTCCTTGTAGAGTGCCTAAATATATATACAAGACTGTAAATGCCTGGCTTATGCTATGTGCCTTTTAAGCTGCAGGAGGGAGATGCCATTTGCTGAAAGCACAATAAGGAAAGCTGAACTGCAAGAAGCAGTTTTCATAGACTCTTACTTCACAAGGAAACTACTTTCATCTGCAGCCTTTGTTTAGTAGATTGTGAAATAGTTCAAATAGATCAAATGTAGCTCAATGAATTTCATTGAAGGCTACCGAAGTTTAGAGCAGACAAATGGAAATTTGCAATCACTGTACTGTATTGATATTTAGAACACCTCCAAACTCCTCAACCTCCATAAATGTAACTATTCACTTCTTTTATTTCCAGTTTCTTGTCTTGGTAATTCCATAGTGTTCTGGCTTTACTCTTGATTTGAGTATGTCTATTTTGCAATAAATAATTATTCATATGAAGCTAGTAGGAGCTGTTCTAAATTAGGCTTTGAAGATAAGAAAATCAGTAAAGAAATTCAGTGTGGGTCTTGTGTTGCTTTTTGTATCTTGAAAACCTCCCAGATTTTTAACTACTTAAGATTTTTGTTAGACCATGCCAAAGACATCATACTAGGAGGGCCTGCTGAAGAGCTGTCCTCAACTTGAAAGCATATAAAAGGTGGAATTTTATGTTTAATAAGCTAAAAGGTTCCATTAACCTGTTTCAGACCACTTATGCGCCCATGCTGTTTTTCCTGTATAGAAAAAACATGTAGATGATATTGATAGCAAAGGTCTGTAGCATATTCATATCATTCAGTGGGTTGAAATGCAGCTTGTATTTGAAACTTTAATGTATTATATTGCAACTGCTTATCTTCATAATCCAACTATATAAAACACTGCTACAGGGCTGAAAACTGCCTAAAAAACGGTAACTGGCATGAAAAGTACAATTATAAAAGTACAATTATAAAATCATCTTTTCTTTTGAAAAAACAAGTTTTCAGTGTAAATTTAAATAGATATCAAGAGTTCATTGATTTAATGCACGTCAAATTATTAAAACATAATGTTTTGTGTGCTAAGTAGTTTAGTAACTAACTAATTATCAATAAAGTTCATAATTCCAGCCTGACATGTAAGTACTAATAGAGGTGCTTATTGCTGAAGGGTACAGGCTGGCAACCAGGAAGTCTGGAAAATATTGTCTCTATTCCTTTTTGTGTGTATTTCCTTCATCAGTCTTTAAAGCATAAGGCACAGGCACTTTCTAAAGACAGAACATTACCTTTCTTAGACTTCTGATCTAGTGAAGCCAAATCCTGTATTGTTTTCCATAATAGGGCAGTTTTGCTGCAGTCACATGCAACTGAAAAAATGATGATGAGATGAATGAGATGATTATGAGATGAAAATCTTGCTCCTATTTTTCATTCTCTTTTAATGAAAGTAACTTCCTGAGCAGAACATAATATTTGGGAGTTGCAGTTGATCAATCAGATAGTAAAATAATGACTGCATTCTAGGATAATTTTGAAAAACTATTTTCTCCTGTCCATTTGTGCACTATTTTGGGTCATAAAAGAGTAATATGGTGTTGGAAAAAGAAATTACTTTTTTTGCAGATCTCTTCCATATTAAACTTCAGCAAATTATGGCAACTCCTCCAAAATCTCAAAGGGATTCAAAGTAAGAAAACCAGATGGTGCAAATACTAAGTCCATCATGATAATTACTTTTTTAATCAGTAGTATATTTTAAATAGCTGTTGGAGTCAGATTTTTTACTTCAGTAGATCTAGATCAAGTGGTTTCATGTGATAAATTATTTTCTCTGTTTTGTTTTGTACTTCTTGATAAGCAAGTTTGTACTTCAAGTTAGAATAATGGATTTGGAAATCATCGCACGATTTCTTCACCAAATGTTTCTAAAGGCTGTTTTATGGAATTTTGAATGTGATTGTGCATATCTTATTGACAAAATAATTGAGGTAATCAGTGCATAACAGAGTTCAGGATAGAACTAGAATCTATAAATGAAGACCTTAACTGATTAAAAGGATCTGTTTGCTCTATAATGCCACTGCCAAGAAGGTTAATTACAAAGTAACTAATCATGAAAAAACAAAGCAACATTTTTTTTAAATTTAATGTAACAACTAATTTTAGAAACTTGATTTATTAATATGCCTGAGATTTAATGCTGAACTCTTTCATTAGTATTATTTTTAATGGTATTTTCCAAGTAAGGTGATAGTCTTTAAGATGTGGACAGTGTCTATATAGGGTCTGGGCTCAGTAGCAGAGCTCTAATGGAATATGCATTAAACAGCAGGCAAACAGGAACAGAGCCTCCTGGGATTAGAGTCCAGGTCTTGTTTAATTCCAGTGGTGGCAGACAACCAAACCTGAAAGTAGTATCAGCAGATGCTTTCTGCTATGGATCTTGCCTTGCAGTTCCCTGGAGAGAGTAGAGATGGCTCCTGAGAATAAGAATGTTGCTAGTACATTAGGTGGAGGCCAGAGTAAAATTCCAGTGACTTGCACAGGTCTTCACCTGTTTCTAGTGAATATCTGAAGACATTTGCTAAAGAAGCAGAACACCACCACCCCCACCAAGTAATACAATCTTTTATAGTACAGTAGTTTTCTTAGAATTTTCTTCTTACATTTCCTCTTCCATCTCCACAGAACAAAATTCTCACGCTCATCTTCATGTTTAAGAATGTTTTCTTGGCTTTTTTTTTTGTTGGAGTGATCCCACAAACTATTAGTCACTCTGCAGTAATAGTGCTGAAATTGCTTCACAAAAGATTCCTTCCTGTCTTTTGGGTACGGAACAATCGCGTGGACATCCTGTGGGATTTGCCTAAGCTCAGCTTATTTCCTCCATGATACTGCCTGTGAAAGAGCTGCGTTAGATTTGATCTTGTATTAAAGATGGCAGAGTTCCCACTGTGGTTTGCCTGTGTAAAGAGAATGCTGTGCCTATTTATGATCACTTTTCATTAGAGTCTTTTTTTCTTTTATTAGTGAGAGCAAACAGCTGTTGTTTGAATGTAGTGACCTTTCTCACAACTTTGACATGGATCCAGAGTCCTTTACTGTGGGAATTACAGAAAAAAATACTTAGAGAAACTTAAACATGCCAAAACCAAATAGTCGCTGGCAGCTCTCTGCTAGTAAAGAAGCAATTTCTGGGAGCAATCCATATCGTAAACACTTCTGTTTCTTTTCTTACTGCTAACTGACGTTTTTCTTTAACACTAAAATGTAATTCTTAAGCCACTTTCGAGTACATGACTCAATAAATAACCACTGCAGAAAACAAAAAAAAACTAAAAAATGGGTGTTAAGCTAAAAATACAATGCTATATTCAATATAAAATGACCGCATCTTTAGCATCGTCATACAAATATTAAGAGTATTAGGGAAAAAAAATATGACACATTTTCCTACTTTGCAGCAGACAATACCTTTTTCATATATGTGAATGTTAAAATAGGAGTTCCTTATTACTGTACCCTTGGGCCCCTGTGTGACATACCAGCAGAGCTGGATTTGTAGGTAACTTACCACAAACAAATGTGATGCCAGTTATTTTCGGTTTTCAGGACTTGATTTGTTGTGTGAAGTTGTTCTTCGGAGACACTCCAGGGCTGTTCTTTCAGCCTACCAGCTAGTTACCATGGCTGCAAGGCCTCTGCACCTCATGAGGGTGCCTCCTTATCTGTTTAAAGGTTTCTCAGGATGAGCTTTTATTTCCTTTGCACAGATCTCCTATTTTATTGTGTTTCAGGAAGATTTAGTGGGGCCTGTTAAGAGATATGTCACTTTGCTGTGGGGAAAAGGAGAGGTTTTTCAATGTGGGCAAACACAGTTGAAGTAGAGGAGGACATAAAGGGGAAGCTGAATGTGCCCTAAACTGTCTGCCTTTTATATTTTTCATTGTGTGGTCCATTCCAGAAAGAATGACAATGAATGCTATGAAAAGACGAGTAATGATTGTAGGGAGAAAACCGTTATTTTTACTTGCCTTTTGATAATAAAATTCTGTAGGTGTCTGGTTTGGTGGGTTTTTGGGGGGGTTTTTTGGTTTTGGTTTGTTTTTTTTTCATTCCTTTTGCTGTGGCAGCTGCTTTGTTCCTGATTATCAGCAAGACCTGTAAAACTTACTCTTCTAAGGCTGAATTTCTGATTTCAGCTAGAGGAGAGAAACAGAATTACTTATAAAAAAATGGTAATGAAATCACCTATTTTCAAGTTTTGCTGCTTAGTTTATCTACCGTGAGCAACAGCGCTATATCTAATGCTAACTAGCAGCTAAGCAGGAAATTGCAGTTTATTCATACCGTGTATTTGCAAATTTATATTCATTTTGACAGCTGGTTTTCTACTGTATTATTTTTATTCTTCAATTATTTTTTTATTTAATTTCTCTTGCATAAAATGTGTTCATTTCTATGCTTCTGAAAATTATAAAATGGTGCAAAATTAATTAACTTTAATTTGATCATATACTTCTGTAACAAAAATTATAGCTGTGCAAGTAGTATAAATAGGATGGAGAGGAACTTCTCTTTTTCTTTTTATGCAAGAGGTGAGCTATCTGTTGATTCTGTATGACACATGTTTGCATGAGGAAGTTCTGTCAAGTTTCCCTCTATTTTGAAGTGATATTTGTAAGGTAAAACAGAGTAATAATAATTCTGCTATTTTTTGTTTTTACTGTAATGTCTGCCAGGAGTTTTCAAAGGCATGTGTATCTAGCTTTGATCTTATTGAGCTTTTGTGATGAGAAGCAGTTGTATTGAGCATCCAGGCAGTAACAGATTTCTTCAAATTCTTAGTAAATTACTGAGGTAATGTGGAAATAAGCAAACAAAGCTATAGCTTTATATGCTATATGGTACGGCGTGTCCCTTTGGTTAGTTCATGTCAGCTGTCCTGGCTGTGTCCCTTGCCAGCTTTTTGCCCAGTACCATATGACTAAAAATGCCTTTGTATCTGAACCTTCCTGTAAAAGTGGAGAGTTGTGATGCCATGTGATCATATGACAAATTCTACAAGTTCTAAATGTGTTTATTAATCTTATTCTCTGATTTGATCCCTTTATCTGGAATTAAAAAAAAAAAACATAATAAGAAAACTCAGATTAAAGGACAGCTTATTTTTATGTTTTGATCTTTGTTACATGTTTTCAGGGGGGTAAGGGAAGGAACAAAAGAAAAAGCCCAAACCAAACCAGTACAGAGAAGATGAAAATGGATACACATGCCTGTGATAGATCCTTTTGTAATTCTTCTGTATTACACTTCTAGCTGCCACATTGGAGTTAGCAGAGCTAGGTCAAGAGCAGTATGGATGGCATTTCTTTCTACATCAATGACCATGACAGATGAAAGATGACTCCACCAGGTGCTGTCAGTTACCTTATACTCCAGGTCACTGGGTTGTTTGTGAAGTCCAGTCCATCAGCGAAATAATACACTGAGACAAGACATACAGTGGTGTCAGCATAGGAAGAAGGAGTTTGGCTTAGTATCTTCTGTAGCTTTGCTTCTTTAGCTCACATGAGTTTCTTCAAAAATGCTTTAATAGATTTGTTTGAAGTCCCTGGGTTCTTGTTTGTATATGGAGAAGGACTTTAAGTGTTTCGAGTCAGAAGCACTGACTGGCATTTGGGCATTTTATGTCTGAAGTTACCAAATGCCAAGGCTGGTAGCTGCCTTCTTCCTAAACACATCTGTCCATCTCTTCCTTTTACACAAGGAGTCTATGTATTTCTCAGTTGTGTGGGAGAAAAGATCCTGTTCATTCCTGTTTCTGAAGTGTACTGGGTCTGGCTGGGTTGTACTTAACTTTCTTCATTAAAGTCATTGGCCAGAATACAGGTGTTGTGTTTTGGATTTGTAGGTAGAGCAGTGTTGGTAACATGCCGATGGTTTGGCTGTTGCTGAAGAGTGCTTGCATAGCCTCAAAGCTTTCTTCATGTCTCAATCTCTCTGCACCAATGAGTAGGCTAGCAGTCAGCAAAAATTTGAGAAGGGGCATAGCCAAGACAGCTGACCTGAACTGACCACAAGGAAATGCCATGTCATTTACATTATGGTCAGCAAGCAGTAAAACTGTGATAGTGGAAGAAGAAGGGCAGGGGATTTTCTTCCAGAGTGGCTCTTGCTGAGAGATCAGGTGGGCTTCAGTCTGCTTGCAGGTGGTGGTGGGTGATTGCCCTTTTTTCCCCCTTCGTTCATTCACCTAGTAAGCTGTCTTTGTCTTGATCCATGAGTTTTCTTGCTTTTGCTCTTCCTGTTTCCTCCCCCCTCCACTGAAGACACTGAAGAGGGAGCAGGACAATAGCTGTGTGGGTGAGAGAGGCCAAATGTAGGCTTTTCAGAGACTAAGGGAAGCCTACTAGCCTGTTCCAATTTGCAGCAAAGAATTAAGAGACTGAGTAAGAAAAATTCAGACACTAAGTAAGAAAAACGGTGAGGACTGCACACTTGAGCATGCCAAGTCTGTCTTCCAAGAGGCTCCATAGCCTTCCGTTTCCAATGAAGGCAGTTGGAGTTAAGGATGCTTATGGGCTTACAGTAGCACTTGGCACAATTGTATGACAAAGCTACCCAGTTCCTTGAGCTGTGGAGAGAAGCAAGATATGCATCACTGTCCCTGGAAGTGTTCAAAAGCCGTATAGACGAGGCTCTTAATGACATGGTTTAGTAGTGGACTTGGCAGTGCTGGAGTAACGATTGGACTTGATGATCTTAAAGGTCTCTTCCAACCCAGTTGATTCTATGATTCTATGATTTCAGGCACGTGGGAGGTAAAGAGGCCAGGTGATTAGGTGAGCTCTGTCATGCCTTATGATGTTTTAAAGCACAGATCATGTTTTGAAATAAAATAGCTGGCTTATCAGGGGATGGGTCTGGATTCTGCTACTTTGGTGTCAGGAGGTGCACCAGATGACTTAGATGCTAGGTGCCTGTATTTTGGATGGAATGAGATTTAAATCTCTCACCAATCCTCATTTCCTTCCCTGGCTAGACTGAAGTCTCTGCCCCTCTGGACGTTCTGTCTTACGCATCAGTAGACTTTGTTCCTGTGAATCCTATTCTTAGGTGTCCTACTGTCCTTATGCTCATGTGTAGACATAAGGACATGTCTGTACATGAATGGCAGATCAACATTGTATGTGGATTATATTACAAGTTTAATATGAAAAGGTTACTGTATTGAAGTCCTTTTTTGAAATTTGCCCTTCAGGTCGTCAACAAGTAAATTAATGGACAACAGAAAGAATTAAGAAAATAACCACTATTTCTAAAATGTAAAACCCCACTGTTTTTATTTCTATTTTTTTTTTAACTAATATTTCTGTATTGAAACATAGTTTATACCTCATGAACACTGTGGAGACCGCATATTTACATTTTTCATTCTGTATTTAGTGGGGAAAAGGGTCATCATTTGCATTTTTTGAAGCATCTATTTAGTGAAGTGGTAAAAAAAAATTGACTTAGAGAAAGTTATTGCTAGAACTTGCCTTTTCATTTCAAATTTAGTTGCACTGTGTTAGCTAGCATCAGTGAGATATAGGGGAATTTCCCAGCAGAATGAGTAATCATTTTCTCTTCCTACTTGAAAGCAAAGAAGACCTGTAAAAGGATCTGAGATAAGATACTATTGAGAACAAATGTAACTGCTGGTTTCAGAATATTTGGGAGGCTCATGAGGGGATTTTTTTTTTTTTTAATTTTTTTTTAGTTTTTTCAATTTCAGTATAATGGTGGGCACACTCAGAGGTGTTGGCAGAGAGGAAGTAGTGTCTCTCGAGTCATACTGAAACCAACAGGTGGCACATGTTATGCTTATATAAGAATGTTCAGTTTTGCATTAAATTTAATTTACAGAAGGGCAGTATCCTGTTTATTCCAGACTGCTCCTACAGTGTAAAACCCACCTGTAGGTTTTGCAGGCTTTGATGGATTCACGTTTGGCAGGAACTTTCCAGATGAGGCCTTTCTCACCTTTAGTCTGTAAGGGATAGAGTATAGAAGGAGGTAGACTACAGAACATAGCTCTTAAGTGACTGCAAGCTTTCAGAAAGCAGTCTCAAAGTTTCTTTTTATCTCACTTTGCAGAGCTAGCAGTCATTTTAAAACCCCAGAGCAAAACTCTGAGGGCTGATAAAGACAGACAACCCCCCCCCCCCCCCCCCTCAGTGCTGCAGCATGTTCTCTCTAAAGTGAGGTACACATAGCTGCACCAGCTGGGAAGTTGAATAGCTGCATGAAACCTCGCAAGCACAGCTTTGAGCCATACTGGGGAGACTGTGTGCTGAGGTAGCACAGCTGGCTGCAGGTTATCCCCTGGCAGTGTTCAAGGTGAGGTTGGACAGAGCCTTGAGTGACATGGTTTAGTGTGAGGTGTCCCTGCCCCCATGGCAGGGGGGTTGGAACTAGATGATCTTAAGGTCCTTTCCAACCCTAACTATTCTGTGAGTCTATGATTCTATGATTACTGTATGCCAGCACTGGAAACAAAACTCAGGGCTTGACCTGTTTGGCGATTGGGATTTCTGCTGTCTGCAAGGGGTTTGTCATGGGTTTTCATAGGGGAATTGATTTGTTGCAGTTTGTGGGTTTCTCTTGAGTCCCCAGGAACATTTCATAGTAGGAGCAGGTCCTCAGAGATGACAGAAGCTGGCTATGGAGTCAGTTAGCTGGTGAACAATGAATTCTGGGAAGAGAGGACATGTTTGAGAGAATATGGGTAGAGGAACCATTGGCTCTGGAAATCTCAACTCTCTGATGTTGGCATAATGATCAGTTGAGCAGAGGTGAGAAGTAAGAGGAAGCTTCTCTTTCTGGTTTTGTTTTCAATTTTTTCAATTTCTATAAACTTGTTTGTAACAAGCAAAGCAAGTTCGAGGCATGAAATATCTGGGAAATGTGCCAATGTGTAAACACGCTTCATTTCTATAACATTGATGACTTGAAGTTGAGTAGCTTGGATTCAGACCGAGGATCTCACTTCAAATTACTGTTAATTATATGGCTGATGGTAATTTAGTAAATCCACTGGCAATACACTGTGACTTTTAGCATAATATTGAGTAACAGTAAGACATTCGGGTTTTATTTAAAGGCTTTAATGAAGAAAGTAACAAGAATTTTCTTTTAAATGAGTTAACTATATTTACACAGACTTTGATTTTTTTTTTTATTTTAATTGTAATTTTACAGTTTAGTGAACTGGTTACATGATTTGGTTCAGGATTATCATAATTACTTTAAAAAAAAAATGGATTTATAACAGCAGTAATTATAATAGACACTTCTGCTGTGTGCCTCATGCATCAATTGCATGAAAGGTGCATGAAATCCGTGGAAAGAAAATAAAAGCACTTATGCAATGGAATGGACTCATATCTAAATTTTTTGGCAAATGCTAGCTAATCATCACAAAGTCTTCTGTCAGATTTCTCTAGAAACAGACCTTATAGCAGCCTTCCAGCATCTGAAGGTGGCCTACGAGAATGCCAGAGAGGGACTCTTCATCAGGGACTATGGCAATAGGACAAGAGGTAACAGGTTTAAACTTAAACAGGAGATTTAGGTTAGGTATAAGGAAGAAGTTCTTCCCTGTGAGGGGCTGGCACAAGTTGCCCAGAGAAACTGTGGTTGCCCCATCCCTGGAAGTGCTCAAGGCCGGATTGGGCAGGGCTTAGAGCAGCCTGGTCTACTGTGAGGTGTCCCTTCCCTTGGCAGGTGGTTGGAAGTGGATGATCCTTTAAGATCCTTTCCAACCCAAAACAGTCTGTGATTCTGTGATCCTAATACTCAGTTCTGAAATCTATAGTAGGAAAGAGAAAATGATGCAGAAGGCTGTTGTATCAGCAAATCCTGGAGAAAAGCAAATTAAAGATAGGAAGTCTTTCTGGAGGGAACCCAGAGCAATTTCTTTTGGGAAGTTACAGCTTGTAAAATCAGTAGTGGGATCTTAGGCGTCCCACACAGGTATGGTATATTTGTTACTGACCAAGTATAGCAGTGACTGGAAACAGTTTTTTCATGGTGTATTGCATGTCCTTGTGAAACCGGTTGGTGAGCTTGGCAGAACTCCAGTCACATCTCATTGCTGCTAATTGACATTTTGTTTGGCATTGTTTGCAGTGGAGCTAGAGCTCAAGAGGATGTGAAAAGGGAGCAACAGTCCTTCTTTAAAGGCGCTGTTCCATTGGCATTTCAGTGTGTGGACTCCTGTGTATTGTTTAAGTGTGCTTTTAATATTTAATGGACTTTGTAAGGCAATTTCTCATTTCTGAGCTCTACATTAAGTTGTAATGCAGCAGGTGTTTTTCTGTTCAGTCACATTCTTCAATACTTGCATGTGCTTCAGGGAATGCTTTGTTACTGCTTAAAGGTTTTGTGTAATTTCAATCCTGAGAAATAACTTCTGCCTTCTTATTTTACTGAAGTCATTTGCTATTACCCGTATGAAGTCTGGCTCTTCTGGTTGGTTAATTCAGTGGTGGCTTTGAGATTTATTATGGCAAAACCAATAGCTTTTATATCTCATTAATCTGCTCTGGTTCATTGCATTGATCAAATTTAAGGGCCTGTAATGGATATTTTCTATAATAATATCTAGAAGGGAGACTTCAGATTGTATTGATTAAATCAAAAGAGGTCAGATTTTCTTCTGTATAATTGAAGTAAGTCTAACAAGTAACATGCATTGAACATGTTTTATCTACCTGAGACGATGTTAGATATTATTGACGTTAGAAATCAAGGGGAGTTAATCACAAGTTGAGAGGAGTTTTAACCTGTTCATCAATCCAGTGGGCAAAGAGCACCCTGAATGTATTCTCAAGTTCACAGGCTACATTTTTCAAATCAGTTTCGGTATCAGTGCCATTCATTAAATGCTTCGTGATACAGGGCATAGTTTTCATTGTGGGGTCATGTTTATAAATCTCCCCCTATTGCAGGGATACAGAATATAATATTCCATAGCAGGGAGCAGAATGTCCCATAGTTGTGGCTTTTTGTCTTTTTTAGAGAAGATTTAATAGGTAATAGAAGTTGTTAGAAAAAGGGCTTTGAAGAATACAGACCTGTGCAATAGATGTTCTGGGGAACAAACAAATTGTTCCAGGGTTTTCTGAATTGAAAAAGAAGAATTTAACAATTTGAGTAGGTCCTTCCACTATTGTGTTCCTTGTTCCTTAATATGCGTAGTGGACACACTGCATTTTATTCTTATTCCCCTTTTTTTTTTTTTCTGAACATGATAGCATTTGCATTGTTTTGAAAAGAGAGAAAAATCATTAGCTAGAAAATTCATCTGGATTTTTTAAACAGAAATATGTTTACCTGGTATAAGTGTAAAAGCAGATAACTCAGTATGAAAGACTAGATCTAATGGTGAAAGCTAGAATTAATGCATGTTTCTAGCTTTCATTACACCACTCCAGTAACATTCTGCTGCAGTTGCTATAGGAAAAATGCTGATCGGTTGTAAGCTGTAGGAATGCTTTCATAAAACTTCAAGAGTTCTGAAAGTTTTTGAAACATGCTTTTTTTTTTTTATAAATCTGAACCAAAGTTACCTGTATATTTCAGAGCACTTAGCAATGTCATCCAGTCAATCTGCTGCACATAGCTTTTATTGTAACTTGTCAGTAAGACTAAATTGTTCTTTTCTCCTTACTTTTTCCCTTCAGCTGAATTGTTGTCTTTGTTTAAACGAAAGATTTTTGCCTGTCTTAATTTGACGTGGCTGTCGCAAAGAGGCATTCACTGATGTGCTTGAAGAGGCTTATGCAATCAGTCCCTCTCTTGTTCCAAACCAAATTCTTTTTCCACTCCATTTGCCCATGTTTGACATGGGAGATAGCTTTGCATGTGGTAATTTTTAATGAACATTTTGTCATGCCCTCAGCAATCCCCAGAAGAGGTCAGAACCCCAGGGCAGAGTCTGACGAATCATGTAAGTTCAAGATTAACATGAACATGTGGTTGTGTTGTATTATATGTTATTTCACTGACATGGGTATGTATTACATCAGTTGAAACTGAAATCTAAAATTACTTAATTTCTCTCATATCTGAAATATAATCTGTGTAATTGCCATCGTGTAACAGATATTTAATAGTTATGTAATAGTAAAATTATTGGTTTGCATTTATTAGAGGATTCATCATTACTGTGCAGGACATGGGTCAAATTAATTTCTTGGCAATGGAAACTGTGCTGACCCAAATCATTATCGAGTTTTCCTACAAAGAAACTGCTTCAATAGCTTTTTTGAGAATTCAGTAGCTACTCTGAGACATATAAATAAAGGCTCTTTCAGGAAAGGAATAGGACTGGTAGAAAGTAACCTGCTTATTTATCACACTGCTCAATTTCTGTTAAAATTGCCCCTGTGGGCCACGTGGAATCAGACACACTCTTACGTTCCATTTCTCAGTTTCACCTCCAGCAATACAAGACATCCTATAGGGGCTTGTGTCTCTGCCCTTTAGCTTGAGGCTGACCTCTGGTATCAACCCTGCTGATGCCAGACCAAACATTCTCCTAGGAAGCTAGCCCACCATCATAGTTGGTCTGGATTAACACCTAGGTCCATGAAGTGTGCCAGCAGCAGGGAGCAGTGGTGCTGCCTTTTGTGCCTCCTCTGAACGGGGAGAGAGCCAGAGAGGATGAGTGGAGAGGAAGGATTTTCCAACAGTGGTTACCATTTGAGGCAAAGCTTTTCCTTCAGCGGAGGAAGAAGTTCTTTTTCAAACCCAGACTGAACATGATGTAAGTCAAAACACAAGCTTAGGCTATAAGCATCCTAATAACTTGAAAATCTTAGTGAAGTAAAATACTGGTTTTCTATGAATGCCAAATCCTGGTTGGTTTTTTTTGTTGGTTTTTGTTTTTTTTTCTATACACTACGTGCTTTCTTTTGTCTGTCACTTTGCTGTACTTCTAATTTCTGTTTTGCCTTATTTGCCCCCACCTTTACATATATATATATATATATATATATATATATGTTTCTGTGTGTGAAAAGTTTGGTAGGTGGTCGTATTTTACTGAATACAAAATGAGTTGTGAAGGCAAAGGTAGTTCCTTCTCTAAACCCAATAAAATATTCTTGTGCCATCTCCAATCTAAATGTGATTTTTACGCTCCTGCCATTCATCTCTTTGCTTAATAACTTCTGTTTAATTCCAACTAATGCAAATAATCTTTTTAGAGAAGGAAATAAGCAGTATTTTGAATATATATGAGAGGAAAAAAAAACAATTGACTCTCTCTAAAACATACTTAAATTTCTAGCCCCATTTACATAAAGTGCAGTTGCTTTCTATTGCTTATTTTTATAACTGTTTTGTTAGGATTGGTCCCTGTGGGCTTTCCGGAATGGAAATCCAGCAGTCCTTTTCCTGCCAAAGTTTTTTGTTTGCACTGTCAGTATGCTTAACTTTTGTAAGTATTATTTGTGTGTGTTGAACTGTTGATTTGGGACTGAAGACATAATGGTGGTCTAGTCTTCAGTATCTAAAGGTTTGTATAGAAGTCTGATTTGCTTAACCCATTACAATGAGTTTAGAGATGTTTACATATTCCCTAATGTATGTCTAATCATGAAGGAAAACTGCCCAGCTCAGTACTTATAAGTCACTGGTCTGAAGAAGTGTGTTCATCTGGAAAAGCAGAGATATGCTTTAGATTGAAGCACATCAGCACAACTCCATAAGCAAAGCAGCTCAGTGCCTTTCCCTCACTGTGCTTAGCATATTCACATATGAATCAATGATCATGAGCATTAGCATTCTCAAATTTTCTGAATATATTGCTCTCTTCAGTCATGAGTGCCAGAGGACTGTTGATGTTATCACTATCTATTGGGTAGGTCTGTAAGACTATATGGTAGAAGCATCCTTCCAGTCAACAAAATGTCTTGCTCAGAAAAGCTTTGCTTGGTACTTTGTGCCTTCCTGCTTCGTCATAAAAGGTGGCCAGATAGTGAAAGCTTGGACTTTCACACAAAACCTGAATAGCACAGAAAGGATAGAGCTGAACTGTCTTCTAGATTATACACAAACATAGTTTATGAGGTTCCAACCAGGTATTTCTTACCAATTGTGTTGTAGGAAATGGGGAGATACTTGTGTAACAGGAAGGCATGGCATTAATGAAAAGGTGATATGAGGAAAGATTCGTGTTTGATTATGTGAATAAAACCCAAAGAAACATTAACATATCTTCATATCTTTGTACATGAGCTGGCAATACACACTTGCAGCCCAGAAAGGCAGACTTATGCATAAAAACAAATGTAGCTAGCAGGTCGAGGGAGGTAATTCTGCCCCTCTACTCCACTCTTATGAGACCCTACCTGGAGTAGTGCATCCAGCTCTGGGGCCCCCAGTACAAGAAGGACATAGACTTGCTGGAATGAGTCCAGAGGAGTGACACAAAAATGGTCAGAAGACTGGAACACCTCTCCTATGAAGAAGGTCAGAGAGAAGTATAATTATTCAGCCTAGAGAGTAGCAGGAGAGGGCTGCCTAGAGAGGGCTGCAAGGAGACCTTATTGTTCATTTCAGTATTTGAAAGGGACTTATAAGAAAGGCAGAGAGAGAATTTTTTCCAGGGTCCCTAGTGAAAGTACCAAGGGACTGTGGTTTTGAACTGAAAGAAGATAGGTTTAAATTGAACAGAGCAATGCTTTATGATGAGTGTGGTGAGGCACTGGCACAGGTTGCCCAGGGAAGTTCTGCATTCCCCATCCTTGGAAGTGTTCAAGGCCAGGTTTGATAGGTATTTGAGCAACCTGGTCTAGTGGAAGGTGTCACTGCCCATAGCAGGTGGGATAAGACTAGGTGATCTTTAAATGTCCTTCCCAACCCAAACGGTCTGCAATTCATTGAATTTTGTATTTTGCCCCCTTATCTGTATTGCAAGATTGTGTATTGTCTAAGTATGTCACAGAAATAAGGTAGATATGGAACACCACTCTGAGAGATGTATCTCCTTTCAGGAAACCTCAGGAAAGAGCTGATTTGCCAGAAATGAAAACCTTCTCTCCAGAAATCTATTAGTTTTCGTAGTCTGTAAAATGTACTCTAGGTCTGTTTTGCTGCAACTTTGCTATGCACCTATGTGCACATCCAGTGCATCTGTGATCTCTAAATAAATTATTTACAACTAGCTTCTTCTATAATGAAAGTATTTTTTGCTCTTAAAAATGGTTATGTTCATGAGGGAGCAACGCTTTTCAGCAGTGCTAGAATGAGTGTCAGCTGATGACTTCCATGATTCTGAAGCAAGGCTAAGTGTCTGCATTGCTGTGCAATAGAAGACTAACCACTTTTACTGTCAAAAGATTCAGTGCTCTTTATGGCATAAATGTTTTCTGAAGAGCTGAAATTACTTTGAAAAATATTTTTATGTGTATTCTTTGCAATTTTCAGGAGCTACCTAAGTAAGTAGCCTCTACTTTCTCTTCTGTAATGTGATGTATCACAAAGAATAGCTCTAACTACCCAAGCAGCAGATGAGTGTTTTCCGGCATGTTTTGAGAGCTGGAGGAAAACAACAGTCTGGGCAAACTCCGCTATTTTGGAGCAGTAGGGAATACTGACCGCTGGACAGAGATCACAGCATGTTGCAGAAGTAATGAGTGCAGCCTTGTATAGTGGATACAGGTGAATCATTTCTGTGGCTTAAAAGTCACTGTGAAAAGAGAAGTGATCGAAGTTATGTCCCAGAAGCTTGAACACTTGGAGAAAGGAGGAAGTGAAAAGAAGCTGTGAAAAGGCCCGTTCAGGTGTTTCTGTGTAAGAATGCGAAGACAAAGGTGTCCCACAGATGTCAGCAAAAGGTTTGCTCAGCAAACTTATTTTAAAAGTTGTCATGAATGTGATCTGCATGGTGAGAAAAGCATGAAAATAAAGAGAAGATTCATCTTTCCTTACAGCTGAAAAAATATTGTGTGGCTAGTCATAGATGAGACTGAATAAATGATCTGAAAGACCAGTGATAAGCAGGAAAAAAAGCTTATACCAAAACTCAACCATGAAAGTGACTTTGCCTTCTGGAAGCAATTAAGGAAATTTTGAATGGACCAAATGCACACCAGAACTTTCTAAGTTGGTCTTAAAAATAATATGTCAACATTAGAGTATGTCTATGCATTCCAGCTTACCCAGTAAGCTATGAGAAGATGGTTATTGTGAAGTGAATAGAGGAAATGTGGTCATGATGATCCTTCAACCAGTAATCAGTGTGGAGTAGATCAAGCCCAGTCTGTTAATAATAGTGTTGTGTTATAAAAACTTCCATTCTGCAAGCTTCTCTAGTGATCCAACCCAGTTCTCCAGCATTTACCAGAGTTTCACAAGTGGTGATCTAGAATCAGCTGAGATTTACTATGTGAAAGCAGTTTTGCATACTGGCATAAGTGTTTACGGAAACAGCTTGGTGGTTTATAAATTTAAAATTTTGGTCATATGGTTTAACTTTTGTTCATGTTCTGGAGTGCCTTGGTCATGACAGCAGTGAGCAGGGTGCCAGGTACCTCATTGCTAAACTTTGCAGAGGTGTGAATAGCTTGATCTTCTCACAGCCCTGTAAGAAGAGCTTGGTCTTGTAGATGTGCTCAGAAGTGGTTTTGTGCCTCTTAAAACTCGGCTTTCACGGAGATATGGTGCTGTTTTCTTCCAGAAGTTACTCAAGCAGATGGGACACAATGGCTCTCATTCTTCTTTTCTACTGCAGCTTGGGTATACAGCACTTCCTAAGGCTCAAACTTGCCTCTTCCACCATCTGACCAGGTTGAGGCCCATGTTTTCTGCAGTCATGCTCTATCTCGTACTGGGAGCTTTTCTGGGGAAGGAGATGTCATCTGCCCGTCCTGCTGGAATGCTTCTACTTGAAAACCAAAAAAGGGGGGAATTTTGAAAGTCCTTGTTTATGAAGGAAGAATCAAGGACTCTGAAGCATGGGCATTTTATATTTTGAAACTAATGGTGGGTTAACATGCAAAAATATTGTCATTTGTTTGTCAAGGTTTGAAATATGGCTCTTTTCCTTTGCATGAATGCTTTTATCAAATGGTTAAAGAGGTTTATTCATCCTATGATTTCCTTATAAATCTAAGTCAATAATACTTATTTATTAGCTTATTTATTTGTTTTTAAGATGAAAACTGAAAGAGCTAATATGGGTTCAAATAAAAGTATTCCATTCGCCTGGAGATATTGCAGAAGTTGAGGCATGTTCCCGTATCCTGTTAATTAGTCCTCAAGGTTTTCTCTTTCATATATAGGCCTTACTGCCCCATCCTTTCAAATATTATATAGTGCATGTGGCTTATGTCTGCAGAAGATTGCAGTTGTTACACCAAAATCTTTTTAAGTATGAGGAAGGATTTCATGGGCTTAACTGGTGTTCATTTTAGCGAGTGTTTCTTAAATCACTGGCAAAAGAAGGGCAGTGTTATGCTGTATTTTGAAACTTCTTTATCCTTAGCAGATCCTTTTCCTATTGAGGTGATTATCCAGAAGCTGATTAAAGCATCTCTAGGTGCAGATCATGCTAGAGCAGTGATGCAAAGCAGAATAGTTTCCTACACCAGGGAAGCTAACTGTTTTATTTTAAGACAGGTAAAAGTGAGCTTTAATATGTTCTTATTTTTCCATAGCTGGTATAGACTGTGTTAAAATTCTCTGCAGTGGTGGTGACACTGAATGGCAGTCTACTGGCCATGCTCTTATTTATCTGTGGCAATGCAAGGTATGTAACATGACTGTGTTCACTATTGATATCTTGGTATTTTCTTTTTTTTTCTAAGGAAGATTGCCAGGCAGACCACTCTTTCGCTCAGGTTGTCCTTGAAATCTGCTTTATTTAACATTAGTGAATTAAGTTAAAATAGTGAATTAAAGTAGAATTTAAAAAGTTAAGTTAAAGGAGTGAATGTTAAAGTAGTGAATTAAGCAGATTACAAGTTTGGGGAGTATTTCCGCTCCTGATAATGTACATTATTCCTTTTAATGAAATGGCTCTTGTGTATGCTATTTCAAAATATTGTACATGGAAAGCTACTGTGCATGCAAACATTGAGCAGTGTTTCTGTGCTGGGTGTCGCACTCCCAGTGTTACTGTTAACACTTAATTCTTTCACAATCTAGAGTCCTTGTTCAGCTTCCTGTCCAAGGCATATCTCAGTCAGAAAAGGAAAATTATGCTTTTTTATTCATACGTTCACATAAATTCATAGGGAGTTGAAGGACTCTTTGTATGATTTATGTGATTAATCCCACTGAAGACATGAAAAGACAAGCAAAGTCTTTATTCTTTCTCAGCGTAAGGAAGTTCTTTGAGCTAACACCTTCTAGAGAAAGCAGATGCTGGTCCAAGAACATAAAAATGTCAGTTTGAGTGGATCTGCCTATAGCCTGTGGTCTTAGCAGTGCCAGGTGCCAGCACAGAGGCTTATTAGAAAGAGAGGAAATGTCAAGTGTTTACTCTGTGATGAGTGCTTTCATGGTCAGCAGCTTGAAGATGAAGCAGCTTCTCCTTGAGAAGGAGCTTCATCTGCACCACTGTGTTTGTGAATTGTAACAATATGTGTCTTTTTAGTCAGTTGGCCATTTTGGTCATCCAAAATACTCTGTTGCAGTGAATGCCACTGTTCAATGGCATATTGTATAAAAAAGAACTTCCATCTGTTTATTTCAGATCTATTATTGAATGCCTCCACCAGGTCCATAGTTTTTATGTTGCAGTGCTTGTTAAAGTAGTAATTGGATCCCTGTTTGCCACCTTTACACACTAGATGATTTTGGAGCTCTTTGCCACGTCCCTTCTTAGTTGTCTCTGTGTCAAGCTACTCAGTTTTATCTCCTCTCATACAACAAAGAAGTTATGTTTATCTCCTCCAACAAAGAAGTTATTTTATTGTTGTGACAACCTATGTCACTTTTCTCTTTGTTGTCCTGTTTTACAATATTTTTTGAGGAAGTATTTTTTTCAAGACAACATACATCATCTGGCTTCTTCCACTGACAGAGACAGTCGAGTAACACTGGAATGTTTTGTCTTTTTTCTCACAGTGTTTTGCTTCTACCTTCTTATTTATACTAGCATTTTAACCTTTTAAATATCATGTAAGATTTCTCAGAAGACTCTTCATGAAATATTCCCTCCATGTAACGGCTCTGAAAGGAACAGAATTTCAGTGACAGGCAAGTGTGTATGATTGAGTTTGCTTGGAGATCAGCATGCCCCTCAATGAACAGAGCTTGGTATATATAACCTTCAGAGCTATTCAGGTTATAACATGTATGTTTCCTCAGTTTCAGTCTTGTCCAGAGAAAGGAGTTTAAAATCTTTTGAAATATGTCACAACCAAATTCTTAGTTCATTTATACCTAGAAATCCTGTCAAATTTGTAGGTATGGCAAATAAAGAGGTTAAATATGCTGGCTTGTCTGACGTTTGAAGGTAGCTGATCATATCAAGTTTTCCTTGTCTCACATGACACATATAATTCTGAATAGAATCATAGAATAATTAGGATTGGAAAGAACCTTAAGATCATCTAGTTCCCACCCCCCTGCTGTGGGCAGGGACACCTCACACTAAATCATGTCACCCAAGGCTCTGTCCAACCTGGCCTTGAACACCACCAGGGATGGAGCATTCACAACTTCCTTGGGCAACCCATTCCAGTGCCTCACCACCCTCACAATAAAGAACTTCTTCCTTATATCTAACCTGAACTTCCCCTGTTTAAGTTTTAAACTGTTACCCCTTGTCCTGTCACTACAGTCCATAATGAAGAGTCCCTCCCCAGCATCCTTATAGGCCCCCTTCAGATACTGGAAGGCTGCTATGAGGTCTCCACAGCCCCAACTTTCTCAGCCTGTCTTCATACAGGAGGTGCTCCAGTCCCCTGATCGTCCTCGTGGCCCTCCTCTGGACTTGTTCCAACAGTTCCATGTCCTTTTTATGTTGAGGACACCAGTACCGTACACAATACTCCAAGTGACCTTGGAAAGCATGTCTCATGTTTTAAAATAGTCAGAAGCCATCTATTCCACAGTAGTAAGAGTTGTCGTTAGAATTCCCCAGTATCCATTTAATGTAATGACAATCAGCACGAGGTGTTGCATGTATTAGTCATTGTAATAGAGTCCTGTCAGAAGATCATTTTAACATTATCTTTAAAACAGATGTCTATGTTTTTTATGTGTTTATTTGAATTTAATTTTTGTCAGTAGCTGCAAGAAGTCATTATCTGCCAGCAACATGCTATGCAATTAACAGTTCTTCTGCAAACATGCTGATAGTAGTACATTTCATTCTTATAAATGTAAAAATATCTTGCTAGGTGTGGGTGAAAGTGTGGTGGTTTTGTCTGTGGGTTAAACCGTAGGAGATATTTTGATTTGGCAGAAAGAGATTCAATATTTTTAAAGGCCAAAATATTGAGGTTCTGTAAACACTGAAGACAAATGTCAGTGTCAAAGCAATCTTTTAACAGTGATTAAGGGTGTAAAAAATCGATTTATCTCAGGGCAGACTTTTACGTTTTAATTACTTCAGTTTTCAGGTGTTGGAAGATTTTTTCCTCTCATATTCCTTTCTTTCATGGTTCCTTTCATTTTTCCAGACCATTACAAATCATATCAATTTACTGCTCACTTACAAGGCTTAACACCAATGTACAGTAATTTGTAACTTGTACTGCATTGTAACTGAGCCCAGTGGCAAAAATTAGTTACAATTATTGAAGTGTTGTAGCCAGTAACTGAGGGCAATCATTTTGCCGGAAGGTTACTTCTGAACAAAGAAGGAATGTTTTATATCACATTCTGTTCACACCATGGTTTTTATTTATTTCACTTTATTTCAAATTTCCTTCATGCAAGGTTGAGTTAAGAAGTTTCAGGTCAGCTGGGGTTAAGAAAAGATGAATGTTTGTGAGGACTGAAAGAAAGTAAAATGTTACAAAGAAAAGAAATATTCTCAAATGTATATTTAGAATTCCAGAGCTCGAATGAGAGTTTGTTGACCTCAACAGAAACAAACTCTTAAATTTTTACTTTCCAGTGTAATCCCATTGATTCCAGTGGAGGTACAGCGCATGTGTGACTGGAGGTTCCTCATAGAAGTTTTCCATTTTCTGCTTCTTTACTTGGAGTAGAAAGCCTTCTTATTGCTTCTGGGATGGCAAAAATTGGCATGCAAATACGTCGAACACGTTAAAATATAAGTATCTGTGGTTTGCCCTGTTAACTCTTATGCAGTTTTAAGACCAGTTCTAACCTCCACAACCATGTCTGAAGAAGTACCACTTTAAGATATTTTGCCAGCATTTGCAGGCAATTCTCTGTATAACTTAAATTTCCTGTTTGTTAAATTGTTGTGGATTTCTTTTTTCTCAAATCTGTCAGGTTTACTTTGAATTTTCATTCTTACCCTCAGTGATTGATTATAGGTTTCAAACCAGTTTTTCTCCCAGGTAGTAAGAAAATAATATTTTACCACAAAGTCATGGGTTTTAGCTTGCTTTAAGTTGTAGGAAAACAATCTTCCACAAGAAAATGTTAAAATATTTTTGTTTCTAACACTAGGAATTAGAATTTATTGTTTGTTGTCAGTGTGAATAAGAACAGAATGTGATTTATCTGGCAAAGGTAAGTCCCTTTTAAAATCGTAAAATAACAGAACATTTTGTAAACATCCTGTACATTGTGTACAAGGGGAGAACACTTCATGTCATATACCTGACTGGAAGCAAGGTTTTTGGCACTGTCTCCCCCAGTATTCTTTTATCCAGGTTATGATGCTGTACTGTGAATGACTGGATTACTAAGTGGGTCAAAGTCTAGCTGAACAATTGGGCTGGATGCATAGCCTAATGGGAGCCTTAGGAAATCCAGTAAGAACAAATACAGAGGTCTGCGCCTGGGAATGAGTTAACACTAGCAGCAGCACAGGCTAGGGGCTGACTGAGTGGCAAGGATGAGCTCTGTTGGAAGGAACCTGGACATCAGCGGGACCTTGATAGGCTGGAGAATTGGGCAAAGAGAAACCTAATGGCGTTCAGCGAGGGCCACTATAAGGTACTGCACCTGGGGAGGAAGAACCCCAAGTGTCAGTGCAGGTTGGGGCTGATCTACTAAAGAGTTGTTCAGCTGAGAAGGACCTTGGAGTATTGGTGGATGACAAGTTGACCTTGAGCTGGCAGTCTGCCCTTGTGGCCAGGAGGGACAAGAATGTCCTGGGGTACCTCGGGAGGAGCGTGACCAGCAGATCAAAGGAGGTGATCCTCACTCTGCTCGACTCTGGTGAGGCCACATCTGGAGAACTGTGTCCTTGGTACAAGAAAGACAAGGAGCTACTGAAGAGAGTCCAGTGGAGACCACAAGGATGATCTGGTATCTGGAGCATCTCTCTGAGCAGAGATTGCAGGAGAGGCCATGACTGAGAGGGGATGTATTTAATGCATATCAATACCTCAAAGGCAGGTGCCAGGAGGATAATGCCAGACTCTTTTCAGTGGTGCCCAACCACAGGACAAGGAGAAATGGGCATAAACTAAAACATAATAAGTTTCACCTCCACGTGAGTTGGAACTTTTACGTTGAGGGTGGCAGAGCACTGGAACAGGCTGCCCAGGGGGGCTTGTGGAGTCTCCCTCTCTGGAGACATTCAAAACCCACATGGACACATTCCTGCGTGACCTACTCCAGGTGGCTCTGGTCTGGCAGGGAGTTGTACTGTATGATTTCCAGAGGTCCCTTCCAACACTGACATTCTGTGATTCTGTGATCTGGTAGGAAGCAAGAGCTCAAGTCATCAGCGCTCTTTGGCAGCAAAGAGCCAAAAACATCTGGGGCTGTATTGACAGGAGGGTAGCTGGTCAAGTGAGGAAAGTGATTGCCTCCTCTACCCAGCACTTGTTAGACCACATCCAGAGGCTGTGACCTACTTTACGCCCCCTTAATACAGGAAAGATATTGCCAGCTGCAGTAAATTTTGCTGGGAGCTGCAGAGGTGGTTAAGCTGGAGCACAGGCCCTGTCAGCAGTGGCTGAGGGACCTTACTTTGAGAAAGAGATTGGACTAGAGATCTGCTAATGTCCCTTCCAGCCTGAATAACCCCATGGTTCTTGTAAAAGTCATTACTGAGATGTTTAATTTTTATACCTATGTCTCAATTTGAAATCAAATTATTTAACACATAAGTCTTTCTCCTTTACCCTAGTTTTTATTATTATCTTAGTAGAGATAATAGACTTTGCCAAAAATTACATTTTTATATAAAGAATGTTAAAACATGCAAGTCTTCTATTCACGGTGTGGGACTACATGTAAGAACTAGCTTTTTGTAAGATAACAGCATTAAAAAGGAAGGAAAAAACATTTTCTTTAAGCCTAAAGAACCAGAAAGTATTAAAATATTCCTGCTACAAACCATTTATTGACAATACTTATCTCCAGTCTTAACAAATACTAAAAGATATCTTTGACTATTTTCACTTTTGTGAAACATGTAGATGATTACTGTTTAAATTTTAAAATCATGTGAGATCTCTTTGAAGTGTGCCTGCTCAGTAGAAATAAAGGATTGTAGAAAGGAGAACCATATTGGACTGAATGAAAGAGGTCAAAGGTTTGTGCCATGACAAACTATATAATATGTCTGAGGCAGATAGAAAGCTTTTGGAGGCAAAGATGGCTTCAATTTGGGACAAGGAGCTGAGGTAAAATGCGATAATATCAGATGAAAGGAGCAGGTGCAGAAGGGTATAGTTAGAACTGCTTGAGTTGGCTGAGCATATCTTTTTGTCATGAAGGAAAGACTAAATACATGAACTTGCCTAAAATAGCTAAGCACTGAACTAGCCTTTCCTTCATTTCAGACTGACATGAAATTTCAGGCTGACATGAAACATGATACACTTATTTTATCTAGGGTGCATACATTTTCTGCATAACAGGTTACAATGTGAGGGAAGTAACTTCCCACAGATCCATTTGACTGCCATTTCGTGCCATTCAATGTTTTGAAGAGACAAACCAGACATGTTGTTACCTGTTTAGGAAAACTGTCCTATAGCTTCAATCAGATCTGTGCACTGTTGAGTACAAAACAAAACCTTTTCAAAATTATTAGCATCAGCTTTTGCTTTTCTGGAGACTGCTGTTAGCAGCCAGGAAGCTTTGAGTACTTAATCACAAAGTAATTGAAGCTTCGCTTCTGTTTACTTCTGAAAATCACATTCTTAAAGTGTTACATGTATTATTTCCATTTACTTTCTATTTAGCAAGCAACCTGTAAGTAATCACAATCAGATATTCCATGTAGGACTGACTTGATAAGGTGAATTGGATGCTGCAAGAGGTCAAAGTTTATAGCAAGAGGTCAAAATTTATAGAAAGAGTCTGTTCCCTGATCTGGTTGAGGATTTTAGCTACAGTTTTCTGGCATTTGCAGGCATTGTGATTTCTTGTTAGGGTTAAAGCTTGAATTAAGAACCTTAGTTGGCCAGGTTTTCTTCAGCTTGGTGTCAAGTTTCACTTCTCTTCTTCTAGGTGGAATGAAGGTGTGCCAAACCGGTGTTGTCATCTATAATTTCAGTTTAGAGAGAAGAATGAAACTTTTGCTTCTATTATAGTGTAAAATAAATGCATTACAGGTAAAATAAGTTTACAGGATTTATTCACATGAAGTTGTATGAGAGTTTCTTAATGTACTTTTTCTTTCTTTGCAGCTATTGGCTGACAAACAAGGTCCACATTAAACGACCCAGCACTGGTCTTCTCATGTATACGCTTGCCACCAGATTTTGTGATGAAATTCACCTGTATGGATTTTGGCCATTCCCAAAGGATTTACATGGGAAACCAGTCAAGTACCATTATTATGATGATCTGAAGTACCGGTACTTTTCTAATGCCAGTCCTCATAGGATGCCATTAGAGTTTAAGACGTTGTATGTATTACATAACAGAGGAGCACTTAAATTAACGACAGGGAAATGCATACAGTAATAAGGCTCATGTAAAGTACAACAAGAAGTACAGTATGCACACCTTGTCATAAAGATGTTGTGGAATGGCAATCAGATCCCAGTGAAGATACATTTCAATACCCACTAAGCCATCAGAAAAAGGAATTTTACCAGAAGTACATAACCAGCTATTATACCTGTAAAGTGCTATATAACTAAGCTATCTTGACTGCAAGGGTTCAAGTAAGTGCCACTTTCACTAAGAACAAAGATTGAGTGTATGCTCAGTAGTGTTTACAGATTGCAGTGACACGTTGATCATGAACTAAAGAAGCAAAATACAACCTGTTTACTGCTGACTTGCTTCTGTGGTCAGGCAGCCCTCAGAAGAAATCCCCAGTGAATGGAATATTTCTTAAGCAATTAAATGAGGCATTAGCAAAAAGATCATGATGGAGTTGAGTAGAGTGAAGTCCGTAAGATCAAACAAATCGGTAAATGCCTTCAGTCATGGGACTGCTTATGATCTTGTATTATAATCTCAGCTTTTGTTGCTGTTTTCCTTACTGCTGTTGGTTGGGTTTTGTTGCTTTTAAGTATTTGAGCCCTTAAAGGATTTTGAGAATGTAAGTATGTATCTTATGGAATTGTCTTAGGAAAAAAAATCATAAGGTGGGAGGGTGGAGGGAAATGTCAATCAAAAATCAAATATTTTATCGTTATTGTGATGCATCTTGCTGTCACACAACCTGTAATATCCCAATTGTTTTCTGGCTACCACTGTCAGTGCCCACTACATGGAGCCAGTCAGAGGTCATTTTGATCCATTTTTAAAGAGTAGTTTTTCTGTTGTGTTCAGATATGAAAACATATGAGAAGGTGCCCTTATTTTTGGTACCAAAGATTACTTTTATGCACATTATTTCTTTTCCTTGAAGAAAGAGTGTAGATTTATTATGATGTTTCTTTGCTGCTGAAGGGAGCATATTCTTTTTGTTGTTTAATTTTTTTCATTAAGCATCTCAAAGCAAAGCTTCTTTTCTGGCTTTGCATATAGAATTTCATTTTTCAAAAAAATCTGCAGGAGTAAAGAAATTATTTCATACATTCAAATACATATATACATACACAATTTTTGTTCCTGATTTTAAAGGAAAATACAAAGTCTAAAGGAACTCAGGTGACATCAGAACATGTATAAAGAAAACAAATATAGGAGACCTAGCCAATTAAATGGAAAATAAAAGAAATGTAGATCAAACTGTTCTTTTAAAACTTAGATTTCTAACAGTGTTGAAGGTACTACTTGTTTGTATCAACTTGATGTTCTGATGTGTAATTGAAATAACAGAGCTGCATTATCTCACAGTGATTTTTCTGAGCATCATTCCTGTTTATCCATGAAACCACTCTCTTATTTCAAAAAAGAGAATAAGAAATTACAGGAAGGTGAGAGAGGGTAAAGTGTCAATGCAGCATATACTAACATAAAAAACCTGTCTGCATATGATATGTTTTAGTCCTAATGGAGCTGGCAAATGAAGAACACCATGATTCCACTATTTTCATGTCAGGCTAGGCTAAGGAGAAAACATGCAGGTAAAATGTATGGATGTTTTCTTTTATGTTCTTAGCTCTATGTTCTTCTTCTATGTTTCTTTTATGTTCTTAGGCCCTCATCTCCAAATATGATCTTCCCTATACCTGTTGAATTTTGAACTAACTTGAGCAATTTCATATGTAGCACAACACTCTCAAGCATTGACTAGCTAAAAGTGCCATTTATTACCCAGTTTTCCGCTCAAGTTCACCTGTATTTCGTATTCATGACTAAAGTTCTCTGATTATGTAAATGTAGTAGCTAAATTACTGCCTTGCAGACAGTTTTTCAAAAAGTTTTTGGGAAACAGAAAGTTATTTTGCTGTATCTAAAACACAGTAGCATCTTTCCTAATTCACCAATCTTTCTCACCCAGGACAGTTTACTTTGGCTATATGCTAAGATGTAGGCTGTGACCCTAACATGATCACCACTGAAACCAAGGCATCATGAGAATCTGAACAGCAATACAGATTTGAATGTGTTTAGTTGGATTTTGGTAAGCCAGAGTGTGTTATTTGTACACTGTGTATACTTAAGAGCTTAGGACAAGGTTATTTCCTTGATGAAAGGTAAGAATGTTCCTGTTCTTTCTGTTAGGGTTTTGCTGCTGTTATCTTTCAGAACTTATTTCATATACATCGACAGAATTTCTATTGAGATAAAGAATTCACAAATGCCAGTCTCACAGTAGCTCAAAGGAGCATCTGTTTAGCTTTTATCTTTTCTTCTGGGAATGTCTTTTCTTCTCTCTAGTGTCAGGCCATCAACGGGAAGCAAATTCAAGTAGACTGAAATATTAACTGACAGGTGATCTTTTTCACCCTTTCCTGTATACCTCCTGGCTTTGTATTGCCCTGGGCAATTTGGGTATTTCTGTTGAGGCACCCCAAGTCATGAATGAAAAACCAGAATACTTCCACCATGTGACTCTTTTTCCCTAAAGGTGACCTGGAGCATAGCACCAAAGGCTTAGCTGCTGTATAGGTACTTTGCAGTGGAATAAATGTCACCTTGTGGCTCTTCAGTGGGCAACATCTTAAACCTTCATAGCTGCCTTGGATAGTTTCTGTTGTTTAAATATGTTCACACCTCCCATGTTGCCTGCAGCACAGATCAGATAAGCAGGATTTATTACAATTACCACTTTTATCATCTAATAGTCTCAACAAGTAATACCAAGCTAGATAGGATAAAAAGAAGAAGGATCCTTAATGTCGTAATGATATCTGCCCTGGTGAGGAGTGCCCATCTGAGGAGTGCCCATCAGTTCAGTCTTCCTCAAATTGATCCTCGTATCAGTCATATCAATTGCCAGCTGAATTTCCAAAACTCATCTTACAAATAAGAACTGGGAGCTACTATCAAGACAGCAGTGTATATTTTTCCAGTTCTTATGGCAGCTTTATATTGAACAACATCATTTAATTCTGATCAATTTATTGTGAATTGTTTATTAATGTACATGTTAATGTTTCTGCTGAGAGAGTCTTTCATATTACATAAAATAATAGATGCTTATATTTGATTGTTAAGTTTTCAGCTTTGTGGCAGTTCTGTCTCCCAGAGCTCTGATCTGCTCTCCAGACATAAGATCTACTGAACCTTTCAAACCTTGTCTGGTTAACACAATCTAATGTGTAATAAAGACTCTACCATTTTTTTCTTAAATAATATAAACAACATGTGCTTGAGATCATCACTTTTTCTCTAATTGACTACAATTTGAAGAAAAACAAGTGTGGGTTCAGTAACCTTTTTTTTGTGTTTAATCTAGCAAAGTGCTGAGCACTCTTTACAGTGACTTTCCTGGGTAAGACATGTCCAGGATGTAGATGGGGATCCAGATTAGCATATTTCAGGATATAACCCTGAAATTGCACATTATTTATTTTTAAGAGCACTGTTACTTTGTGTAGCGAAAAGCACAATTGTTGTAAATAAAATAAAGGAAGAGCGTTTACAGAGAGCTTCATTCTTGCACAGTACTATTGCTACTGAGCGTATGTAATACAGTTTTTTGTGCTTTAAAGTATTGATATGTATTCTGTAAGGATTTTCATGGTTGACACTGTTAATATTATTTCAAGTACAGCTATGGGGATTGTTTCTTATTTGTATAACTGTAAAATAAAGAAGTTTTTTTTTCATTTTTCTGCTATATTCTGAACTATATTCCTTTGTAACACAGTTTTGATAACATTTTTCAGTTATGTGCTAATTGGAAAGATAATATGGAAGGAGAATGTCTGCTCCTTTAAGTTGTGTGGTCAAGGACTTTCTCAGCACAAAAGGGGATATTAAGAAAAGGAGGAGGCCATAAACGAGAACACAGACACAAAACTGTCCAAGAAATTATGAGGGAGGCAGTGATGAGATCAGTCATCACTGATGAGATGAAGCTGGTCAGTCGCACTAACTGGTAAAGGTATGTGAAGTGTAGGAATGTTTATTCCCATAAGATTATCTGATCAAGGAGCTTGTCAAATGGAATACTGAGGAAGAGGGGAAAGGACAAAGTATACTAAGACACAGACCTGATATCTCCAAACCTTGAGGTCTTGAGGGCTGCAGGGGAATTGGTGGACCTGTGCAAGTTGATGAAGCAATGTTCAGGTGAGAAAGAAAAGAGGAATAGACAGAAAAGGGGTCAGTTTCGTGTAAACTGTGGCTGGTAAGAACGCTTGTCTGGCTGAGCCCTGCGCCTGATTGACACAGTCTGTCCTAACTCCCTTTTTTTAACTACCTGTCTGCATAATCTCACTCTGTCCTACATGTGTGAGTTCTGCAAGGACTCCATGCCAGCTGCTGGGGACGATTGTGAGAGGAGAGGAGGCCAAAGTCAGACCAGGCTGTGAGTACCGCTGGTCTGTGAGGTCTGCTGTTGGCATGAGTCAGAGGTCTCAGTTGCTCCATAACTACCTGAAAGGAGGTTGTAGTGAGGTGTTGGAACACTTCTTCCAAATTACATGTGACAGAATGAGAAGAAACAGCCTGAAGTTGTGCCAGGGAAGTTTTAGTTTGGATATTAGGAGTGTTTCTTGGCTGAAACAGTTACTAAGCACTGGAGCAGGCTGCCCAGATCAGTATTTGAGACACCATCCCTGAAGATATTTAAAGGACCTTCAGGTCTTAAAAAATGTAGGTATGGCACTTAGTGACATGGTTTAGTGGTGGACTTGGCAGTTCTGGAGTAACAGTTGGACTTAACAGTTGGATCTTAAAGATCTTCTGCAACCTAAATGATTTTCTGACTCAGTGATTCAGTGCCAGCAGATGAAGCTGGTCTTTAACTTTGAGCTTCCCACTCTAGGCTGGGAAGGATATATGTTCCCAAAACTGCCATTCTGGAAGTCACCAGTCACCAGCATGAGTGTGAGACAAGTGAGGGGCTCAGGACTGGTGACTGGCACAGGACCACAGGTCACAGTCCATGTGCTGCCTGGTGTCACTGCTAAGGGGTGGGTGTGTGTTTCCTTCCCAAACCTGGAGCACGTGGGGTGAGCATGTGAAATCACCAGTGAACTCCAATCTGGACCAACCAGCAAGCAGGAGACCCTGGCTCGGGGCAGGGTGCCGGGCGGCAGAGGGTCTGTGCTGGTACTCAGGGGATCTGTGAACATCCATGTGCTTGTGACCTTGGAGAGTGTCTGCCCCGTGTGCACTGCACTGATGACCTTCTGCCTGTGCCAAGCCCAGAGGAGGAGGGTCTGGGCTGTCTGCCCTGTGGCTGTGCAAGACCTCTCTGGGGTGCTGAGGAGGCAGAGCATCCTTTGTGCCAGCTGTGTCAGTGTCTTCTGCTGTGTGTCACAGGGACGCTGGCTCAGCTTCACTTCTGCAAATGGGAAAATGTCACCCTCATCCCTGAGCCGGGAATCAGGCTGGGCAGAAGATAGCCTGGGCTGGAGCAGCTGGAGGACGCAGCAGCTTATAATGTCCCATTAATACGATTTGTTTTCAAATGTTTGAAGTGGTTTACTTATGTGCAAAACATACTCAATGATGGCCAGAATTAATCTTCATTCTGAAGTATGCACTTCAGAATTCAAAATAATATGAAAAAAAAATCGCTTGTAGAACTCATACACAGTACTTTAAAGCCTATTAGATCAATCAGTATCATGTTTCAAGGAATAACAGATTTCTAAACCTTTACTGGCCATGCTGCAAAAGCTAATGCACAACTCCATGCTGGCTATAGAAACTAGAAAAAATTCCCAACCTTTTTCATAATGAATTTGATATTTTTATTCTTTAATGGCAGATTTGGTCTTAAGTTTGTGTGTATTTGAAACTGGTCTGGCAGTCAGTGATTTGCTGAGCTGTGTTCTTTTTCATGGCACAGGCGCAAGAGGCCATATTTTGCTGAATCTTGCTTATAACTCTGTAATATTATATTATTTTAAATGACTCTTCATTTTTATTGGAAAAGTGGGTTTTGTTGCTTACTACAGCAAAAACAACCATGTAATTGATAATCAGTTACTTTGTCCATGAAAAAATCCTGCACTGTGATGAAGACCTGCTTGCATTGGCAGTATTCATATGTGCTTTCTCCTGTAGCCTTTAACAACGACCTTGTGAGCTCTGCCTTTCTGTATTCAGTTTATACCTTCTTACCTTCTGTTTGGTTTTTTTATGTCCCAAAATAAATACATTTATAAGTGAAGGAGATGTTTTCACCGTTTTCTTGCTGCAAAACTGTAAAGATATTTGATGTGATTCAAGTGCTGCCTCTAAGCTTTACAAAATATGATTATCAATATGAAAGACAGTTTCTCAAAGGAAGGAGTACAGCCAAAGGAAATGTAATTTCCACAGTTTAGTTATGTCATTGAGGTGATAACAGAGCTAGCCAACTTTTTTCCTGGGGGCTAAAATATATTCCAAAGGAAGTGAAATGCGAAACATAAAACGGCAAACATGAAACGAGACAGGCCTGCTCTAAAGGAGACATCATTGTTTGAGTCTTAGTGCTCTTCAATTGTTTTAGAGCAACCAGGAAACATCTCCCCTTAAAATATGTCTTGTTTATTAAAGTCGGACTCAGGTCTTCTCACATCATTACATTGTCTCTATGCTGTTGTAGACATACTTGAGGTATTCTCATCTTTACCACTGATTTTACATTGTCAGAATTTGAGTGGAAAGAGTGGAATTGATTCCATTTAGTGCAGAATGTCTTTAAAATTAAATAGTATTTAGTCTTTTGAAAGAGTGAGGAAAAACATGTCTCTAAGCACATCTCAGATATTACCTGTACGTCAAAGACTCAGAGAAGAAAAACAGGCTTCACTCTTTTGCTATCAAAGTGCTACCATCTAGAGTTAGATGGGAAGTTTTGTCTCCTTTCTGTCTTATGGGCTAGCAACTCTATGGTGCACCAAGGAGTATCCTCTGTTGAAGAGCCAGGAGGCATCTCATAACTTTTCTCCATTCTGAGAGGCAGATAACCTGCCCAAAATACAACTCCTATAAAGCTCAGACAAACATTAAACCCCAGAACATTTCCAGTCAGGAACAGCAAGCTGCTGTGCTAAGACTCAAAATACCAAAACTACACATATAGACAATTCCAAATATAGTATAATCTTTTTTCTTTTTTTTTCCAATTTCTCAGCTCTTTATTTTCTCCAGAGAAAAATAATTAACAAAGTAGTATTTTTGCCTAAGCCATAGCATTTTTGATTGTGTGTCTATCAGTGAACTCATATGTGTTTCACAAAACAATGATCCAGTTCTTCCAGAATAGCTTAAATGGAACTGTTGTATTTCTCCTTAGGACTAGACTATTTTGTAGGTCATTATTATTAATTTTTTTTTCTTTATTGTGGTTGAACAGCTTTAAGTGTTACTCTTATGTCAATGTGCAGATAACATATACAAAACAATTATAAGTCTAATGAAGTTAAGTTAAGCTCCTGCCTTTAAACGTAATCCTCTTCTAATGGACAGTCAAAAGCATTCCTGGGGATCCCCTTGCCAAAAGAAAGCCTATTAATACTCTGGCATACTACCCAGGAGTTAAGCTCCATACCACTGTAAAGCTGTGAAAGTAATTATTTCCAGTGTCAGAACAGGCATGAAGAGTCAGTCAAGGCCTGATTGTCTGAAGATATGCTCAATGCATAGAAGGAATCTTTCCAAATAGTCACCATCATCTTTAATATTGATGTGTAACAAATGCTTTAAGAAGATGTATGTGTTTTATAATTAGTCTTGCCTGAAGTTAAGTAATCCATCAATTTCTGAAATCCTGGCAAAGGGAAATCATGCTCTCAAAGTGTTTTGCTAATACAGAAGGTCTGGAACAGGCTGTTTCACTGGATGGTAGCATCTCTGTGTTTACTGGTGCACACCTGTATTCAAATCAATAGTACCTTAACAAGAAACCCCTTCTTGATGAGCTAGGTGTGTTCTCCAAGTAGTTTTTTCTTAAGTTCCTTTTGCTTCCCTGTTATCTCATGAAAACTGTTCACAGTAACTTCTGTTTCTTTAGCAGATTGACAGCTGCCATTAAATATGACTAAACTGTCTGGTTTTTCTATCAGGTTTCTTAGACCCACTTTCATGACTCAGCAGCTGTTCTGGAGAATTCAAGTCCTTGTCTCCATCCATTGCTTTGTTGCATTAACAAGAAACAGCTTCAGGTCTGATAACTTCAAGAGCAGCTGCCTAAGCGGCCAGTTCCCACATTGTTTTCCTACATAGTCCTCTGACTGCAGAAAAACTAGAATCAAAGTGAGAGGTAATGGCATTGTGATAGTATAAAGATAGCAAGAAAAAATCCAATCAGTAACAAAATATGAGCAGATGCTTTCAAGTTTCCACCTCCTGAATCCCCAGCTGTGTGGCATTCTCCCTTTCCTCTCCGTGGTTGTCCATTTGCTCTCCAAACTGTCTGTTCTTACTGCTCCTGCAACATTGGCAAGTGCAAGCTGATTCCTGTATCTGTGTGTGAGGAGAGACTATTTGAAACATGAGGTAGTGTCATTTAGCAATGCACCAGCCTGGAGGAAGAGTAGCTATTGCGATATGGTACTCCACATAGATGAATTGCTTCTTTTAGAAGAAGGATAGCAAAGCCTGAGCTGTGCATCATGGCAATGCTTTTGGCTCTGATTATATAGCGCTAGAAGAATGCTGTGTGAAACATGAGCAGCATTCAGCGCTGTACTAGGTCTAACTCTGTTCATCAAAGAAGTCACCCTGTGAGTAGTACAATGTGTAAAGCCTGGTTTTACACAAAGTTATGTCCTGAAGTAACCACAGCTCCTCCCATGACAGTTACATCACTGCTTTTCCACCTTCCACTTTTCCACTTCCAGCGTCTTCCAGAGCTCTCTCACTGAGCTGCTTCCTCTTCAATAATCCTACATCCTTCCAGTACTCACCTTTGCAGTGTGGGACAGAGGACCTGTTTTGCAAAGACAGGAGATGCTCACAACCCAGGCAAGTAAACGAGCCTATGATGCCAGTTTGCAGCTATGGAAGGGCTAATATGGTCGTGCTAACAGATAATGTTAGGGAGTGGATACATTGCTGCTGAGGGACTGCAGAGTGCTACTTCTTTTTCCTGCAACAGCAAAAGTGCTGTTCACTCTCCCTTTCCTTGTAACTTATTTCCAAAAGGTTTGAAGAAATTCAAAATATATCAGGCAGCTACTCTTGTAGCAAATATGGCTGAATTTGATCAAGGGGTTAGTACAGAATTGCTTAGCTTGGAAAGGGCCCGTTGAGATCATCCAGCCCAAATCCTCCTACTCAAGCTGGGGCAGCTAGAGCATTTTGTCCAGGACCATGCTGGGTTTTTAAAGTCTCCAATGATGGAGATTCCACAACTTCTCTGGGCAGCCTGGTCAGGTATTTGACCACTCTTACAGTAAAAAAAAACATTTTATGGTGTCCATATGCAATTTCCATTTTTTCAGTTGTGCTCATTGCCTCTTGTCCTGTCAGTGTGAATTACTGAAAAGAGCCTTGTTCCCTTTCTTCATTCACAGCCATCAGGATGATTAGACCTCCCTGAGCCTTCTCCAGGTTAAACAGCCCCAGCTCATTCCGCCTTGCCTCATATGAAATATCCTTTGGTCCTTTAAACTTCCTCATGGACCTGTGTTGTACTCATTTGCTAAGTTATTAGAATGAACTGACAAGTATTAGCAGCATAGAAACATTACTGCCTTAACAAACCAGGCTGAAGTGAACTATAAGTGAGCCGTAAGTCACAGAAATATGTGACTGTATATAGGACTGAAAAAATACTTGAAGAGAATTAGTGTATTTATTTTCTCAATTAATGTAAACCCTAGTTCCCACTCTCTACTACTAATGCTAGTATTTCAAGCCCCCTTACTGGGGGTATCGGTTGTGACACAAAGGCAGTTTGAGTAGAAATTTAGACAATATTGTCTCCCTTTCATTTTGAGTAGCTTCTCTGGAGCATATGACAGACTTTGGAAAGATTATGTGGAATTCATAATAGTAAAAGTAACTTGCTTTTGAAGAACTATAAGAGAGTTACCATGAAGCCCAGGATAATTTTGTTCCTAGATTCTTGTGATTCACTAGACCATATTATACTTATATATCCTTAAAATGGCTTCTGGTTTAAGCAGATCTTTAGGTGACTGTGATGAAGCAGGTGATTCCAGAGACACTTGTGTATTGGTTACTCTCATATTTTGGAAAAGTGATAGTTAATGGAAAATCTGCTAGAAACATGCCTTCATTTTGATCTTTATTTTTAGAGTAGAAAGTAGACCAATACATCTGGAAGCTGGCTTACAGGCAGGCACTTACATTAAAAAAAGATAATGATTTGGATTTTCTCCAACTTCCTGTTGAAACCAGTTACACAAAAAAAGAGAACTTTGTGTTTTGAAAGCCAGTAGTTCTCTAAAAGTAGGAAATATTTTTCATCTCGGTATCCTGTTTATTTTGGGGTTTGTTTGACTAGCATGTAGCAGCAGAGTATGTGTTTATAATTATTTGGCATGGAAATAGTTTGTATAAAATGTATTTCTTAGCAATTGCTTGACTTCTTTTTTTTTTTTTTAACTAATATACAGCAAAGCATTGATAAATTTCATTTTCAGTTCAGTTGCTCCCATAATGAAAGTCAACAGACAGAAAAGAAGTAATGAAGTTAAGATGAATATCCTGATTTTATATAGTGCACATCTAAATGCTGTGTTGGTCATTAAGCAGAGGATTTAACCTCATATAGAAATACTTCTAGCGGATTAAAATTTGTCATGGAAACTTTGAAGATGGTGCTCTTACTTTCTTGTGTGGGTTTTTGTTTCTGTTGGGGTTTTGTTTCTTTCTTTTGTTGTTTTGTGGTTGGTTGGTTTGGTTGATTTGGGTCCTTTTTTAATCTTTTTTTTACACTGTTTTAAGGAAGATGTTTCCTTCTAAGAGTGTTCTTGTTTACCTGCTTCTCTGATAGTTGCTACAGAATCTAAAAGCTCTATATCCTATATATACCCACCAACATGAAGGGGAAATGAGCAGAAACCTTGTAAACTGGGAAAACACCTGTGCAGACAACCCTTGGTCCTTCACAGGTCACCTCTTCAGGTCCTCAGCTGCACCTTCCTAGGGAGGTGGAGCATAACACTTTGAAAATTCTGTAGCATGGTGGCAAGAAATCATTAACCGTGAGCAATGAACCATTAGTGACCATTTAGACATAGTTTCTTATTTTCAGGTCAAAATCGTAGAAAGAAAGGTTAGATATGCAGGCTGTATGAAAGAAATAGTAGAAGATCTACAGAAAATTACTTGGTGTTGTTTATATCAACTTTTGGACTTCACAGGGTATGACAGTACCCTATGCAGAATACATTATGGGCAGGACTGAGGCTCTGAAAATATCTGTTTTGCAGTAGCACTCTTCTGCTTAGCTGTTGAAGAGAAGCATACAGGTTTTAATTCAAGCCCATTCTTCTTGAATTGCTTAAAAACCCCAGCAAATACTTTACAGAGTAGGATAGATAAAACATACAAGTAGATGTTTACTTAATTTATGAAATATAGAAGTATTGCTGACCATCCAAATTACTTAAATGCATTTGGTGCAATAAAGTTGATCGGTAAACTTTTTAAGCAAACTTCGATTTGCAAAAGGTATAAATTACTTTTTACTTGTTAATTTTGAATGCAGACTGCACTGTAAATCAGGACAGAGCCATACTACATGTGACTTTAGACTGAGCTCATTAACAAGGTTTTTTTTCAGAACTATGGATTTATTTTCCCTGCTGACCTTGCTGTTGAAGTGGCTGATGATGCAGCTGGCAACGAATGCTTTTCTTTTCCTTCTTTTATGAAGGAGATACAATCTAAAGTGAAAAGGAGGACAGGTAGAAAATATACTATATTACACTGACAGCAGAGCAAAAATCTCACTAGGTGTGATTACTTAATACTACCAGCATTTGCATAAGACCAGGTTACTTTTTGATAACTGTGTAGGCAAGATTGCTGTCCTGCAATTTCTTTTGCTCAGGTAATATTGAAGACTCTTAGACTTCTGTTGCTTGACTTAAGATTAAGTCCTCAGGGCCACCCAAGTCACCATCTTGGCTTATACTTCAATACAACATGTAAAATATGTGCAGAGAAGTAGTTTAGATTTTACCTGTTTGAAAATGCATTGTGTTTGATAAAACCAGGTTTTCCTCAGCACTTAATCAAAGTAGTTTTCAGCGTATTGTTTCACTCACAAACCCCCCCATCACTAGGTGTGGATATTTGAAAAACATACTTTGTTTCCAAATTTGATTTGGGCCAACAATATACATACAGCTTCTCTCTGGTGGTATGTAGGGTAAACTGAAATATTTCCTTCCAGCAGGAATTTATTATCCAGAGACAGTGAAATTAGAACATGTTCACTGCTGTGGCTGCTTTGCTGCAGTCAGCCTAGAGTATGGATGGGAAACGGATGCAGCGTTGTGAGTAGTAATACCTGCAATTTTTTTCTTAATTGAAGAATAGAGATTTTGTTGCCTAAGGAAAGGCATTCTGGAATAAAGACTGAAACCACTGGCAGAAATAAGTACATGAAAGGAAACCTAGTGCAGGAAAGCAATCAGTAATAGTGAGGTAATGGACAAATTATGAGCATTGTTAAATATAATAAGAGGGAGAGGCAGTGTGTGCTTAGAAAGCTGATGTTAATGCTGTGACCCTGTTGCTGATGCTATGTAAGCAGGAGTGTGATCAGCTGTGCAATTGTCCCCTTCAAGCAGTTGGGACAGCCCTGCTACATGAGCCTCTTTGCGGCTGTGAGGCAAGGGACAGGGCTGTTCCTTTTTCATCTGAGGGTATTGCAGGGCACAGGGGTGAGTGAAGACAAGTGCCTTTTTAAAGTGCTTCTAGAATATACCATCCAGGTGAGAGTGCTCCAGAGCAGCACAATATACTCATTCACCTTATTTAAGATACTCAGGCTGAATCTTAAGCTGTTTAAATGAGATTCATCTTGCAGAAGCTTTATAAAGATTCCTGGTTTTGTCTTCAGTTTACTGGTCCTTGAACACTTACACTAATTATAACTCATAATGTTATGCAGATGTATTGAAATGAAAGAACAATGAAAACACTTGTCTGTGCATTAGCTAGCACTGACAAAGCACAGTGGTGATTCTAATGAGATATTACATGTATTACCACATGTTGTCAGGAATTGGTTGTTTGTTCTTTTTTTTTTCAACAAAACCTACCTTTAAGCAAGTGAGCAGCTACCTCTGTGTCACTGCTGGTTGCTGTCAGGCTCTCCTCTTGCTTTAAAAGCTTTCCTACAGCAAAGCCAGGAAGAGATAGATTGTTTTCTGACGCTATATGTGCTAAACAGAGAAAAAGGAAAGGAGTACTTGTGTTTTCTCCTACCAGTATGAAAACCCAGAAGGACGCAGAAATAATTAAGAGGTGTCGTGGTTTAAACCCAGGCAGGTAACTCATTCACTCACTCCCCCCCCTTCTTTCCCTCCCCCTACTCCCGGAGGGATGGAGAGGAGAATCAAAAAGAATGCAACTCCCACGGGTTGAGATAAGAACAGTTTAGTAACTAAGGTATAACACAAATCACTACTGCTACCACCAATAATAATAATGATAAAGGAAATAACAAGGGAAGAGAATACAACACCTCACCACCAGCCAACCGATAACTCACCCCCCCAAGCCCGACCAAGCATCGACCCATACCTCCTCCAACCCTGCAGTCTCCCAGCCCTTCCGGCTAACTCCCAATTACATCCTGGGCATGACGTGCTGTGGTATGGAATACCTCTTTGGTCAGTCTGGGTCAGGTGTCCTGTCTCTGCTTCCTCCTGGCTTCCCCTCCTCCCTGGCAGAGCATGAGGCTCACAAAGTCCTTGGCAAAACCAAAACATCATTGTTATCAGCTCTGTTCCCAGGCCGAAAGTCAAAACACTGCACTGCACCAGCTACCAAGAAGGAGAAACATGACTGCTACTGCTGAACCCAGGACAAGAGGTAACATCTTGTGTATATATATACATATACATTAGAAAAGTGCCAAGAGCTTAAGGTGGAAAAACATTTTTGAGAGGTAACAGTGACCAGAACTGAAGCAAGATGAATTCCAGAAGGAAATAACTGATACCATTTTAGCATGTTTAAGTAGTCTGACATACACTTACGGACGGATAAACATGGTAGCTGTGAAGAGCAAGACCTCTCAGGAGGAACTACCCTCCTGAATCCAGTAGGGAGAGAAGAAGAACTAAAGCAGGGTCTAAAGGCCTGTCACAAGACCTTTGCTTTTACTCTTCTTCCACTTTTCAGAAATTAGTCCAAAACTGCCATATTTTAAAGAGGAAAAAGTGCTTTGTTGCGGTGTCGTATGAACACATGAGCTCATTAAGAGATGCGCCAGGTATTTTTAGTTTGGTAAAGGAGCCATGAAGTTGGAATGGGTCAAAAGAGAACCAGGTAAGCCTTCAGTGCTGCTCTCACCCTTGACAGGACCTGTGCAGGAGTGCCTGCAAACTGCACTCAAGAGTACCAGCAGTTCAGTCAGTGCTGCCTGACAGTTACCCCATGATTAAAGGACCCCATGATCCTTTCCAACCCTAACTATTCTGTGATTCTATGATTAGAAGCTGTTCTGGCAGGAGGGTAAACATGTACCGCCAAGGCACCTACCAAACACCTCACTAAGGAAGGAGGCTCTAAAGAAAATACAGGAGCTTTCGGATATTGGAACTGTGTGTTATCTGGAAATGTCTCTTAGCCCATTTATCTACCCTGAATTGTTTTAAGCCAATGAATGTATGCTTATTGGGAGGGAAAAAGCAGTTTGTTCAGCACCAGTAATTTTAGTTCATTTTTACCATGTTTCTGGACACTAGTGTAAGCAAAATTCAAGTACAAGAAAAATAATTCTTTAAACATGAGCACCATTGTCTTTGACTCTAAAAGTTCTAGCATAAGTTCAGCTTCTCCCTTTCTTGTGGTCTTTCTCAGGTATTATTTTTAAATAATAAAACACTATTGACCACAATATAGAAATAAATCAGAAAACTGGTAACCAAAACCACTTCTAGTCTTGCATGCTCTGTGAAACACAGCATGAAACTGTATGGCATAGTTTCATACACAGACTTAAAGTACAAGAGATGATGCTGAAGCTGGTTTACATTACCACAGTACTGCCAAAGGCTTTGAGGTGGAAAGGAGCTCAGGTTTTCTTGTGGATAGTTTGGTAGTCCGTATCAGTCTGACACGAAGTGAATGGTACAAAAATCAGTCTTCATTCTCCAGGTACCTTTTTAATAGTGGATATATTGAAATATAGAGAAAGTATACATATAATTATATATATATTATAGTCAGCTCAGTGACAAAAATTTTTTACCTGATAGCAATGGCATTTTTTGCTGTAAGTATTGCGGAAGAGAAAAAGGAAAAAAAGAACTGAATTAGAGGGCTACAGATTTGGACATACTTGAAAAAGGAAGAGCATTAAAACATATTTTGGTCCACATTAACCTACTTTAGATGCCAACATGTTAAATCTCCATTTATCAGTCAGGCTGTTTGCCAATGGTGTAGAATAAGCACTGAATTAGATTGTGGTGACTGTTTCATCAGCTCTCCGTTCTGATTGTCTGTATTTTATTCCCACAGGAAAAAAAAAAAAAAAAGAAAGAAAAAAAGCTTATTTCAGTGCTCAGATTAATTTTATGATCAGATTATGAGTTTGAGGAGAAAGTAAACCCCTATTAGTGCTCGTAACTAGAACATATGACAGTCATAATTTTGATTTATCAGCTCTGAGAAGGTCCTTTTAGCATAAACTCAAATTTTTCTTGATAGTATAAAAAAAAAAAAAAAACTCACAGTATATATAGAAACAGGAAAATTGAAATAAAAAATAAGGCTTAGCCATAGTTGGGGATTCCCACAATTTTATTTTCTTTTGTTTGCCTGTGTAGCTGCCATTTAATTGTTCTAACATTTCTAATCTCCTGGGGACACTTACATTGCTGACTGAATTTCCTTAATTTTCACCCAGCTGTGGTGCACAATGTCAGCATAATACGTAAGTTACATTCAAAATCTTATAATTGGGCAAAGAAGAAACAAAGTTTACATATAAATACAAGAATTTATTGTTAGTATCATCAAAATCTGGCCAATGTAATTTAAAAACCATTATTGGTTTAGATTTAACCATTACAGTATAATAATAATAATTAGAATACAGGGCTAAAAAAGGCTTGGTAAAAGTATCAATAGAATTGAAATCATAATACAATGACTTAGTTTCTGTGGTTCTTACTGGTCCTATCTCATCCTTTGTCTGCTTCTTTCAGTCCTAATGTCAATGTGGTCATTCTCATGGCTTATGGTGAGTTATAGAGAATTGTCAATATCCAGTGTCTTTTCCCAAGAGAAATGTGATGTTCATGTTGGTCATTTCTTCCTCACTCTGGGATCCTCTTGGGGTCATTTTTATGTCTGCTAAGAAATCTTTACGTTTTTCTTTTTCCATATGCCTAGTTCGGATGTGTCCTGGGTTCAGCAGTAGCAGTCATGTTTCTCCTCCTTGGTAGCTGGTGCAGTGCAGTGTTTTGACTTTCGGCTCGGGAACAGAGCTGATAGAGATGTTTTGGTTTGGCCAAGGACTTTGTGAGCCTCATGCTCTGCCAGGGAGGAGGGGAAGCCGGGAGGAAGCAGAGACAGGACACCTGACCCAAACTGACCAAAGAGGTATTCCATACCACAGCACGTCATGCCCAGGATGTAACTGGGGGTGAGCCGGAAGGGCTGGGAGACTGCAGGGTTGGAGGAGGTATCGGTCGGAGCTTGGTCGGGCTTGGGGGGCGAGTTATCGGTCAGCGGGTGGTGAGGTGTTGTATTCTGTTCCCTTGTTATTTCCTTTATCATTATTATCATTGGTGGTAGCAGTAGTGATCTGTGTTATACCTTAGTTACTAAACTGTTCTTATCTCAACCCGTGGGAGTTGCATTCTTTTGATTCTCCTCTCCGTCCCTCCGAGAGCAGGGGGAGGGCAAGAAAGGGGGGGGAAGTGAGCGAACGAATTACCTGACTGGGTTTAAACCACGACAGGATGTCTTTGTGTATGTTACACATTTCTTTGCTACCTAAAATCAGATTTTATTTCCAGTAACAAGTCTGCAATTTTTAACGGGCTACTGGAGGGTTATTTATTGTTGTGGGGTTTCCAGGACCAAGCCTGTGCCTCATCTCTCATCCCAGTCTCCTATAACAACATCCTGTGCCTCTGCTTTGCAAAGTTTCCGCTGTTGTACCAGACCTGTGCTTCTCTACACAATGTGCCAGCACGGTAGCATGCTACAAAGAATCACTGCTTGTTACTATTAATATGAAAAATGTTGTGGTGCCATATAAAGAAATACAATAAAACAAATTAGCCATAGATAACTTGTCAGTTAGAGGAATTGCTAAACCAGGCAAAACAAAGCTTCAGGCAAGTCAAGAAAACTCAGGTACAGACCAACCTGTGTCAAGCCTCAGTCCCATGGCCTTGCAGACCCAGTATGAAATGTATGGCCTGTTACTAACAATGGCAATAGGGTTTCACAGGCTACATGGTTACACACACGACTGGGAGTCAGCATGGCCATGAGCTTAACAGCAGCCTATGGTATCTTGCCTCTAAAGCATCACTGACCTAACATTTGTGAAATGTTTTCTCTTCCTCCTTTTTTTTTTTTTCCACAGAAATTTCATCTTAGAATTGCAAAAAACAAGACATCTGAATGCCTTTCAAAATTGTACTTGTTGAAATCAACATGGGGTGAGTAAGGGAAGGAAGTACAGTGTTTTAATTTAGTGGGAAATTTCCAATAAATCTGTATCAAGAAAAAATTTTGGCCAAAGGTGTTAGGATGTTGATGGTTACTTTTTACATTTCTCTTGTTGCATTAATCATTGTTTAAGAGAGAACAGAATAAATGCTCTTGACTTCATAAAATACTTGTAATAATGAAACATGCCATTTTTGGTTGAACAACCACTTAAGATGACAATTGAAGATAAAAGGCAGGTTAAAGATAAAGGGGTAAAAGAAAAACAATGGAGCCACAAATGAACAGAAGTAGCATTTATTAATTAGGGATGCCACAACTGCTAGGACCACAGACTAGTTTTTAAAGTTGTTTGCACAAGGCTTGAGCATCATTGTAGAGTTCTCAGGAAGCATACTTAACTCAGTTCGTCCTTTGCACCCTGTATACGTGAGGGTACAAGGTGGTTCTGTTGGTGGTGCTTTTTTGTCAACCATGTCTGATGTATAAAGAAGAAATGGGTGGTAATTCTGTTGTTTTTCAGTGTCCAAGTTTATGGCCTTTCTTTTAAAACAGTTACCCAAAGTCCTCCAGCAATGATCCGTCATCATGAAATTACATGGATTTAGGCTAGATTTACTAAATAATACGGCATATTACTTCACCATTATTATTGTGAAGAAGTTACTGGAAGTTAGGGACTGGTGTTTTAAAGCATCTGGTTACTGCTTTGGAGCTTTGGAGCAACTTGCATTGCCTAACAAGACACAGCTTGGATGGGTGTCTGACCTGGTCTGTGATGCAATTCCAGATGTACATACCCAATAGTGATTCAGCCAGAGAGGTAAATCAGAGAAGGTATATGTGACTGTATCCCTGAAAAAAGAGCCCAGGCAACCTGGGACATCAGAAGCTTCACAAGTTGTCTCAGCTATTAGCTCTAGCTAACAAAGCATCACTGTGTAATTTATAATGTTGCCTGAAAAATGACAGAACATTTTTTCAAAGGTAATATTTAATGCTCAAAAATCAAAATCTTCATCAATCCCTGTGACTTTCCCAGATAGCAGGCAAGGATTAGCTGGTCAACGATTTTAAATTTTCAGGCTCCTTATAGTCAAAATAATGAAAGCCTACCCAAATATTTGTTCAGTGAAAAAGCAATATATTAAGCAATCCATTAAGTTGGAAAATATATGTGAAATAAGAAATTATGACAGGCTAATCTCTCCTTTGTATGAAGTAAGAAATTAGTGTAACCTTTTTGGCATTGTCCAAATATATGTTAGAGTCCCGTTTTTTGGGTACATCATGCTTTTAAAATTAATTCTGCCTTGTAGATATCACAGTTAAACAGCAGAGGAAGGCAGCAAAGTTGTTAATCACTTGCTGAGAATGAGATAAATCTTCATTTAGGTGTAAAGTTGCAGTCACTTTTACAGTTAAACCCTAGGGTTCTATATTTTCTTTCTTCTTTTCTATCAAGTGCTAA